>NC_091822.1:110796607-111531607 GCF_038994185.2 Dermacentor albipictus | reverse complement strand
TAAATACGAGGGTTCGAGTGATGCACGCTGGAATTTGGAAGGGGAGAGAGCGAGAAAACTTATTAAACGCAAGGGTATTGTGGCATCCTCGCACCGGTCTCCGTACGGCCCCAATGCGCTCAAACGAGACGAAGGGGAGAAGCAGGCGAGTGGCGCGCTACCTGTCGTGCGGCGCCATGCATTGCGAGGAGGGAGTCTTCTGTGTTTGCCGCAACATGGCTCTGCATGTGCGCCAAGCGCAGAAGAAATGTAGAAGAAACGTACTTCGCTCCTCGTTGAACTGCGCCTTCTGTAATTCACGTGCTCATAATTACCGATATACACCGCGGTATAAATTTCTACGGCATGTTTTTAAGGCAACACTGCATTCAGTTGAGGCGCTTTTCTACCGCTTTGAACCACCGAACTCATGGCTGAGTGGTAGCGTCTCCGTCTCACACTGCGGAGACCCTGGTTAGATTCTTACCCAGCCCATCTTGCAAGTTGTTTTTATTTATGAATTGCATTCCGCCATTTTTCGCTCATGGCCAACGTAGCCGACGCCGACGACACCGGCTTTTCTGCGACACGAGTTCCTTAACGCTATCGCGTTAAAAAGTGGACTCATGGGTAGAGTTGCACCGTGTCCCTTCGGCGAGTGGATCGAAGGACGGGCAGAGGCACACGTGCTTGGCGCACGTCGCGTTCTCCCCGAGGGCCTCGCACTGCTCCGTTGTGTTGCACGCGACGAACGCCATAACTGCGGGCAATTAGAGAGTCAGGGTTGCGCTCCAATATACAGGCTCGCAAGTAAGTTTGTCTTGTCTCTGGGTAGTCCATCGGATCTGTGTGAAATACAGGCGCAGCTTTTACCGTTTCACCACTGTTTGTATGTCGCGAAACATATTCTTACAGAAATAATGAGGAGGGCGCTACAAGTGTTCTACAGCGAACTGTGCTATTTTATGAACTGTAGAATGTCAAGTCTATCGTGCTTTAGATTACTGCCCTTAGCAATAAAATATCTTGGCGAGACTGCTGCCAGATGGCGCTTGCACATGTTTAAAAATATTGAAGGGGAGGAGGGGGGAGCTGGTCTAAGACTGACAGTGGACACAGCTGAACGTCCACCGTGTTGAAGAAAATAACTCACGCCTCTTTTTTTTCTTTATTTCTTGCTCAGTGTGAAGGCTTGTCAAATATGAGGTTTATTGCAGCATGATGGCTGTTCGTTGTATGAGTGGTAAAAAATTTGTGTATTTCTCTCCGCTCAAGTGCTCCACGCATGCGTTGGAGCGCATATTTATGCATGCTTATCCAGCAAAAACACGATAGTAGCAATACAGCGCTTGTGTTTGTTGAATGTGTTACGGCCTTGTACCGAAGTGCGCTGCCATATTCCGTCGTGCTGCAGGCGGAAGGTGGTAGGCCCATCTGTTGCAGAACTTGCCAAGACTAGACCTCAGGTGAAATTATGAGTACGTTCGCGTTGTACTGTTGCAATCCTGTAAATTGATTTCTCATTAGCATACCACTGGCGAAACTAATATTTGGTGCGTTCTATTTTTCGTATGTCCAGCGCATCTCCGCAACGTGTAAAATACGTATCTGCGGGATTTATAATTTCGGATTTGTTGATACACGCCATTTGACATCCAGCCATTTACTCAACGAGCCATTTAACAACCTACCATTTGAACAATGTATCTGCTTCTCGACACTGCCAGGTGTTTCCTTCTTTCTCGGTTGTACCGTACAATGCATCACACATGCGTTTGCAATAGCGTAAGCCATACTCTGGTCATGAGCAGCAAATTGTCAAGTATGGCAGCTTTAGACTTACGTGTTCGCGCCGAAGGTGCGGTCATGGTATGTGCAGGAGTCCTTGTGATTCTGCATAAGATAACATCAACCCATTATTCATCTATATGGCGGGCACTGTTCTGAAACCAGTGAAGTCGCTATGACTACGTTATGCGGGTGGACCGTTTGTCCCATTTCCAACCACGTATTTTTAAAGCGATGCTAAAGAAAAAATTAAGCTGAGCAGTACTAGCAGACTACATTTCCACAGTAAAAAAACATAACACATTCCTGAGCCAGGCACTACACAAAAAAGAACAGAACACGGCCGATGAAGCCATCATCAATAAATTTTCTGCGCCCGCTCAGCTCGAAGTCGCAAATTTTGGCGGTCTATGTTCTTGCCTAGTTAATTTTTTTATCATTAAATACGAAATACAATAATGTTCTTAAAGTCTTAAAGACGAAGCTTTCACATTTCCAGAACTGAGACAGTATTTGGAAACATTAGTCGTAGCACTTACGCGCCGGTGCTGGATTTCGGGCGCTAAATGTTCCGAAACGGAACGTTCGTCTTTCTCTTCTAGTGATCAACGTACTAGCGGAAACACTATATTTTTTAAAGGACACTTTGTAGTTTAACTTGAATTAGTGCTTTCGTTTAGCACTTTAGGTTTTACCACATGTCAATGGCTTGCGTTTAGTGCGATTTTGCCCAAGAGTGAGCGAGTGCAGATAATTGGGGGTCATACGAGACATATCCAGAATTGCGCTAAATACGGAACCAGCTGCCCGTTCCGTTTAAGTAAAACAGTTGCCAGAACATAGTTTGTTCTCGCCATGTGCGCGCTTATTGAAAAAAAATATATGAATCCCACGCACTGTGGGAATCGATGTAAGCCAGGCTTTCTCTGCTGTTTGCTATGATTCACGATAATTAGCGGTAATGTTGACGGCGAACGTTTAGGTTCTTTATTGTTTAGTCCAGCTCGAGAGGGGTGAGTTGACGTTCAACGTTACCTTTGCATGCACCTCTGCTGTTTGCCTGCGTAGTACACAGAACACACGGGGGGAAGTGCTTACTTGAGGTGTTGTTGTGCACCACACTTCATACCCTCTGAGAGGGCAGAGCATACTCACTGCCTCACACGGCACATCGCATCGTGGAAGAAGTATTAAACTTTACTTCCATTATGGGGCTGTAATTGGCAAAACCACAATTGGATTAGGATGCACGCCATAGGGGCCGACTGCGGATTCATTTTGACACCGTGGTGTTTTTTAACATGTGGCAAATCTAAGTGCACAAGCGCTTTTACGCACAAGCTTCAGTGGCCAGCTAGTGAAATCGGCGAATATATGTTTGAAGCTGCGAAGGAAGGGAAGGAGCAAGGCATCTGGAGGTGCAAAGAATTACATGCCGGGGAAAGTACGAAGGAGCGCGCTTAGCGCGCTGCAAAGTAACACCACCTAGAGGAAAGTGTAAGTAATGTTGAACGGGCATGAGGATGAGGCGAAGCGTCGCGGAGGAGGAAGCTAGGTGGAGGCCCGATGGGTTGGCCTCCTTTGATGGTTGCTGTGCAGGTGCCGAGTTCGTCGCGTGATCAAATTGTCGAACGCCAAGTGAGAAGGACGGAACAGCAACGCAAATGCGGGCAGGGTGACCACGAGTCAACCAATCCCAAAGCCTTCGCCAAGTGCCGGGCACAAGCTTGACAAGTTCGGCAAAAAGCGCAGGCTTCTCGTGCCCAAGAGACTTCCGAGGAACGTGCTAGGCGGCTTGCAACAGTATGGGTCTATCAGGCAAGACGGCGTAGCTTAGAAACTGTTCACCAGCGTGAATCCCGTTTGGAAGCCCGGCACATGCAGTGTCGTGCGCGAAGCCAGGAAGCGCAGCACCGAACTGAATGTATCGATTGCGATAGCAAATTAGTGGACAACTACACAAAGTAACGATACTAGTTATGGCGGCTGTATAGACTTTCAAACATTCGCTAACTAACTAAATTAACAAACAAGGTAACCCGCCGTGGTTGCTCAGTGGCTATGGTGTTGGGCTGCTGAGCACGAGGTCGTGGGATCGAATCCCGGCCACGGCGGCCGCATTTTGATGGGGACGCACGTGTTCTTAGATTTGTGTGCATGTTAAAGAACCCCAGGTGGTCGATATTTCCGAAGTCCCCCACAATGGCGTGCCTCATAATGAGATCGTGGTTTTGGCACATAAATCACCATAGTTTTAACAAACACGGGGTCAGCACGCACGGGCAAACATCAACACATCACACTCGACCACTGCGGACAACCGCTGTCACAACGTTGATATGAGGAAGCGCGGCAGCAGCTGCGATCAAAGTGACATTTGTGCTGTCTATTGCTTCAACGCAAACTCAGCGGTGAGAACGCAGCGCCCACGCAGCTATGAGCCATCGGTGCCGTTGCTACATCTACGCTCTGCAAATTGTTTTCAAAATAATGTGCGCGGCCGCAAAATACGCACTTTCTGGTGGAGTGCAACGCCGCCCTCCCCCTATCACCCTCCGGAACCATGCGCGCGACGGGAAACAGCGCGCTCCCTCCCCACTTTCCTCTTTTGCGCACGCGAGATTGAACCGCAATTGTCGGCTCACCATCGCGCGCTTTAACTCGCACATGGAGCATACGAGGCGCGGCGACAATCTTATCGCCACTGGATTTTATACGGAACCTCACGGCGACGACGACGGCAGAAATGCGCCTGGAGTGAACGCGTAACCCGCGTTCACTAAGTGAAACGTCAATGTAATTTGTTTTTATTTCACCGCGTCGAATAGCGGCTACAGCGGTCGCGATCCAACCCAAAACCTCGAGCAATGCCGCAGCCGCAAGGCTACTGCCGCGGGCGCAGAAGTGTTGATTCAGCGTGTGACCGCTTCCGTAGTGTCGCCTAGACCCTACGGTGCGCTCTAATGAGGCCCTGCATCTGCACACCCTGCGTTAGTTGCCCGCTTGGGAAATTTGCAGTGTGTTCATTTTTTTTTCAGAAATAGCAGGAACGTATTGTAGCGTCCCATCAACTTAAGTTTATCCCGTTTGCGCGCACTACCTCTGTCGTGTCCTCACGTCCCCTTTTCCTTATTGTCCCACCCCCTTCTTTGTATGAGAACTGCTAGGGAAGAGCGGCAAGGTTGTTATTCACTCGTTTCTCGATTTCGTCGGTTCTACCGATTCTCTGCCTCCTCTCTACCATCCTACCTTGATTTCCTCTAGACTTGCACGTTAGTAGAAAGGTAAACACGGTCATTTCTGCAACGCTCTTGCGAGGGTTCACGGATAATTACAACTGTCAACATGTTAATGTTGCGACGTCCAGTGAAACCCAGAGGGAATTGTACACATTCGTAGCGATGCAAACGTACAAACGAAATTCTCGCGTCGCCTTTCCTCTCTGCCGCGCTCCTATAATGTATACACACGCTCTGAATCACCCCAGACGCGGTGCATGTTCCAAACAGCAATAGCAGCAGCAGCAGCAGCGGCGGAGATGTCGAAGTACGGGGCAAAACGTGAGTGCTGCCTTTGGTGAAGGATGTTTTGTAACGCTACTCCAAGCAACAGTTCAGTAAGCCAGACAGCTTCACGGCACAGCTTTTGTCACTGCGTCAACAATTCCGACACGTCTGTTCGAGTTCACCTTAGAATATCTTAGAATGCCTTAGAAACAAAAGTACTTTCTTCGTACTCTCTCTTCATTCATTCTCAGTTTGTTTGGTAGACAAAAGCAGAGAAATAATAAAAGCGGCTGGGAATCAAAGTCTCGGTGCATGTAGGAAAACATCAGGTCAAGAGTCGATTGCGAGCCCTTGACACCCCGCATACTAAATGCTGTATTTTTGTCGGTAAACATACTGTATTAGGCACCTCAAATTGAGAATTGGGAATGATTTCGTTCGTCCTCACTTTATAAATGCCTTCGGTCGTCATTAAGCTTATAAGCACTAGATAAATAGGCATAGAAAAAAAGATATGGAAAAAGATACTAACCTTTCGTCGTGCCGTAAAAGGGGATCTTCTTCTTTTGAGCCTCTCGCGCTGCTCTCACGCGAACGTACAGATGACGATGGGACTTACTTCTGTGTGGCCCCACTCTAGAAAAGCAAATCCTGGCTGTCCGGCGTGCCCGCGACCGGGCCGGTGGGCTAGACCTGCCAGTCCCGACGTGGGACTAGCCGGGTGCGCGACGAGTTCGCGTCCTCGCCGGACCTGCAATAAAAGTTTCTTCACTCACTCACTCACTCACTCGCTCGCTCACTCACTCACTCACTCACTCACTCACTCACTCACTCACTCACTCACTCACTCACTCACTCACTCACTCACTCACTCACTAACACACTCACTCACTCACTCACTCACTCAGATACCTCGTGATGATGTCATGATCTTTGTTGGAGTGCCACTCGCTGTCACTGTGTAAATATTGTAAAAAAAACCTTTTTCACATCTTGTCCTCATATATATATATATATATATATATATATATATATATATATATATATATATATATATATATATATATATATATATATATATATATATATCCTGCTTTTGCTTTGTCGCTTCTACACTTGCCCTTTGTTTCTTTTAATTCAAGCACCCACTTTTCAGCCAACCCTATGTTGTGGGTACGAGCAACTGTTTGCGCTCATTGTCAACATCAAGAAGAAACAACCACGAGCAGCCGTGCGGACGCCATTTTTATGCTGTCTACTTCGGAGCACGGAAATATCGGCGTGTTTGGGAAAATGGGGCCACAGCATCCTCAACGAAATCCGTCAAATGCTGCGGCGGCCATTCGAGCCACTGCTCAGGCATATGGCAGCCCCGCTGCAAGGATATCGCGCAGTCCCACTGCACCGGGCAGTCCTGCAACTGACGCCCGGCAGAACGTCTCCGGCTGCTGTCGGAAGCCCCGGGGGAATGACAGCCAGAACACCAACCGCACAGAGGTTACACGGAGCAGCTACGCCCAGCAGAGGAGGAGCGAGGACTGCTGGCAGTCCCGGAACTAGAACTCCCGTTAGGCTGGCTACCCCAACCGACAACCACAGAGTAAAGACACCCAGCCAACGAGCTACACCGAATGTTCCCGGCTCCAGAACTCCACCCGCCGCAACGGGCAGTCCCGGAGCTAGAACACCAGCATCTGCAGCTGAAAGTTCCAAAGCCAGAACCCCAGCTTCTGCAACGGGCAGTCCAGGCTCTAGAAGTCCGAGCCGAGCGGCGTTGAGGGTCAGCCCAGGAGCGCGGTCACCAAGCAGAGCAGACATTCCAGTCAAGACCAAAACTAAGACACCCTCCCGAACGCCTGTGTCGGATAGCCCCGGTCAGCTCGTTAGCAAGGCAGTGAAGCCTCCTGGAACTGCGGCACGACCTGCAAGCTCCAACAGAGATGCAGCCATTGCGGCTATCGTCTTAGCGTCCGGGTGAGCTTAAGACCGACTTCTAAGCAATACGCGAAATACAAATCATCGATGTTGAATCCGTTGCTCTAATTCCAGTGAAGAAAACGTCAAGCTATCAGGGAGCCTGTCATGGCAGCTACCTGGGTCGCAGAAAGCTTAATCTACAGAATTATCTTTGATCCGAGATATTTCATTCGGGAGAGTTAAGCACACTTTGGTTAACATAGGCAAAATGGAGAGGGTGATTATTGAGACGAAGGTGACCAGGTCGATAATCAATTATATGATGCAATGTCTGTATAAAAAATGGTTTCAGAGGCCTCAATAAACATCGTTTTTAAAGGAAGAATGCTGACGTAGAGGACATGTTTCGGCACGCAAGCTGCTTTCTTAAACAACAATCTGTAAAGTAACGGCACAACGTCGCCGCGGCATGAACATCTAATAGTACATGTTGTGACTTGCGCAAAGCTTGAATCGAAATCACAATAGAAGGGTATGTGAGTTTTATGGCACTGTCATGCACGGCCGAAGCGCTCCAAAGACGCAAAGTGTTGTCGATCGTAGGGCAGAATGTGAAGACTAGTTGTGTAGCATCTGTTACTCGCGAATTCTGGGAGCGGCGGAGTAGACGATTACAAAGATTATTGCTAACCGACCAGTCTTATAGACAGGGCGTCAAGGGACTTCGCTGTCATGGATTGGCGTTGTTTGGATAATTAACGTGGGTCACTTCCTGAACCAGGTTACCTACAAAAGGGGTGACCCGACCGTGGCTCTTAACCCTGTGGTTCCCAGCGTGTTGTGATATATTCTACGCTCAATTTGGTAGCTCGTCCGGACTGAAGCACGGAACATCTAGCGCATCGGTTTAGTAGAATTTTCGATATGCGAGTTTTCAGACGGGGATAGTTTCAGCAAACTAAATACTAAGCGCAACAGGTTTTACTTAAATAGCATTTCGTTGTTTCCTTTGTAGAAATGTACTCTCCGTGGCCTGAAATAAAGATGAACAAGTTGTTCCTACTTTTCGGATGTGGAATTGTGTTTGGGCATTAGAGGGTTAACACGCAACTTTCTGATAACACGGTGGTATGGAAAGCTAAACTCAGTTTGATGTTCAGGTGTTGAAATGCATGTACAAAACCCTATTGCCATGTGTATATAGCCGAGTCGTGTCGTGTCTATAAGATGTCAACCAACACAATGACTCGAAATGAACTTTCGAAATATTCGTGCTCACTTGTATTCAGGGCCAGCACAGCATTCACACCTGACGGTAGTTCACCTCCGAGAGCCAGCTCGCCGCCCGTGAGGTTCCAGGAATCCAAAGCACCGAATGTGAGATTGGGGCCTCCAGAGGTGTCGGCAACGAGCACCAACGCCACCGAGACCGCGGCCGCTTTCGAAGCTAACGAAGGAAGGGACACGGCTGGCACCACATTGGGTGCGACCACGGGCGCGACCACCGCGGCCACAACGCTCGAACCCGCGACGTTCGCCGACACCAGCGCCAGGATGCCACCCTATTCGCCGCCTCGTAAGGCCACAACACCTATTCACCCTTTCTGTGGTTGTTCCAAAAGCGAAACTTTCTAATCGAATCGAATCTGAATATACGAGAAAAATTAGCTCCAAATATTGAATATATTATGCCGATGACTGTTTTTTTTATTTATGAACAAAGTGAGCCATAAACTTCTATGGACTATGTCTGGTCGATCAGTTTCGCGGTTTTTCTCTAAGGACGAAGCATTTACCGCGGTAACAAGGTTTAGCATTGTGCTTGAATTTTTCGGACGGTGTTCTAACAAAACATCGGTTAGACATGTTGGTGCGTCGCAGCAGGCAAGGCGAGTGCTGCTGGGCAAAATTAAGGAAAAGCGGGCCGGCAGCTGCCAAGTCTCTGAGCGAAGACGTGATGAGGAGCTTCGCCAATGGCGTTGCAGAAGTCGCACCTCAATTAGGCAGGAGATGAGCGGGAAACTAAAGCAGTTAGTGTGAGCACAGTAAAATTTTAGATAACGTTAGCTTGACGCTTCGTGTCACTCCGCTCAGACAAGTGCACACACACAGCAGTTCAGCAGGAACACTAGTGTGCCGCGTACACACAACCATGCTGTGTTCAGAGAAGGCAAAGCAGACGCTGTCCTGTCGTCTGTCCTGGACGCCCGTGGCGAACGTGCCACTAGCGTCTGTGTAATTCAAATAAGGTACGGTGGCTGATACAATGAATTGGAAACTATATACGGCGAAGCGTGTAGTGCGTGTATATATACACACGCACGCACGCACAAATTATTGACACTTTTCATGGTGATCTCGAGGGCACTGCCATGCTTCATCACGTGGTGACGCGTCTATTGTTTGCCTCAGCTCCCTCCGTTGCCTCTGTGTTTACAATGGATGTACATGACGCCGGTGCGACTCTGCAAACTTCTGTCTCGGATGATATCGTCGACGGTGTTACGTCTCAAAGCAGCGCTGAGCGTTTCTTTGATGCTTCACACGAAGCTACCCTTTCATCAGCACCCGCCCAGGCGACGTCAGCGCCCGACATAGACTGTGACACACAAAGGAGCTCATTTAGAGGTGACAGAAACCACCGGCTTCACTGGAAGCGGCAATTACCGCGAAGCCCAATCTACCTGAACCTGACTCTTACAAGCGGACCGTCACGGAGGGCCCACTAATTAATAAAAGGGGCCAACGTGCGCCGCACCGCCGACAGCGCCATCTCGTTTCTCTAGAGCAAACTGCTTCGCCTATTTGGCAAGAAAACAAACATCCAGACTAAAGCCACGGTCGCGAAACCCAGCTAGGCTGGCAAAGAAAAGCTTCGCATTTGAAAGCGTTTGCACGACATAAGTATGTGCGCCATTGAGGGCAGCTGTATCGTCTACCACGAAAACTGGAGAAAGAGCCAACCAAGCTTGGCGGAATCACAAAAGAACGTTTTCATTTGTCAATTCATGCGGCATAGATTGACTACAACGTAACGTATCATTTAGTAGAGTTGTTTGCTGTGCAAGTTGGTGCGTGGTGAATATAAAGTTTTGCAGCAAGTACGGACGCGAGCACAAGTAAGTAGGAACGGACAGGACAACGTTGGGGTTACAACTGTAGTTTATTGTGAAAACATTCCACAAATCTTCGCCACGAATGGGTATACGTCCAAGAACAATAATGAGGTTTGTAGTCAATTATCAACAAAAGTTATACACGTGCACAAAAGCGAAGTCACACCCCTTCCCGACAAAGGCAACAACACGTGGATTAGCATGATCAGTTTAGAAATTGAAGTTCCTTATCACTGATATGAACCGAAGGTTCATTCACACATGTATGCGCGCCAAACTTTTTCATGCGGAACGCTTCGCTAAGTTCTCTTTCCAGTTTACTGCACTCTCTCCCCACTATGGATACACTATCAAAAAGTGGTCGGCATTCGTGCTTTTTGCAATGCAATGGCAAGTTCCCTCCTGTACCTGTAGGTAGCAAATAGTGATGCTCACGCATGCGGTCATTAATGCAACGGGCGATATGAGACAGTCCGCATGAGAGAGGTACGCGATACACAACCGAAGAAGCACAGTTATTGTGAAAAAAAGTGGTATGCTTTTTTCCATGGCCACTAGTCGCATCTCCTCTCCTGCGATGCTTTTGCACAACCTAACCAGTTTGCTCGGCGCCGAAAACACTAGTGTGACGCCATTCCTAGTGGCCACCCTCTTAAGATTATGAGACAAGCCATGCAAATACGGCATCACTACGATCTTTTTTCTCCTTGAAGATTCAGTGTCGTACTCGGTTTCCACGGTTTTCCATTTTGTGTGCTTCCTAAACAAGGATTCTGACACAGCCACCAAAAGTGAGACCGGGCACCCTGCCGACATTAATCTCGCCTTCTGGGCTTCAAAACTCTGCTGCAATAAGTGGGTGCAACTCTTCTTCCATTCTTAGGTATAAAGCGAAACATGAACAGTGCCACCTATCGCTCACAGGACGCAAAGCGGCTGAGCACCGGAGATCGTCGGGCCATCCGACGCTCGAGAAGCGTCCGGCCGAGCTCGAGCAGTCCATGCGCCAGAAGTCCAAGGAGCCGAAGACGACGGAGCGCTTCTCTTCGGCGCCTGCCGCCCCTCCGTCCCGCGACATCCCGCCCAGGTTCCTGTGCTGCCTGGCCGTGCTGGTGCTGGCCGTGATCGTCGCCGCGGTGTCCGTCGGCATCTACCTGAACAGCGGCCGCAACACCACGGCCGCCGCCCGGGGGGACACGCCCGAGCTCGCGGAGGCCTGCTACGGGGAGAACGCTCTCGCAGGATGCCGCAACGTCACCTTGTACGTGTGCGCTGCAAACCTGCCGTATGGGCATCGAGCGTGGGTATAATGTAGCGAAGAAGAACCTTCATGCATGCGCTTTTTTCTTCTTCTTTCTTGTGCGCACCACTTGAAAAGGCTGTCATATCTACAGTCTGCTGTTTATGCTGATAAGCTGCGTGGATGCACAAAGGGACATTATTAGCAGAGAAATTTTCGTTAATTACGCTACAATGTGCTTAAACCTCCGTAATTGTTGACTTTAGGGTAGATTGCTCTAACTTCGAAACTTTATTTTTCCTTCAAGCACTAGAAGTTCTGTGGACGTTTCGCTATTCCAACTTTCATCCTTATATTCCGCTCCGGACACCGCGAAATTGAAGCATAGCAGCAGGGAAGCCAGGTATGCTTAACGGAAATTCTAAAACTATAGTGTCAGTTGCCAGATATGCTACCCATAATATGTGCTACGAAATACACTGGAGTTCCAGTTAGGTTCTGGGACGATTTCAGCAGGAATGCCCAGGCTTATTATTTCAGAAGAATTTGCGCGCGGATATGTTGTAAGAGGTGCCAGTCTTGGGATTTCTGTTAACCAGCCACGGGTTCACTATACCGCGGTTTATAATTGGCAAATGCATAAGCCTGAAAATTCACAATGAAAATTTAATTAGCACATTTAGGCAGTAAGCGACATTACGGATGAGTTTTTGTGTGCGTGTGCTGTTCTCTTAGCCACGTAGCCTATATGCAAGAACTGAAGAGGTCGAGGTAGGATTTTCTTTTTTAATTTTGCAAATAAGCAAATGCACGTGCTATCCACCGTGATATCGAACCGCAGATGGCAGCACTGTAGCCGCGTTAATGTGGACGGGCAGTCGACTGCGCGCATTGAAAGGTACATGGCGGTGTTCCGCAGTGGGGGACTGGGCCTGATTTCCTGGTAATAAAACACACTGACTGCAGCGACAGACTCTTATATTGCCCTCCAATGTCAAATTTTCCCACCAAATTTGCATAACGTTTAAGTTTACTTGAAATAAGCTCGAACTCTCATTCAGCGGAGAGCTGACACTCAGCCACACAGCACTCCATCTGAGTTGTTTTTTTTTTTGTAAGTTTCACTTGCGATCCGCCTACTAGGTTGATATTGTTGAGATCTTAATCAATACCTCATTTTCTGCAAGGATTGCACTGGTTTTTAGTTAGTATTCCTGTACAGCGAAAGTAAAGTAACAAATGAATGGGTACACTGCATTGCCCATTGCGCGCATACGTATCCGTTTTTTTTATTCGTTGTGAAACGCATACAGTTAATAAATTGAGTTAGGCAAGCTAGGCCACTGTGAGTGACAGCGTGTTAGTATGACCATCAGGCTGGCTCAAACGAGATTATTTTTATTGCCTATTATCCGTTATGCCCACGGCAGCGATGCGACAAAATTATAATTATTTGAGGCGCGAAAATAATTAGGCTGTTTTATTGCACCTTATAATGGCCACTGTGTTGCGTCAAGCTAACAGCGCCAGAGCGATGAACGGAAGCAAATTATATTAGCCACTCTTAAACTCCGTGTTATGACGTTCTGCGTCTAGAGAGCGCCGTTCCACGCATGATTCTCATACAATACCCTATTTTAGCTTTCCCTTTGTAGTAGCGAATCCAAGTACAGAAGCCCACAATTAACTCGCCAAGCAAAAATAATTCACCGTAGTGGCATCAAAAGCAGATATTAAATCAACATTTCTGCTCGCGTAACCAGTAAGCGAGAGAGATACAATTATCACATTTAAAAAAATTAGGTCCATTTGCGCGGTTTCCCGTGCCAGAACTACGACCTTATTATGATACACACCGTAGTGGAGGTGGGGGCGGCTTCGGAAAATTGGGCCACCTGGGGTTCTTCAACGGTTCTCTCGGATTTCGCCCCCATCGAGATGCGGTGGCTGTGGCCGGGATTCGATCCCGCGACGCCGTGCTTAGCAGGCCAACACGAATCGCATTTTCACATTGTAGCTGTCGTAATATAAAGTGTTGGACGCGATGTCATATGAGTTCATGCTGACAATTTTTTTTCTACTTCTGAATGATGCTCACGCCACCCGGCGCGTTTTCATTGGGATCACAGAGATTGCGAAGTTAACACATTGTAACAAGTCGCTTAGGCGCAGCATTCACGACTTGCTGCTACCAAGCACTTCATCTTTTCAACGAGGAAAAATGCTTTTTTTTTATTTAGTTGAAATACGAAGCTATAATAAAATTGATTATTGTGGCAAGCGGATGGTAGGACAATTGGCGTCTCTGCTTAAGCTAGTGGCCAATAATTCCATAAGTCTCTCTATCGGCTGCCTGTAGATAACTTATGGACACTGTTATGATTGGGGGTTCAATCCCATCGCTCGTGATCCGTTCTCAAAATTGGAGTCGGGCATGAATTAGAAGGTAGCTGGCCCATGCCGTCGTCCAACTTATCCACGCTGAGGACGTTGATGAAGGGAAGGACTCCTTCTCATCGAGAATGAGGAATATGGGTTTATTTACAGTGTTTATATCAGCCTAACATGACTGTCTGAGAAAGTACATCAGTCTAACATGACTGCTTGAGAGAGAGTGTCCTGAGCAGCCGCACAACAGCGGTTTTTAAACACTCGGTCCTCTCCCGATACCCATGTAACGGAAACGGCCGTCCAAGCACCGTAGGCGAGTTGACCAGGCACCGAAGGAGAGACGAAGCACCGTAGGGGAGACGACCCGCACTGTAGGGGCATTTATTCCCCGAAATGCAGCGCGCCCGCCGGCCGCCCATTGTCTGACGTCTTGGTGGGCGCGTGGGAAGGGGTGTCAGTAGACGTTCCCGCGGCTCAGTAACAATAGTTGGTCCGCCGAGCCCGTTTAGTTACAATGGCGACTTCGTCAAACTCGGCTCCAGCGACGGAGAGTCGAGGACGCACGTATTGTTGTTCACACACAGTCGACTTAGTGACGCCGTGGCTATAGCTGTGCGGCGACGCTCCAGGAATGTTGCCTCCACAGTCGCAACTGGTTGGCAAAACTTGCGCTGCAGCTGGCCGTTCTTAACAACACATGATCAACAGAACTGCGGAATGAAGGAAGCCTCCATGTGCAGCCAATGTTTTGATAAGGGGTCATCAACGGGACAACTGTAATTCTTTCTTGCAAGAACACTGTCTCGCGGCTGAGGCTTTGCTTGTGAGGCCCCTAATGAAAACTTAAGGAGCCATCTTGACGTAGAGCATATGTCTTCTACAGACTTGTGGAATCACGCAATCGATTATTGTTCATGCGATATTCTGTGTTCTCTCTAGTGGCAATAAAACGCAGAACCGAACTCGAGATTAGCATTGAAGCAATGTATCGACAAACCGTAGTGCAACTGCCTATACGTGTCATGTATGAGACCAGTATGCAGCTCGGCTCCTCTCGCGCTTTCCTCTGGACTCGCCACGCCATCTAGCGCCAGCGCAGCGTAGTCCCCGCGTGCCGCCTATGTGTACATATATTCAAACAATGATGTCTGAATACACATGAGACGCGTTCGGCTCTCTCCAACACCGGAAGAATTAAATTCATTTTAGTCACTGAGGAGCGCCACACTTACCCGGTGGCACAGCCCAGTAACCTCAATTCGGGTCAAAAAGTTCCTTAGAGAGTGACACACACACATTGACTCATACTTTGGGAACCAAAATGGCGCGACAGAGGTTCATTGAGGAGGGGCGCATACCTTGTGGCACACACCCGGCCAACCAATTTTGGGGTGAAAAGATTCATTGAAGAACGCCCCATACCGAATGGCACAAGCCCACTGACCCAAACTGACATTACAGAGGTTCACTGAAGAGTGGCGGATAAGAAGTGGAACATACCCAGTAGCAGAGTTGGCGCGAAACAGGTTAATTGATAAATGGCACATACGCAATGTCACATACCCGTGATGCACCTTGGCCTGACGATTGGCTTCGAAACTGGAAAATGCGTGAAGTGCGCTAGCAATGCTAATCACAGGAAAATGTTTTAGAAGGTAAAGAGTGACATGTCAACAAGAGCGTAACAGGGACATTGCTTGTCTATTACTTATCGGGTCTGCTCGCCTTTGCTGTATTCTTCATCCCAGCTAGATTCAAATTTAATCAATTGTGCGGATTTACACCGGTCAACCCGCACAGAGACATTTTTACTTTATTCCTTATACATGATGCTATTTCAAGCACACCCATTATTCCTGGAATGATTCACGCGCAATTCGCATCAACGTAGCAAAAGTTGTACAAACAAACACACACACACACACAGGCATCTGTCTAGCTTTCTGTTACCGATGTTATGGCTCAGAGGCTTTAGCTGTCAGAGACACTTATCACGAATTCTCCCAATTCATTTCCGACCATGAGCGTCACATTCTGATGCGGGCGGGTTGAAAAAACTCCTCACGTAATTCGGCTTGCATACCCATTATCAAAACACCGGAGAAAGGCATTAAAGCGTGCCGTGGTATTCAAAATTGTCCCGAAGCCTACGCTTCACCTCTGCTGCCACTGCTACAGCATCACCCAAATTTTCACTTATGTCATCCTGACGTGTACAGAAAAGAGACTAAGGAACCGTGAATTTTTGTAAGGTTAAAAGCCAGGCCGTTTATGGCAGCTGCCACATTGGACACGTTTTTAAGTCCACAAGATTCGAAAACTGACACACAAAATAAGGGACACGCGTTTTTCCTACTTACGCTCTAGGCGCCTGTTGTAACGAGAAAATTATTTGTTAACCTTGAAAACCAACCAGCCCATCAACCATCGCTGGGCAGTGTCAAATATAAATGCATAGATACTATCTTCAATATCCTTTGTTTATCTTGTATCTATATCTTGATACGTCTGGCAAGGCGTGTATCAGCGTCTGTATTTCTGATGCATTAAAGAATGTATCGTGTATCTTGAGATACAAGATACTGCTATTGCAACGTCACCGTATGAAACTATAAACGCTGGCTGAACTCCGCTTCTCAAGCTGATACTGCTGCCACTAAGCCACCTTAATAAATGAATAAATCACCAACGAACCCTTTGCACCAAAAAAGTAAAATTTGAAAGGTCATTGTAGCTTTATGCGCTCTCTGTATACTCGATGCGCATCAAAAAAATGGCTGTGGCTTAGCTAAGGTTAAGCCCAAGATGCGAAGCATACTAGCCTTTATTTTAACGCGACAGCGTTAAGGAGCTCTTGTCGCAGAAAAGCCGGTGTCGTCGGCGTCGGCTCAGGCGTGCGGCGCTTGCTCAGGCGCACATTTCGTTGTCGCGCCGAACGCTGCGTTGCTCGACGCTCACCGCGTCCGATGGTGGGGGCGACGCCGCGAGCGACGGCGCGAGTTGGAGCCCCGTTTCTCCTCTGTCGGGACGTCACGGTGTCACGTGGTATTGAAGGCGACACCGCCGCACCTGAGGAGCTGGGTTGAGCTCTAGTAATATGCTTCGCATAAAAATATGTCGCTACCAGCGTTGTCGCTGCTGTACACATGTCCGGTGATCCGGTATTGCGTAAAGGGTTATACGGTTACGGACAAGGTAAAACCCACTACAGTATTTCCGCCATCATTCAGAGGCTTCCTATTGACGTTCTTGGGACTAGATGGTGACTAGCTAGCTGGACGGCAAGCTGAGCAGCGACTCCCATCAATCACAAAAGCGACAAGCAAAAGCCATTGACAACGCCGCGTATAAAGAGTTTTTATGCGAAGCATATAGACGAGGCAACCTAAAGTTTGCCCGCGCGGAACCAGCGCCGAATGCTCCCCTAGCGGACCGATGGAAGTTTCGAGGGTCGTCGCTGCGCTAGCGCGCGCCCGTGTTCTGTACGGCGGGAGCGCTCGTGCGCGTGGTTTTTGCGATGCCGAGTGCGACCTCATCAGCCAGGAAAGGCGGCACGCAATACTGATGTGTTGTTGATTGCCACAGCAGCCTCGAAAACACGAAAGGTCGTACGCCACCCGTGAAGTTCTATAGATTTCCTGGGAAGTGGAACGAGAAGGACAGACGACAAGCGTGGATAACTGCAGTGCGCCGAGTCAAGTCTAATACTTTCGCATTCGCGTGTAATATCTTGAAATATCTTGAGCGTCGGTGTCGGCGTCCGCGGCGTTGGCCATGAGCGATAAATCACGGCAGGCACTTCATAAATAAAAAGGAACTTCCAAAATGGGCTGGGTGGGAATTGAACGAGGGTCTCCGGGATGTGAGACGGAGACGCTACCACTCAGCCACGAGTTCGATGCTTCCAAGCGGTGCAAACGCGCCTCTAGTGAGTGCGGTGTTGCCTTCGAAACGAGCCGTGGAAAGTTATACTGCGGTGTAATGAACATCTAAGTTACAGAAGTCGCAATTACACGAGTAGCGAAGTGCGTTTCCGCGGCATTTCTTCTGCGCTTTCCACACATGCAGAGCCATCTTACGGCAAACACAGAAGACCCCTTCCTCTCCATGTACGGCGCTGCCCCGACAGATGGCGCGCCACGCACGCATTGGAGCTGTGCGAGGCGGGTCGCGGCCCGGACTCTCTCTCCCCCGACAACGCTTCTCCTTGCTCCCGCTGCAGAATCAAGCGACCTTCCTTTCTTTAGATCACTATCTGTCTATCTCTCTGCCCGTGCCGATCACGACGTTTGTCTGGCATGCATCATTTCCCCCTCCGAGATAGCGACTTCTTTGGTTCGTTCCGCTTGCTCAGGCGCACGTTTCGTTGCCGCGCCGAACGCCGCGTTGCTCGACCATATGGCTCGACGCTCACCGCGTCCGATGCGGGGCGCCTCGTAAGTGATGGCTGCCCTGTAGCCCATTGTCTTACACCCCTTGGCGGGTCGACGGGAACGCTGTCGCGTTCCACTCTTGAAGGCGAAGTTTAAGCGTCCTCCAATTTTATGCGAAGCATATTACGACAGCTCAACCCAGCTCCTCAGGCGCGGCGGTGTCGCCTTCAATACCACGTGACACCGTGACGTCACGACAGAGGAGAAGTGGCTTTGGCTCAACTCTTGCAAGACGGGCTGGGTGGGAATCGAACCAGGGTCTCCGGAGTGTGGGACGGAGACGCTACCACTGAGCCACGAGTACGATGCTTCAAAGCGGTACAAAAGCGCCTCTAGTGAATGCGGTGTTGCCTTAGAAACGAGCTGTTTCTAATGCTCAGGCGTGCGTCGCTTGCTCAGGCGCACATTTCGTTGCCGCGCCGAACGCTGCGTTGCTCGACGCTCACCGCGTCCATTGCGGGGCGCGTAGCCGCTGAGCCGTAGCCCATTGTCTTACACCCCTTAGCGGGTCGACGGGAACGCTGTCGCGTTCCACTCTTGAAGGCGAAGCAGAGTAACGCATGAGTTGTTTCTTCGTCTAGCCGAGCCAAATATAGCCAAGCAACAGCAGTTCACCAGGCTAAACAGTGGTTTAACAACTAAAATAAAGGCTAGTATGCTTCGCATCCTGGGCTTAACCTTACCTAAGCCACAGCCATTTTACGCGAAGCATATTACGAGAGCTCAACCCAGCTCCGCAGGCGCGGCGGTGTCGCCTTCAATACCACGTGACACCGTGACGTCACGACAGAGGAGAAACGGGGCTCCAACTCGCGCCGTCGCTCGCGGCGTCGCCCCCACCATCGGACGCGGTGAGCGTCGAGCAACGCAGCGTTCGGCGCGACAACGAAATGTGCGCCTGAGCAAGCGCCGCACGCCTGAGCCGACGCCGACGACACCGGCTTTTCTGCGACACGAGCTCCTTAACGCTGTCGCGTTAAAATAAGGGCTAGTATGCTTCGCATCCTGGGCTTAACCTTAGCTAAGCCAGAGCCATTTTGTTTTTATGCGAAGCATATTACTAGAGCTCAACCCAGCTCCTCAGGCGCGGCGGTGTCGCCTTCAATACCACGTGACACCGTGACGTCACGACAGAGGAGAAACGGGGCTCCAACTCGCGCCGTCGCTCGCGGCGTCGCCCCCCGCATCGGATGCGGTGAGCGTCGAGCAACGCAGCGTTCGGCACGACAACGATTTATTCATGAAGTGCAACGCCGCAGACACCGACACCGACGACACCGGCTTTTCTGCGACATGAGCTCCTTAACGCTGTCGCGTTAAAATAAAGGCTAATATGCTTCGCATCGTGGGTGTAACCTTAGCTAAGCCACAGCCATTTTTTTTTTGTTCTAGGCGTTTCCGACGATCTCGGCCACGAGTTATCACCGACCCAGATCAATTTTTCGGCGATATCAGTTATGGACTATCTTGTCGATAAGATGAGGACGAAAGCCAACGGCCAAGCATGGTCGGCTCTAAGCAGTCCGGAGGAGCTAAAGTACGTGGATCCCGAAGTGACATGGAGGGACGCCCTCGAACAAGGTCTTCCGTCGACGCTCACGACTAAAGAGAAACTGAAAATGATGGTGCAAATCAGAGCAAAAGAAGTCATCCGCAGCATCCGCAGTCGGCTCTAAGCAGTCCGGAGGAGCTAAAGTACGTGGATCCCGAAGTGACATGGAGGGACGCCCTCGAACAAGGTCTTCCGTCGACGCTCACGACTAAAGAGAAACTGAAAATGATGGTGCAAATCAGAGCAAAAGAAGTCATCCGCAGCATCGTTGGCCTACTCAGACAGCTGCCGGTCCCGTCATCGAGCCTGTACGCTCGCCTGGTTTTGCTCGCTCAGGTACAGCACGTTAAGCTGTTTGACTCTAAGCTACCGCGCCCGAATTTATTGCAAACGATTTAGGACTACTTGAAGCGTAGCATTGTCAGCACCGTAGAGAAAGTAAAATCTTACTGTTTGGCATTAGCGGTTGATACCGCGGAGCGGCTGGCAGCGCTTTGTTTTGAGTGCTTCGTTACACTACTGAATGGGTGATGTTGCAAGAGGTCCCTCGAGTCCCGCCCGTGGCGCTGTCCCTGCAACCTGGTCAACCTGAGATGACGGACCGGCCAAAACCTAGGTGACGGAAAATGAAAAACAAAGCGTTCATTTACATCGCTGCGTAAAGGGTGCCCAGCTTAAGCTCCTCGCAATGAAAAGTGTATTGTAAAGCTGAAACTCGCTCTTCCGAGAAGCAGTGTCATTTATGTAGCTTCCCGTGTACGCTATCACCCAGCAAAGGGAGGGAGGGGATCGTCGATGCCAGTGCTCGCGGCTTAGCATGGCCGACTTTACAATCACAAGCACAGGCGCCTATGCACGCGGGCACGGCCTTCGAGATGCCTTACGCTACGGCCTTCCAGTGTTTTATACCGCCGGAATTGTCGCCGTTCTGCAACCTACAGCTTGGCATTGGCGTCGATCTTGTTTTCTCTTATTGCGGAACACTAATTTTCGTCAGAGAGGCGAGCCGCACCACAGCGATTCACATGGTGAAAGCGTGTTGGCTGATTCTTCTGCTGGTATACTGCGCGGATTTTTCGGTTATTTTATATGCTACGATAACACAGTGGTCACGGCTTACTTTGCTTCTGAGGCAGAAACACCCTAAGCAATAAAGGCGGTTTCTGCGCTCAGCCGCTTAACCTTATTGCACCTTGATAATGCAGTGACGGCCATCCACTTGATACTCAGCTTAACCTCGTAGAGTCGTTCAATGGCTCAGCGTTTACTCGAATACCCAAGCGCCGAAGGGCGTTCCTCAGGCAACTTGCTGTCGTAGCAATCACCCTGCGGCTTTATTGAAAAGCAGCGTCTGTTCAGTCGAGAGGAGGCCCAGCTCTGCACTCGACAGATTAAGGAAAGAACCTTGGGTTGTGGCCCCCTTTTTGTATGCAAGGGACAGTAATTAAACTCAGGCCGCATTCGGGATCGATATCCAAAAATGCAGTGAGGTGGCCGCTGCTGCAGGGAAAATACAAACCACATTACAATCTCCGCCAAATTGCCCGAATGAAATACTTTATTTTTTATTTTTTTTTTGTCGTATTGAGTGCGAGCACACTCGTGGGCATAATGTTTGTTTGCAGTTAATTGTGAAGCAGTTCTCAAGTTTATTTTGTGCATTACTCGTTTCCGAAAGATCTTAGGATATCACAATTAATTTGTGAAATCTGCCTTGACGCTATAGCAAGTTTTATGCGGAAGACTGCGCGCAAAAAAAAAGCGAAGCTTATCGCACTCACTTTCAGTGCTGTCCCAATTTCCACCTTTCACCTTTTCTTTTCTTCAGCGTGTATATATATATATATATATATATATATATATATATATATATATATATATATATATATATATATATATATATATGTATATATATGTATATATATATAGAGAGAGAGAGAGAGAACAACTGGACTTTTTTGACGGGCCAAACCTGTTTAGAAATATGAGAAGCACAACATCGCGGTTATCTTTGGTTTATTTACCCAGCAGTTCTTGTCGGTCGCTCATTTCATCAAAGCCGGAAATCTCTTGGTGGGGCACATTCAAGACAAAACCGCACTACGTCATGCTATGTTGCACACCTCCGACAACGTATGCTTTAAACTCGCGTACAAATTTTGCCCCATGACACCTGAATGCGCAGGGCAGGCACAGCTAAGGGAACGTATCTCAAATGAAACGTTGCGTTCACCAATCTGCCCTTCCCTCGTTACCAGCCCTCTTGACTGTGCTGTGGCCACAGGTGATGAAATACGCACCATCCTTGCGATATGAGCTTCATAGGAAAGAACCGGTCGAACCGAGTTTCGCAAGCTGCCTCCGACTCGCAGCCAACAACTTCGGGCGGCTCTACCCGCTCTGGGTAGCGCAAACCTTCCAGAGCCGTGAGCAGGTCGAAGGGGCCAAGACTCTGTTCCGGGAGATAACTTCGACGCTTCGAAGAAACAACCGGGTAAACCGGGGAGTCATACTCGACCTCAGTAGACTGAACACATCGAAACTCGTCACGTATGGTACGTCCTCTGGGAGCGACTGGAATCGTTTCGACTGAAGTCGGTAAATTCTAGGGCATAGCTTAGTTTTTTTCCGACTTCGTGAAGTGCGATTTTCGTTCAGTAAAATTTAGTGTGCGAAGGATGAGAAGGTAATTAAAATATTTCATCTATAAGACCAGTAGCCGCAGACTGTGAAACCACACGAGGAGGGAGGATAATCCTAGTACTGTACAGCGGGTTTTCGTGATTGAAAGACCTGAGGTGGTTACGCGATATTCAGAGTCGTAGCCTTGACGCCTTAAAACTCCTTTTTACTTTCTACGAGACATGGCGAACCAACAAATTCAACAAATTATATAGCGTCACTGACAAGAATAGTATTATCGGATCCGGAGTGTTAAAACGCAGCTTTTGCTGTAGAACATTGGCATAGAACCGCGCGCATAATACCGATCTCCAAAGGACAACACCGCTTAAACGATAGGGGCAGATGGTGACTCAAACCTTTCTCACATGCATCCTATTTCAGTAAATTTTCCTGCTGGTTGTCCCCGCTGTTTGCGCCTTCCTGAACCCGTGCGAGCCTGCTTTAGACAGTACGCTTTTCTAGAAAAATTGTACACCACTAAAGTTAAGAACACGGCGGTGTTTTCGTGTTCGTCTGCAGAATTCTGGCAAAATATGAACCAACCAACCATGTTATTTAAGAGCCCTTATTGATGTTTTATCTCGACGGATACACCTTATTTTGTCATTTAATTTGCTTATTGAATATTGCACTATCATGGCGCTCATTTCTGCTTCATTATGATGCATGTAGGAAGGCGCTTCACCGTGGCTGTTTAACGGCTATGCTGTTCCATTGTTATGCATGTAGGAAGGCGCTTCATCATGGCTGTTTAGCGGCTATGCTGTTCCATTGTTATGTATGTAGGAAGGCGCTTCACCGTGGCTGTTTAGCGGCTATGCTGTTCCATTGTTATGCATGTAGGAAGGCGCTTCACCATGGCTGTTTAGCGGCTATGATGCTCCCTTGTTAAGCCTGACGTCCCTGTGTCGAATCGTGCTATTGGCCGTCGCATTTCAATGGAGGCTGCAGTCTAACGTACACGGTTATTTGTATATGGGTGCATGTCAGAGATCTGTACCTGGACAAAATTCATCTGCAGCTTTGGATGCCATAACATGTAGTTTGCGACTTGAAACACCTATCATATCGAAGATCAAATACCTACGAATGAAATTTATTGTGCGCACGTAAATCACTGTACTCAGCTGCATATTTAGGCAGGTACGTAAATATTTTCTTCATTCCCTTTTTCCTCATTCTCGAGCAAATATTGGTTCAATAACTGCGGTATCAAGTAACAAAAACAGGGATAAAGTGCCTCGAAGCTGGCCAACGTTTCGATAGGTGGACCCATCTTTGTCAAAGCCGGCCTTTTGACTCTTGGCGGGTTAAATTATGTAGGTTAGTAACGTGACTTCAAGTGCATTCGTCGTTCGCAAGCTCACTGTAGAGGAACAGACTCAAACGATTGTGCTCTCTATAAACACCACATGACAGCGCCCTTTTTATTTTCAAAAGACGTACTCGACGCTTGCAAATCAGCAAGCCTGCTATGTTCAGGCGATCCAGCCGCATTCACATGTTTTCATGCTTTTGAACTAGCTGTAGTTCCCGGCAAATTTAAGGGCGCGAACATGCGTCGCCTGTCGGCGTTTGCTCCGTCGTAAATATAACTGGTTGCAGCTAAGTGATTACCTACAAAGGTAATTCAATTAAAGGTAGCATTCCCGAGTAAACAAAGTAATCATTAAATTATGATTTACAAAGAAACATAATTGATTATAAGAAATTATTTACGTGTACTTCGTTCCTTAAAAGTCCGGTTCTCACGTCCGAAATCAATGCTGGGCCAATGAGAGACACCGTAGGGGAAGGCTCCGAAATACTTTTGATTTCATGTGGTTCTTTATAGCATACAGAGTCTAAATACACACGTGTTTTAGCATTCCACGCCCATCGATGTGCCGCCGCAAACGGGAATCGAACACGCCACGTCGTGTTCAGCAGCAGAACAATATGGGGGCTGAGCCACCATGGTTGGCTTAAAATGAACTTGACCACCTGGTTACCTTTAACCATGGAGGAAGGAAACAAGAGGAGGGAGCATACCGCAGTGCGATTGAAGCCGAAATCTGCTGGGCCAGTGGCGGCCTAACGCGTGACCACACGTCCAAATGCGTGGTTGGTTTTATTGTTCCCGCTCTGCAGGAAGAGCCGCGGCAGGGAAAATGAACAAGCGCGCAACGAATAAGTACTGGCATAGCTACTGGGAACCAAACATCTCAGTAAATCTCGATTCTTGCTCCCTGATCTCGACGCAAGTGGTCACGTATTGGGCCACCACTGTGGTTTCACGGAGCGTTCGCTTTCCACGGCTGGCAGCGTGACGTAATGCTCCCTCCCACAGTTTTCCTTCCTCTTGTCCTGAACGTGCACCCAAGGCAGGGTGCCCGGATGTTTTTCCATTTCGCCCCATCGAAATGCGGATGCCACGGCCGGCATTTGATCCGGCACCTTCGGGCTTAGCAGCGCTACACCAAAGCCACTATGCCACCACTACGGGTATTGGTGTCATCGGTATACCGTGATCGCATTCATTCCCTGCGTGACACCAAGCGAAACCGGGAGCGAGACCCTGCCGACTGCGCCCCTGGACGCGGTGCTCATCCCGGGCTTTTTGCCGAACGTGGCCGCCGTTGCAGCAGCGAAAGTCGGCGTAGAAGAGCCGGTACCCGAGGATCACTGGGCGCCACAGCTGTATGGTAACGTGGGGTTCCTCAAAGGCGCCAACTTCCTGATAAGCTCAGCCTATCTGTCGGGAATGGACATTTTCGGAGACATCTCCCTCGACCATAAGCTCCAGACAAGTAAGCTCTTTCGAGTCAGTCACATTGGCGTAATGTTTCCCTGCACATGACGCTACCGTATCTTTGTGAGCCTTCCAGACTATTGAGCATTTGAGACTGTTCAGCAATTTGAGTCAATGATGGAGACAAAATAAACGCTTTTACTGAAAGCTGACCCATGTTTGCAGGGATACCTGTTACCTGTTACGGGACACAAGTACGAACAAAATGAATCCCTTGTAGCATGAATCCCCATTAACTTTCTTGACATTTCTTCGCCCTTTCTAGTTCACTAAGTGATTATTTTTCTTGTACTTATCTCGACAATCCTGGATTTTTCGCTTCCTTCATTGCTATTTGCATGTGCCCTTCCATGACCATGTCCTGGTTCGCCCAACGACGCTCGTGTTGTCTTTTTCTTTCCTCGTTTGTCTTCACGAACGTGAACATTTTGTCGTGTCGAATTCTAAAAGCACCATATTCTCATGAGGACGATCGCAAGACATTTTCCTTTTCTCATTGCAGCAACACGATACGCCACCCTCGGCGCACTGATCCTGCGCTCCATCTTCAACTCGGAAGCCGCATACTCCCCTTCTTGGGCGCGCGGTTACATCGACCAGTGCTTTGCCGGCTCGGCCTCGTCGGTGCTGGGCCGACCCGTGGACCGTCGACTCGCCAAGCGGGTCATATGCTCGCGTTGGTCCACACAGCTCGCCCTGTTGCTGAAGACCTGGTGGCTCGAGAAAGACATCCATCAGCAGAGAGCAGAGGCGAAAATGCAGACGTCCAAGAAGACTCATTCAGCCAACCGGACATCGGCTCACGATGATAAGCTCTTTTACCGCCTGCTGTGCTTTGTCGAGTGCGGCGACGGAAATGGTAGGGACATATGCAACGACATGGTTGGTTCAGACCAGCGTTTCCCAGAAACATTCAAGTGTCACGGACGCATCGCTGAACAGCGAGGCAAGTGTCAGTGTAACGGCTTGGAGCACTGTGAAACGCACTTACCCACATCTTTAGGAGGACATACGGCTTTCCCTTAGGGCTGACTCCGTAGACGCCGAATTTCGTTGCCTCCATTGTCAAGCTGTGTGCAGTGTGTAACTGCGCGCTGTGCATGTTTACTTAATTTGTTTTTAGGTCTTTCGTTAAGTACGTCTTATTTAGCGCTCCTTCTAATTTAAAGACTTCACCTACGAATTGCTTCGGCATATCACTTTTTTCTGCATCACGATTTTTGCTGCCTATGAACGGTTGGTAGCCCTACTCTGTTACTCGCAGTAACACGAGCCCGACGAATCACCCAAGCATTTCTTCAACACTTCTTTGCAATAATTATATGACAATATTGTTCTTCCCCATCACGTATTACTGGTTAGGAAAGTAATACACTATCATATTGCACAGTAATTAATGATCTCATTATGATAACAAGGAGAAATTTATCGAGTCCTAGTAGATT
The DNA here is from genome assembly GCF_038994185.2 of Dermacentor albipictus. NCBI lineage: Eukaryota > Metazoa > Arthropoda > Arachnida > Ixodida > Ixodidae > Dermacentor > Dermacentor albipictus. The sequence goes on along the minus strand of NC_091822.1, from coordinate 111,504,764 downwards.
GCATGTACTTGGAGATCGTAATGCAGACAGAGCTAGGTAGCTTAATTCCAGTCAAATGGGTTAGTTCACGCTTAGTGAAAGCGTCCTAAGCAACACGACCACAAGTTAGAGAAGCACTTCACTAACACGTGGTTTAACACGAGTGGGTTTAGACCTTGAGAGGAAACAATTTGTTATTAAAATGAAACATCATCGAGAAAGCCCCGGAAACTTCCTTTAGCACTTACATATTTGTCGGCACCGACAATAACGTTCATTCTAGTGTTTTGTATAAACACACAGGCAACACTTGGACTAAGCCTACGGCGAATCGAGAGAAAAGCTTTAATGATATGCTGGAGATGTTTGCCTGGCTGTTCACCTGACATGCTACTCCCGCTGCGGGGGAGCACACAGATAGCGAGAGCTAGGTACTTAGGACACTTTCTTTCTTCGACAATTTTTTGACGCTCTTTATTGCAAAAACTTTCAAAAAGTTACTCACGAACTCTCTCCTGGTTTCTCGAAGTGGCCATTTGCACGGGCCTGTGCTCTTAACGCTCATTTTTTCACCCAAATAGCTTTCATTTTAATGCAGAGAGAGAGAGAGAATAAACATTTTTATTAGGTAAATGCAGCTATGGAGAGGCGTCCTCATTCCAGAATGCCTTGAGCTCGGGCCGCGTCCTGGGCCCTCGCAATCAGCCGTTGCTGATCCTCGAGGTCGGAGCTGGCCAAGGCTCTCTTTTAATGCAGAGCATTTCTCGGTTAATTGTGACTCGCCGTCATCAGAACGCCGCGGAAGAAAGACGGCACAGAAATTACGTCATCTTCATTTAATTAAATTAAATGTGGCTTGATGAGGGCTGGACCTTTTGCCCCACTGCGCTAACCACTGCGCCACCATTGCAACAGGTGACAGCAATGAATATCTTCGAGGCTGCGTGCGTGGTCGGGCTCTGCCTATAGGGCGATTCAGCAGACGGCGCATAATAGGAGTGGCGCGTGCACTCTCCGCACTACCGAACCTTCATCGCCCAGGAGTATTAAGGATTTTTAAGGCGGCGTATCACTGATGTTTTGCACGTAAGATAAGAAAACGAGCTCGAAAAGCTCCTAAACCCTGGGTCACACGAGAACACTTCAAGAGTATGAATAACAGAGTTATTGTTATTCATACTCTTGAATATACTCTTGTGTACTCTTGTGTACTGAATTGTTATAATTGCTGATTTGCTAATTGCTAAATATTTTGGCGAGTGATTAAACCTAAAAATGAACACGCAGTTCGTTTAATAAATGACGAAAGCGGGAACGCTGTCCCCGTGGAAGCCACAGCCGATGTCCTTAATAAATACATTCTTGAAAATTTCCATAATGTCTCTCCTTTCCAGGATATTCTTGAGGGCACTAATTCAGCTCTTCGTCACCTATGTGCACAAGTAACCATAAGAGCATCAGGCGTAGCTCATGCTATTGAGCGGTTACCACTTAATTGAAGCCCTCGTCCTGACGGGATCAACACTAAAATTCTAAAAATGACACTGCACGTTTCATCCATTTTACTGTCGCTCATGTTTCAACGGTTCTTCGACTGCGGGAGCATTACCGATGATTGTAATATGGCTCATGTCATTCCGATATTCAAATCTGGTAATAGCACAAGTCCTAATAATTACCGACCAATATCACTGACCTGTATTTGCAGCAACCTTTTAGAACACAGTCTTTTCTCACACATTATGATTTATCCAAATACAAAAGCTTACTTTCAGACAGCCAGCATGGCTTCAGGCAGAAAAAATCTTGTCAAGCAGAATTGTTCGAACTAGTTACTGACCTTCACGACTACATGCAAGAGCAAACATACACAGACGCAATATTCATTGATTTCGGAAAAGCCTTCGACCGTGTTGCTCATAACCAAGCGGTTATGAGCAACTCAAGAAGGTCAACTCAAGAAGGTCAATAAGCTAGGATTAGATTCTAACACAACCATTTGAATAGGCGAATTCTTAACTAATAGATACCAACGAGTTGTTCTGAAGGAACATACATCTGGAACTACGCATGTCACCTCAGGAGTGCCACAAGGGTCTGTTCTGGGACCATTGCTCTTTCTCATTTATGTTAATAATATAACTGATTACATAGGTTCTCAAATGAGACTTCTTGCTGACGGCTGCGTCATTTACAGGCAGATTTTAACTCCCGAGAACGTCATCGGCAGCACTATCATCGGCCGCAATGGCTCGAGCGTCGTCGTCTTCTTCCACAGCTAGCTCGTTGGCGCCTCTCGGCGCAACACGCGCGAACGCGCTCGTGCTGCAGCTCCCGCGTTCGTCGTCGTCGTCTCAACAGCTCACTCCGTTGCCGCTAGTCTTACAGCGTAGCATTTCACTTCTCTTCGGTCGTCGTAATGGGGAAGCCGCGTTTACGGGAGTATAAGCCATCGCTTAAGAGAGTATGAGCCATTCATCGTCTTACGTGAAGGACAGATTTCATTATGAAGCAATTTAATTTTGAAGAATCCCAAGCGGCAATGCGAGCGGATGCTGCTAATCACGCCAGCCAGCAAACTCGAGACATCGAATGCAAGCGATGACGGTGGACTGCCGGCTTACTATCACTTAGGTCTTTTTCTCCGTCGCAGCCGAACGTGCGTGTAACCTCATTAACAAAGATGAAGACGTCACCGATAGTTGAGAAAGGAGGGAAAGAGAAAAGCAGAAGGCAGGAAGGTTGCTAGTTGAGAAAGATTTTAATGAACCGTCGGGATTAACACAGTGATAAAGACCGAGGCCACATGTCTCAGCTTCGCTGGTTAACCATCCGTAGGGAGTGCCTACAGGGGGTAATTTTTAATAGTATTTGTGGTATTAGAACCCGATTTAGGTGAGTTCAATTAATACACCTGACTTCTGTACACTGTTCGGTTTATTTCTGTTGAAGTTATGTATTTATCATGCGCCTTGTCTGCCAATACTCGGGGGTGCAGACCTTGTCAAGACGGATAAATGGTTTTTGTCTGTGCCCGTCAAATGTCTTTGATTACTGGAAAAAAGTTGATTGGTTGATTGATTGATTAATATAATTGATTGATTGATTGATTGATTGATTGATTGATTGATTGATTGATTGATTGATTGATTGATTGATTGATTGATTGATTGATTGATTGATTGATTGATTGATTTATTGATTGATTGAACCTGAGTTGCTCACATCTGCATAATCAGGCGAGACAGAAAAGTGTGGCCGGAGGTACCACTTCAGTGCCGATGAACTGCGAGACCATCGCGACGCAGCGAAACGTGCGCAAAATGCTGCTGCAACGAAACAACGTTCACCACCCTAGTCCCCAACACCGCGGAAGGCAGAGCGAGCGGCTGCGCAGAGAGCACGGCGAGCTGAAACAGCTGCAACGAGCAATATGGCCTACTGGCCAGATTGGACAGATCGCAATATGGCCGCTTTGTCGTCTTGCGCTGTTTGGACCTCATGAAGAGCAACATTACACTCGGACACAATGTAGCAGCACTAAACTCGGCGCATAACTCAGCGACACACTCAGCACGAAGTAATGCCCTCGCTTTTACCCATCATTAGAATCGTTAGGTGTCCCCATAGTTTCTTTCTTTTTCTGTTGCACAGCAAAGGATGTGTCGAGGCACTGCAGGGTTATGTTGTATAAATTTTTTCATGAATACAACTGCAACAAAAAGCTACAAAGAAAGCCCACATGCACTTTGCAGCAAGAAGCACATTGTTTTTCCTTCTCTGAAGTCCGTATGAACTTTGTAGCTCCGTGCGACAGTCGGGTCGATGACAATTTTTACATTTCCTGAATCTTTTTCCACATCGGTGTGCTGAAGAAATTTTATCTAAGTCTGAGGAAATTACTGCGTGAGGCCACCACTGGATCGCCAGCATATATTCCGTACTCAGAAGTTTTAGGCAACGCAGGTTACGGCAATATTTCTTGCCTCGAAGCAACCTTGCAGGAGCAAGGTGAAGGCAATGATCGACGGTGAGCGAACAAGCGAGGACGATGTTTCACTACATTCAGAAGAGAAATGTTTTAAATTCCTTTTCTCAAAGCTGGCCTCGAGCTGAGAACGTTAGCATTCTGAACTTATACTCTCGTGCACAGTCGCCCCAATATGTGCCTCAGTGTCCAGATCTACTACAGACCAACACGTTTCCGCACGGCACACTGATCCACTGGATGTATCCGACATGCAAAGACTACGCCTGCAAGAAACGCTCAGCGCCGTGCACTATTCGACATGATTGAGGAGTGCGCGCACAACACGTCACTCCCCCCTCACATCCGCCGATCCCGTACCTCGCAGCAGTGGGAGGTCCTGCTGACCAGCTCATACCCTGAGGACCAGCTTCGGCTGATGTACAGGGTGCGACGGGTGACAAGGAACCATGGCTCTCCTCCCACCTTCTTGTTTTTTTTTAAATTTTATTTGAGGCGCTGAAGTAGAGATACTTAAGCTGATCGTAAGGTGAAAGAGAGTTGGCTTTTTTTCACCATACCTATGTCGAAGGGATTAGAAATTAGATGATTAGAAAAAAATTGGACGATTGAAGCCTTAGGATTCTATTCTCGACATGCATGGCGGCCACGCGGCCACCATTATCTGCTAAGTTGACTCTATGATTGGCTGTCGAAAGGTCACGTGCTTCAAAATTTATGCCGGGAAGTGGAAGTTTTGTAAAATGCAATTATGAAATTAAATATAAGAAAATTAGATATAAGCATATATTCCCACACAGACAAATGCAATCTTCTGTAAAGCTGCAAAAGAAGAACAAAAAAGGCAAAAGTGTAAATTATTATGGAACTATTTTTCTGCAAGATGTAGAGTAATAACGAACAAAGCAAACATATACAATCCACAAATACGTTTTTTTTTTAATCAATCAGTTCGATAGGTGGCGTATCAGAGCAAAAAGAAAAAGAGAGAGAGCAGGCCGACTTAATAAAAGACTATCGAAGCGAAGACTCGACTCTGGGCGGTATAGTTAGGAAGACCCCGCCGCGGTGGCTTAGTGGCTGTGGTGTTGCGCTCCTAAGCACGAGGTCGCGAGGCCGAATCCCGGCCGCTCCGGCCGCATTTCGATGGGGGCACAATGCGAGAACGCCTGTGCACCATGAATTGGGCGCACGTTAAAGAACCCTTGCTGGCAAAAATTAATCCCAAGCCCCCACTACGACGTGACTCATAACCAAATCCTGATGTTGGTACATAAGAGGCCAGAATTCAATTCATTTCAATTCAATAGTCAAGGAGCGAGCGATGGTGCGGGTGATGTGGCCTCATCAAAGCCCAGATCATCATTCAAAGTCGATTATTAAGACGAAGGCCCACCCGCCAAAAATAGCTTCAACGCGATGTGTGAAGGCTCGGACACGTTTATTTATTTATTTATTTAATTATTTATTTATTTATTTATTTATTTATTTATTTATTTATTTATTTATTTATTTACTTATGTATTTATATACAATACCTTACAGGGCCCAGAGGCCATTGTGTAAGGGGGACGAACAAGGACATTGTAAGAAATGCAAAATATACAAGTCAAAAAAGGGAAAGGGAAAGCATTGCACAGGGCTAGTACTAAATAGCAGCAACAAACATAAGGGCAAAGTACACAAAATAATTGAAGTATATAAATACAGCACAAATGTCTGGCACATGACTCAAGAAAAAAAAAATAAAGCAGGGGTTAGCAAAGGGTTTGCGTCTACACGCAACCGTAAGGCAGATAAGACTTAAGATAAAGAAGGAAGAAAAATTTGTGCTCGTGTCTTATCGATAACTATTCAAAATCTCATATTTGTTGCTCTATTAGTGTCTTGGGAGACGATTTATATGCTGTTTACCGGATTTACCGAAAGAATTTGTCCGGGTTTGAATTATATTAATATGTAGTTTTTTGTTACCTTTTGGGAATCAGTGACGCCGAACGTCCTTATTTTCTTTCTCTAGTGACATTCCGTATTCGCGATCGTTCTTTTTTTTTTAATTTCTAGCTTCATTTTTCTATCTATTAAAATGTTGTACGACGCTGCGTTTATCTTCCTCACGACATTAGTTGCATCGCCAGCTCAGAGCACATGCGCAAGTTATTTATTGGCCGCAACCATTACGAGAAAGGAAAAGTTATTCTTTCGCCATAACTGCCAGAATAAGGCGCGTCAAGTATCGTCTCAAAAACGGTATAGTGCCTTTAGCAGATTTACTAGATTGGGAATTAATATTATAATTAGGCTACCTCTCGTTCGAGCTGGCATCGAAAATTTCCTGTTGGCATGTGCTTAAATTGGGGTTAGGTGTCTTCAAAAAAACTTTTCGAAATTTCATTTAGTACCTTCTTTGTGGCTTCCTCAGTGGCTACAGCGCCTGCCTACTCAAATCCGGGCTTTCTGCTTTCAGTAGATATCCGTTGAAGGAACTAATATGCAGACATTCTTCGCAGAAAAAATCATTTAATATGCTTGGAATCGCGTCACAAAAGTAATATAGATTACTGGCCACTTTCGAGCCAATAAAAAGTTTTTCCATTTTGCTTGCCATTTGGCCACTACGGATGCCAATGTTGCGGTACGTGGTTGGAGTGATTTGGCAACAATGGGCTATAGCAAAGTGGCCGTCTACAGCCAATCTCTGCTCAGATAGCGGCGAAACTGAGCCACACCGACCATGAAGGGGGCCTCACTTGCGCGGTTCTGGATGTTTGCGCTTTGCTTCTTTTTTCTCATCAACGAAAGATCTCATCAAGAAACGCCAATGTATGAAAGCCTCTAACCCTACAGCTAGACTAGAACTGGCAGAACTTTCGAAGTTAATCAACAAGCGTAAGACAGCTGACATAAAGAAGTATAATATGGATAGAATTGAACATGCTCTCAGGAACGGAGGAAGCCTAAAAACAGTGAAGAAAAAACTAGGAATTGGCAAGAATCAGATGTATGCGTTAAGAGACAAAGCCGGCAATATCATTACTAATATGGATGAGATAGTACAAGTGGCTGAAGAGTTCTATAGAGATTTACACAGTACCAGTGCCACCCACGACAATAATGAAAGAGAAAATAGTCTTGAGGAATTCGAAATCCCACAGGTAACGCCGGAAGAAGTAAAGAAAGCCTTGAGAGATATGCAAAGGGGGAAGGCAGCTGGGGAGGATCAGGTAACAGCAGATTTACTGAAGGATGGTGGGCAGATTGTTCTAGAGAAACTGGCCACCCTGTATACGCAATGCCTCATAACGTCGAGCGTACCGGAATCTTGGAAAAACGCTAACATAATCCTAATCCATAAGAAAGGGGACGCCAAAGACTTGAAAAATTATAGACCGATCAGCTTACTGTCCGTTGCCTACAAACTATTTACTAAGGTAATCGCAAATAGAATCAGGAACCCCTTAGACTTCTGTCAAGCAAAGGACCAGGCAGGATTCCGTAAAGGCTACTCAACAATAGATCATATTCACACTATCAATCAGGTGATAGAGAAATGTGCGGAATATAACCAACCCTTATATATAGCTTTCATTGATTACGAGAAAGTATTTGATTCTGTCGATACCTCAGCAGTCATGGAGGCATTACGGAATCAGGGTGTAGACGAGTCATATGTAAAAATACTGAAAAATATCTATAGCGGCTCCACAGCCACCGTAGTCCTCCATAAAGAAAGCAACGAAATCCCAATAAAGAAAGGCGTCAGGCAGGGAGATACGATCTCTCCAATGCTATTCACAGCGTGTTTACAGGAGGTATTCAGAGACCTGGATTGGGAAGAAATGGGGATAAAAGTTAATGGAGAATACCTTAGTAACTTGCGATTCGCTGACGATATTGCCTTGCTTAGTAACTCAGGGGACCAACTGCAATGCATGCTCACTGACCTGGAGAGGCAAAGCAGAAGAGTGGGTCTAAAAATTAATCTGCAGAAAACTAAAGTAATGTTTAACAGTCTCGCAAGAGAACAGCAGTTTACAATAGGCAGCGAGGCACTGGAAGTCGTAAGGGAATACATCTACTTAGGGCAGGTAGTGACTGCGGATCCGGATCATGAGACAGAAATAATCAGAAGAATAAGAATGGGCTGGGGTGCGTTTGGCAGGCATTCTCAGATCATGAACAGCAGGTTGCCATTATCCCTCAAGAGAAAAGTGTATAATAGCTGTGTCTTACCAGTACTCACCTACGGGGCAGAAACCTGGAGGCTCACGAAAAGGGTTCTACTCAAATTGAGGACGACGCAACGAGCTATGGAAAGAAGAATGATAGGTGTAACGTTAAGGGATAAGAAAAGAGCAGATTGGGTGAGGGAATAAACGCGAGTTAATGACATCTTAGTTGAAATCAAGAAAAAAAATGGGCATGGGCAGGACACGTAATGAGGAGGGAAGATGACCGATGGTCATTAAGGGTTACGGACTGGATTCCAAGGGAAGGGAGGCGTAGCAGGGGACGGCAGAAAGTTAGGTGGGCGGATGAGATTAAGAAATTTGCAGGGACGGCATGGCCACAATTAGTACATGACCGGGGTTGTTGGAGAAATATGGGAGAAGCTTTTGCCCTGCAGTGGGCGTAACCAGGCTGATGATGATGGTGATGGTTGAACACAACTGGCAGAAACAAGTCCCGTGCACGAATGTGTGCGCCGTGACCGAAGGGGGTCTTAAATTAAGGCAAAAAAAATTCACATCAGTGACGTCACTCGTAAAACATGCTTCGCGAGAAGAATTGTGCGAAGGGTCCCCCTAACCGTTCTTCAGGGGACGTTCGAGCCCTGACCTTATGCCTACCTTCCGCGAGTGCGACTTGCCACCGCGAACCCTTCCCGACTCAATTCCCGCCTCCTACCGCGTACCGCAGAGCCGCGAGAGAGCGTCTCCTCGATCAGCGGCAGCGTGCACCCCCGTCAGGAGACGGCGCTGCTGTGGTCACCCGAGGTCAACTGTTTACATACGCAGCTGACCTTTCAACAATTCGAACGAGTGCTTACGCCTTTGGACATTAGCCCCCGTGCAAATGTGATGGAACAATATGCCCCACGAGCGATGACTTTCACGCCGTCATCTCGAATAAGACTGCCTCGGTGCTCCCAAAGCCTTCTTATACAGGAATTTGCACCATTCGCGAAGCTCATCGCGGTCATCCTGGGCCCATTCGCTGCGAAACCGCCGAGGCCGAACAAACGACCTGGGCCAAATACACAATTCACCGACATCGGATCTGAAACACCCGACGTCCCCCACGCGGCCCTGGTGAAGACTGATCGCATTGCGACTGCTTATGAGTGCGCTCGTGCTAGAGCACGTGCATGATAGACCATTATTATTAGCGCATATATAATATATATGCCATACGAGGTAAAATGTAGGGAAAGCGGCACAGTGAGTCTACTTGGGTCACCGAATACATGAAACAGAACACGTGCCGATCTTCAATGGCCTTATTGCCACCAACTTGGTTCATTGAATATGCGTAATAGGGCATGAGTCACCGAGTATTTGCCATATTTAAATGAACCTATTTGAAGCCATATTCGGTCACTGGACATGTGCCGCTGCTCTGCGACGAAAAAAGAGAGTTCGTTAAAATTTCTCCGGTGTTGTGCAGAATCTTAACCGCGTCATATACTGGGCGTTAACACGTAACTTGTGCCAAAGTTTCGAAATATGCAAGTGACACGCAGCTGGAGAAAACCAAAGTAATGTAATCTTCATCAAGGCAACTTCAATGCAAAAGTGTACAAAAAGCAGGCAGGTGAACAAGGAATTGGCAACGACGCCATTGATTCTAGGAACACTAAAGGAGAGATGCTGGTAGAATTTGCGGGAAGCAATAAGCTTCGAATTATGAATACCTTATTCAGGAAGCGTAGCAACAGATAGTGGAATTGGAATAGCCGTAATCGAGAAACAACAACTGAAATAGATTTCGTACATTCTGCTGACCCCGTATAGTGCTGGATGTAGAAGTATTAGGTACAATAAAGGGCAGTGATCATAGCTTAGTGAGGTCTAGTATTTACTTCAATATGAAGAGAGAAAGGGTAAAATTATTCAAGAAGAAACAGGCCAATTTAGATGCAGTAAGGGTAAAAGCAGAGAAATTCAAGCTGGTGCTTGTAAACAAATATTCAGCCTTAGAACAGAGCGATGAAGATGGCATAGAGGTAATGAACGAAACCGTAATTAGACTGGCTTCAGATGCAACAAGTCAAGTAGAAGGTAAGGCACCAAGGGAACTAGGGAACCAGTAGGTAAGCTCTCTCATAAAGAAAAGACAAAAAATGAAAGTGTCCAACTCGAGAGACCAGATGTAGTTCGCGGAACTGATCAACAAGGTAAAAGTAGCAGGATATTCGAAATTATAACGTGAGAAAGACAGATGAAGCTGTAAAAAAAATGGAGGCAATATAAAAACAGCGAGAAGGAAATTTTGCATACAGGTCAAGATGTATGCAGTGAGAGATAGCAGGGGAATATCATCATCAGTTTCCATGATATAGTAAAAGAAGCAGAATTGTTCAAACTGACTTTTACAGTACCCAGAGCAACCGCGGTACCTTGATTCGAAGTAGTAATTAACAGGATACCGAGGTCTTTCCTATAACTATCGATGAAGTTCGATGGCTCTTGCAAGACAGGAACCGGGGAAAATCGGCACGAGAAGAAGGAACTACAGTCGATTTAATCAAAGATCACGGAGATATCATGATTGAAAAGCTTGCGGCACTTTATACGAAATGTCTCACGACTTCAAGGGCTAGAGAACTGGAGGAATGTCAGCATTATACTAATCCAAAAAAAGCGAGATCTTAAAGAAGGGAAAAATTATAGGCCCATTAGCTTACTTTTAGCATTGTATAAAATATTCACCAAGATAATTTCTAATAGAATAAGAGCAACATTTGACTTCAGTGAACTAAGAGAACAGGCGGGCTTCAAGAAGAGACACTCTACAATGAATCCCATCCATGTCAGTGAATGTCAATGAATCACATCCATATAGCGGAGCAATTAATAAAATTTCACCTATGTGCGTGTAGCGTAGAATTTAACACTTGGTGTGTTGTTTTTTTCCAAATTAACTACAAATACTCTCTACTACAAGGGTAAATGGGAATCCTATAATTTATGATGTGCTTGAAGGCTTAAGTATTTATTAGTACTTGAGTATTTACTTGAGTATTTACTGAGGTAATTGCAAATAGACTCAGGAACACCTTAGACTTCCGTCAACCAAAGGACCAGGCAGGATTCCGTAAAGGCTACTCAACAATAGACCATATTCACACTATCAATCAGGTCATAGAAAAATGTGCGGAATATAACCAACCCTTATATATAGCTTTCATTGATTACAAGAAAGCGTTTTATTCAGTCGAAACCTCAGCAGCCATGAAGGCATTGCGGAACCAAGGTATAGACGAGCCGTATGTAAAAATACTGAAAGATATCTATAGCGGCTCCATAGCCACCGTAGTCCTTCATAAAGAAAGCAACAAAATCCCAATAAAGAAAGGTGTCAGGCAGGGAGATACGATCTCTACAATGTTATTCACAGCGTGTTTACAGGAGGTATCCAGAGACATGGATTGGGAAGAATTGGGGATAAGAGTTAATGGAGAATACCTTAGTAACTTGCGATTCGCTGATGATATTGCCTTACTTAGTAACTCAGGGGACCAACTGCAATGCATACTCACTCACCTGGAGAGGAAAAGCCGAAGGGTGGATCTAAAAATTAATCTGCAGAAAACTAATGTTTAACAGTCTCGGAAGAGAACAGCAGTTTACGATAGGTAGAGAGGAGTGGTAAGGGAACACATCTACTTAGGTCAAGTGGTGACTGTGAATCCGGATCGTGAGACTGAAATAATCAGAAGAATAAGAATGGACTGGCGTGCGTTTGGCTGGCATTCACAGATCATGAACAGCAGGTTGCCATTATCCCTCAAGAGAAAAGTATATAACAGCTGCGTCTTACCACTAGTCACGTACGGGGCAGAAACCTGAAGGCTTACAAAAAGGTTCTACTTAAAGTGAGGACGACGCAACGAGCTATGGAAAGAAGAATGATAGGTGTAACGTTAAGGGATAAGAAAAGAGCAGATTGGGTGAGGGAACAAACGCGAGTTACTGATATTTTAGTTGAAATCAAGAAAAAGAAATGGGCATGGGCTGGACATGTAATGAGGAGGGAAGATAACCGATGGTCATTAAGGGTTACGGACTGGATTCCAAGGGAAGATGACGGCAGAAAGTTAGGTGGGCGGATAAGATTAAGAAGTTTGCAGGGACAACATGGCGACAATTAGTACATGACTGGGGTAGTTGGAGAAGTATGGGAGAGGCCTTTGCTCTGCAGAGGGCGTAATCAGGGTGATGATGATGATGATGATGATGATGATGATTAAGGCTTAATTTAGGTGTTTAAACTGTGGTTCCTACCTTCACAGACACCTGCAGCAGGCTGAAGAGGACGGCACAACCATCTGTGTTACAGTCAACCGATATTTTGTTTGTTTCTGTTTACGTACCTGGGCATGCATGTGATATTGTGAGGAATATCCCTTCAGCATAGAAAAACTACGTGCATTTGTCCGAGCCAATCGCCTGCTGAGGAACTCAAAGATGAAATGTATGCTTTTTCAGGTTTTGTTTGCACTATTATGTATGACGTCTATGCACTTTTTATTAGTATACCATTGATGTCAATGCAGATACTCGGTAAGAGGCGGCGCAAAGCCCGTGTACGATACATTGGCCGCATGCTTGCGAACATCCCGGAAACACATACTTTGTACACGGACACATCACGCACTCAAGAGGGCTTTACCTCGGTAGTCTTGGATGGCACCGAATCCCTGAGAAACTCTGCTGCAATGCGCGGAACAAATGCCGCTGACGGCGAAATTCTCGGTGTTGCTCTTGCAATTCGATACGCCATCCGTGTTCCTGAGGAAGTGTATATATTGACGGACTTGCAACAAGCATGCCGCGCGTTCCTATTAGGACATGGCATCCCGAGAGCGGCGCACCAAATTGTCAAACAGATCCCGCAAAATACACCAACCACACCTCCCCGAATCCGCTTACTCTGGACCCCTGGTCATACCTCGCTGCCGGGTAACGAACGCGCACATGCGGTTGCCTGAGAAATTTCCCTCCGGGCGACTCGGCATGGTGAGGCGACTAGTTCAGAGTGGGGGGATCCCTTGCTCCGTTGCAAAGGCATACTCCGTCATTGTGCGCCCATTGGTTGCACCCATGCCGCACCACCGCCGTCCTTCTCGTGGGAGGAAGCAGTGGCGTTACGCCAGTTCCAAACCACACCTTTTCCAAATCTTGTCTCTCTCAATAAATTCTACCCACACTGTTATGCAGATCGTTGCCCTGGCTGTGGCAGCTCGCCCACAATCTTCCACGTCACGATTGAGTGCACTGCAAACCTCTTTCCTACCTTGCCAACTCTCCTTTACCCGCTACGCAACAAAGAGCTGTGGGACGATGCCCTCCGCGACGGACCTCCCTAGGTCCTCCGAGCTGTTATACAACGGGCTCGAAACATCGCAGGAATTACCTCAGGGACCCTGAACTGAGGGTTCCTCTCCCACTGCTCTCGCCATTCAAATATTATTAATAAAACTGTTTTACTCTCTCTCTCTCTCTCTCGTGCTGCCGCTCTAAGTGGTGCGTTGATCGACGAAACCCAACTATTTGCTTGTTGTGACGCACTTGTTGTCCCGCGAGAACATTATTGCATCACGTTCGCTATGGAATGCTGTACTCACCTTCCGTGTCTGAAGGTTCAAATGCTATCGTCGGTGGCGGCGTATATGACCGCTACGCGTCGGTCATCGAGATGCGCCGTTTCGTCTTGCCGGCTAAACTGAGCATCGCCCAGAAGGACCCTCACGGTGCGTCGCATCCGCATAATTTTAACGCGAAAGCGTTCAGGGCCCAGTGTCGCGAAAAATCCGTTGTCGGCGTCAGACGTGCTTTCGCAAAAAGTTATTCCAAACCACCGCAGCGCGGGCCCTTCGCATGGTGCAGAGGCGTTACTGAACTAATTCAATTGCTCAAGGTAAAATGCGTCAGAAAGCTCGTGAAGTGCGACCTAGATGCAACGTACAAGCATGAGAGCGTCGATGCTTAATTTGAATATGCTGGAAAACATAACACTCAAACACAAACCCCTTTTGCAGCGGTTCTGCCATTCATAGAGAGGCGTGACCTGCTCGGTTCCTTCCAACACCAACACATGGCTTGCCTCCGCGCACGCGCAATAAAGCTGCGATTGCCGGTAAGCGTGACAAGCGGTCAGGCATCTTTGAATGCTATCGCGTTCCACTTTTAAAATTGCACTCTTAAAGCTTAAGCGTCCTCCAAATTTTATAGCGGTGTTCGCGTGAGCGCCTCGCCCCCAACGGGTAAAGCAGCTGAAAAAGCGCATCTGCGTAGTCATTCTCGCGTCGTCGTCATGTTGATGTCATTCCGTTGTCGTCATGACGCATTCCTTTCGCTCCGTCAACTTCACCAACATCATCGTTCCATCGTCGCCTCTCGGTCATCGCCGCGCTGTCGTGCCGCCTACCAAAACATTTTCACGATAGTTTGTGTCCCCATCATCATTCACCGTCATTGATGTCACCACTCAACTTCTGAAGTACCAGTGCTAGTCTTTGATCGGCGATAACGTAGAACTATTGCGCGACATTTTTATGCTATATCCGCCTTTAGACGTCTGTAATTAATCAGAATCTTCAGCAACCACCGAGGGTTGACAGCGGATTTCGAATAAGGATAGAGTGAAATGGTTTTACGTTATCATGACCTTGCATTCGGCGGTCTGCATAAGTTTGACGCCATAGCGTGAAGGGCTACGTGCCGCAGAAAACCCGGTGTCAGTGTCCGGCGGCGGCGTTCCCATGAGCGAAAATTCCCGTACATAGCGATAGGCATACGTACACGGTATACCTTGCTATATCACATGCGGTATATGGGGGTTATATTGCCACAGCATTATGTCACTCATGTTGCTCATACTTTGTTTGACATTCTTGACCAAGTTATTCCTCGGACGCGAGTGCAATCACTCGCAGGGACTTCTGCACGATCGCCGCAGCCAACAGATTCACTACGACAAACGGTATACGGTTAAGACTACCTCGGTATGCACAGCAGAGGCAGCGGCAATGGCACTGGCGATACGAGACGTCGAGTTCGAAGGTCAGTCGGTTCATGTGCTTGAACACTCGCAGGCAGCGTGTCGACTCTTCACGCGGGGGATGCTACCGCGCAGCGCCCAAGGAATGCTCGGATCACGCCTGGACCTGGACCACGGACTTATGTGGTGCCCCGCGCACGACGGACTGGACGGCAACGGAAGGGCAGACCACATAGCTCGATGAAGCAACGACCGAGCAGCGGCCAGAACCCTAGAAGGCACCTCCGTCCGCAGTGCGCGACATATCAGAGAATCGGGGAGGGGAGAGATGGAACTACGGCCCTCCGCACTCCAATCTAAACAGAAGTCAAGCACATGACTGGGGTTGCATGTAAACCAATTCATACACACGCCTAACCCTCTTACACATGAAGCACCCGACTTGATACACAGACAGCTGCCCGTGGTGCGGCGCAAACCCACGCTGGCCCACATAACGTGGGAATTTGCGGCTAGGCCACGCAACGCCAATTCACTTTTTCTAAGGGCCACGGACTTCGTACGGTAGTGGGAGGCACTGCCCGCTAGCGAGCACCGGGGGAGCCAATTGACCGTCCTCGACCAAGTTCAGCGAGCCGCAAGATCCAGTGGAGCCCTGGACTGAGGGCCGCACCCAGACCTGCCATAACCCCAATTAACTGTTCAATAAAGTTATTTCTCCTCCTCCCCCTATAATTTTTTTAGAATGACAGCCCAGAAACAAATCAAAAGAAGCCAACAAACAAATACACCAAGGACAACAGAGGGGAAGTTACTTGTGCTTACTAATTGAATTATTGCAAGTAATTTCCCCTGTGTTGTCCTTGGTGTCTTTGTTTGTTGACTTCTCATGATATGATTAATAAAAATCGGGCCCATCGGTTAACCCCCCTTTCTTCTAGCCCAATAACAAATATCATCAAACAAAACACCGACAGCGCATGCCTTTTATGTTAAATGATCTGTCTGAAATATCAAAAGTGGGAAACAATAATAGCAACCTCGAAATGATGTCATTACTTTGTACGGCTTTCCGATATATCCGGAATCGGCCCACGCAAGAGACCGCGTTACTACCAGAAAGCTCGCCTTCGTGCATAAAGTTCACCCCCTACGTTTCCTATTAAACATAACGGTCGTATCAGCTGCAGTTGTCGGGAAGTGTAAGAAACAGTCAGGTATCTTTGATTGCTACCCCGTTCCACTCTTAAACGCAAAGCTTAAGTCTCCTCCAATTTTTGTCCCCTAGCTTGACAGCCATTTCCATAGTTTCTCCAAGAATTAGTCATGGTGTTGATTTGTATTATCATCACCATCATCATCTTTTATTTAAGAAAATGACCATTCAGAAGAAGAGCCACATTTGGGTCCCTAATCAATGGCATCGTGGGTGTATCAAGTGGGAGCACTAAGATACTGAATTGTAACAAAAATCCAGTGCCTTTCCGTTATGTGAAGAAGGATTAACAGCGAAGCTATGTATGCAGGACCCTTAATGACAAACTGCACCTCCGCCGCAGGCTGGCCTGGTATTGCCCTATCTTCTGGAAGGGCAGACGTATAGGGAGTGCTTTACGCCTGCTTCACCTGCGCCGCGGGTCGGACCGGTTTTACACTACCTTCGGGATCGGCTCACGTATGGAGAGTGCTTAACGCCTGCTTCACCTCCGCCGCGGGGCGGCCTGGCATTGCACTAACTTCGGGATCGGCCCACTTATGTGAGTGCTTACCGCCTGCTTGACCTCCACCGCGGGTTGGCCTGGCATTCCACTATCTTCGGGATCGGCTCACTTATGGGGAGTGCTTAGCGCCTACTCCACCTCCACCACGGGTCGGCCTGGCATTTCACTATCTTCGGTATCGGCCCACTTATAGGGAGTGCTTAACGCCTGCTTCACCTCCGCCGTGGGTCGGCTAGGCATTTAACTATCTTCGGGATCGGCCTACGTATGTTGGTCTAAGCGCGGACGCGATCCGCCAGATCCTGGCCATAGATAACTCCGTTGTAAGAAGTCACAGTTTCAACTGAAAGGCGAAGCATCGATTGCGATAGCAAAGCACACATAGCTGTACAGAGCAAGGACAGTAGTTTTATTGGCCGTACGAGCTTGCGAACATTCACTTAATATCTAAGTTAACAACCGTGGTGTCAGAGCGCACACGCAAACATGAACACATCACACCCGATGAAAGCGCATGCTTGGCGTGAAAATGCTGGCGTGAGGAAGCGCAGCAGCAGCAGCGAGCGAAGCGACATTAATGCAGTCTATCGCTTCAACGCAAATTGAGTGGCGAGAACGAAGTACGCACGAATGTAGGATCCGTCCAAGCGCCGAGCCTCTTCCCTCAACGCAGATCGCTTTCAAGATACGGCGCGCGCGGCCGTGGAATACGCTGTGCGACGTCGCCGCCCCCTTCCCCCCCCCCCCCCCCCCCCCGCTGGAACCTAACGCGCTTCCTACCGCCGGCTCCCCTCGCACGCTTTCCCTCGCACAAACGGCAAATGGCGCGCAGCGACGCTTTTGCCCTCATTGGTCTTTTGCGGAACATCAAGGCGATGGCGACGGCGACAGCAAGAATGTGCCTGGTGTGTCTAAATAATTGCTATCACAATAAAAGAAGAACTAAAGCTAAGTGCTGCAGTATTCGGTCATAGACAGGCACATTTCTGTGTACACAATGATGTGTAAGTAATTAGCGGCAGCACTGTCGCGATGAACTCACGGTGTATTGTTATCCAGCCCCACTGATAGACAAATCTGTCTATTTTTGGCCTATGGGTAAGGAAATCTTCCGAACTCCAAATATGGTCTACTCTTAGCTTTAAACTGCAATGATGTGTTTTATTGCCATGTGTATCCTTACAATCCGTATGCTAGGCCAGCATATGAAAGATATTGGCGAAGTATTTTAATGTGGCTGCTGCGATTTTCAATTTTAACGCAGGCACGAGTGTGTGCATAGTTAATGCCCTACAAAGGGGCGAGACCCATCGCGACGGGTCTGATGTAGGAAGGCAGGTCGGAGCTTATAAGTACTTCGGCTTCAAAGGCAATGAGGTGACTGCGGTGGTGCGGTGTGTAACACATCTGGCCTTCGTTAGTTCTTTGCGAGAATTTAATCATCCTAGATGCATGTGGCGTTAATCGGGCGCATAGTTCTCGAACGAAAACAATCCTTTAGATTCGCGCACTCTACGCCACTGTGGCTTCCGAAGGTTTAGATACGTTGAATGGTGGTGGCGCTGTGTCGCGTTTCTTTGTTATACTGCAACGCTCCCTGGCATATACTCTTTGACGTCTCTCTCATTCCGTCCATCGGGCACGATTGGAGACCACCCTTGTTTCATGAGTCACGTGTGTGCTCCCTAACGTCGTAATTGACCGTCGGAGAATTATTTAACGAATAATAAACACTTATTTATCCCTCTGATTTATTACAGTGACGCCTATCTTGAACATACAACGCCGATGAGAACGGAGAAACTGTCTATTAACGTTTCATCAGAATGTCAAAGCAAACAACAAAAAATGCCGAAGAAACCAGCACGTCTGGCGATGACGGCAGTGAGCAGGCTGCAAGCATCGAATACGCAGCAAACAGGTCCTAGAACTGATATTTGTGAGTTTATAACTACCGCTACGTTCATTCAGGGTTACTGTAGTACGTCTTGTACAGAGCACACACTCAAGCCGTAAGGGCTCACAGGTCCCTCCACATATGGAAAATCGCCAGCGGTGGTGATGTCAGGCGGCCATGCACCGTCGCCAAATAAATACTGCGCTAGCAGTTGTCATGGCGACAACGAGAATGCCTCATCGACATATTCTGTTT
Organism: Dermacentor albipictus; assembly: GCF_038994185.2. NCBI lineage: Eukaryota > Metazoa > Arthropoda > Arachnida > Ixodida > Ixodidae > Dermacentor > Dermacentor albipictus. The sequence goes on along the minus strand of NC_091822.1, from coordinate 111,485,698 downwards.
AATAGATTCCTTGCCAACGCAAAAAAAGAAAGCTTGGAACACAGTGACAATATGGCGTTGTTGCAGGAAGCACTGACAACATTGTATTTACGCGATAGAATAGTGCCTTACGAGGCAGCACGTCATTCGAGTGCCTATTTTCTTGCCGGTTCATGCGTTCCACATGGGCTATGGTGGCTAGCCGTCTACTATGCGATTTGGTGCGCGCCAATTCACGCGCGATGCGGCATAGGTTACGTGAAACCACGCTTTAGTGATGAAGCGCATTGTGTATGACACTCACATGGGCAAAAAGCGGTGGGATATCGCGCTTTGTCCAAATTAAAATATATATGATATCATACTTGTTCCTTGAAGTATCCAGTATGAGGTGGGTTACACAAGGACGCGCGAGTAAGTGTTAGGCCTGGTTGGTCGTTTTCTTGCCGTCTTGTTTCTTGCCGTCTTGTTTCTCGCCGCGTTTGCCACCGGGCGCCGAGCCTTGGGCCTCGTTTGACTTGCTTTTGGTCTTCGACGAAGTCCCAGCAGAGCTGCGCGTGGTTGACTTTGCGCTCGACGCTTGGGATCCAGGCCTTTCTTGCGCTGGCCGAATTGCCGCCCGGGTTTCACGCCGTTCTGGCGACGCGCTCGCCTGATGCAGTGGCTCGTAGCTGGCGTAACCCGGGTAAAGCGAGAAAAAGTCGGAGTATCCCGGCGCGTACGTGCTGGGGTAGCCGTAGGACGGCCCCCACACGGGCGGTACATGGACCTCTTGGTAGGGAATCTGCTGCGACCAGTAGAGTCCCTGCGGGTGGTACGGCATATATGCGTTGTAAGGGTTAACCGTCAAGGCTTCGTACTGAGGCGGAAAGGCCGGTGGTGCCCCGTACGAGGCTGCGAAAGGGATCGGGGCGTTCCAGGAGTACGCGTCTTCGGGCCAGCCGAAGCCGTCCTCCTGGTCTGTCATATACCCTTCCATGTAGGCCTCGTAGTCGTTCCCTTGCGACGAATACGTGTAGGGAGGCGAACCCGTGGCCTCGGGAGACCGGACCGGGAGCCAACGCACCTGACTCCTGCCGCTGCCACCACGGCCCCTGGGTGTGCGCGGCTCGGTGCGGGTGGTCTCCGTCCACTGAACACTTGCGCCCCTCCCGCTGCTCGGACCCGGCACGCTGTTGCCATCTTGTTCGGTCTTGTCGGTGGCCGTGCGAGCCTGCTCGTGTTTCCGAAGGAGGTCCTGCTCGTCTTTGGACATGGTAGCCGCTGGGCCCAGGGCGGCCAATGGCTTGACATTTTTGACCGGTGGTTTGGTCGGCTTGGCGGCTTTCGCCCCTTTGCCGCGCGGGACAAATAATTCGTGGTCGATGTCGCTACTCGATTGCTCCTCGATGTTCATGATCTGGCTCGAGAGCGTCATCGACGGCCGCTGCAATATTTGTTACAGTGCATATTACACAATTCTTTCGTTCAGCGTGCGCAAATTTTTACACTGGCAACGTACGTTACAGCGAGTTTATGTCACTGCGTATCCGATCAGGGCTGTGTGTGATATTTGCAGAAACACCAATTTGCTGAATGTTAATAATCAGTTGAACTTCAGCCAAGAAGCTTCGATAAACAACCTATAGAATACGGGAAAACAGTTGGGGGGGGGGGGAGGGAGGGTAACACAAGATCATTCGCTCCCTCTGTCTGCCCGTTGCGGTTGGGGCCTTCATTAAGATGTCAGCCTAATAAAGGACAAATCAGACATCCACCCGTTTCGTAGCAATTGCTGCAAAGGAAACCCATACGGGTTCCTCGAAAGAAAAGCTTCAGAGTTGAAGAAAAATTCGTCCTGGTCCGGGACTCGAACCCGGGACCACCGCCTTTCCTGGGCAGCCGCTCTACAATCCGAGCTAACCAGGCGGCTAGCAGATGGCACAGCGAAGTCGAATTTGTCGACAACACACGAAGCAAAGGCAAGTGTTTGACGTAGTAGTTCTGCAGAAACACGCAAGGTGGAGAGAAGTAATTAATAAAGGAAAAATCAGACATCCACCCGTTTCGTAGCAATTGCTACAAAGGAAACCCATACGGGTTCCTCGAAAGGGTTCCTCTCTCGGGTTCCTCTCTCCACCGTGCGGGTGCTTCTAATTGAAAAGCAGCGGCGAAACCTTCGGCGACAATTTTCTATGCAACAAACTGACCTGTTCGCACACAAAAAAAGGATAATAGACTTCTAGACCAACAATCTATCGACCCAGTTCAACTTTTTTTTCCTTGGTGAATCTTAATTTGGGGGCGACGCGTCGTCGATACAATTATTTGCATAGCCAGAGTGCATTGCTAGACAAGCAGGTCGGGGCTCCCACCTATCCTCAGACGACATGCCGACAAAATCAGCTCCGTGCAAGAGACTACGTGATTATAGGTCGTGACAGGCTTGTTAAATTTGTAACGGATGCTAACCTTTAGGATGCATAATATTGGAAGAAGAAAAAAATTTACGTCCTAGCGATGTCACGCATTACCTAACATTGATAATATTATGCGGCCCAAGTTAATCTTTAATTTCTAAAATAATACAATTGCACAATTCACAGTCATATTCGTACTTCTCGAGGATTATTAGGTTGCGATTGCATCGGCGACTTCTGCAGCTAATGTGACTGGCTGCTATAGCTTATCTTGAATATGCCCATTTCGGCATTGCAGACCGGACCAGCCATCTTTCCAAGTCCAAACCAGGCCCTCAACACCTTTAAGCATCGCCTACGTCATCCTTAACCTGGTCAATTGCGGGACAAAGACTCGAAGTTACCTTCAGCTACCCCTCGTCTGCGCGACCATAGACAGCACTTCTAACTCCCGCGATGTTACTAATCTCACACGCCCGTTTCATTTTCTACATTTGGACCAGCATCTCGAAAATTGCTTGCGCAGCCAAAACTTCGAGAGAGAGAATCGTGAACGAAGCGAAGGGACCACACGACAAAGGATGCAAATAAAACTTATGCGCCCAAATATAACCCATAGAACTTCAACAGTAATGAAAATGAAGATAAACGCCAACCACGAAAGATTCAATTAAGTATGTTCCGGCGCCTGTGCACAGAAACCTTCTTCGCAATGAGTCTGAAAGGCGTTAAAACTGTCCTAAGTGCATCGCATACCGTGACCCAGGCATCACGAGTACAGATAAGGCAAAAGTTTCTAATATTTTATCTTCATTTGTCATCTCTTACCTTCCGCGACCTAAGGGGATTCCACCAAATTAAATTATTGGTTTTTACGTGCCAAAACCATGACGCTCGTTATGAGGCGCGCCGTAGTGGTGGACACCGGAAATTTTGATCACATGGGGCTCTTTAATATGCACCCAAATCCAAGTACAGTAGTGTTTTCGCATTACGCCCCCGTCGAGATGCGGCTGCCGTGGGCGGGATTCAATCTCGCTACCTCGGGCCTAGCAGTCCAACAACACAGCCATTAAGCAACCAGGGCGGATGGGATTCCGTCATATTCTTGATTTCAAGTTCAACGATAAAATTTTGAAATTGAACGAGAGTAACGAAGTTTTAGTTCAAACTACAGGAAGACGAGCAACCGCACAATTAGCGTAATGTTTAGAACCGATAAACGATGGTTTATTTGTAGGGCAAAGCAAATACCTCAAAAGACAAATGGGGACTGTACGTGATCCACTCAGTCATTTTTCTTCGATTTCTCGGAGTTCTGTGTGTTTTGTTAGTTTGTTAGTTTGTGCACTAATCGTGGATACCGAATGGCACTCACGCGCTGCGCCAAGGACTCGGCGGCGGGGCCTTTGGCGAGGGCCTTTTGTCCCTTGTCCTTGTTGGCCTTTCGCGGGGCCGCTGTGCCGCCGCTCGGTCGGATGACGTTGGGCATGTTGCTGCTAAAGGCTATTCCACGCTCCTTGTACCAGGCCACGGCTTCCTTGCTCGTCACCAGAAGGTCGACCTCGGCAGTGGAAGACTTGATGCGTTCCACGACGTCCTGCTGGCTGGCGCCGATAACGTTCACTCCGTTCACCTGGAAGAAACCCGAGCAGCGAGCGTTTGGGGCGCGTTTCGGTTAGTGCTGGCGGTAACGAGAGGGCGCCACATTTCGGGATAAGAAGTATCACAGATTCGCAATATGACGAGAGGCAGGTGTCTGCTGCAGCAAAAGTGAGGAGTCGGCTGAGCGAATTCTAACGCAATGCCAGGACATTATCCTAGCCAGGATCATGGAGAACGCCCAGCTTCCGGAGAAGCTGTAGTTCTAGGCTGATGAGATTGTTAACTCTACAGCGGTTGAAAGAACGAAGCACCGTTTAGAGTACTTGTGCGAGATAAGCAGGGATGGGGTATGGAGCCGTGTTAGGTGCCTCTAAATTCATATTTGGGTGGGCTAAAGTGAAGCTGAAGCGCATAGTACCGTTTTCGATACGCTGTTACGAGATACCAAATGGGTTTGCTGGTGTACATACCACTACACCGGCAAACCCATTACTTAATAGGTAGTCGCTATTCCAACTACGTTTGTCCCCCAAAAAATCATTTCATAGTTTGTTTTGCTTTTTTTATGATGAAGTCTCCATAGGAGAAATAACGGGGAATAATCAAGTTTTCGAATTCCACTCGATTTGGAATGGTGCTTGCACTTTCCCTGGGTTTAAATACACCGTTCATACATATAGCGCACCTTGTCTTCGAAGTTCACGTACAGAAATAATCTATCCGTATTTAAATCATGTGTCTGGATTCACAAATAAGATTATGTGAATTATTATTCCATTTAATTTTCAAATATTGCAATTAAAGCTTTCATTCGACGCGCTGCCCCATTTTAACGAACTACGCCGCTGCGCTGGGAGCTGCCAATGGAACGTTGACTTTCATTGTATACACGGTGCCTAATGTTCTGAAATCCCTTAAACTATTCGAACGGCTGATGCTGCCCTGCATGAAATGTCAACATATCCTCACGTAATGCTAAATTATTTACAATATGTGCTACTATTGTCATTAACTGTCCTTGTGCGGAAAAGTCATAGGCAGATTTCCGCCCCTTCCTGCGTCTGAAAGATTTATTGTTTATTGCTTGATTTAACTGCGAGGGTGAGTCTTCGGGACCGGGGTCTCGTCCGGAAATTCTGCATGCCTTTAGTGCCGGCGCCTCTAGAGATTTATGTAAATCTCCGAATAAACTTACATGACCGTTACGTATTCTTAAGTGGGCTCTTACGTATATTGTGACACTTGCCGGTTACGACAGTCGCGTAGGCCTACACTGTTAACTGCTTATGTATTTGTTGTGTCGGCTGGCGCTCGTCTTGATAAGAGCACTCTGCGAAGTGCGCATGCGCCACTAAGTGTTAAAAGCAGAGTGCCCCTTGCTAGCGGCCTTCTCTTTCTTGCCGAGCCTCAACCCACAAGCATGGGTTAATAAACGTCGTTCACCCGGAACTTGTCTGATCCTTTTCGACACGCCTGGCGCAAAACGTAACACGTGGCGACGAGGGTGGGACTTTGAAGAGCTGCGCAGCGTCAAGGAAGGCAAGTGTTCTCGGCATTCAGCCTCTGTTCAGTATCGACGATTGAAGAGTACTGCTTTTTCTTTTCTTCGCTGACTGATACCATGAACGAAGAAGCCAGTGCAGGTTCGACGCAGTTTGCTGCTCAACTGGGCCACATGGAACCATTCGACGTTTCCTCGAATGACTGGGCGTCGTACGAAGAACGGCTGACGTCGTTTCTTATCGTCAACCGCATTCCCGAAGGTGACAGAGTACATGCATTCCTGAGCATCATAGGCCCCAGTACCTACAGTCTTCTGAAATCGCTGGTTGCCCCGGAGCTGCCTTCAGCCAAGAGCTTCGAGGTACTAAAGAAGACGCTGGGGGACCATCTGTCGCCGAAACCGTCTGTCATGGGCGAGCGAGCAAAGTTCCACAGGAGGCAGCAAGTCGAAGGCGAGTCCATTTCTGATTACATTGCCGAGCTACGGAAGCTAGCATGCACCTGTGATTTTGGAAGCGCGTTAGATGAATCCCTCCGGGATCGCTTCGTCTGCGGCTTGTTAAGAGAGGATATACAGCGAGTGCTGTTCACGGAGGATAGCAAGCTTACGTTTCAGAGAGCGGTAGAGCGCGCTGTGGCTATGGAGGCGGCAACGAAAAGCACTGCGGAAGCCCGTGCAGGGGTGTTTACAGCCAACCTCATGCATAAGGTACAGGCGACTTCGAGTGTCCAGTCGCAGGCATGTTTTCGCTGCGGGTCGCCGAAACATTCCGGCAAAGCGTGTCCCCACGTAAATGACAAATGCTATAAGTGCAACAAAAGGGGACACCTACAACGAGTTTGCCGTAGCACCTCCAGCACGTCGCGAGGGAAACGCCCCCTCAAAGACACTGTAAAAAAGTTATCGGTAGTATCCCGCTCGGAAGTGGTATCCGTAAAGGGCGTATCTGCTCCCAGTATTGAGCCCATCATGGTACCGATGAAAGTAAATGATGTGACAGTCCATATGGAGCTAGATACAGGTGCCGCCGTCACAGTCATGCCTTTCAAACAATACCGCCAATTTCTTTCATCAGCCAGGATCAACCCGACAGAAGTGAAGCTCCGCACCTATACAGGAGCCCTGGTGATCCCAAAAGGCGTCCTGCAAGTCAAGGTGCAGCACGGTGGCAACACGTCGTCGACCAGGAGGGGCCGCCGTTGCTGGGTCGGGAATGGCTTCAGGCAATTAGGCTGGAGTGGAGCAAAATCTGGAACGTCCACCAGCTGCCAAGGTCAGAGATGCCTTTTTCTTGTCGTTTAGAGGAAAGGCTACACGCCTTGATCGCAAAGTACGACTCTCTATTTAAAGATGAGTTAGGCATGATTACAGAAGAAAGGGCCGAGCTGTATTTCAAGCCTAATCAGGCACCGAAGTTTCTCAAAGCAAGAAACGTGCCGTTCGCACTGCAAAAGGCGGTTGAGCTTGAACTTTCGAAGATGAAAAAAATGGGCATCATAACGGCCGTTGCCACGTCAGATTACGCAACGCCAGTGGTACCCGTTATCAAGAAAGACGGTGGCATACGTCTCTGTGGCGATTATAAGGTGACAGTGAATCCGTGCCTTGACGTCACACGTTACCCGTTGCCGAATGTCGATGACTTATTCGCGGCTCTGTCTGGTGGCACTCATTTTTCAAAGATCGACCTAAACCGCGCTTATCAGCAAGTGGTCATGTCTGATGCCTCAAAGCAATACCTAACCTTGAACACGCACAAAGGATTGTTTGTCGTCAACCGATTACCTTTTGGAATCGCTTCCGCGCCGGGGATTTTCCAAACGATAATGGACACGATGTTGAAGGACCTCAAGGGTGTTTGCTGCTACCTAGATGATATTTTGGTAACTGGGAAAACCCTAGAAGACCACTTAGCTAATCTCGAAGCGCTGCTGGGGCGTCTTCAAAGCCGAGGTGTCAGGGTAAAGAAAGAGAAGTGCTCGTTTTTTCAAAGCGAACTTCACTACCTTGGGCACAAAATCAGCGCTGAAGGCATTGCCCCATTGTCAGATAAAGTTGACGCACTTCTCCAGGCTCCAGAACCAAAATCAAAGAAGCAGCTTCAGTCTTTGTTGGGCGTTGTGAACTATTACAGTAAGTTCGTGCCCCAGTTAGCAACGATAGCTCAACCATTTTTCAGACTTCTGCAAAAAAAGGTAGCGTGGCACTGGGACGAGCATGCTAGAAAAGCGTTCAACCAAGTGAAAGCGCTATTGGCACAACCACCTACGCTCGCACACTATGACCCTGAAAGACAACTTAGGCTGTCATGCGACGCTTCTCAGTATGGTGTAGGAGCGGTCCTATTTCATGTCTACGATGACGGAAGGGCGCGGCCCATTGCTTACGCTTCACGCACGCTATCTGAAGCGGAAAAGAAATACAGTCAACTGGAGAAAGAAGCGTTAGCCATCATTTTCGGTGTAAAGAAGTTCCACTTCTATCTTTATGGGCGCTCATTCACATTGGTCACAGACCATAAGCCGCTTCAAACAATATTGGGCCCGACAACCGGTATTCCCACCATCGCGGCTGCTCGTTTGCAACGCTGGGCCGTTACGTTGGCAGCCTATTTCTACAATCTTATCTTCAAAAAATCGAGCGAGAACGCTGAAGCCGATTTCTGCTCGCGTCTGCCGCTGCCAGTTCTTGAAGCGGAAACCACAGAAACAGAGGAAACATTTTATTCGTTGCGCTTGGACTCGTTGCCTGCTTCTAGTCGAGATATCGCGGCTGCCACATGTAAAGACCGAATTCTTTGTCAAGTGAAGGAATTCACAAATGTAGGATGGCCCGCGTCGATCAAGGATGAACAGTTGAAGCCTTTTTTTCGCAGATGCAACGAACTGACGGTGCATCAGGGATGCGTCATGCTGGGCGCAAGAGTAGTCGTGCCTGCAAAGCTACAAGGGTTCGTTCTGGACGAACTCCATGACGGCCATCCCGGCATCGTACGCAGCAAAGAACTAGCACGCAGCTACGTGTGGTGGCCAACTCTTGAGGCGGACCTGGAACTTCGCATCAGAAGCTGCGCTAGTTGTCAAGAGCAACGTAACGCTCCAATCAACGCACCTCTTCACCCGTGGTCATGGCCGACTTCACCGTGGCAGCGTGTTCACGTAGACTTTGCGGGACCTTTTCAGAATACCATGCTTTTAGTGGTGGTCGACGCACATTCTAAATGGCCAGAGGTTTTCGAAATGAGATCGACAACTACAGAAAGCACGATTCGTTGTTTGACTAAGCTCTTCGCACGTTTTGGTTACCCTGAAACAATTGTTTCCGATAATGGACCTCAGTTTGCTTCGCAGGAGTTCAAGCACTTCGTGCAGGCAATGGGAGCGCGCCACGTCCTCACGGCTCCCTACCACCCCAGCTCCAATGGGTTGGCAGAGCGTTTCATCCAGACCTTAAAGAATGCGCTGCGCAAAGACGGCACAGGAGGAACATTGCAGGTAAAGCTGCATAAATTTTTGCTGTCGTATCGCAACACGCCACATGCGACGACTCGTGAATCACCGGCGGCATTGCTCCTAGGACGACGCTTACGCAGTCGGCTAGATGCCGTAAAGCCTTCCGTGGGGGAAAGAGTAGCACACAGACAGTGCACTCAGGCATTAAGTCGTCCGTGTCGCGAACGTCACTTCTTGGTAGGCGACAGCGTGTTAGCACGTAATTATTCTGGAAAACCAAAGTGGACTCCCGCTGTGATTGTTGCTCAAACAGGACCTGTCTCTTTCCAAGTACGTGCAACCACCCCGAGGGGCACATTCACCTGGCGTCGGCACCAGGATCAGCTGTTACAGAGGCCTGCAGAGGACGTTACCCCTAGGCATGGAACAGCTGGCGAAGTTACGACCAGCGAGTTCCTGTTTTATCCTGAGACTGCAGGCGCACCAGTTCCTTCCAGTCCTCAACCGCCCATGGTAACTCCGGTTGCGCAACAGGCAACACCAGCACCCGCCGAGGCAAGACGCTACCCCATGCGAGATCGTCGCCCACCGGATAGATTCCAAGCTGGACTCTGAGTGACTGTGTGCTCCATTAAAAGGGGAAGTGGTGTTGTGTCGGCTGGCGCTCGTCTTGATAAGAGCACTCTGCGAAGTGCGCATGCGCCACTAAGTGTTAAAAGCAGAGTGCCCCTTGCTAGCGGCCTTCTCTTTCTTGCCGAGCCTCAACCCACAAGCATGGGTTAATAAACGTCGTTCACCCGGAACTTGTCTGATCCTTTTCGACACGCCTGGCGCAAAACGTAACAGTATTAGTTTTATTCTTCATGTAGGAGAGTTCTTTTATTTTATAACTGTATGAGATATGGAGTTCTATAAATTATTAAAAAAGAGATGCGGCCTCTGGAACTTACGCACGAGCTTCTATGGATAATTCCTTGCGTTTTCTAGATATCAGGCTGTACCTTTCGAACAAGCATGCGTGCTGGTTCTTCGAACGGAAAAGTTGGAAGCCACTCTTGTCCTTTAACTCGGCACACTCAGAACTCGTTAGACGAGGTATTATAAATACATGCCTTCTTATAATGGCCTCAAGAAATCATGCCCGCACGCGATGTAACATAGTTTTGCCGCACAGGTTGGTCGCATTTCTTGTGCTGGATACCCAATGGCCCTCATTTTTGAGCAGCTTCTTAAGCGCACTAAACTTGATGAACCCGCTCAGTCACTGGGCCAGCCTGATCAAACGCGTGGATTTGCAGTGGTTCCCTATGTTTATGTCCCCATCGGCTAAAAAAAATATTGGGCAGCGCGCAGCAATCACTGCGGCTTTCTAAGCTCCCAAAAAGCTGGCAAAGCTCTGTAAGCGTGTCAATGCGTCTACATCCCGTGAGAGTTTTTGCTCTGTTGGCACACAAAATGTTTTGTGACATGCGCAACAGGTGTGGTTTGCCAGATTCCCCTGTTGTGCGGCAGTAACTATGTTGGACAAACCGGCAGGTACTTAAAAGGGCGCTTAAGGGAGCATTACAACAATGTTCACAACACTACACAAGGCCATTTGGGCATCCATTGCCGAGATTGCGGCTGCGTGCCCCTCTTTGAATATACGGAAGCTCTGGTGAGACACAGCTTACGTCTAACGCGGGAAATAATAGAGGCACATTTCATCAGAACACTTGGTAGTTTGCGCGTTAGTTCCCCTTCTATCGCACTGGCTCCTAGTGATGTCATGCATCTGAAGAGATAAGCGACGACCATAGAGTTTCTCATTATATTACCCAGAGGGAAATCTGGCGCTGCTGCGCTGTGGTATGCATGGGAATGCCGGTATACTGTGGATTCGGATCGGCATCGTTCTCGGAGAGCCAGAACATCTGCCTGGCAAGCACCCTTCCGTCTGTCACAATGATTCATTCTTTAATAAAACAGCACGAAAAAAAGCTGTTTTGGCTTTATTATTACACAAAAACATGTTTTGTTTAATTATGAGAACTTGTTATCGCATGTACAATTATATGAACCGTATAAAGTATCAGCGGGCCGCCATATACGGAGGAAAGGCGACATAATTCGCGCTCGCTGTGGAATATTTTGTCGTTTGTTCTTGCTTTTCTTCGCTTGGCTATGCATTATAGCTGAGTGAAGTTCATTGGAAGATTTAATATGGTTGAATGAAAACCTTTTATGAAGACTTTACTTTAAGAACGCGTTATTTGTGTAGCCATATCCACGTTTTACACGAAGCTTCTTACAACACCAGCCAACACAAGCCTCGCAGACACATGTATCGTCATTCCAATGACGGCACAGCGTCCCTTAGGAAACTGCCATAGACGGTGGCACCGAATTTCCCTCTAGGTGTTATAGTGACAAACTCTATGGCGATAACAATGTGTGTTTTTTTCACGTGACCATGTACTTAGCGCAAATGAGTTGGTGCTAGAGCACCCTTTTTGTCCGCTTTTCGTGTTCTGGGCATGCCCACTCGTGTCTATATGGACATCATTTGGCAACGGCAATAAAATATTGTTGGCAGTCAGGGCAGTGTGTGTCGTCTCTCTCAGTCCTTGTCCTTCGCGCTGTACGTCGTTTCTACCATGAATTACCAACTAGCCCAACCCTGCACCCTTGTCAGATAATGACCGTCCGTTACTCCTGCTTCTGAAGAAAAGAAAGAACATCCCGTGACTTCCACCGTTAAGCTGTGAGGCACAAAATTTCCCTCTCTATTTTGGCCGTTAACGAAGGGTGGAAATAAACGATTTCATTTTGTTTTATTAAACTACTAATCTGTCGGCAAGGCTAAGCTCACCAGAACGATGCACTCCTCTGCTCGAAGACCTCCGGCCTCGGCTGGTCCTCCCTTTTCCACGTAGGTCACGGTGGCCAGCTTGTCCTTCTCGTCAACCAGCACGCCGAAGCCGTAGCCGTCAAAGCCGGGCCGACGCACGAGGTGGCACTGCCGAACGGGCGGGGCGCCAGCCGGGATCTCCGCCCCTTTACTCGAAGCGGAGGATGACGGAACACCTTTCTTCGGCGCCGAGACTGGGCCCTTTTCCGCCGCCGCCTTGCCGCCATTTTCTTTCTGATGGTGAGAGAATATAAATGAAAAAAATACATATATTCGTTTATAAATCCCGCGCATTGGTGCATAAAAAGCGAAAAGGAAAAGATTCCCAAGAACCCATCTCACGATGAAACTCCAACGTTAATGCTTGGCTATTGAAACGCTTGAGTGACACATCGGGTTGCCAACACCACAACCACGTCATGTATGAGCCGTGTATGCAGCCCAGCTCCTTCCTCGCACTTCTCTCTGTTTAGGCTGCGCCATCTTGCATCGCCGCCGTGAAGTTCGCGCGTGCTTGTGTGGGTATATACAGTCTGTCCCAGCTAATTTCAGCCAGAGGTTAAAAATATGCCGATGCACTCTAAGACAACGCGACCAAATCCATGTTGCTGAATACTATATGAAGTAAGTCACATAATTTTTTCTATTCTGCTTAAATTTATAGTTAGTCAAGATGAATTATTCAACTTCGGGAGCAACGAAGTTAGGCAAAAAATTTCAATTAGGAAGTTGTGGAGCGCTTTGCAAAACGTCCGACTAAACAGGTTCTAATTTTCTGTCTATTAGGTATTAGTGTTTTTCCGCTTACTTAAGATGCACGCGAAATACAAAAATAAAGAATACCACGTGACTTGCCCGCTTGCGCGTCATGATCGCAGCGCTCCTAAAAATTTCTCGTACAAACTAACATAGAATCCAGTAGCTTGTGCTGCCGCTTAAAAGGCGGCAAGGCAGTGACGCAGGCGTTGGCTGTGCGATTTACGCCACCGATGAGCTTCCCTCGTGGTGGTTCATGAGAGCGATAAGCAGGTGCAGTGGCAGCACATCTGGCTAAATGCTATGTTCGTTTGTACGAGAAGCATTTGGGAGCGCAGTAAGCGGGGAAACACTGTTTAAAACACGTTAGCGGCCTAGTTGTTTAGAATCTATGATAGAGTGTATAAGTGCGAATGACCGAGGACGTAATAATATTTGGCGTTTTACGTGCCAAAACCACTTTCTGATTATGAGGCACGCCGTAGTGGAGGACTCCGGAAATTTTGACCACCTGGGGTTCTTTAACGTGCACCTAAATCTAAGCACACGGGTGTTTTCGCATTTCGCCCCCATCGAAATGCGGCCGCCGTGGCCGGGATTCGATCCCGCGACCTCGTGCTCAGCAGCCCAACACCATAGCCACTGAGCAACCACGGCGGGTGACCGAGGACGTAGAAAGAAACAGATACCCAGGGACAGCGCTTCACTTTCAACTATCGATTTTATTTTCCCACGCATCGATATATAGCAGGTGAGGTAACAATACGGCAAATGTATGCGCTTGGACAGCCTTTTCTTACTTGTGCTGCCGCGCCCACGGTGCTTAGGTGTCCTATGTAACGTCAAACTGCTCTTGCGAAAATTACTGCTCCTGTGTGGCGACATCGAAATGGATCCAGGACCTACCCTAGACCAAATCGCAAGCTCGTTAAAGGAAATCGCTGCGGATATTAAACTCATCAAGGAAAAGCGAATTGCTTATATAGGTAAAAAACTAGATGCCTTAAGAAGACTCGAAGGGAGGGTTGAATTGTGTCAAGAGGAAATTGTCAACATGAATCGCGCATATGAAAGCTTGGAAAGGAAAATCGGCGACCTAGAAAATCAGAGTAGGCGATCAAATTTAATTATTTCCGGTGTGCCAGAAACTAACGGAGAGACGAGTGAAATTCTTGAACGGACAGCGAACAGAACTGTCCTTCAGGACACTCTCGGCTTAAATCCGGTTATTATCGTACGTGTACATCGTCTAGGAAGAGCAAGAGGGGACAAAAATAGGCAAGTAATTTTCAAGCTGCTACATCTCAGGCAGAAATTAGCCATATTTAAAGAAGGTTATAAACTGAAAAAAATGAACCTCTCAATTGGACAAGATTTTTCACCCAGAATCAGAGACATTAGAAGAAAGCTGTGGAATACCGCCAGATAAAACCGCGAGAAGAACGATAAAGTATCGCTAGCATTTGATAAACTGTTCATTAACAATCGAGCCTTCTTTTGAGGCAATGAAAAGAACGACAAAGTCCCTCTCCAAAAAAAGAGGACGAAGTACCACTAAGGCTGCAAACTCACCAAACTCGTCAACAACTAAAATTAAAGCCCTAACCATTTTAAATGTTAATGCGAGAAGCGTTCTGAACAAAAGAGAAGCACTGGAAAGTCTCCTACTGGAACATCATCCTGATATAGTAGGGGTTACGGAAACATGGCTCTCTCCCGAAATATTTGGTCATGAGCTTGTTCCTCCCAATCATGTCATTATTCGCAAAGACCGACCTTCCCGTGGTGGTGGCGGCACTTTACTCATTGAAAAATGCCTTTCATATATATGTATGCCTTCCCGTTGTGACAGACGCCGAGGCCATTTTCGGCCGGCTTCCTTGTGATGGCACCCCCCTATTTGTGGGATACATTTACCGAAGCCCGTTATCAGCTTACAAGTGCATCACCACAGTTCAAGGCTTCATGCAATATTACGTACGTAGCTCTCGTGTCCTGCTAATGGGAGGCTTTAACATTCCAGACATTGATGGACTACACTTAACCACACATCGGTTGCTGCGGACGCACTGATAGACCTAATGTTGAACTTTAACCTTCGTCATATTGTATGATCTCCAACGCGCACACATAATACAACTAAAAATATATTTGACTTGATACTTATCAGTCAGCGCTTTCCAATAGACCAGGATCGAAGTGATGTAGTTGAGGGCATATCTGACCATAGCATAGCTATCTCCTTGCTGCCGCTCGGCTTTAGTTTTGCAGATCAACCGCGTGGATCAACTGTAATCGATTTTAAAAGGGCAGACGATAACAGTGTGCTAACCTATCTCGCACATGAGTTTGAATTTTTTTCACAGCTAGCTTCCGACGCAGCCAGTGATACTAATCTACTTTGGCTCAGGTTCAAATCTGCTGTTATCCACTGTGTTACTAATTTCATACAAACTAAACTGAGGAAATCAACAGTGAATAATCCTTGGATAACACATCAAGTGATCCGGCAAAGCGAAGAATAAAAAGGCTGCGAAGGGTGATGAAGAACACAAACTGTGAGTCTTCCATTTGGCACGAACTACACAGTGCCAAAGCAAAGTTCAGACAGAAAGCAAAAAATGCCAAACAATACTACTTCAGCGTCACCCTTCCTAGTTTTATTAAAAGCAATACTAACAGGTTTTGGAGGCATCTTCGCACTAATAATTCCACGACGTCGCACACGGGTCCCGAGGAAAGAGAGGAAAAAGCTAATGCATACAACAATTTTTTTTCGCTCAGTTTTCACCACAGATAATGGTATCATTCCTCCCATTTTATCCTTTGGTCCCTCAAGCATCGATTGCCTTGAAGTCACAGATGCAGGAATACTCAACCTGCTGCTTAAGTTCGATCATAAAAGATCCAGCGGCCCAGATGGTATACCAAACGAGTTCCTTAGGAAATATGCGGAACGGTGTACTAAGTATCCTGGGCAAATTTTCCGCGAATTACTTACTTTGTCTCAACTATCCAACGACTGGGAAATTGCAAAAATAATGCCCATTCACAAGTCTGGAGTTAAGTCTTCAGTACCAAATTACCGTCCGATATCTCCTACTAGCAGTTCGTGTAAGTTATTCGAACACATAACCCTAAAACACATAAGCGTTTTTCTTGAGGAACTAAATTTTTGTCCCGCTAATCAGCATGGATTTCGTAGCGTTTTGTCCACTATTACCCAGCTAACCGAGGTAGTTCATGACCTCGCACTTAACATCAATAACCGCGGACAAATGGACATGATCTTACTTGATTTATCATAGACCTTTCATTGCGTATGTCACATGTCACACTAAATTAATGGCAAAACTAAGAAGTGTAATCGGAGAGGGATCCGTTCTTTCATTAATAAAATATTTTTTAACAAACTCCTGACAGTTCGTGCTTTTCAAAGGTGTTAAATCAGAAACAGTTCCTGTAACTTCAGGAGTTCCCTCGAGGTTTCGTCCTGGGACCACTATTATTTTTAATCTTTATAAATGATATTACAGAAAACATTGACTGCAGTATCAAGCTCTTCGCAGACGACTGCATCATTTACAAAGAGATTCACAGCATCACAGACCACCTTAAACTCAGTAGATCCCTTGATAAGTTAGTAGACTGGTGCGCTAAATGGCAAATGTCCATTAATGTAAAAAAATCCGTAACCATTGCAGTAACACGTAAACAGAACGCGTCCCGATTCACTTACACTATTATTGGTAAACCACTAGCGAATGTGGAACAACATAAGTATTTAGGAGTTACGTTGACCTCTGACCTCAGATGGGGCACACACGTTGCCAAAATTACGGCAGCCACACTACGCAAGCTGTTCTATGTGAAAAGATGTTTAAGAATGGGACCCGCGTCCGCAAAACCTACTCTCACGCACTACATTCGTAAGACCAGTGTTAGAATATGCTAATACAGTTTGGTTCCTTCATTCCCTAACTAGTACAACGAAAATGGAGTCAGTACAGCGCAAAGCCATAAGATTTGTGTATAACAAGTATACACGCACGGACTCTCCCACTAACCTTCTAGCTTCTTCTGGCATTAGGAATCTATCCACAAGGGCAAAGCAGGCACGTCTCAAGCTTTTGTACCAACTGCTGCATCACATCTATAAGATAGATGTGTCTAAGTACATCGCATTTTCACTGTCGCACCCAACTCGCCATCAGCGTAAATACACATTAACTGACTATTCTTTCAGCAATGATTCGTTTGTGCAATCGTTTCTTCCACTTACGATGCGCGAATGGAATCGGCTAAATCCCGGTGTCACGGATGCCGAAACAGTGTCCGCTTTCACTGCAAAGTTAGAACATACATCTAACGTCTAGTGCCATCGTCGTGCACCCTCTCTCATTTGAACGCTAGTTCCCTTTTTAGATTCCTGTACATTTACAAAGTATCTCCTTTCCTAATATTTCTTGGTGATGACCGCTGAAATGTGTACCGGTTGTCTTGGTGAAAGAGATTGCTTATGCTATTGCACATAATTTTCTTCTTTTGCTATCACTTGCTTGTTTTTTATCCCATTGCCATTTTGTAACAGATTGCAATCCTGTGCCCGGCTGTGCTTCGCTTTTTTATTGGCAATATTATTTTGTGATGTTTGCACATTGCACATGGTCGATACGGCGTTGATTCTCTTTGCATGGTAAACTGGTTGTAAACCATCCTCGTGGTTGTGCTTCATTTTGTGTGCGCAGCATGCACATTTTCGAAATGTTAATTTGAATTTGTGGGTGATCTTTGCCTTAAATACTCTGTATAGAAGCTAGCTTTCTTCGCTTCTTTCTCGAATAATATTTCGTAGTTTAAATTTTTTATCACAATTTGCTTGATTGTGCACTGTTAAACTTTATTGTAGTATTGATGTTACTTCTTGAGAAACTGCTTAGACCCCATTTATTTCTTTAATGCTAGCCTGGCCGATGTGCTTCGATATTTTCTTGACGATTCTCTCTTTTTTTTCTTTTTTTTAAACATGATTGTATTTGTTATGCCCACTTGCTATGCTCTCAACTGAGAGTGGCAGTATTGAAAATAAAATAGCATACGAGTGGAAACAAACGTGACTGTAAAAAAGAAAACATTCAGTGGTGCATATTGATGAACCGCAACGTATGTAAGGCATGGTGAAAACACATACTGTGTGGGGATTCGCGACTCTCACCCATCCCCTGATATGTTGTTTTCTCGCATAGCTCTCGTTTCCTGTAATCCGACTTCGCCCGGACAAAAGTGGAGATGGACGTGGTTTTCTCTGCCCCTGAGCGTCTACAGAAGCTATGCAAACAGGTTAATACAGAGAATAACAAAAGGCACGCATGTTCTACTCAAAATCGCAAACAATTTGTAACCTGTACTCATAACGTTGTCTATGCCATTCCACTTTCGTGCTGAAGAACGTATGTTGGTCCAACCGGCAGATACATCAATGAGCATCGATATAACGTCCCTAAGGTAATCCCGGGTATTTGGGGTATTCATTGCCAAGATTGTTTCTGCAAACCCATGTTTGAAAATACTTCCATTCTGTATAGGGCTCAAAGCAGGATGACAGCAGAGATTGTGGAAGCCTACAAAATTGCAAAATTACAGGAAAGGTGCATGAGCAAGCCATCAGTGTTGCTATCTGAAAAGGAGACACGATTCCTTGGTTTATCTTTGTAACCATTGCAGTATATGTTTTCCCCATGTATTCGCACGTGTACGGTTCATCGATATGCGCCACTGAATGTTGTTTATATCTATGTATATATATATATATATATATATATATATATATATATATATATATATATATATATATATATATATATATATATATATATATATATATATATATATATATATATATATATATATATATATATATATAAACGAGAAGAAAGGGGGTTAACCGAGGGACCCGAGGTAGCATATCCTTCAGGTAGCATATGTGGGTTTATTGACCAGTTGCCTTCACCCGAAAAGATCACGTTCTCGTGACGCCTGCGGCAAAAAAGACGTTCCACGTCCGCCGCCAAGGTCTGTGAGTGGGGTTGCTGGCTAACACTCCCAGGGTTCTACTAGTACACATAAATACCCAAGAAAGTGGATGGGGATACGCCGCCGCGGTAGCTCAATTGGTAGAGCATCGCACGCGACATGCGAAGGTTGTGGGTTCGGTTCCCACCTGCGGCAAGTTGTTTTTTCATCCACTTTAATTTCCATTAATTTATCATTACTTCATTTCATTTATTAAGCACATACAATTTCCCCTATGTTGTACTTGGTGTATATATATATATATATATATATATATATATATATATATATATATATATATATATCCTCATCACATGTCCTGCCCATGCCCACTTCTTTTTCTTGATTTCAACTAAGATGTAATTACCTCGCGTTTGTTCCCTCACCCAATCTGCTCTTTTCTTATCCCTTAACGTTACACCCATCATACTTCTTTCCATAGCTCGTTGCGTCGTCCTCAATTTAGGTAGGACCCTTTTCGCAAGCCTCCAGGTTTCTGCCCCGTAGGTACGTACTGGTAAGATACAGCTGTTAAGCACTTTTCTCTTGAGGGATAATGGCAACCTACTGTTCATGATCTGAGAATGCCTGCCAAACGCACCCCAGCCCATTCTTATTCTTCTAATTATTTCAGTCTCATGATCTGGATCCGCGGTCACTACCTGCCCTAAGTAGATGTATTCCCTTACCACTTCCAGTGCCTCGCTACCTGTCGTAAACTGCTTTTCTCTTCCGAGACTGTTAAACATTACTTTTGTTTTCTGCAGATAAATCTTTAGGCCCACCCTTCTGCTTTGCATCTCCATGTCGGAGAGCATGCATTGCAGTTGGTCCCCTGAGTTACTAAGCAAGGCAATATCATCAGCGAATCGCAAGTGACTAAGGTATTCTCCATTAACGCTTATCCCCAATTCTTCCCAATCCAGGTATCTGAATACTTCCTGTAAACATGTCACAAACAGAAATACCTAATTGGCTGGTGCTTCGGTTAGCTTCGAACCCAGTTCTCCGAGCACAACTGCTTGATGCGCGACCCTTCAGACCATGTACTACCCAGGGACCTAAGTCGGCGGGATAATGGCTGGAGAAATTGACAAAGGAATGCATTCTAAGATGTATTCTAAGAATGCTAATTATTTTAAAAGTTACCTTGGAATTTTCAATGTGACTGCAAGTTGTAGTTGTCAATTAGGGGGGGGCGAGCGATGGACAATGTGCCGACGCGCCTTTTTTTTTTACGTTGGCATCCACCGAGACAAACTTACCTGAACTACGTGGGCACGTCATTCCATCGCTGTTTTATCTGCAGCCTCGATTTTGCAATGAAAGGACCATCTCGCCCTGATTTCAGTTTGCTTGGAGCTGAACCGCTTCTCTCAGAATTTCTAAGATCGCATTTGAGTGGAAAAAGTCGCAATGACTCAGTCGAAGTGAGCGTTCAATATTATAAGCACAGACGCGCTGGGTGGCAGCCTAACAATTAAGCATGATCTCCACCGACCCTCACGTATTCTTTCGTTAAGTTGGTCGCCATAGTGCACTTTTTTGCTGCCGAAAGCAGAAAGGTCTGTAGTCGTCTCCAACGACGTGACACTGCTTTAACAACAGTCTCGCATATATGTCGACTGTAAGCTTCCACTAAAAATGTCAGAGGCTCTTTCTTTAAGCTTACCTTACTGGAACCTGGCGCTGAAGAGGTCATTACCCGTTCTTCTTCTTCCTCTTCTTCTTCTTCTTCTTCTTCTTCTTCTTCGCCTTCTTTTAAAATTCTGGCATGTACCCACGAGGGGGGATTGGCCATGGTTCCCAGTGGAAACATAATATGAACTTCTTGCTTCGTGTTAACTTATTGATCTGTACTATTCATATTTAATTATTAGTGAATATAAATTATTTTTTGTTTTCGTTTCTTGAATAGTGGCCGTGCCAATTTTTACGAAGATGCTATATATTATGTAAATAATGTGATTCAGCGTTAATAATGGGAAAAATGTGCTTCACATGAGAGTCTCCCAGTCGCAGTGACGTACTCATGTAGAGTCTGACACAATTCCTTTCGGGCCTAGCCAAGGGTACTTGGCCCCAAAAGAAAAAATGTTAATCACCGAGAGAGGAAGGCCCATACGCGATAGGGGCTGATCTAAGTAGGTCCTTTTTATGCTTGTAGCTCAGCTAAGAACGAGCAAGAAAGGAAGGTGGAAGGGGCAATGAAAAGGAACGGAGAACAGGGTAGGGGGCGCTCACCTTGTTCTCCGTTCCTTTTCATTGCCCCCTTCCACCTTCCTTTTTTTTTTTTGCTCATTCTGACCTGAGCTACAAGCCTAAAAAATGCCATGACATATCAACTCACCCAAACTGCCACGCTAAGTAGGTCGTTCTTTCGGAATTATGTTTTCGGCAAAAGAGGAGGAAATAGTCCAGTGATTCTATATCCCCACATGATGCACAAAGGTTCGATGGTACGAATCCACACCTATTCATGTACAGATTTAGTTGCGGTATTCGACATCTTAATAGTGTAATGGAAACTTCGCATTGCCGAGAGGGACAAGCACGCACATTCTAGGGGAACGCCAAAGGTTCGTAATATCGTTGCAGCAAGGAAGGGCTAATTTTTTCTACCTAAGACTTGTCGCCTTTTAAAGTGTGTTACCGCTAGCGGAGTAAGGCTGGGTATAAAAAAACTCACTGGTCCACCAAGCGCTGCTTTTGCCAAGCGGTCTGCCATCTCATTAAGTGCTAGTACAGAATGTCCAGGTATCTACAAATACCGAATTTCTTCACCTTGATGTGGAATGAATAAAGGTGTAGTGATCGGTGCAATCGTGAATTATTTGTGCCTTCTAGTGACATAAGAGCTATTTTTCGGAATTCTGTATACGGCCAAGCATATGGCCATGAATTCGGCCACATAAATGGGAGTGTAATCGGGAAGACGGATAGCAAAGCTCCATGATAGAGTTTGAGAGCAAGTGCCTGTCGCTGATTTCTCATCTTTTTTGTGAGGCGTCCGTGTACACTACATTGTATGAGAGAAAACTTCCAGATACTTATTCAAGATTCCGACTAGTGTCTGTTTGGCTATGAATTTAGCATTCTTTGGAAAGACGTTATCAAACTTACAAGTATTACATGTTTTTTATTGATGTGGCAGATTGAACTGATCCTAGGTTAAAGTTTTTATTTGCTAAAACACTCTGCGTAAACCCGACTTGGGGGAGCTTGCACCTTCGCCACATAGAATCAAGAAACAGTTCCGCTTGTGCGACAAACACCGGGTAACTTGCCCCGGGAACATGTTCGTATGCTCTAAGCAAAGTTTTCACTGTTAGCAGCTGAAATAACGGCACTAAATCTGGTATGCTTGCTTCTAAATACGGCACAGAATTCACAAAATACTTAGGAATGCAAAGACTGATGACGCGCACGTCTCAATCATAAATAAAGTTTGCAACATATAATTTCGAGAGCCAGATATCATCACACAACCAACTTCCAGAACGGGTCTAACATAAGCGCGATAAACGTAGAGTGGAGTATCCCTACGTATACTAAACTTCCTGTTGCATTTTCTTGTCAACTGGCCAAGAGCAATTTCACCTCTTCTCAGATCGTTTTTTTTTTTACATTGGGACGCCAATCTAGGTCAGGATTATCAAGTCAGGAAGTACCTGATATTGTCTACCTGCAGAATCAGTTTATTCTGATGCACAAGAGCTAAAGAAACCGATTGTTGCGTGGGGAACACAGGTAAAGCATCTGAGTATCTTTAGTGCAAGCAAAGGATGCAATGTCATCCGCATACACAAACAGCGTGAGGTCCTGCATAATTGGAATATCATGTAGTAATATATTAAACAATAGCGGGAAAGCACTGAACCCTGAGGTACACCTCTGGTCTGAGAGAACCACTCAGAATGATGCTTTCCTTCTGTGCAGAAAAATGTTCTTCCGTGCAAGAAATCCTTGATCCGAGCGATGATATATGATGGAGGGTTTAAGACAGCAAGTTCATTCAGTAGAATGCTATGCTCTACGCGGTCATAAGCTTTTGCAACTTCTAGTATGACGAGGGCCGAAACTTCTTTCTTTTAGCTAACCGTATCTTCGAGCGTACCAGAATCTTGGCAGAACGCTAACATAATCATAATCCATAAGAAAGGGGATGCCAAGGACTTGAAAAATTACAGACCGATTAGCTTACTGTTTGTTGCCTACAAAGTATTTACTAAGGTAATTGCAAATAGAATCAGGAACACCTTAGACTTCCGTCGACCAAAGGACCAGGCAGGATTCCGTAAAGGCTACTCAACAATAGACCATATTCACACTATTAATCAGGTGATAGAAAAATGTGCGGAATATAACCAACCCTTATATGTAGCTTTCATTGATTACGAGAAAGCGTTTGATTCTGTCGAAACCTCAGCAGTCATTGAGGCATTACGGAATCAGGGTGTAGACGAGCCCTCTGTAAAAATACTGAAGTATATCTATAGCGGCTCCACAGCCACCATAGTCCTCCATAAAACAAGCAACAAAATCCCAATAAAGAAAGGCGTCAGGCAAGGAGATACGATCTCTCCAATGTTATTCACAGTGTGTTTACACGAGGTATTCAGATGCCTAAATTGGGAAGAATTGGAGATAAGAGTTAATGGAGACTACCTTAGTAACTTGCGATTGGCTGATGATATTGCCTTGCTTAGTAACTGAGGGGACTAACTGCAATGCATGCTCTTCGACATGGAGATGCAAAGCAGAAGGGTGGGTCTAAAAATTAATCTGCAGAAAACAAAAGTAATGTTTAACAGTCTCGGAAGAGAACAGCAGTTTACGACAGGTAGCGAGGCACTGGAAGTGGTAACATCTACATCTACTTAGGACAGGTAGTGACTGCGGATCCGTATCATGAGACTGAAATAATCAGAAGAATAAGAATGGGCTGGGTTGCGTTTGGCCGGAATTCGGCGCACCGCACCGCGCGCCGGGAAACGCTGACGCTCGCCGCAGGAGCGGGTGCCTTAGAGCTGCGCTCTGAAACAAGAAGCAGAGCCAACATGGGCGACTGGGTATGCGCTCCCGAGGACACGACTTTGGCCTCTCGCATGGCAGGATACTGTCTTTGTTTTCGTGGGGGTTTGAGGTGATTATGAATTATTGTGTTTATTGTGATTCGCGTAATTATGAGACACGCCCTGACTCCGGATTCATTTTAACCCTGCAGGTGTTCTTTAACATGCACCTTAACTGTAAGTACACGAGCGTTTTCGCGTTTTGCCTCCACCAAGGTGCCGCTGACCCGGCCGGTATTGAGCTCGTGAACTCGAGCCTGACCGCGCAACGCCATAGCGACCGGACTGTCGCGGAATTGTCGGCGATACATTTTGGTTGAAAATAATACACTGATTAGTGGGATGATTTGGCATTGTGGTTGGCAGCGAGACAGCCCTTTCGTATTTCTACGAAGAGGATTTGTTACTCAAGAAATCTATCGCTGACTTTGACCCTGGCTGCGAACTTTTCACCCTGTACATGGCGGCAACAATTGTAGTTGTGAATTTTCCCCCCAGCGCAGCTGTGCGTACCGTCAGTGCTCCAGACTATCTCGGCTGACGATATAGTGTAAGAAGATATTTAATATCAACCGGAAAGGAAATGTCGACGCTTTTACTTAGGTATTTCCGTGCAGCAGAATGAAGTAGCCATTATGCACCAGAGTGTCGAATTCGTACTGATTATATGGCACGGCGGTAGGGTGAAATTCCCGTTAACAGTGCTGAATTGCCCTATACGGGAAAAGCCCCTGGTCCGACGACAAATCCTTCCCTCCAGCAAAAATGGGGAAAGCGCACCGCAGTTAACCCGCGTGGCTACGAACGGCTAACGTGAAAACGTATAGCTGGGCCAGACTGGTAAACACGTATGCGCCAAAACCGTCCGAAGCTTCGGGCGACCCCCTGAAAAGACGTCTGCCCCATCTGTTGAAGCCGGTTGGCATACCTCTCGGAAACGTAATGGAAAATTGTAAGTGTGTCGGACGCATTAACGGCGTGTACGAAGGCCGCTCATACCACTACGCGAAGGCAAGTGGGCTTTGGTCGAACGGCTCATTGGTTCGACGGGTCCGATGGTTATGACACGCATGTGTACCACGCTATAGGTCTATAAATACCTGAAGTTTATTTCTTGGTTTTTACGTTCCGAAACCACGGTCAAATTATGAGGCACGTCGTTGTGGGACGCTCCAGAATATCTTTTTCCTCACTTCGGGTTCTTAAACGTGCAGCTAAATCTAATTCACGGGCGTTTCTGCAACGCGCCCCCATCGAGACGCGGCCGCTGTGGTCGGCATCCAACCCGCGGCGTCGAGCTTAGCAGCGCAACGACACAGGCACTAAGCTGCCGCGAAGCGTAAATAACATGGAACACAGCAATAAAATACATAAGTGAAAATGAAATCGTGAACAAAGAACAGCGACAGCCTGTTTGTCGGAGTTTCCCGAGCACTTGACAATGACTGCAGTGGGACAGCGCGTGGCAAAGAATGGCTTTTTCTCTCAAGCTTCCTGTCTTCGCTCGGGATGGCGGGCTCACGCTCTTGCGAAATCTAAACAGCACAGATCAACTATATACCGAAGAGCGAAATTCCCCACTTGAACAATGGTTTAACGCATCTGATGGAAGTCCTGGGGCAAGAAAAAGAGAAAAAAGATAAGTAAACTCGTAGACAATTTCGGAAACAAAGGTGTTGTCTGTGACTCGTAATAAGAAAAGAGCATTATTTCGACATTAGATTTCACATCACTACAAGTATTTCAAGACTACAGAGTGCTCGTGTGCTAAAGGTAATGAATGCGCTCGTTTCCTTCCGCTGTTTTTCTCTCTTTTTTTCTGCTACAGTAACTTGCTTTCTCGTCTACAAGGGCAGTGCGCGTATTAACACGTTTGCCAAATATTGAATGTTCGTATCCCTTGCATGCGAATGACTTAGTCATGAACATATCTTGCCTTCACCTTGACTTAGATTGTAACGCAAGGTTAATTTGTTTACAATTTTCTTTGTTCCCGCGAAATTTTTCAAGCATTGAATTTCAACTATTACGCAGCTTTATTTCCTTTTTTCTTTCTATTGAAGCAATGTTTGTGTTCTGCGTTGGTTTCTTAGCCAGACAATCTTAGCTTTCCCGCTTGAATGCTACTCTACAATGGATCACATCCATGTCGTTAATCGGGTAATAGAGAAATCGGCAGAGTACAATCAGCCTCTCTATATGGCTTTCATAGCGTACGAAAAGGCATTTGATTTAGTCGAGATAACAGCAGTCATAAAGTTATTACGCAATGAAGGAGTGCAGACAGCTTACGTAAATATCTTGGAGAATATCTACAGCGATTCCGCATCTACCTTAATTCTCCACAAGAAAAGTAGGAAGATACCTATAAAGAAAGGGGTCAGACAAGGAGACACAATCTCTTCAAGGCTATTCACTGCTTGCTTGGAAGAAGTATTCAAGCTGAGGGTCTTAACAAAGAGAGTGTAAGAGTGGGGTTGAACATTAATATGCAGAAGACAAAGATAAGGATCAATAGCCGGGCAAGGGAATCAGGATCGCCAGTCAGCTTCTAGAATCTGTGAAGGTGCACGTTTACCTAACTGTATTATTCGCAGGGAACCCTGATTACGAGATGGAAATTCATAGAAGAATAAAAATGGGTTGGGTTGCATACGGCAGATATTGTCGGCTCCTAACTGAAAGCTTACCACTTCATTGCATAGGAAGGTGTACAATAAGTGCATTTTACTGGTGCTGACATATGGGGCAGAGACTTGGAGACTGACACAGAAGATTGAGAGTGAGCTAAGGACCACGCAAACAGCGATGGAATGGAGAATGCTAGGCATAACGTTAAGAGACAGAAAAATTGCGGTATGGATGAGAGAGCAAACAGGTATAGCCCGTATTCTACTTGACATTAAGAGAAAAATATGGAGCTGGGGCGGTCATATGCGTATGTTAGATAACCGTTGGACCATAAGGGTTACAGAATGGGTACCAAGAGAAGGGAAGCGCAGTCGAGCACAGCAGAAGGCTAGGCGGAGCGATAAAATTAGCAAATTCGTGGGCGCTAGTTGGAATCGCTTGGATCAGGACAGGGGTGATTGGAGATCGCCTTCGTCCTGCAGGGGACATAACATAGGCCAATGATAGTGATGGTGATGATAATGATACTTCGACCATAATCACTCAGGACAGATGCAATCATTCAGAGACGGTATAATGTAAAGATTTCTTTCGCCTGGTTTTTGTCTTCTATTATCATCCACCGTTCCCAACCGACTGATACCGGTGATAAGGGGAGTGAATGCGCGAAAAAAGAATCACATTGAAACGGAATTGTTGAACAACCAAGCAAAATTAGGAGCACATGGGTTTATTTGTACGTCCCTTCATTTGATCGACTTATAACTCTTCTTTCTCATCTGTGAAGCCATACCCGACCACTCGCTCATGTCTAGAACCATCCACGCGGTAGACGAAAAAGAAATGTTTGCCACAGGTGGGCCCAAGCATGGGTCAATGATATTAAGTTTCATAAAATTGTGCATGCTCTACAATCTCTACCTTTCAATTATAGCTTACCTATTATAACATTTTGGCATATTTTACACTTCACAATGCCTTATCCGATTCTTGGCCAGTCCCCCAGAGTTGGTACGTGCCACTAGATCACAAGCATCTACATTACTGCTGTACACAAGTTCACTGAAGCATCAGGTCAGGAAGGATTCACTCCTAGGGTGCCGACTCTGGGACGCTTTACTTTATTTTCATTTATCCTAAATTTAGGTATAGACCCTCTAGAAATTTCTAGTAGCGTTTAGTTGCCTAATGCTTCGTTTTGAATGGACGCCTTTACCCCTTTTTGGTATTTCATTCGATGCATTTTTCTATCATAGGCACCATAGTCTTCTTATCGTTACTTCAATTATTGTAGTCGAGGGCCATTTGTTGTTCCAAGTAAAATTGAGATGCGGGAAATCAGGTGTTGACAACGATGACTGCGCGAAGTTATTTGTAGTGGTATATTTTCTGAATCGTACCGCGGTGATGAAAGCTTACATAGGTAAAATGGGGATTATAGGATCATCGTGGGATGCTACCACGAGTGCATCTGATATTTGTTCAGGGCTAGACCTTTGTGGCCTAGCACCCACACTAAACGAATGAGACATATTGTCTTGGGAGAGGAGAGTAGAAAGTTTCTAATGAATCTGACTATCTGTATGTGGTTAGTGAAGAACAGACCTACAGGCAATCAGTCAAGATTTCAGCTGATGACAGAGATGATGGTAATTTGGGAAAAGCTAAGACAATTGCCAATAATTCCACCTGAAAAGATAGGCGCGAAGTCAGATCGCCGAGTGAGAAAAGACCAATTTAAATGTGGTGGTACAATGCCCACACCCGCCTTTTATTCACAGACGGAAGCATCAGTTGCTATAACTGTCTTTGTATCCAGGTGTGCAAGGTGGTCTTCCAAAATACTATGCAGATATTGGTAGGGAAAATGTTTAGCATTGTTTGGAAAAATACCATCAAATTCAATTTCAGCGACTGGAACAGAGGAATTCAGTAAGACCACCTCGCATAGGTTAAAATTTAATGGGTCCAATAGTTTTGGTACGAAAACAACTTGAGGGCGACGTGAGCGATACGACTGAGAGTTAAAAAAAAATGAAGCCAAATCAATAATGAAAACATATTGGGATCTTCTCTGTGGTGCTGCATATATATATTTACAAAAGCTTGTACTATTATGATATGAAATCGCATGAAAAGGGAAGGCAGGGGGCGTGCTTCTCGAATATGATAAATCATTAGCGACAAATTTAGGAAGCCCAAGGCATAAACGTAATGCCTCTCGTTCTAATAGAACCAGAGGCCTAATTTTGTATGCAGATGCGCCAGGAAACAAAACGCTGCTGAACTCTGGTAGTGGGCGAGCATACATGCAAGATATCCTAATGAGGGAATGCCGACACAACCCTGATCGATTGATGCTAAGTCTACGCAGAATTCCTACTGCGACCGCTCCCTTTAAAATATAATCCTCTATATGCGAACTCCAATTAAGATTTTCTGTGTACATTACACCGTAATATTTAATTGAATTAACTTGTGGGATGCTTTCTTGTCGATAAAGAATCGAGATTTCCGCAGGAACGCTTTGGGGGAAGATTAGAACGGCTCATTTTCTGATATTAAGAGAGAGGTCAATGCCATTAAGCCACACTTCTAGCAGATCATATAAGACCGTAGAGTTTGGTACAAAGCATGTAAATCTACCGATGCAACAAAAGAATGCTATGTCGTCGGCGTATACGTACGCATGCACATCCTGTCGAAAAGGTACTGTACTCAGTAAAACATTAGGCAGTCGCGGCGATAGTACTGATCCCTGTGGTAGACCTGTTGACTGTTGATACTTTAATGAAGACAGTCCCTGCAGACAGCAGTAAAATTCCATGCCGTTTAAAAATTCATAAACCCACGCAACAAAATAATTTGACGGACCTGCATTCTGAAGCGCGTTTATTAGGCTTACATGTTCTACACTGTCATACGCCATGGTGACATCCAAAGCGACTAACGCTGCATATTTTTTTATTACATCGAGCTAGTTGAATACGACTTTCTAGGTCGACATGGGCACACCAAATCTTGTTCTTGTTCCTTAGTGAAATGGCACAACCCACTCTGGGTGACCAGCCATGAATCAGGCGGTAAAGGAACTGTTAGACTTTTTTAAAGATAAGATCTGCTCCATCATATGTAACTTTTCTTTTTCATCTCTGAAGCCATACTCCACTACTCACTCATGTCTAAGATCACCTACACGCCAGACGAAAAAGAAAAGGTTGCCACTGAATCGTTACGCATATCCCAGCCCATCCCTTTTCTTCGGTGCATCTGTTGTCCAGAGTATGACGAAAGCTCGTCTAGACAAGTAGCGTATAATAAAGTATAAACGTGTTGGGCTGCTAAGCATGAGGTCGCGGGATCGAATCCCGGTCACTGCGGCCGCATTTCGATGGGGGCGAAATGCGAAAACACCCGTGGTACTTAGATTTAGGAGCACGTTAAAGAACCCCAGCTGGTCCAAATCTCCGGAGGCCCCACTACGGCGTGCCTCATAATCAGAAATTGGTTTTGGCACGTAAAACCTCACAATTAACATATATATATATACACACACAAAGGCTCCTGGTGATTGACCAAATCAAAAGTCAGTAGACGTTACGGAACCGATACGGCTTTCTTGTTCAAAATCATAATTAGGAACAAGAAACCCGCATTGGTTCCAAAAAGTCGACTACTTTTTTGTTGTTCAGCGACTGGAAGCCTTCGTGCTTCTTTTTTTCTTTCTTGCATGTTCTCCACGTCAGTATTTTCATCTCAGGTGCTGCGACCGTCGGATCGCTAGACTGACGTCTTTCGACAAGCTTCATCAAAGGAATCTTCATAAAATTATTCATTAGCATCAATTCGGAAATTGTGAATGCGTGCTGGTGCACTTACGACTTTCGTTTGCAATACGAATAAAGCATCGATTCAATGGATTACATGGCTGAAACTTGCCAGATTTATTTATTTATTTATTTATTTATTTATTTATTTATTTATTTATTTATTTATTTATTTATTTATTCTGTCAATTCAGCACATTTTCTTTGAAAGACGCTTGAGTGCAGGCTTCTGCTATATCCCCTTTAGTCATTAATTAGAATTTAATGCTTATAAATGTGTCAAAGTCACAAAATTTTGTTCTAAAGCTCTGCAGACACCACTGAACCCAAAGCAGTAGAATTATGCTTTGTAAATTTTGCAGTCAGCACTCATAAATACAGCGTAATTAAATGTATTTTACTTGACTATTGTTTGTTGTTTTTGAAAAGAAGAACCGATTGACTTACTCAAAGTATACAGACAAGTTAGTGATCGGCTACAAGTGTTACGAGAAAGGAAAAACAATTCATTCACTCGGAGCACCGCACTTCAAACATCCCTCTAAATGTAATGTTGTATGCTGCCTTCATAGAGAGGATGGTGTTGTAGAAATATTCAGGGCACTGAATTGGAATGAAGCCACATTGTCTAGCCACTAGCTTCAATATACCCTCAGAGCAATGCCAAGGGTTCTTTTTTTCGCTTGTCACCCTTGGATATAACTGGCAAAGAAGAGTCGTGTTCACAAACGTATTTACACTCTAGGTGAAGGAGACAATTTTGACAGCCTGGGAGATTGTTTTTCAACCTAAGCCCAGAAGCGTTTTGCATTCGCATCACACAAGCATGCTGCCACTGCGAACGGTATTCAATCCTTCGTCCTTGTGCGTAGCACCAGGAAGCCATAACCATGCACTCACCCACCAAGCTAAGCCTAATGGCAGCCGTCTGCAACGTCGATATGCAGGGTCACCAGACTGTAATGACCTGGAAGCAAAGTGTGCGAACGTTGACCCTCGTGGCGTGGACGCTGCTTGCGCTCGCTCACGGAAAGGATGGAATGTTTAGGATGGGTCAAAAATGTCCGGTGCTCAAACCCGTCATCAAGGTCGACTGGAAGAAGGTAACGGTCGCCGGAACGTGGTTTCGCCTTCTGCTTCTTTTCATCGGATTTCGGCGGCCATAGCTTGGCTCCGGAAACTCCAACTTATTTATTTAATATTTAATCAATTATTCTTTAGTTATATAGTAGGTTAGCCAGGTATTCTCTTAGTAAATTACTCCCTAACCAACAGCGTGCAACGCACTCAAGAAAAGTCACGTTATTTCTGCAGCTTTGTCCCCTGTATTTTAACAATGACTTCCTCGACCACTAGACTATATCCAATAACCCCCCGCCCCCCTTATTTCGTGTGAGCGAAATTGTTGCAAGCGTGTCTAGGCTCTCTGAATTGTGAGCAAAGTCAAACTATGACACCGTCACACGTCGCAGAGTATAACTCAACAGATGAAGCAAACCCTGTTTTGGAGTTTTGAATTGATATCCCGGTAAACTATTGAATAATATAGAGGCACAGTGACGGTGAAGAGATTGAATACATTACACAAGAGAAATCTTCAATGAATCGGATTCGTTATTGGGCAAACGTCTTCCCGGAAGGACATGAAACACTTAAATGACAACAGTAAGATACATCAGTACAACAGTAAACAGTAAACAGTAATGACACAGTAAATGACAACAGTAAATGACAACAGTAATGAAACAGTAAATGACAACAGTAAACAGTAAACAAGATCGGCAGTAGTGAAATCGAGTCGCACAGCTCTGTAAGTCCGATATAGCAATAAGTATTTCTTTTCTCGCGAAACATTTTGTTTTAAAAGAAATTGTCTAGAAACCTGCCATTTTCGCCCATAGGCTACGTGGCTAGGTGGATATTGGCAACAAGAACATGTTCGACAAATCTGATAATTAACGAAAATGTGCTAATAAATACTTCCATTATTCTACTTAGGGCGCATGTTTTAAGTGCGAAATTGAAGCCCACGAGTAGTGAAGTCATGTCTGCTTAACAGAAATCCAAACACTATAGCACCACCTTCAAGATATCGGTCCTAAAATCTGGTAAATAAGGCCTCACCGTTCCAGTTAAGGCTGTGTCAAACTGTTAGAAGTACGCTTCTATGAAATTGTTAACCTGAACGCCAATGTATTTCGTAGAGCAATTCATGCTAAAATGGTAGGTTCCTACTATTAAGAAGGTTTAGAGGGTGAGCTGATATCAAAATATATGGCCACGGAGAAATCGTCTTCCTCGGCAACCACCCACGAAATTTGTTAAGGATTGTTCTATTTGATGCAAAAACTTAAACTGTACTAACTAAGCAAATGTATATTTAGCGTTCTTTGGGAATTGCAAAGTTTTTTTAAAAAACTCGAATAGCAAGTTATGGAACTCTGTACCTAAGCAAAAAAAAATAATCATATCATAAATCTGCCAAATACGCCTATGGCGGACAAAATTGAAGTACAAATGCAACGTTTCCAAACACACTGTTAAAGGGAAGCTGAAACACTTTTCGAAAAAAATGAGTTCTCTGCGGCATTCTACAGTTTTGAGTCCCCTGAACACGAATATCTCGTTCAAAAAGGGCGGAAACAAGCGCAAGCGGCTGTTTTTTCATGAAAACGCGCACCAGCGCCTCGGGGTATCGCGCGAACGCCGCTGTTGCCCGTGATTGGTCGGAGCCGCTGTGACGTCAGTGGCGGCAGTCTCCGGTCGGCGCCGCCGTTTGAGAGCGTAGCACGCTGTTCTGTTCTGGCTGCATAGCTGAGTTGTAAGCATTATGGAACGTTCTCGCTGTCTCGGACAGCTTGTATTTTCGCCGTACATGTCCGAACCGACAGCCGATACGGAAAACGATGGCGGCAACGGCGGCAACGACGATGTTGAGTGTGCCAAAAGCGAGAACGATGTGTACACCTTCTCGCGCGCTGGAAATCTTAGCTGTTACGTATGCTTTTTTTTTTTCTCATGTAGCTGCACGTTCCAATGACGGGAGAAAAAATGCGCTAAAGTGTCACTGGGAACTTGCTGCTGGAAGAATGCCGAAGCTCTAACTTCTCATTAGATTGTAAACACGGGTACAATTCCGCGATGTCAAGCACCCTGCCGGTGCTTGTCTGAAGTCCCGTGGTTTTCTGAGCGTTGATACACGATCGCGAACATAAGTGCCGCGTTTCAAGGCGCGCACATGCAGTGCTGCGAGGTACAGTCACGGAAGTTGCTTATCATACACATCCAGATCGAGATGGTCAGGGGGATTATATGTGCACTATTCAGAATATGGTTCGACGACTTTGCGATTGTGGCTCGATCAAGAATCGGTATGCGCGCTCCATGCTAGTATTGACATAAAGATATTAGGCAGTTTTAGCACCGCCGTGTGGTAAACATGATAACTGCAACCGTACGTCGAATGTCACTAGGCAAGCCTATACTCAAATTTATACCTCAGGTGCAACGCTGTGGAAGCTACGCACGAAGTCCGGTTACCAAAATTTATTACTGCGCGCGTTTCCGTCTATGGTTCGCAGCGTGCCAGCGGCATTTGCTCGCGCGAGCATGCACGTGAAGCTGCCGCGACGGGCTGCAATTAAAGAATGCCGAAAAGAAAATTGATTTAAAAGAACGTGTTAGCAGCCGTATAAGTACACGGATTGTTTCTATGGGTAAATTCTTCTTTTTCATTCAGAACTGGGCCTATATATGAAAAGTTTTCTCAAAAATCGAGTCAAGAAACACCGAACTTTTTCTAAGTGCGAACGCAGCCACTGCAAGAAGTATCTCAAGCCTCCACAGCGTTGCACCTGATGTGTGAAACGGAGTATAGCAACGCTAGCAACAACGCGTTTCCGCATTTGTCGTAAGGCTATCCGGCTATCGCGGAAATGGTCCGAGCACAGCACAGTTGATTTCGTCGGCACGAACTTATCTCTCCTCACCGCACTGCGCTGCAAGCTTCTTGTGCTTCGGTAACCTGTGAAACACCACATCGTCTCGCCCGCGTGTGTTCGCGCAGCCGATTGCTGCACAGAACGAGGGCATGTTGAGCGCCCTTGGCTGTAGGCACTCACGCAGCACAGAAGGAAAGAACAGTCTACGAAAATCGCAAAACAAACGTGAGTGGCGGCGGCGGCAAATCTCTCGTAGCGTCGTTCAGTAAAGCGCAGGACGGAAGGAGGCATGCCAGCGCATGCCAGCACGCCGGTCCGGCAGCTCGGTCCCCGCCAGTGACGTCACTCTCTCTGGTTCTCTCCTCTGGTAACCTCCTCACCCGGCGCTCCGGGAAGCGATGGGGGTGTGTCCGCGGGGGTGATTTAGAAAGCGATTTCCGCCCCTTATATTACCAAAACGAAGAAAAAAATTTCGGAACCGTAAATTATTAGGTCTGTTCTTCCCAATCCCAGCAATTCATGGAAATTGAAAACCGCTTCAGCTTCCCTTTACCTTGTGATAATGTGACTTTTGCCGCACCATCGTAAACATTGTAGCAAGCAACTTGACGTAAATCGTAATGGGCATGTTATATTTGTCCGCTTAACATGCTCTAGCAGGCGCAATTTACAGAAGTGCGATAGCTGATTTTGGAGCACATTTCTAAATGTATTTCTATATCTGGCGCTTTTTTTTCTTGGAGATTTGCGGCATTTTTCTTGCGAAATATTTGAGGGCCTACATGAAAAAGCATGCTTTCTAGAGTCATTAGAATTTACCTTGGT
This sequence comes from Dermacentor albipictus, assembly GCF_038994185.2. Taxonomy (NCBI): domain Eukaryota; kingdom Metazoa; phylum Arthropoda; class Arachnida; order Ixodida; family Ixodidae; genus Dermacentor; species Dermacentor albipictus. The sequence continues at coordinate 111,450,742 of NC_091822.1, read as the reverse complement.
CTCTCGAGTGCAACAAGTGTCACTGAAATAGGTTCAGATCTTCTCTGCGAAGATCGTTTCTGCATTTGCCTTTTGTCATTTTGTGCTAATATTACTTAGCCCACCGAATATAATTCGTGACATTGTTGAGTGATGTTATAGCGGGAAGATTGAGGCAGCTAACATTTTGGGCACTTTCCTGCATCATGCTAAGGGGAAGCATTGCAAAATGACGCTCCCGACTTTGTGGTTTAGGCGTGATAACTACGAAATGGATGTTACCCCCTACTTGCTATTCTAAATCACTACCTCTTGTAGCAAAACAAATAATTATGATTTTTTAGGCGAAAGCGACAAATGGCCCTCTAAGCAAAAAAAATATGACCAACGCTTCCCGTACCAGAAAAGGGGTGTAAGCGAAGCTTGCCCTGCGTGCACCTTACCTTCGTCACGCTTAAATAACCCACAGGTAACGGTGCCGGTTTGCTACGACCTCCTGCTCCCTCAACTCGGTATCTTCTCGTTGCTGTCGGATTGCCTGCGATCGGGCGGCTATAACAGCTCGATCAGCGCTCCGACGGCGAGTCCTTTCACGAGCCAGTTCTCGCCGCCGCTCGTCGAACGCTGCCTGTTCCTCTGGGAAATTCACAACGTGTGGCCGTCCCATCCGTTTCCTCAGACTGAATTGTAGGGAAACAAAGCGATACCCTTTCCTGCCCTTTCCTTCCTCCGGATGAAGCGAAACGGCTCTGGCTGGTTGCGCGTATGGCTTGAGCGCGCGCCTATGCAGCTGCAATCCTTTCTAATGGCTCACGCTCTGGGGCCAGCGCAGATGTCAACTCATCAAGTTGCCCTTTCCCGCAGCTGTTCTGCTTTAGGAGCAACTGCGTTTCTTTGGCTAACCACGACAACGCTACTTGTGAGCCATTACAAGCTTCGCTTGAAAATGCGGCGTCTGTAGCAACGAAATGGCACCTAAATTTTCATTGGTTGCGACGCCACGTTACAAGCGCGCCTCTATGGAGCAGAGCGGGTGAATCGGAACGCTTGCTACTGCTCTAGCGCGCCAGGTGTTGCGTGAGGTGAGAGAGCATCACTGCGACGCCACGTCACCAGCGAGCCTCGACAGAGCAGACACGGTGACTCGACGCCGCGGGGCGAGACGGGTTGTCGTCGGCGAGGCGGTGGCGTGACGCGCGCGTGCCAGCTGTCCGTATCTCTCTCTCTCTCTCTCTCTCACCCACAATGGGCTTAGCTGGCACGCGCGCCGCCTGCCGGTCTTGGTGGCCGCTGTTGCTTCCTCGGCCTATCGTTGCGCCGGACGTCGGTGGCATGCGGCGTCCTTGATTTCTCAGCAATATCGCCCAAATGATTCCGGTCTATACAGCCGGCTTGCTGACGTAGAAACTGTACAGGAAGAATAAGCCGCACCAATTTAAACGCAAAACTCGGTAACGTGCTCCGCAGCAAAACTCGAAAACATTACTCGCAACGCATAACTCGAAATACCGCTCAGCGGCGCTCAATTGGGCATTAATAATTTCGCATTCCCAACTCATAAGTGCTTAGGTGTCCTTGAATTTGTTTCACTGGTATATAGGACTAACGGATTCAGTGCTTAACTTCCGTTAGACGGCTGACTCTGCAAAATGACAGCCATGCGTTGTCTTAGTTCCATCTATCTTCCATATAGTCACATACTTCGTTTTACACCTGGCGGGCACCACGACACAAGCTAGAGCAACTTTTTATACATTCTAAGTTCGCGAACACAAAATAGTGCGTGTCACATCAAATAAGAAATCCAGACCGTCCTACGTAATTTGGCGCGCTGTTCGTTTCATAAGTTGTAGTTACAACATATGCAGCGACTGTTGCAGGATGAAGACGTCGCAGATCTGAGACTACGGGCCTCGGAAGGAGGAGCGGAGTAACACCTCTGTACGGCCGCGCCCACTGAGCAGCTGCCACAGCGCCCCGCTCGCGTTCGCGACCAAAACATAGGGCGTCCTGCATTGTTATCACAAGCCATACAAGAATACGTAATTTCGTGTAACGCTAGCAGCTTACGTTGTAGCTCAAATATACCGTAAGAGGCATTATCTAAGGTCGGTACACTAGGAAACGCGTGGAGCGATACACTTCAGAAACCGCACTACTTGCATAGATTTCGCAGCGTTGCCTGCTAAGTGTTGAAATAAGTATAGCCTGCATGTTACAAAAGTATTTGTCAAAAGTTTCTAGGCCATCTTAGCTTGTGAACTGATCTATTTCGCGGACCTAGTGCTCTAAAACACAGGAGAGTAATGAAGCCTGTTTATTTCCTCCTGTGGAAATTTACAACGAATGCTACTATACTACTCCTACTACGGCAATAATATATATAATGGTAATATAATATATAACGTAATATATAATAATATAATAATAATATTATTATTACTACGGTAATACTACTGCGGAGCAGTGAAGTCCAGACTTTCGACAGCGACTGTGCAACGATGAAAACAGCTCCTTAAACGCGAGGAAACGTTCACGCCTCTTCAGCATTACATGCTCCACATTCGCAATACATCTTTGTAGCACTGGTTCCCTCGAGCCGCTTCACAGGTTGGGCCCTCCCCATCAGTGTCTGTGTTTTACTTGTGTGTGCGTGAAGGCAGACGATATAGATAAATTTTTTAATGGTCTACGTGTCATGACGTGTTAAGTCATATGAGTGCCAGTATTGTGTATCGCATGCTCCTTTCGCAGATATACCTGTAAACCATAAACATAAATGTCGATACAAGTATACGTTCACTCGTGAATTGATTTGCTTGCTTTCGCGTTGTTCGCGGAAAGTGCAAATGCTTTAGCAATCTCTCTGTGCGACGCTCAGTTGTCCGTAGTAAAAAAGTGCAGGAAGTTGCCCCGCAGGTTTTGTCTTGTCCCCTATTTTCAAAGTGAAAGTGAAATTTATTTATTTATTTATTTATTTATTTATTTATTTATTTATTTATTTATTTATTTATTTATTTATTTATTTATTTATTTGTTCTTTGTTGCACCCGATGTCGTTTGCCAGATGGAAGGAGTCGATTGGCTGCAAGGGCCCACTTTTCCCGTGGACTATAAGGAGTGCCTCATACTGAACTTTTATCCACATAACCAAACTCTGTTTATGCAATTGACTGATGGGTAAGATGGCGGTATTTTGACCACGTCAAGCGGTTTCGTAGTGCAGTTATGAGCGAATATAAAGACGTGCGTATTTCTTTCAAGATTTGTTAAAACTTTGCGCCCACCACTCCTGTGTTCTTGCTGCGTATTCAGAACGAGATCGCATATTACGGCTCTAATCCATCGATATAGCACTCGGCGCTGTCATTTTCCTTATTTGGCAAGAAAACAGACAGCGAATTGCCTTCCTCTGCGCACTTCGCACCGAGAGGCTTAAAACATGGCGGCTGTGTCACTTCCGTCATCGCCATTGGCGTAGCCAGACATTTTGGTCGGGAGGGGGTCTCACGTTGGAGCTCGGCCTCCTCCTTGGAGAATTTGTCGAGGGATCAAGCGTATAAATAATAACTGCATCGCCATTGCCAAAGATGCTGCAAACGAATTCTTGGAAGCTACACCCTGTCAAGAAAAGTATGTATTTTTTCGTAAAAGAATATTTTCGCACGTCCCAAAAATTGTCCCAGAAGAAAGGAATATCAAGGCTTCCATGTTTTTTCTCTATTTAATAAGCAATCAAAATATCGCACGAACTTTAAAACTGTATCAGTTTGAAACGAGCAAAGCAGTGCATGCCGCTGATATTATAAATGTAAAGTCCGCGAAATGAACAAGTTCAGGACAAATATTATGAAATTTGTCATTCAAGAACCTTGTTTGTATTTTTGTAAATATGCGACGGCCAGAGAAAAATCTAAATGACGCTGTCCTTCGTTCCAATTCAACGGTGGCAGCGCAGGAGCAGCTGTCACCGGTCGTGTAATGTAATTCTACCGAAACAATATTCGCGACAGAGATCACATATAAAAAGCAGGAGTTCTGCAAAATATACATTAGAAATGCGAAGATACAATGGAATACACAAATGCGAGATAAAGTTTGATAAAGGGCAAAAAGGTGTCACTGGAAAGCAGTTCACTTCATGCATCCGCAAAACCTCGCAACAAGATATTTAACTATACGTATAAGTCACCAATGTATCTACGTAGCTAAGCAAAAATCACAGTATACAAGGTGTTTCAGCTAACCTTAGCCAGAGTTTAAAGATATGCCGACGCTCTCTAAGACGACGCGACCAAATGCATGTTGCTCACTTCTGTCTGCGGTGTGTCGCGCTATTTTTTGTATTTTGCTTAATTATATTTTTTAGTGAAGATTAATTAACCAACTTCTGAAGTAACGAAGCTGGGGAAAAATTCCGATTAGAAAGTTGCGGAGCGCTTTGCGAAACGTCCGAATAAACAGTTTCTGTGTTTCCATCTATTAAGTATTACTTTGTTTCAGCCGGCTGACGATGCCCGCGAACTACAAAACACCACGTGACATGCCCGCTTGCGCGTCGTGATTGCACTGCTCCCAAATGTTCCGCGCCCAGACAGTCATAGGTGCGCTGCCGCTTAAAAGGCGAAGGGGCAGCGCGCGGTTTTCCCAGCTGTATATCGTCCAAATGATTCCGGTCTACAGCCGACATGCTAACGTAGAAAGTGTACAAAAAGAATAGCCCGCACCAAATTCATCGCAAAATTCGATAACGTGCCACACTGCAAAACTAGAAAATGTTTCTCGCAGCGCAAAACTCGAAGAACCGCTCAGAGGCGTTCAAGCGGAAATTAACGCTTTGCGCATGCACAACTCACAAGTGCCTAGGTGTCGCCAGATTTTTTTTTCCTTTTTTCTTTGGTGAAATTAAAGTGACATTGTATATTTGTGTTAAGCTCTTCATATGTCCTTGTGAGTTCGTTTATTGATTTTGTGTTACTATATTGAATTGATTGATTGTGTTTAGTTGCATAGCGTGCAGAATGTGTCGTTTTATTGCCGCCTTTTTTTTCTATTGGGGCGGTTTAAGCATGTTTGCAAAATGCGCTTTATTGCCCGAACGTGTTTTTTTTTTTTTGCACGCACCTTTCGTTGCGCTGTTTTGATCAGTGGACAAATTATTGTTTATTGATAAGCTGACGAAGAAAAAAGTCGCCAACATTTCTAATTTAACCCAAATAAATCACTGACTATAAAATATCGCTACCGAACAATAGAAAGTGAAAAAATACAGTATACTACTTGTAAATTGTCGATAGCTATCCGATAGCTATCCAGGAGTTGAATCGAACTGAGTCACTCTTTCACTGGTTAAAGTTTATGAACATTCCACGAAAATCAAAGACGGTTTCGTATCCTAACCAGAGGAAAGAACTGTATTTACATATGCGCACTTAACACTACATAATGTTGTTGACGAGATGAAATAAGCTGGGTTGAGAAGGTATCAAAAACATGTCCAGATGGCCGGTCAAAGGAAAGAACACCATGCCGCTGAAGAGTGTTCTCCATAGTGGAATTCTAGTAAAGATTCTCTTTTTTTTTTTTGCCATGGTAGCTGATCATGTTCTTATAATGATGAAAAACAGTGACCTGCACCACTGTTCATGTCATCGCGCGAATTATGAATCGAGAAGCATACTCAGGGAAGCGTCGCGGTGCGCTACATGATGCAAGTGGACAAAACGTACAAAGCGTCTACAAAATCGGGGTAACGAGGAGTTTGGAATATCTCTGTCCACCCGGAGGGCCACTGTACACCGAAATCTCAGGGCACCACCGAAGCAGCACAAACAGCCACAACGGCTGCCATGGAATATTTGCAGAGCACCAGACTAGACTGCAGACTTTAAGGAAACCGCACTGCTACGCGATTGTTGTATATAAGCCTCCCTTCTTCCTGTCATCATCGCCATCGTTCGCCATTCTTTTTTTTTTCTCCCCTTTCCTCCGTTCCATGTACAGATGTAGCAAAGCCACAACAAACTAGCTCAGGCCGACCTCTCCTCCTTTCCTTTAATAAAACATCATCATCGGCAGTACACGGGGGTGTGTTTTAATTATTTTGTTGTTCTGTTTTGTTAGGTTTCTTTCAGCGTTTTCTGTTTCTTGTTTTTTTTTTTCCTTTCGTCTCAATCAGAATGAGGCTGTCGGAGCAGGAATCAATACCGGGGCCTCGCGATCTGCAACCGCTCAGCCACTGTTAATAAAACTTCCCGGGACACTGCTTTGATAACACCAAATTGAAGTGTTACATTTCGCCACGTTTACTGCGGAATTTTCTTCCTTTTCATATGTTGTCGACGGCAGACCTTATAGCCGTGACAAAAAGCCAGTTCAACTCACCTTTCTACTAAACGGCACTAAGCAGTACTGGGGCAAACATTGTAAGTATATAGCGTAAGCAGCTCTGCTACTACGTAAAAGCCATACGCTAACGTATCTCATGTTTTTTACGTTGTTTCTTCGTTTTGTCTATATATCGTCATCCAACCTGCGAAGACAAAAAGTTCCAACAGGTTTTAGATACCGACTATTCGACGTGGGCCCTACTCCACCACTGCTGGGAAGATGGTGAGTAAGAGACAGTCGACGAAGCCAGCTCTAACCGAAAGTATGTATTTACGATGGCTAATTTGCCGCAGATTCATTTGCGCCAGCAGCGGAGTGCATACGCAGTTGCTCCGTCTTAGTAAGTTGGATGCAGCATCACAATATGGTCGCCACTTGGTGCTGTTCTTCCTATCGATGTCTTCCAATCTTCCACGTTACATCTACGCTGGCGCCTCAGTGCTGCCCTGAAACACTTTAATTCTCAACAGCGAAACCAAAATGACGCTAGCCCCTAAAGCATTTAAATTACGTGACTAAAGCAAGTCATGAAACCCTGCCTACACAGGGAATACTAGAAATGGGGGAGCCAAAGTTTTCAGAGAACGCTGTCGGCCGGGGGCACAAAACAACGCAGAAAGAGTGCGAAAGATTTGAGCTTGGGTTTTGGGAGTGCGCTAAGCCCGCTCTGGTAAACGCGACCTCTAAAGATTTCTGGTATCCTTATTCGCAAGTCGCAGCCTCGCATTGCGCATGCGCGCATGTACAAGCAGTCTGGCCGTCCCGCTGTTCTAGGTTGTTGTAGGACGTCCAAAAGTTCCACCAATGGAAATGTCGCGAACTAAAATTCACTCATTATTGGAATTGACGGCTGGGGTCCTGATGGATATTGCGCTCAGTGTTTCGCATGACGCCATTACGAGTAATTTCGTTACCATGTTTTCCCGCTATGCAGTGACGCCTCCCGAAGCATCAGTCCCGTTTGAAAACCACTTTTTAAGACTTTTTACTTAACGGTTAAACACGCAGTATCTCTATTTGAGAACGTGTTCTACTTTTCTGTGGGCGCTATATGGCTTCGCCACAGACGTAACTTCCCCCGCCAAGAAAAGTCGTAAAACATACTAATGTGATAAAACACGGCACACTAAAAACATATCGCTGCGAGATTCTGCCGTCAGCACTGCATTTCCAAACTGCGCTTTCGCGGTAATATCCGTGTGCGTCACGATATAGCCGCCTAAATAGCGTTTATTTCTAGAGTACACAGCTATAAATATGCCTAAGTGTAGGTGTCGGCACCGGGAGAGGCAACTTTCCTACGTCGGAAGAGGTGGACGGGAAGGAGAGAAAGGAGCGATGGCAGTTGCAGCAGAGGAAAGATGTAAGACGGGACCAAGATACACGAAGGTTTTCGTTTGTGCGAACTTTTGGCCATCGGTTCGGCCAGCAAGACTGGCTGGCACGTGCTTTTACGAGCGGCGTATCAAACTGTTTTGCGAATACTGGCACTGGTCTCCTTGTATCTTTTGCACTATCTCTAGGTGACTGCGTTTCACAATAGGCCGCGCAATTGTGCGCAAGGACATTGTTTGAAGATGGGCTGCGTACGTGTTCGACTCGGGAAGTTGGTTCATGCTTACTGTATAGCGTATCGCCTGAATTTACTAAGAGGACATGAAGGAGGTAACAGGACACACGGCTGACTAGCACTTCAAATCTTCATTCAAGGCACAGGAAGAATATAAGAAAAAACACACACATTAAATTCAGCAGACAAATGTAACTGCCCGCCGGCGTAGACAGCAACAGCGCACACTTTTTACAACGCGCAGTGGGTACAGATAAGCACCCCCCCCCCCTCAAATGCAATGCGGCAAAAACAGCAAAAGCAGATAACAAATGTATGACAAGCCAGCCAGCAGCTCTTACATGTGCGTTTTTTTATTACTATCTACAAGTGCTTTCCTTATATATTTCCTGTGACTTAGACAATACGGAAGGCTATCAGTTTTAAGACACCTCAAGTACGTCGGAAATAGACGGTGTTATGTAATGCCAAATCAGCGTTGCAGTCGCTGGAATGCTTTCGGAAGAAAGAGCCCTATCACATGCTCGTCCTAGAAATCTCAGATTTCCATTACAGTGACCAGCGAAGTCATCATGTTTCAGTGAGTTCCTGGTCACTGTGGAGTGGTTGGCAGTTAATTCCTTGATGGCGAGGAAATATTGGCATTATCTACCTCTGATTAGGTGCAGATTGCTTACTCGCGACCTGACACTAATTCACTGATCAAGTCAATCATGCAGTGACACACGGGGCTCGTACTGACAACACCCACACATGCTTGCATGCAATCGACCCAGATGGGCAATTCCGTATGTCCTCGAAGGTATGTCCTCGACTCATTGGCCGCTCAAAGGGTCCGTTCTGCAAACACTGTCAGACGCCTGAAACGGTATAGAACGCTTATTATGTGATCGTCCAGCATATATGCTGTAGAAAGGGACGCTGGACAGTTTCCTAGCCAGCGTTGACGGGAAACCACTGTCGGAGCACGCCTATTCTGGGCCCACGGCCTGGTACTGCACCTGCAAGGTAGAAAACGAAAGCCTGGTTGAAGTTTTTGCATGACTGGGAACAAGACGGGTGGCTTTAGTAAGTCCGCTATCTAATGTACATAAGCGCTCATTCCTTATCTTATCCTCACCATCATTCATACCTGTATACTTTCCCTCCCCTTCCATCTTCGCCAGTGCAGACTAGCAAGCTAGCGCGCACCAGCTCAGATCGACCTCTCTGCCTTTCCTGCAACAAAATATCTATCTATCTATCTATCTATCTATCTATCTATCTATCTATCTATCTATCTATCTATCTATCTATCTATCTATCTATCTATCTATCTATCTATCTAGCTAGCTATCTATCTGTGCCGTAAATAAAAACTTCAGTCGTACGTCAGCCATGCATCTGGTTGCCTCCTTCGTGTCCTGCTTGTAGTTTTATGTTGTACGCTACAGTATTGAGGAACGCGCGCGCGCTCTTTCGCACTATCACAGCCATATATTCTTTACCGCGGCGCGTGTAGTCATGCAATCGCGACTGCTTTCGCTGTGAGCCAGGGGCCAGATTCGCAAAGTTTTTCGTACGCAAGGGCTTTTAGTCCCCATTGGCCGGCCGCCTTCGCAGATAATTCGTCCAACATCAGAATTGGCTGATGTTTTCTCGCGCGAAGAATTCTAGCCAAAGAACTTTTTTGTGAATACGGGCCCAGGACCAATATTCGCAACAAAGCTTTCACGCTACAGATGTTCTTAAGTGCGAATGCGTGTGAATTACGATGTTGCGCATATCAATAGCGATAGCGACCGACCAATGGGAAACATCACTCAAGAAAAAAAAAAGTCGCAGTGTCGCCCTAAAGGCGAAGCATGGATTGCGATCGCAAATTAGTGAACACCTATGCGAAGTACGGACAGTAGCTTTATCGGTGGTACAAACTTGTAAGCACAGGCGTACTTTACTCGCGGACAACTTTCTGTGGCTATGACGGGAAAGCTACGCGCGTGTGGCTGCTGCAAATGTGTTACTGCGCCAAACAGTCCGGCAGCGTTTGACAGTGCTTTTCGTTGCTCGGATTGACGCAGCTTCCACGTGCGACGTTTTCGCGTTTCCCCAGACGTGGGAAGGAAAAGCCGCCAAATAAGAAAACCTTTACACTAAGTGGTGTGTTCTGTCTTATATAGCTGTTGCTGATAGGGTGTTCATGTTTTGCGCTCCTCAGCCTAAACTAACGTGGAATAAAACGCGAGACTGTTTGCGGAAGTGCTCTCACTTGCGCACGCTTTGCATTCATAACTCTCCCTTCATAGCCACAAAAAGTTGTCCGCGAGCATAATTAACAAGCGTGGTGTCGCGCGCGTCCAAGCTAACATGAACGCATCTCACTCGATGACCGAGGAATCTCGCTGTGAAAACGCTACAGCAGACGCGAGTGAATTGACCTTCGCGGAGCCGCTCGCATCAACGCCAACTTCGCCTTGGAAACCCAGCGTGGAATCTGTTCCGGACGCAGATCTGGCTTCAAGGATACTGCGGCCCGGCCGGGAGCGCGCGACGAAAGGCGGCGCGCTTCTCCTCCCCCCCCCCCCCCCCTCCCCAACCCGCTTTTCGCCATCGCGTGCGCGAGATTGATCTGCAATCACCGGATCAGCCAGGCACTCTTTCACTCGCACATACAGCATACGGCACGCGGCGACGATTTTATCGCCCGTGGATTTTATTCCGAACCTCACGGCGACGGCGACGCCAGCGGCAGAAATGTGCCTGGAGTGTCCATATATTTGCTACCGCAATAAAGAAACAGAAAGCTTTGCGTTAATTTGGCCCAAAAACTTGTGTTCTTATCAAGCGGCATATCAGCGTCAAACCAGGACCTTCCCTCGCTGTGTAGTGCATCTCAAGCAGTGAAAAATTGTGCATTGGCCATAAATTACAGGCGTATGGACCATGCATCGCGTAAGCGTGGTGACATTATTATTGGTGAAATCGTAGATCATATGGTACAGACTATTAGGTGGTTCTTGAATAGCGCCCTATGGCTCTTTAAATAAGCCCTATGAGCGCACATAAAACCAAATATTTATTCACGCCTCTCTACGCTTCTCTATCAACGGCATATTAACAGCAGTCTTGAATCACAAATTACGACTCCAGAGTTCAAAATGCAGTTCAATATGAAGTTGTTACTTATGTACACATTTAGTAAATGTGACTCACGACACTTTCTGTGACAGCCATAGGATCCTTGTTCATGATTCTCCTGAGAGAACCAATGAAGACGATACCCGAATACATAATGGCGAGAGTCAAGAGGTCAATGACTAAGGCTGGGCGCACCAAGAAGTACTGGTGGAAGCGTTCTCGCTGTATGCTCCCGAAAGATGCTCAAGAGCTCGCGACAGCGGATGGACTTGTGCCATAGAGCAGCAATAAAGGGGTGTCGTTGAACGAAATGTGTTGACTCGTTCGTAGAGCAGGCAACAGCCTGCACTGTTTTTGGATAAAAACAAAAAGAAAAGAATAACCGATCGCCGTTTAACCTGAGAGGCAAAACTCCTGCATTTTTAGCAAATTATTAGACAATTACATGAAGGAAAGTTCGTAGTTCCCAAGGCGAACTAAATTACAATAAACATTCGCTTACTGACTCAAAAAGGTACGGTGTCACGCGGGCGCAGATAAACATAAACAGACGCCACCCAATGACCATGTGCACTCACTCTCGCAACGTTAGCGGGACAAGGGCGCGCCGGTAGCGGCTGTATAGGGAACGCTTCGCGCATGCCGCTCACTTCATCGATTTCAAGGGTGACGGTGACGTCTTCGAAAACTCGACTACGCAACCTCCAGTACTATAGGCGCGCGAGAAAACAGCGCGCGGGAAGCCATCTCGGCTCGGCCTTAGACATGACACCAGCCTCACGTGACCTGCAAGTACGACGCGCTAGACGGGTGTGCGCTCGGCCGCGCAGAGAGCCACGCTCGCTCCCCTCCCACCCGCTCGATCGCATCACCTCCTCCAACGCTGCGCGCGCGGGAAGAGGGTGCGCGTCAAGCCACCGTGTGCCCTTCCTCGGCTCATCTTGGCACGCTTGCCCTCGCACCCTCAGCTTACGGTACGCAGGCCACTCGTTCTCTTCACACTCATGACTTAATACGGAACGTTGCAGCGATGAAGACAACTCGTCTGGAGTGTACGTATAATTGATATCACAGTAAAAGTTGGCATGCGAGTTGGTTTTCTTCCACTCCATTTATTTACCCTAAAGGCCCAGCTTATAGGCATTACTTAGGAGGGGGGGGGGGGGGGGGGGAGAACAATTGATATACATAGGTATAGGGCAACGTGCATGTAAGCCGAATATCCTTATGTCAAGTCGTACATGCTATGCAACCTTTACATCACTTCTCATTCGACAACATCGTACGGCAATAATTCTTACATTATTCTTAATTCTTATAATAATTCTTACAATAATCTTACATCCTCTGACATCTGAAGAAATGCAGGAAGAAGTGTTAATATTTCTAACTTCCGAATGTTTCATTAGGCGTTTGAATATAATATGGTCAGTTATTTCGGCTATATTACTTGGCAGATGATTCCATTCTGAAAAGGCTAAGGGCAGACGTGAAAACTGCGATAGTTTAGTACGTGCAAATGGTTGTTCGACCTTAAATTCGTAATCAATTCGTTGGAATTTCCTTTTGGCTGGTAGGATTTGTGCCTGAGAGAAAATATTTGGATGACGAAAAAGCCGATGGAAGAAAGTTAACCGAGATATCTTTCTTCTAGTCTGCAATGGAATGAGTCCTATGTCATGTGTTATTTTGGTGGTGCTTGAATGTTGTGAACAGTTACCTGTAATAAATCGCGTTGCCTTGTTCCGAAAAGATTCTTGTCGCAAGTATGTGACGCCCCCTCGGACATAATCTTGTTTCGCCCGCCAAGCTCGGTGGCCTCGTATAGCTCGGCAGGCAACATTGGTCACCGCACCACAATAAACACCGACGAGCACGGCAGCTCGCCGGTCAGTCATCGTTCAGCACCACCACGCTGTGGAGCGTCCGTCTATCGGAGGGTGCCACAAGCCCTCCCTTGTTCACGACCCGGGGTGGATCGTGACAATTCTAATTTGTTAATAAGATGCGTTTGATGCGGCTTCCATATAGATGAGGCATACTCAAGCTTTGGACGAGGTATGGTGGTATATTCAAGAAGCTTGGTATCACTATTAGCCTGACGAAGCATTCGACGAATGAAGCCAAGAGATTTGCATGCAGCTGAAACAGTACAACCCACATGATTATGCCAAGACAAAGTCGGAGAAAGATGAACACCTAGATATTTAAATGATTCTGCAGTTTCCAGAGCCTCACCATTAAGAAAGTATGTGTGTTTCGTAATTTCACTGCAAGTAGTAAATCTCATAAGTTTAGTTTTTCAGGTATTTACGCTCATTTACCAGTCTGAGCACCATCTTTGAATAATGTTCAAGTCATTTTGTAATTTATCACAGTCAGCCTTACATATTAATGGCCTATACAGAACGCAGTCGTCGGCATATAACCGGATTTCCAAGTCTATACCCTGATGAATTTCATTTATACAAATTAAAAATAGAGTGGGTCCCAAAACGGAACCTTGAGGCACACCGGACTGAACAGGTTGAAATGACGAACGGACATTATTAATTACGACAGCTTGTCATCTGTTACTTGAGTATTTTTTAACCCAGTTTATTACTTTTTCGTAAACTTTAATCAGCTTCATTTTATATATGAGGCGGTTATGAGTCACACGGTCATAGGCTTTAGCAAAATCTGTAAATGTGGCGTCAGTTTGTGTAAGTTCGTGAAGGTTAAGGTGAGCGTGTGCAGTTAGTTCAAGAAACTGAAATTCACATGACCGGCCTCGTTGTAAACCATGCTGGTTTGCAAATAGAATGTGGTTACTAGCCATGTACTGCATGATTCGAGAAGATAACACGTGTTCAAATAGTTTGCATACAACAGACATAAGGGATATAGGCCTATAGTTTGCTAGCTTGTTTTTGTCGCCTGTTTTATATATTGGTATCACATGTGCCAATTTCCAGTCGCCTGGAATTTCGATGGTGTTGAGATTTTGTTGAAACAATAGTCTAAGAGCAGAATTGTGCTTTGTCATTTTAGTAGCTTAGTACAAATACTGTCAGGACCAGGACTAGAAAACGATGGCAAACGCTCAATAGCTTCCACAATACCATCACTTGTCACATTAATACATTCCATAAATGGAGAACTATTAGAAAACTGCTGACACATCTAGGGGATTTCGTCATTAAATACACTACAAAAAAATGAATTACACCGATAAGCAACATCCGTGACATCAACTGCAGCACCAGACTCAGTGTCAAAAACAGGTAACTCTTTTGTAGGTGAGGGAGAAATGACTTTCCAAAATTTTGGGGTATCTGTTTTTAGAAATTGCGAAATATCCTGGTTGAGAAAATTATATTTGGCAGCCTCAATATGTAATGCACATTCTTTAGAAAAGGATAAATATTCTGACTTAGCTTCAATAGATTTTGCGCTTCTTGCTTTTCGAAACAAACGTTTCTTTTTATTCAAATATCGCTCAATCTCTCTAGTAGACCATGACTTTTCTGCTGTTTCGTAGATGCATTTTTTTAATGTATCTCTCCCGCAATCTTAACAACTCGTCACGAAAACGAATCCAGTTATCTTGCAACGAACAGTTTTCATACGTTTGCATGAATGACAGGTAAAATTCAAAAAGCTCAGAGTTGAAGCCTTCGGGATCTGCTTTAGAATAGTCATAAATCTTTTTTTTTTGTCGCTGTTTCTTCACGGTGGTTCAGTTCAGTTCAGTTTATTACCTTAAAAGTCCCCCGCAGGTGCATTACATCCGGGGTAGGTTTTTATAAAAATAGCGAAAACATCGTGAGAAATAATTATTTAACAAAATGGTCGGTTACAAGTTCTGTGGACGAAGATGGACAAGTGGTAGTAGCGATGCTGGTGGGAAGGCCGTTCTAGTCTGTGGCGGTACGGAAGAAAAAGGAGGCTGTGAAGGTGGTTGCCCGTGCACGTGGGCTCGCTACTTGAATTGGATGGCTGGTGCGATGAGATATGCGTGCTGCTGCTGTGATGTAAGCCTCTTGATTAAGGGAAGAAAAGAAGAACGTGTGGTACAGGGAAAGACTGGAAATGCGGCGTCGACATGAAAGCATTGACAAGCCGGATCATGATTTCAGACATGAAACGCTGACGTCATATGAGTATGAGGTATGAATGAATCTAACAGCACGATTTCGAACTGATTCTAATGCGTCTGTGACATATGCTTAATGCGGGTTCCAGATGGCTGAGGCGTATTCCAGTTTAGGCCTGACGAGTGACTTATACGCTAGTAATTTTACATCTGGTGGCGTTTAAAAGGTACAACGCATGACACGATGGTGACTGATATACTCCACGGTAGCACGTTCGGGTGTGTTGTTGGAAGCAGATTAGGAATAGCATTGTGCCGCGTAGGGATTTCGATAAGTTGAGACAACTGAAAATATTCTAAAAGGTGAACAAAATCTGCACAATCACGTTAATATATATTTCTCTCTCTTTTTTTTAATGAACAGTTCATAGTTTGCGCTCAGTGTCCTGCGTATGCATGCTCGCTCCAGTCTTGTCCATTCGTTGGTCTTGCGCAACAAAAGATACGGTTAAACAACTAGCGTACTGGAGAATTTTTCCTGGAACTGACAATAATTATTGCGATTAACACTATTTGAATAGTTCTAGCACTCTTCGGTCTGCCGGTATCTATCTTTCTATCATCTTTCACGGCGCGACTTGCCCGGCGAGACTGCATAACAGTGCGTGAACGTGGGCTCTCGTAGCTAACAATAAAAATAAATGATTTACACCTGAAACACACGTATATGCAATGGCGCCGTAGGTCATTCGAAGTCAGAGATACCGAAGCACAAATGTACCGGGCCAGTGGCACAAAACTGGCAGCGATATGCGAGGCCGCATTTAGTGGAACTTCCTTTGAGTCATTCGATGCGTTTCTGGATGAAGTGGCTGTTGGGGGACCAGCTCGGCGTTGAAATATAATCGCTACGATGTCCAACGCCTCTCTCTGCGGGCAAGTTTACACCAATTGGACTCGAGACCGTGCACCGAGTCAAAGATACTCGGACCGTGGCCACACCTGTCACCGGCTCGAAAAGCGATTCGTGCACTAGTGCAATACTTGAAGTGCACCGGCTTAAGAGACCGTCTATAGTGTCCCCCCCACACGCACTCAGTGCTTGCTCTCTCCCTTTTTCCTCTTTCTATTCCCCTTTCCCCCACCCCCAGTGTAGGGTAGCAAACCAGATGCTCTTCTGGTTGACCTCCCTGCCTTTCCCATCCTTCTTTCTCTCTCTCTCTCTCTGTCTCTCTCTCTCTTTCTTTAGAAAAGTAATGATAATGAACGGGGCTAGTTGGTTGACGTTCACGATCGTATTGCGCTTAGTGTTACACTGACGAACATAAGGGACAAGATGCGGACGTACGTAGCGAAATTGCGTTACGTACGTCCGCGTCTTGTCCCTTATGTTCGTCATATTAACACTAAGCGCAATACAATCATGAATTGAAAGGTAACGTTACTGAAACGCCGCAAACAATTAAGAGCATGTAAGTTTTATATATTGTTATGTACGATATGGGTAGAAGAAAATAATGATGGATATAAAATATGACGGAGAGCACAGACGGAGGATGAAGACGAAGAATGGCCGAAGGTTAGTCCCTGCCAAATTGGATTCTCAACATCATGCTCGATCTGGCACACTCACGTGGATTTGGAAAGTGGAATAAAATTAGAACGGGGATAGAGGCAGATAGGTGCTATTGTGACACTAGACATTTACAAAGCCTATGACAGTGTATAATACGTAAATTTATTGGATACATTACGAAATCTAGAGTTTCCAAATTATCTCGTCGACTGGAGGGAATATTCTGTCTGCTCTTTCCAGGCATACATAGGCAATCACGTGGTATTTATCATGGAGCCTTCACTTTGCCGTTAATATTTAACATTCTGACGAGTTCCATTCCTCGTCATCAAGTTATACAGAAGTATGTACATGCAGATGATACTGCTTTCTTTGCATCAGACAGTGATGTTTACTTCCTTTATTATCGACTGCAGAACTACCTCTACGCCATAGAAAGCTGGTTAAACAAAATTCGCCTTTCATTTAATGTTAGAAAGCGCTCGATATTGGTTTTTGCTCTTAAGAATCCTGCTAGCATATCGCTACGCTACCGTCTCGAGACTCTACCTCAAGTGGAGCCAGTGAACTATCTTGGTGTAGTCTATGATGTTTCCCTTAGCTGGCTTGGCCATGTTGACCATACAGTTAAAAAATGGCTGTGGCTTAGCTAAGGTTAAGCCCAGGATGCGAAGCATACTAGCCTTTATTTTAGTTGTTGAACCACTGTTTAGCCTGGTGAACTGCTGTTGCTTGGTTATATTTGGTTCGGCTAGACGAAGAAACAACTCATGCGTTACCCTGCTTCGCCTTCAAGAGTGGAACGCGACAGCGTTCCCGTCGACCCACCAAGGGGTGGAAGACAATGGGCTACGGCGCAGCGACTACGCGCCCCGCATTGGACGCGGTGAGCGTCGAGCAACGCAGCGTTCGGCGCGGCAACGAAATGCGCGCCTGAGCAAGCGACGCACTCCTGAGCCTTAGAAACAGCTCGTTTCTAAGGCAACACCAAATTCACTAGAGGCGCTTTTGTACCGCTTTGAAGCATCGTACTCATGGCTCAGTGGTAGCGTCTCCGTCTCACACTCCGGAGACCCTCGTTCGATTCCCACCCAGCCCATCTTGCAAGAGTTGAGCCAAAGCCTCTTTGTAGCACGCCGCAACCTTCGCTTCTTATTCCAACGAGCAGCTGTCTCCAGGAGGCATCTCACCTCGTGAGTGTCTAGCAGAGGCAAGCGCAGCTGCTTATATACCGCCGCGACGCCGCGAGCGACGGCGCGAGTTGGAGCCCCGTTTCTCCTCCGTCGTGACGTCACGGTGTCACGTGGTATTGAAGGCGACACCGCCGCGCCTGAGGAGCTGGGTTGAGCTCTCGTAATATGCTTCGCATAAAAAGGAGTGAGAACAGTTGGCATGCTACGTAAGCTATGCATCAGCCGGTAGAGGTGGGGTGGGGACCCAATTCTAATCACACACGAAATGTATGTGCGGCCCATATTAGTATTTGATTGTGTATTATATTCTCCTGCGCCAGCTTATAAAGTACGCTCCATTGTTCTGCTTGAGCGAAAAGCCTTGCGGCTGTGCTGTGCATTAGCGAAATTGGTTGCCAATAGCGTACTATATAGTCAGCTTCCCTCAATAATGTGAAGATTTGTTTACTCATGGCGCAAACATATTCAAATATGTATGAATCCGCTATTATAAGTTTGGAAACCATAACAATTTCCCAACCTGCATTATTCTTTCGAGTATACTGGCCTCGGCTTTATACACCACAGGTTGTCTTTATGCAAACATTGATTAATCCCTTAAATTAACGTACCTACTATTTGTGATGTGTGAAAGAGTCTTCAAATCATCAATGACGACATTTACCGAAACAACGTGAAACGTCCCTCTCACTATATATTAAATGGACTATTACAAGATAATTTATTGAGTTTAGCTATAAATACGACCATTGCGACAGTCGCCTTACACAGTGTGAAGAAAAATTTGGAATTGGCATTTTCGCTCCTGCTCTAGGCTCCTCATTCTCAATCAGGATTTCTGACTTCTTATCCGTATCTATGGCTTAATTTCTAGCTGTTGTGTTGGCCTTGCGCGAAATAAATTAATCAATACAGACGGTAGTCATAATAACGGATTCTTTACCTTTGTGTTCATCGCTCGCGACAAATAATCGAACTAACCTTTGGCGTAAATTTCATTTTCTAGTGTCTGTCCACATAAATTTAATTGGATTGCTTTGGGTGCCTGGACATAAGGGATTGTTCATCAGTGAAATGGCTGACAGTCTTGCGAGAGCGGCCCTCAATGGCCCTGTGCTATCGTTACTTCCAACATCACCTTACCTGACTACGGCTAGATTCAGGAGATATGCAATTATTCAAAACTTTTTGAACCAAACTATTCAGAGTGTCAACAAATCCTATTTCCTTGGCACAAAAGTTCCTTTCACACCAGAGAATCTGAAGTAATTTTTACACGATTACGTTGTCGGGGATACCGATATTAAACTTTTATCGTGATAGGGCCGGTCTGGCGTCCTCGCCTCTGTGCCCAATCTGTGAAGAAGATGGGGCTATATATCATTTTTTTTCTCCCACCGTGTTTCTTCTTTAACAAGAAAACACTTTAGAATTCTTGTTTGGTTCACTTGGTTTTAATTTCTTCCATTCTGAATACTCTTTGTCTAGAAGCTACCTCTCTTGGAAACTGCCATGAGGATGTTTGCTCAGCCGTGAAGGAAGTTATAGCTGTTTCAGAGATATTTCATTAAGTTCTTCATACCTTAACTTTTGTTCATTTCTTCCTGACAATTTTACTAGTTTTGGTAGCAATTGCCATTTCCTACTACCATCCGAATCTTGGCGAACCCCCACAATGGGTATGCGGCATCATAAAAGGAAAATGAAACGAAACGAAAAGATGGCTACAATATTTCGCATTTTCCATGATTGATTTATTTCTCCTTCAATAAGTTATAAATATAGGAAATACAAAAACTAAGAACACAAATTCATAGCTGTAATGTTATTATTATTACGGCAATCGTAACGCAAATTCTGTGATGCATGTCACATATTAAGGCGGTCACGCGTGACATGACGCGCCGTGTTCGTACTTGCGTGTACTTCGATTGTTGTTGTGGAGCGGATGGCAGTAATGTATACGAGGGAAGCTTCGGTTCGCGGCCAAAAAGAAGTTAAAACGGCGAACAACCTGCAGTATTATGGCGTGACGAATTATAATAATATTATTCAAAACTTTCTCGTTTTTTACGTCTATATCCTTTATGTGTTTTATTAACAAGTTCGTATTACTATTTCAATCTTGGTAAGGCTGACTACTTTATTACACACTTATTGTACATCATACAATATTTTGTACTATATTATATATTTCATTTTCTTTGTTATTGGTTTACTTCTCATCTTCGATGGTTTGTTTATTTTATTTTTTATTATTTATTTATTTGTTAATTCCTATACTTGATTTTTATATCATATCACCAACCGGTTCGTGGCTTATCCCCCCGCAGAGAGTTTGGGCCATAAATTGAGGCTTCATCGTCATCATCACCCGTGCGGCAATTAAAAGTAACTAGTTACTGCAATTCCCGTAACATTTTTTGTACCAAGCGGTGGTATACTACCGATGGAGTGACTCAAGGATGACGTGGTGAGCACACGTACTACGGCAGGCTCTCGAGGCATACTAGTCGCTGTTCCTTGATTTTGTAAAAATGCACGGTCTTTCCGCTGCTACCCTATGTTGCGTTGTTGGAGCAATCAATAAGAAGGAGGCCGTTAAGTGGGGAACGAATGTGAGACAAGTGTAATGGGCGTGGGACTGGGTCCCTACTACACGCAGGACGTGCGTGAAGAGGTGTCTCGGCGTTCGGTTGAGAGTTGTGGATTGAGCGGCTCCGACATCTACTCATGGCGCAGTCGCGGAGAGAGAAAGGAAGTGCACTAGAAAAAAAGCAAAGAAGAACAGCTAGCGGAGTCGCCTTCACCAGTCGCTGTGACCACTAATTTGTCTTCGCGCGAAGAAAAAAAAAGGGAAGACGCCTAAGCTTCGCCTTCAAGAGTGGAACGCGATAGCATTCAAAGATCCCCGACTGCTTCGCATGCTTCTGGGCAACTGCAGCTTATACGTAACCGTAATGTTTACCGGGAAACACTGGCACCGGATGCTATGCACTGAGGTGAGCTTTCTGGTAGAAACGGCACGCGATGATGATGATGATGATGATGATGATGATGATGATGATGATGATGATGATGATGATGATGATGATGATGATGATGTAATACGGCTTTAACCTTTGCAATGTCTATTGCATGCCATAGTATCGCGATGTGTGGATGGATGAATATTATGAGCGTCCCCTTTTGAACGGGGCGGTGGGTTGCGCCGCCAAACTCTTGCTATTATACTGCCAAATGTCCTACTTGGGTTTTAAAAAAAAAAGAAAACACTATGAACTCCCACAACCAAGTTTTCTGATCCCCTATTGCGAACTGTGATTTTGTACGTATCCTTCTTTTTGTCGCTTCCCTAGTTTCACCAATCCTCCAATCGCCTCTTAGTAATCTCTACTGCGGACATGTTTACTTTTACCCTGCTCTCGCTGAACCCAAGGGCTTCAAGGAGGCCAGTGGCGCCTAAATTGACCGCTGGGCATATGTCTTCACATTCTAATAAAACATGCTACATCGTTTCCCTAGCTTTACCGCCGCAAGCACATGCTTCTTCCTTATATACCCATTTATAGGTGCGTGTTCTAAGGCATCCTGATCTCGCTTCGAAAAGTAATGAGCTTCTCTTTTAGTTATCATAAATTGTTTCTTTCCTTATTTTGATTTTTTCTCTTAAGTAGTTACTCATGGCAGGTTTCTTTTCCATTGCCGCCACCCATCAGACTATTTCAACCTCTCTGACTTTCCACTTGACGTTCTTTGTTGTTGTGTTGCCCACCTTGCAGGCCGCGTACTTGCTGGTAAGCTGCCTAGTTCTTTTCCTAAACTATGAATCAATGTTTTTCGTGTACATATACCTCAACACTCTCCCAGCCCATTTACTTTCTTCCATATTCCTCGGCTCGTGTAGACGAGCCATATGTAAAAATACTGAAAAATATCTATAGCGGCTCCACAGCCACCATAGTCCTCCATAAAGAAAGCAACAAAATCCCAATAAAGAAAGGCGTCAGGCAGGGAGATACGATCTCTCCAATGCTATTCACAGCGTGTTTACAGGAGGTATTCAGAGACCTGGATTGGGATGGATGGAAAAACTTTATTTTCGTCAGAACGCATGTGCGGACGATTCCGTGCTAGATGGCCATCAGCTCATGGCTGACGGCGACCTGGGTGGCCCACTCCACGGCCCTGGTCTGGACGACCGGGTCTGAGCTGGCCAACACGGCCTCCCACTGCTCGAGAGAAGGATCACGCATAATATCCGCCGGTGGCGGCGCTATGCTACAGCTCCATAATATGTGGTCATAGGTGGCCAGTTCCTGGCACCATTTGCATTCCGGCTGAACGTCCGGGTAGATTTTGTTTAACACGTATGGATTATAGAATGATCTCGTCTGCAAGCTTCGCCAGACGCTTTCCTGCGCCTTCACCAATTGCTTGTCCGGTGGAGGGTAAATTCTCCGCTCAAGTTTGTAATGGTTAGTAATGTCGTGAAAGGACGCCAGCCCATCTCTCGTGGACCTCCCCGGAACGTCCGGCTCACCTGCTCGGCTGACGAAACCTCGAGCATTCATGTGAGCCGCCTCGTTCCCAGGGTTCCCAGAGTGGGCCGGTACCCAGACAATTTCCACCTCCGTAGTCCCTCGCCCCGTGGCCCGATTTAGTAATCCTGCCGCTGTGACAGAGATTCTGCCCCTCGCCAAATTTCGGATGGCTGTTTTAGAGTCGCTGAAAATCAGGTCAGCTTCAGTATTACCTATAGCTAGCGCTATCGCCGCCTCCTCTGCAGTTTCTGAGGAGCGGGTTTTGACTGATCCAGAGGTGACTAAGCGTCCCCGCCCATCCACCACCGCAACTGCAAATGCGTCCTTGTTCTTATACTCGGCGACATCTACGTAGACCGCCCCATTGTACTTCCCGTACTTAGCATGTAAAGCTCTGGCTCTTGCCTTCCTACGGTTCTCGTGATGTATCGGATGCATATTTTTAGGTAAAGGTTTTATGTACAAGCCCTTGTGCATTTCTCGCTTCACCTGAATTTTCATGTCCCCAGCTGGAGGATCAACTCCAATGCCGATCCCTTCCAATATATCCCTCCCTACTATCGTTTTGGAAAGTCTACTGAGTTGCATCGCCAAGTGTGCCTCCCGCAGTTCTTCCAAGGTGTTGTGCACCCCTAATCCCAGCAGCCTTTCGGTGGAAGTATTGTTAGGCAACCCAAGGGCCGCCTTATACGCCTGTCTAATCATAGCCTCCACCTTGCCTTTCTCCGTCGCGTCCATCTTCATATAAGGCGTCGCATACACTATTCTACTGAGCACAAACGCCTGTACCAGCTTACACAAGTCCTTTTCCTTGACGCCTTGTTTACGATTGGCGATTCTCCTGATAAGTCTCACGGTAGCATTGACAGTATTTTTGAGCCTTTCCAAGGCCTCCCTATTCTTCCTGTTAGTCTGCAGATACAGCCCCAGGATCCTGATCGTTTGGACCTCAGCGACCGGTGCACCCCCCACTTTCACCTTCAGCGGTGGTGGCGGCACATAGTGCCTCGCATGTATCCCTCTTGGTTTATCCCTAAGCACAAAAAGCTCGGACTTGGGCTGAGAGCACGAGAGTCCTGCCTCCCCCGCTAGCTCCTCCACAATATCCACTGCCTGTTGTAAAGTTTCCTCCAATTGTGCGTCGCTTCCCTTTGTTACCCATAGAGTAATGTCATCCGCATAAAATGTATGTTTAAGTCCCGTTATCATTGCCAGCCTGGGCGGTATCTTGATCAAGGCGAGGTTAAACAAGAACGGCGATAAAACCGACCCTTGTGGTGTCCCCCTGCCCCCCAACGGGAAAGGATCCGATTTAAATTCTCCGACTACAATCTCCGCAGTCCTATCCTCCAGAAATGATCTGATGTATCGGAAGGTTCTACCCCCCGGTCCTATGTCCGATAGGCTCCTTAATATTGCCTCATGGGTGACATTGTCAAAGGCCTTTGTGAGGTCGAGCCCCAAGATAGCCTTCGTGCCCGTGCCGTACCCAGGATCAACCACGTCCTTTTTGAGCTGTATCATGACGTCCTGCGTTGATAAATTAGCCCTGAAGCCAATCATCGTTTTAGGTATCAACTCCTTGTCCTCCACATAACCCTGGAGCCTGTTGAGGACCACATGCTCCATCAATTTGGCCAAGCAGGACGTCAGCGAGATGGGTCGAAGATTCTCAATACAGATCTTCTTCCCTGATTTAGGAATAAATGTAATCCTAGCATGCTTCCACTCTGCCGGGATCTCTCCGGCCGCCCAATATTTGTTCATCAAATCCGTGAGCGCCCCCACTGACTTGAAATCCAGGTTCCTCAGCATTTTATTAGTAACCCCATCTGGACCCGCTGCCGACGTAGTACGAAGCTGCCCCATTGCAAACTCCACCTCCGCCACAGTAAAGTCCGCATCTAATTCGAGGTTTTCCTCTCCCGAGTAATCCGGCAAGAAACCGCCCGCCTCGCCGTTTATGTAACGACTTCGGAGTTCTTGAATGAACTCCCCAGTCGTGCCTTGATACTGATGAACTAACCTAGCCATTTGACCCTTCTGCGCCGATTTGGTTGCCGCCGGATCTAAAAGGTGCCTCAACAACTGCCATGTTTTTTTGCATCCGAATTGCCCATTCATCCTGTCACAAATCTGACCCCATTGTTTGCACTGCAAGTCCAACGTGTAGGTTTCGATTTCTCGTTCTAGCTTGGCCACCTTCCTACGGAGGACCCCATTATGCTTTTGTTTCTTCCATCTCCGAAGGAGGCTCGCATGCGCTTCCCACATGTGTAACAGTCTAGAGTCCGCCGTAAAACCTTCCTCCACCGTAGGAACCTCTGCTGTGGTACCCTTCACGTCCTGCTTGAGCGCCTCAACCCAGGCTCCCAAGTCCTCGATTTCCCCGCTCACTGTGTCTTTCCTGACTTTCCGAAATCTGTCCCAATCCGTCACTCTAATTCCTTTTACCCTGTCTTTGTGCTTAGCACCACTAAATACCGTGGAAAGGACATAGTGATCACTGCCCAGTGGCTGTCCCGTGTTTACCCACTTTGCATCCCTAATACCTTTAACAAATGTGAGGTCCGGAGAGGTGTCTGTGCTAACGCTGTTGCCTATCCTCGTATGATCTAGCGGGTTGTTCAAGGTTGTCCATTGTAGGTCCTGAGCTAGCCGCCAAAGCCTATTTCCCTTTGGAGTGGCTCGGGTGTAGCCCCACTCCGGATGAGGCGCGTTGAAATCTCCAACCACGATGAGTTGAGCCCTAGCCGCTAGCCGTTGCGTCTTTATCAAGAGGTCTGGCAAGCCTAGCCCTTTATCTTTAGGAGAAGAATATACATTAAGTACAAAGAGACTCTTATCGTCCTTTCTTTTGGGCAGAACCTCTAGCAGGACGTAGTCCTCTCTGCTGCTATCTATGGTTTGCTGAATCGCCGTGGCGTTGCGATGGACTAGCACGGCCGTGAAGACGCTCGATACACCCCCCCGATCAATCTCTGGCGGTGTAAATGCCTTAAATCCCGGTAATTTCCCCCAGCCACTAGCCTCTTGCAAAGCTATAATGTCAGGCTTACTGTCCAGATTTTGTATGTGCAATTGCAGGTTCCCCCGCTTGCGACGGAAGCCCCTGCAGTTCCACTGCCAAACCTCAATTTGCTGGCGAGGGGCCATGATTAGGCACTAGGTTTACTAACATCGGCGCTTGGCCGACTACGGGAGGCAATCTAGCCTGTAGCGTAGCATTGAGCTGTTGAAACATGCCCATAACCTGTGTTTGGAAAGCCCGCATGTCATTGGTGAAGGCGTCAAGACGCTCCTCAATCTTGTCTAGTCTGGCTTCGATCCTGTCGACCCGAGCTTCCAACCTATCCTGTCTTTCCTCCAGTTTTCCTATTCTGTCCGCAAGGGCAGACATTTCCCCCCTAAGACTAGTGACTTTAACGACTGGCTGCAGCGGCGTGTCCGCCGTTGAAGTTTCTGCCACTCTTTTTGCATTAGCTCCCTCATCCGCCGATGGCGGCCTCTTAAGCTTCCCCCGATTCTCCACCTCCATAGCTGTGCTCTCGCTCTCGCGAGAAGCAGTCGCCTGTGCCGCTTTCAGTGGGGCCTGGATCACCGGCGTCTGTACCCTTTGTCCTTTGTCGCTTTTAAGCGCGCGTTCCATCTCTGCCATCCTGACTTCCATCTTTTTAATCGTCTCAGCCTGCTGCTGCACCTGCCTTTGTAGCTCCTTCCCTCGAGCAGTCTCACTCTGGGAGGCCACGTAGGGCCAGCTCACCTTTTTTCTCGTGGCACTGGGACTTCTTCCATGACTGGAACCCTGTTCTCCTTTGCCACGCTCGGGTCCGGGCAGTGGTGGGAAGGAAGTGGACCGGTCCCTGCTCTTGTTATCGTCTCTCGCACCGCTGGATGACCGCTTCCTTGGCCTCGAGCGCCGCTCCTCCTTGTGAGTTAGGCCGTTGTCCTCAATGCCCTGCTGCAGGCCCGTCGGCTGCTTACGGGCTAGACGAAACTTGCAGTTCCGGCTCCCCGTGTTGTGCGCCCCATGGCACACGATGCAGTCTGGAGTGCAGGTCAGCGGCTCTCCTTCCGGTGGTGCAGGATGATCCTTTCCGCAACGGCGACACAGATTAGTCTTCGGACGATAACAAACGTCCGCCCGATGTCCCACTCGTCTGCAGTTATAGCAGGTCTCGACTAACTCTCTGTACGGAATCACCGCGTACAAACAGTTCCAGTAAATAACCTGCCAGGGAACATGCTTCCCCCCGAACGTTATCTGAATCGCCTTCGACTTCCCCAAAGGTCTGGCATCCAAAATTTCTATGCCGTCATTCCTCTTCAGGAATCCCGCCCGAACTTCTGCCAGTGGGCATCCGTTGTACGCGTTGTAAATGACTCCGCGCACAGAGTTCTCCGGCGCCGCCACGTACGCCGAAATCTCAAGGTCATGACCACCCAGCTTGAGCGTCTTCACATTCGCATATGCCCCACAGCGATGCATACACGGCGTGCTCACCGTCATCGTGTTATTCGTCTCGTTGACCCGCACCAGGTCTTCCTCCACCGCAGTCGCATTCGTCAGCTCCGCTGCCGCTCTCAAGGCATATCCGAGTTCCCTCGACGTTACCATACTCAAGTCCCAATTCTTGGGTCGGCACACAACCTTGAAGTCCTTCGCTGGCATCTTCAGAAACGGTCCCCGTTTCTTCCACACCGGCGCTTTCCCGCGCTTGACTTGTTCTGCTCCGTGCGTCTGGCGCCCGTCGCTGCCTGCCTGCTTCTCGCTAGGCTTACTCTCGGGATGGTTCCCGTATACAGATTTCTTGAATCTATCTTGAGCCCGCAAAACCCAGGTCCATTCTCCCGCCTCGAACTCTTCGGGCGGTATAGTCTCTCCCGCAACGGAGTACTCCATGGTCTTCAGCCTCACAGAGGCCCACAACCACAAGTCAACCAACCAGTCAACCAAGTCAACCAAGTCAAACCAACCAAGTCAACCAGTCAAGTCAACCTGGATTGGGAAGAAATGGGGATAAAAGTTAATGGAGAATACCTTAGTAACTTGCGATTCGCTGATGATATTGCCTTGCTTAGTAACTCAGGGGACCAACTGCAATGCATGCTCACTGACCTGGAGAGGCAAAGTAGAAGAGTGGGTCTAAAAATTAATCTGCAGAAAACTAAAGTAATGTTTAACAGTCTCGGAAGAGAACAGCAGTTTACAATAGGCAGCGAGGCACTGGAAGTCGTAAGGAAATACATCTACTTAGGGCAGGTAGTGACTGCGGATCCGGATCATGAGACAGAAATAATCAGAAGAATAAGAATGGGCTGGGGTGCGTTTGGCAGGCATTCTCAGATCATGAACAGCAGGTTGCCATTATCCCTCAAGAGAAAAGTGTATAATAGCTGTGTCTTACCAGTACTCACCTACGGGGCAGAAACCTGGAGGCTTACGAAAAGGGTTCTACTGAAATTGAGGACGACGCAACGAGCTATGGAAAGAAGAATGATAGGTGTAACGTTAAGGGATAAGAAAAGAGCACATTGGGTGAGGGAACAAACGCGAGTTAATGACATCTTAGTTGAAATCAAGATAAAGAAATGGGCATAGGCAGGACATGTAATGAGGAGGGAAGATAACCGATGGTCATTAAGGGTTACGGACTGGATTCCAAGGGAAGGGAAGCGTAGCAGGGGACGGCAGAAAGTTAGGTGGGCGGATGAGATTAAGAAGTTTGCAGGGACGGCATGGCCACAATTAGTACATGACCGGGGCTGTTGGAGAAATATGGGAGAGGCCTTTGCCCTGCAGTGGGCGTAACCAGGCTGATGATGATGATGATGATGATGATGATGATGATGATATTCCTCAGTCGTTCTTCATAATCAATTTTGCTGTGAGCTTCCCTCACTTCAAAACTAGTCCAGCCCATATCGCCCTACACAGCTTCATTTGTAGTCTTCCCGTGAGCGCCCAATGCGAGGCGAACCACTGACCTTCCGTTCCCATCGAGTCCTCATTGGACCCCTGATTTCAAGTAAACAAGTCCTCGAACCATTACACATTTCCACATATACGTGGTGCGGTGGAGGCGAGCGCCATCTGGAGGTGTTACAAGGAAACGGCCGCCGCTCCATGGCCTCCTAGATAGGCGCGCGAGCACACGGCGGCTGGTGCGCGCAAATCTTGGAAGCCTTGGCAACCCTATGAATGGTAGAAATGCTGGAAAAGGAGTTCGTGTTTGAGTTTTCACATAACAGAATGTTTTCTCGTAGACTCCAGTTACAATGCGACGCTATCCTGTCTGTAGATTGTGTTTAGATTGTACTTTACGATTTTTCTGACGCACGTTATTTTGAAGAATTCAGTAGGTTCAGTAACGCCTCTGCGCTACTCGGATGGCCTGCGTGGTTGTGGTTCGGAATGATTGTACCGTTATACCGTTTATAAACATAGGAACGTCATAACACGCTCGTTTTATGCCCTCATGACGTGGCGTCACCTCTTCCCCATTGTTGGTGCCATCACGTGACTAATGACGCAGGCTCTAGGCGACATCTTTAGTCAGCTTGATGGTTGCGACGTGACGCGTGCAACGACGCACGCGCCAGGCACATCTTTAGTAAGCCGCCACGGTGGAGCCACCGTGGCGTCGAGGAAGCGCGCTCGAACGCGTTGCTCCTCGGAGTCCCAGGTTCGATTGCTACTCAGACCGAAACGTACTAAATTTTGTTTACAGGAACCTCCCCGAGAAATTTGACGTCAATCCAAGCCTCTTTGCGCCGTCGACCATTTTTGGTACCATCTTTCTGTCACATCAGCATACAGCACCCGGCAACAAAGGCAGTTCAATGTGGACCGATCTGTGAAGTCGCTGCTTAGCAGAACGCCGAGATCTTTCATGAGCGCCTCCGTGGCAGAGATCAGCGTCCAAGACGATGCTGGCAGCTGAAGATCCGGACCCTGGCGATAGAAAGCGTGGAGTACATCTTTAGTACGGAGTTCGAGAGGAACCAACAACATTGCCCTTCATGCGCCCAACATGGTCCAACAACGGCCCACCAACGGCCCAACATGGATCACTGATTATGTGGCGATGTGTACATCCGTGCCGCTCTTCAACGTGCCTCTTTCACGCCTACGTGGATCATCGTAGATGCGGGACTGGCTGGGTAAGGTACTGCTGTTCGAAGAAACTCTCTGACGCCAACATGGAATACTGAATAGGTGCTACTCGGTCTATGCAGGAGGTGTATTCTGCGACGATCCACTTCGGCGATACTATCGCCTTGGCCGTCAGACACGCGCTGATTGGCTGGTAGAGCCAAGCAGCTCAATCAGCCAATACTATCTCCGAGACGACTTTGTCGTCGAAGGTGAGCGTTGCAGAATGTGCCCCCTGGTCTGCAATGAACCTCTCTGATGCAAAGGTACTGGAGACCATAGACCCCAGCAAGGACTTTGAATAGTTTCTCTCTCTCTCTCTCTCTCTCTCTCTCTCTCTCTATCTATCTATCTATCTATCTATATATATATATATATATATATATATATATATATATATATATATATATATCGCTCTCTCTCGATCACTCTCTCTCGAACAGACGCGACCATGCAACTGCGTACCTCCCCTAACGCTTATTGCCATGCGAGTCTTCGCGGCCTTTAGCGAGCTCACAACACCACCACCTCACACTTCTTAAAGCGAGACACCTATCACCATACGTGGGCTGCATTTCCATGTGGATTTCGATGGGCGTTCCTCGCTTGCTCCACAGAAAACGAATCACACTTTGTTGCTCGTACGCCGTGTTCGTGTAGTGCCACAATTAACTGCCATCTTCAACAAATGACAGCAGCGCCGTGCCACTGGGCTACCGGCAGGTAAGGCCGGGCCGGTCCAAGAAAAGTCCACCGCTGGAAATGGATATGTTGACTTCGCATTTACAGCCGTGAGAGAGAGAGATAATTTAATTGAAAGAAGGCAGAGAGGTCGGCCTGAGCTAAGGTGCTCTAGCCTGCTACTCTGCACAGGGGGAGGGGGAACGGGGACATAAAGATGTGATGAGGGATGATGATGACAGCCGTAATTTGGCTAAAAACATAGGGGCAAAGAAGTTTTTATTCGCCAGTTATATCTCCGCTCCTTTTCAACTTAGTCATGCTGGGTCTCCCCAGCAAACTACGCGAAATCGAGGGAATCCACCACGCTATATATGCAGACGATATAACGATATGGGCAGACCGCGGCAGTGATGGGCAAATTGAACACGCACTACAAACGGCCATTAACAAAGTGGAAGAGTACCTACAAGGAACGGGCCTCAAATGCTCCCCGAGCAAGTCCGAACTACTCCTTTACCGGCCCACGCGCAGAGGCATGCCACCAAAGAGCTACGCAGGACCCCGGGAGTACGAGGAAATCCGCCTGTACACCCAAGACGGAAACGCAATCCCCAAAGTGAACAAGATCAAAATCCTCGGAATGATCATTGAGGCCAACGGAGCTAACGGCGAAACCGTGAGGAAGATCGCAGGCAAAGTCATCAGCGCCACGAGACTCATAAAGAGAATAACCAATAGACACGCGGGCATGAAGGAAGACAACGTCATTCGGCTGATCCACTCATTCGTTGTCAGCCACATCGCCTATGTAGCCGCCTACCACAACTGGTACGTCGCGGAAAAGAACAAGATTAACACGCTCATAAGGAAAACGTACAAGATAGCCCTGGGCCTACCGGAATCGACGAGCACCGAGCTCCTGACTCAGCTGGGCATATACAACACCATAGAAGAAATAGCCGAAGCACAACGCATCTCGCAGCTCGAACGCCTGTCGACCACCACGACGGGAAGACACATTATGAACACGCTCGGCATAACGTACCACAACCAGCACGGCCAGAAAATGCAAATCCCCAACAAAATCAGAGAGACCATTACGGTGGCAACCATCCCAAGAAACGTGCACCCCGATTACAACCGAGGTAGACGAAAGGCAAGAGCCGAGGCTCTGCTCCGTTCATTCGGCAGGGACAGAAACGCGCGCTTTGTTGACGCAGCCGAATATGCGAACGGCCAAACATACGCCGCCGTAGTCATAGACGCAGAATCAAAAATCAGAACCACATGTAGTGTATACACCAAACACTCAGAAATAGCGGAGGAAGTAGCGATTGCGCTAGCCCTCACAGAACAGGAATGCGAAGTCGTACTAAGTGACTCACAAACGGCAGTAAAGAATTATGCCAAAGGTCGAATTTCCAAGGAAGCCATGTCCATTCTGGCCAAAGCGGGCAGATCCAAAACCGCGAGCTCGAGGATCATATGGTTCCCCGCGCACGTCACCACGGAAGGCGACGCGCTCCCGAACCTAAACGAGACGGCGCACCGGACGGCGCGAGACATGACCCGCCGCGCCGAACAGGGCAACGCCTCTCGTACGATAGCGAACGCTTCTCGAGCAGAACGGGACAGGCTCACAAGATACAACGACATCACCAGTGCATATTTGAACGCCAGAAGGATATACCCCCCGCCGAGTCCCAAATTGAACAGGAGGCAGGCCGTCGCCTGGCGACAACTCCAGACAAACACGTTCCCTAATCCATTCCGTCTCAAACGCATCTTCCCAGATAAGCATCAGGACGACACGTGCAAATTGTGCCAGGAAGGACCAGCAACACTCAAACACATGCTGTGGGAGTGCAATGTAGTTATAGGAGGGATGGCAGTTACTCCGGAGACCCTGTCGTCGAGGTGGGCCGCCGCTCTGCGCAGCTCAGACCTCGGAATCCAGACGTGGGCAGTCCAGCAAGCCCGTGAGGCGGCGTTGAGGCAGGGCCTTGACGTTCCTCCATGGGAGACCTGAGCCCGGGTCGTGTTAAACCTTGCCGGACGTACAAGAAAGTTGTATCCATCCATCCATCCATCCATCCTCGTATGTTATTCTCCTCGGCCGAGACGAAGATGGCCGCAGGCGGCTGAGCGTTGAACTAGTGTGGGTCCTTGGCCTTGAACGTGCACTGCGGTGACGGTTGCTCGTAGTCGTACTGAAGTGGGTCACAGTTATTAAGGGCTTTGGGA
Source organism: Dermacentor albipictus (assembly GCF_038994185.2). Lineage (NCBI taxonomy): Eukaryota > Metazoa > Arthropoda > Arachnida > Ixodida > Ixodidae > Dermacentor > Dermacentor albipictus. Next base: position 111,418,211 of record NC_091822.1, on the reverse strand, counting down.
GTTGTCATTTTATTTAATTTTCTCTCGCAGAGAGGTGGAATGAACGGATTGCGATGCGGCTGCAGAACTTCGTCTTCTCTCGTGCTATGATGATCCTGACTATCGGAAAATACGGCATGCAAACTCCACTGCTGGCGAATGATCATGTGGCAGCAGGAAACGTAAAAAAGTACTATAATAATTTAACAAAAATAAAAAACGAACACAGCAGCGAACAATAACAGCGAATAACGGAGAAATCAGACGAGACCCATTGAAGAACGCTTGGTTAATGATAGAAAAGAAGCAGAGCGAGAGGTCTAATCGGGGGAAAGGCGGAGATGTTTGCCGGAGGATCTTGCTTCTTGCCTTCTACTCCACAATAATGTAAAGGCGAAGAGGTAAACATACAAAACTAGAGGAATATGAGTAGTACCGGTGCAATAATACAATCATCTGACTAATGTCGACGGCCGCCTTTCAATGGAGGCGAAATGCTAAAAAGTCCTTGCACACAAAATTGGGTGCGTCGGGTGCACGTTAAAGAACTCCAGGTGGTCAAAATCAATCCGGAGTCCCCCCAAACGGCGCGCCTCATAATCATGTCGTGGTTTATGCCCCTAAAACGCCAGGATTTTATTCAGAATTTAAAGTTTTGTTTTGTTTCCTCGTGTGAAACTGCAAGTGAGAGGGAAGCGATACGAATGTATAGGGCAGCGACCCAAACTGCTGTGGTTAATGTGCTGCACGCCATCTCAGATAAAACTTTCTCTGCTTGCTTCCAGAAACTCGATCCAGACATGGCGGCAGCTGTGCGTATAGATATCCGAGGGAACTATACTTTGACCTACTACTAGAGTCACTGGTTTGCAAGTAGAATTGTGGGAAGACGTGAGGCGACCTGTGTCCCACACTTCTTATTCGCTCCTACTTCGAATACCCCGCACCACCACACACCTTCAAACACAGCACCGATCCTACATTCAGAATCACCACGCCCGAGCAGTGCGAGACGATGTGGCTCAGCGAATGCCCGGAGGATCAAATCTGGGTATAGTCCGGCTGGCCGACGACGCCGCCAGGACTCAAGGTCTTGTCGCCGCCTGAGGAAGGGAGGCTTCGGTGGGGCTAGTCTCCCGGCCCCCCACCCCAGCAAGGACTTTGAATAGTTTCTCTCTCTCTCGTATAGACGCAACCATGCGCGCGAGCCACTGCTCCGCTGCCGCGATGCCTGGATCTTCTCGCGCACCACCTGGCTCGAGCGCTGGGAGCTAAGCGGACGCGCAACATCGCCTTCGTCGTTCTGGCGGACACGGCTCACCACAGAATAAAGAAACATTTTAAAGCGAAAGCTTTACTGGCCGCGAAATTGCGATTTCACTGTGGCGGTGCTCGGAGGAGGCATATGACGTCACACGCGTTCCTCGTCGTTGCGCTCGCCTCCGCTCGCTTCGCCAGCTGCGTCGCATGCCTGATAACATGTCGGAGGATTCAAAAACATAGCTCGCGTGCGCCGCAACCATAGTTTTTTTATGAGCCAAATCGCGAAACTATTCCGAAAAAGTCTTCACATTTAGCTCACTATACTCTGTTTGATATACTGTCGGTTTCTTTACTATATATGCTTATCTTTTACTTGTCGCAATGCCACCCAATTTTTGGCCTGTCCGTCAAATCGCGCGTGGGGGCCATTCTTGGAGGAAAGCAACGTCGACAACGAGCTTCGCACCTTGTGCAGCCTTACTCGCGCAGTGTCACGTGCACGTGTGCCAGAAGACGCGTGCGCTGCGTGTGTGGTCTTTAAAGTTAAGTAATAGCTAACTTCAATACAACCTTTACTCTAGTTACGCAAATTCTATTTTATTGATATTCTATAGTCTATCACGCGCTTTGGTCCGCACAACTTTCACCAGGAAGCATGGTCAGTCAATCCCCGTTAATTCGATCTGGTTTAATGCATCGCTTAATTCACACGCACTGGAAAATTTTGTCGAAAAACTATACATTGCTTGGGAAAGAAAATTTTTGTTCGAACTCGAAAGCATGTCGCGTCGGTTAATTCAACCGCCACTATAGCGCCCCCTCGTGCGCGCAGCGGTTTTAGCAGGCCGTGTTACTGCTTTTCTAGGCACGAAGATGTTTTACTTACATTTACTTCATAGCTTTTTATTTCGGTGGCCGACGCGCCTTCCGCCCATCAAGTCATATCCGTTCCCACTGATCTCCATTTAGCGGGGGTCAGTGTCCGTTCCCGCTTGCTTCGTGTCGCGAAATTCATCGTCAAGTCTGAGCCGCGACATAACGTATAACCACATGGATGGGCGCCACACCCATGTGGGCGGAGCGCGAAGCATTTTGCACTTTCACGGTGGGCCAATAGCCGATTTGGAAAAAAAAAACAGATTGGAATACTTTTACGTCATACCGGCTCTGACATGCAGTACGCTAATTTTGCACTCATAGGCGGGAGCCGTGAAACCTTCCCCTCCCCCCCCCCCCCCCCCCGCCTTCGGTTGTCAGCTCCGCGCGGCGTTCTCCCTTCCGTAGTCTAGTCTGATTGACTGATTTATGCATGGGGTTTTATGGCGCAAGGGCCAGATGTGGCCAAAGAGCGCCATGCACATGGTGACTGGTTTTCAATAAACCGTTTATGAAATGGAGAAATGTAGTTTGAGAAATAGTTGTAGGGTATGGCTGTAAATAAGCCTTAAATGAGTCGCTGTCACTTGCGTAAAATGTAAATAAAGCAATTACAATGACCAGAGATGCGAACTATGGCCATAAATGTTTTGTTACGCAGGGATAATGTAATAAAACATGTAGGTGAACGTAGCACTACTGCCTCGTCAGGGCCCTTGAATGCAGAGGCCTGCAGACACGTGCTGTGCTAGGTGTACCTAACGCAGCAGCAGCGTCTGGTAAGAGGCCGTCTTGCGTAACTTTTGGACTGATAATTTGCAGTGTAAGAATGCCACTGAAAAAAATTAGAACATGTGGTGTTAAATAATGGGGTTTGTGCCAAGAAACTATGCTGGGCGTAATGGGATATGTTGCGGATATGCTAAAGGAAAGTATTCCTTCCTCTCGATTTCTGCTTCCCGACACTCGACAGGGGCATGGAGGACGGTCAGCCTTTTACCACATCTGCCACATGTAGAAGGTGCGTCACAAATCAAGAAGTTGTGCTTACCGTATGTGTGCCCTATTCGAAGTCGACGTAACAGCACATCGGTTTCTCGTGATTTGATTATCAATGGAAAAGTGCTTAACTGTGGCTTAACTAGATTAAATTTATTCGAAGTTTGGGCGTCCCACAAGCATTGCCAATAGTCTCTTAAATTGTTTTCTTTTTTTTTATTGAATGAAAGCTTTCAAATCTATGGCGCGAACAGCTATGGAAGAGTTGAAATGCTTTGTTGTGTATTTTTCTATTTCGTCGGCGAGCACATTGTCCTCAATGCCTCTGTGCACAGGCACCAAGCATATCATGACACGTTGATTTCATGCATAAATAGGGCACAGGAGTGCATAAATGTCAATAATTACAGGATTTTTATGCTTTTGTAGCGATGCTAAGTCTTGACAATGCTTAAAGAGTCTGTAAAATGTAATTGCCTTTTCTAGTTTTAATTGTTTGATGTGCTTCACAGCCGACCGTAGTGCGTAGGCTTCAGCCGTAGATATACTTGTTTGCGCATGCAGAATGCCGGATTACAAAAATGACGGACCGACTGCTACATAAGACACGCCGGCTTGTGACTTCGATGCATCGGTGTGAAGCTCCGGGCAGCAGTACTTTGACCGAAGTTCCAGGAAGTGAATTCGAATGTGCATCTGAAGGGCATGCTTACTGACTTCAACAAGCAACATGTCACATTTCACGAGTCGACACTGCCTTGGGCGGTGACAGCTTCGCTGGAAGCATTAGATGGCGTTTTAGAAGTGGGACACGCATTTCTTCACTGAGATTCCTAACATGCAGTAAGAGGGGCTCCCTTGCTGTGGGCCGATTATGAAACAGTATGGCACAGGACACATCCTCTACAGTCGTCTAAGAAGGATGTTCAGGATTCGAGTTTCCTTTCGGGTAATATGTGAAGCTGTAGTATGGCTCTGTAGACGAAGCGGCCACTAGTTCGATTCAGCATAGAGGCTTTCTACAGGGCTTGTCCTGAAGGCACCAATCGTGAGGCAGTCACCTGAATGGTGCTCTGGGTATAGAATTTTTAGCGCGCTTGGCGTTGCAAATTAATATATTACAGCACCATAGTCGAGGCGAGAGTGCACAAGGCGCCTGTATACAAGTTCAGGAAGCATTTTCGATCACTACCCCACGTTGCGCGCGACAGAATTTTTAAAAGGTTCATCGTCTTCAGGCATATTGCCTTCAGATTTCGCCTGTAAGCTTAGAGTTTATAATTATTCCCAGCAGTTTGCGTTCACTGCTCACAGATAGTTCCTCTCGATTGATCGGGAGATTTGGCATTGGTGCCACTCCTCTTTTGTTTGAGAAGAGTATGCGCGTACTTTTCTGTGCGTGTATTTTAAATCCATTTGCATCCGCCCACTTTAACAACTTGCTTAATGTATGCTGGACCTGTCATTCGCAGATAGCTATGTTCCATGATTTGAAACATATCTGCCCATCATCGACATACAAAGAATAAAACATAGTGCGTGGTACGACTGTATACAGGGAATTCATTTTTTACAACAAAGAGTGTACAACTAACCACACCCCCTTGCGGCACACCAGCCTTCTGGGTGAATATTCTACATTGCCCACTCATACACAAAACGTGCGCTTAAGACAGGTAGCTTTCGACTGGGTTTAGCATACTTCCACGGACCCCCATCGCGGAAAGATCTCGCAAAATCCCGAAGCGCCATGTCGTGTCGTACGCTTTCTCTAGATCTAGAAACACCGAAAGTAAAAACTGCTTATGTATAAACGCATCTGTAATGTTTCCCTCGATGCGAACAAGGCGGTCTATCGTCGACCTACCTTCTCGGAACCCACTCAGGAAGGGGTCCAGTATTTTTTTTTATTTTTTGATATTGTTATTTGTTATTAGATTTAGCGCCGGTCTAACATTTTTTCATACAGTTTGCACAGACAGCTTGTCAGCGCTGTTGGTCTGTAGCTGCTGGCTAAGGACGGGTCCTCGCGTTGTTTAAGTATCGGGATGACTATGACTTCTTTCCACGAGGGCGGTATATACAAAGCCGCCCACATAGCATTAAAAAGAGACAGGAGTGTTTTCAGTGCTTCAGGATGCAGTTAGCTAATCATTTCATTCATAATACGACCACCACCTGGCGCCGAGTTGCAACAAGTGAGAGGTGCTTTAAGTTCAGCTAAGCTAAATGCACGATTGTAAGCCTCACTCAATGAACCTCTGCGATTAAGGGGCTGCCGCTCTTCGCATTCTTTGAACCTCAAGAAAGTTTCTGTATAGCGCGATGTACTTGAGACATATTTAAAGTGTTCGCCTAGACAATCTGCCTGGTCTTCCAGGCTCTCACCTTGGCTACTTACTAAGGGTAGGGGTGCGACTCCCGGCCTATTAATTTAGTTACCCTATTCCAGACTTTCGTTTCATCTGTGTACGAACTGATATTGCAGATGTACCTTTCCCAACTCTTTCTCTTAGCACGTCGATGCGTTTTCCTGCCCTGCGATCTTGCTTAATTGTTTAATATCAATCAGGTTTTCGACTGTTGGGGAGTCGCGAAGCAATCGACGGGTTTTGTTTTGTTTTTTTTTCGTGCTTTCTGACATTCGTCGTTCCACCAAGGCAAGCAACGCTGGTTAGCCAGTCCACTAGTTTGTTGTATGCATTCTTCAGCAGCGTCGACGATAAAACCTGTTAAATAAGCTACAGCGTTGTCGATATCAGCCGCATCAACGTGATCTGGGTCTAAATGCACGAGCTCTCGAAACAGCTCCGGTTTCGCTGTGTCGACCTTCCATCTAGGAAAATGTGAGAAGCATCCACCTTGTTTTCTTAAACTCAAAATTATTGGGAAGTGGTCACTTCCCCAGGGATTCCTTAAAACGCTCCATTCAAGGTGTGGCATGAGTGTACTTGATGCTATACTTAAATCTACAGATGAGTATGTTTTGTATGCCATGCACACTTGTTCCAAAGGCAAGAACGATATGTTTGGTCCGAATTTCTTTTCCGTTGGGCCTCATCTTAACTCGTTTTACGTTAACCAGATTTTGTTCTTTCAGTCCTTCCAAAAGTTCTTCCTCAGTGAGCTCCATCATGTCGTCGTCTGATATTACACCTGGGCTGGTGCGTGTTCATGGTACGGTGTGGGTAGACCGTAACTGGGATTTGTCCAAAAGAAACTAAATTACACAGCTTTTCATACTGCTTTCTATCGCGGTGGTGCAACAGGTGACCGCTGGCCAACTTCGTAGCCTGCGCCCTGGGGCCTATACTTTCGGTCATACATTTGGAAACTAGAAACGGTGAGATCATCTTCACGGTCTTCTCTGGTTTATCACTGTGTACTACACGGTAGCGTGAGAAATTCTCTCTGGTGGCCAAGAAACTTGAAAACGTCTTCGGTGTGCCCCGTAGCTGGGGGCGATCTGGGTGCCATCTGGGGGTCGAGGGAATGAACTTGCCATGCATGGATTCTGCTTCGGCAGTAACGCCAGCCACCCACCATGGAGCCCAACGAGGGGACGCCGGAGAAAGTGTAAAACAAACGTTCCAGACGCCAGCTGTACGTTACTGCTATGACCTAATATGACATAACCTAGATTGGTTGCGTCACACATGGTGAACCCTCCCTGCCTAGAAAATCGGACGTTAAAGAGAAGACAGGAAAGATTGAAAGAGAAAGACGAAGAGTGGAGAGCAAGACGGGAAAAGGCAACTACAGATTTCCCCGGGGTTGGTCAGTCCGGGGGTGCCATCTACGAGAAGCGGAGGCCAAGGAGGTGTGTGGCCTCCGCCGTGGGGCCATAAAGGCCCAAACGCTCGGCACCGGCTCAGCCCCCAGGATCCCCTTTTCCCTTCACACGGCTACACGCGGGAGGGTCCAACACTCGTGTGCTCCGGAACGGGGTGCCTAAACACACCAAGCCTGTCTACCCTAAAGACATTGTTATTGTACACATGCTTTCCGCTCAGCGGCTGGAGCAGATTTAGTTGAGCATTGATTGTGGCCCGCGTCATTAATTTCACGCGCTCAGGCGCTGCAAAGAACGTTATATAATTGCACATTTTTCATAAGCGCATACCGCAGAGACGGTAGCAGCGCTGAGTGAGCTTTTACTGCGCTAGTAGACTAAGTGTGCTATCTAGACATGTTGTGCAGAACTACGGAGAAACCAAAGCGGACGCACTGCCACGCGCCGCTCAATCGGTTTGGCAGCGGAGAACAGCGTACATGCCTTCTGCTGCAGGCATTGTGCGGAAGCGCACTACCGTGTTCGCTGAGCGGCTTACTGCAAAGCGTTAGCTAGGATACACATGTGTGTCCGAGTGGAGCGGACCACAAGCGCTCAGATAAACCTCTCTAATGAGGCGACAGACGACAGTATTCGTTTTCCTTTGCATTTTATTTTTCTCCTTAGTTTTACAGAGGGCAGAACAGCGTGAATGTGCTTCAATGCTCATGAGCAGCAGGACTTTTCTTTCTTCAACGCCACGAAATTTACGCGAGGAACACGGAGCCCACCAGCCACCAGACGGCTTCACTTCCCGCCCATCTGACACGGCATTCGGTGTACCGACCCAGACGAGCTGGAACACACAGGTCTTCCATCGCTCAGCAAGGTTGCCCGCTTCCTCCCGACTTGGAACTTTGTGCGCATACCCTGCAGTGTCGCCACTGGATTAGGCTTAAAATGAACAAGAAAAAAATGTAGCATTGCCCATTTCAGGAGTGAGTCGTCCCTTGTGGTCCTCAGCAGAAATGTGGACTGGTCGAAAAAGAAAGGAAAGAGGCTCGGTCAATGCTTGTCTTGTGCCCATTCTGCTGTCTTGAGAAGCAGAATCCACAATTGAAGCTGCTCCTCGCTGTCATAGGTTCCACGAACAAACTCCTCGCACCTGCAAGGTCGTACGTGCGATGATTAGCATATGGTACATATACCGTGGCAAGATGGAAAAGACGCGCTGTGAGAGAATTCGAAAGCGCAGCGTTGATGCGCGATTGGAGCGGAAATACATCATGGTTAACAGCATGGAACCGACACCGCCTAACTAGAAGGTTTGCTGCTTAGAATATACTATAGTATGGAAAGTGCTCCAGTAGCGCTCTTTCAAACTCCACCTCAGGCGTCGAATCGCATGAAGTAGACAATAAGCCAAAGCAGCGACAATGACGGTTGGCGGGCATACGTACTTATCTTCTGGCAGACACTTGAGTTGCATTAGCACATTCATGAGGCACTGGCACAACTCGTCTTCCTCTGTGGGAAGGGTGAGGTAGCCTTTACTAGCCCCGGATGGATCCGTGCTGATGAGGACCCAGCGCAGCAGTTCCATGCGCTCACGGCTCGGCTGGAGGAAGAAGCGCCTGACGTCCTCGTTGTCGCCGCGCAGCTCCAACGCGTCCAGCAAAAGCGACACGTTGCGGCACTTGGCGAGTTCGGGCATGTCTCCAGATCCTCTGGCCATGACTTCGGCAAACGCTTTGTCTGTCTTTGTCCTTTAGGTGGTAGAAGCAAAAGGTTATCAACGCGCAGTCTTACCGCGCAAGATGTATTTCTTCCTTGACTGCCCCGCGACGCGCGATGCTTTCGGCTGCGTGAACAGCGGCACGATGGAACGGACCGAGAGGGACCGGACGACCCACGCGTCTTGGCAGAGAGACGATGTAACCTCTGCGGATGGAACGACACAATCGCGCAGTGTTCGAACGGTTCGAACGGGATCTCTTGCGCGAGCGACGCTGCACGCGCCCACCGTACGTGCATCGTGCTCGTGAACGAGCTCGATCAAGTAAAAGGTTTCGACATCACTTACTTTCCGAGCTTCTACGTTTATTCGACGTAGCGTGTCTTTCTTTTATTTACTCATTTATTTATTTAGCTGCCATACATTAAATTATGTGAAATTCAGAAGCAAAACTGAAAACAAAACTGAAACCAAACTAAAGCTTCGTTTTTCGCCAATGGCGTCGCTGATGTCGTCTTACGTCATAACATAATACGAGGCGGGCAGATCGAATTCAAACGTGAGCGTAGGCATGCGATGTTCTAATGAAGTCGCGAAGCTCCTTTTGTAGTCATGACTGTCGACAAACATCAAGGAGCACAGCCCATCACTTCCAGAAACTTTCATTTTGTCTTCAAATGTCTATACTAAGTGCCCCCGCGGCATGGAGGTCGAGCAGTTTTACGGTTGTTACCTACTCTACTGCACTAATCCCAAGTACAAGGGGCACACTTACATCGGATTCACAGTCGACCCAAACAGGCGGATTAAGCAGCACAATAAGGGATTCAAAGCCGGAGGAGCATGGCGCACGAGCCGTAAAGGTCCATGGTGAGTCGAGATTGTTCAAAAAGACCAGCTCCAAAAGCGGTTACATTCGTCTGTGCATATGACATGCGAATCGTATCCATGGTCAGCAACTTCACTCTCGGCGTTATCGAGAGTGAAGTTACTCGACTTTTAATGTTAAAGAGTGAATTACATCGAGATCATGAAATAGCGCTCCTTGGGCTGGCGCCGTTAACTTCCAGATCCACGTCACATACTAAATGCCATTTTCGAGGTGTACCTAATCTCTTTTCTTTCCTTAATATACGTATAATTCCCAGAGAAAACTGGCAAATTTAACCTTGTTCACGCCTCAAATCACAAATGTAGGCGCTGGCCTTTTTCTTATTCGTAATATGGTGTCAGACTATGAAAATAAACCAGTTAGACCAGTTAAGCACTTTCACCTGTTCCTAATAGTGCAACAATGCTTCAACTTGAATAATGCATGCTGGTACTACGGTTTGAGAGCACGACGTGCATGCAGTAGGGCATGCTGGTTAATACAGTTTGGGAACACGACGGTTATGACACTCCGTTATAATCACATTGTTTGCAATATATAGGTTGACAAATGTCACAGGATCTCGTTTAATGCTACATATAACTGCACAGCTCGCTAAGTCTATGTGCCACGAGCACGTTTTTATTTTGTTTTTGTTGGTGACAAACGAAAACTTATTCCCACATTATGGACGACACAGAAATATAAAGTGACGAGACACTAATACGTCAATATATGTGAGGAGATCTAATATGTTGCATTTTCATTGTTTCAGGGACATGGCACTGATTGTACATGGCTTCCCAAATGAGATATCCGCCCTGCGTGTACGTGTTTCTACATTGTGTGCCTTTTGTGACTAAGCATACAGCATTATGATAAAAACTAAAAGTGTGAGCACCTATACAGCAACATAGTGTGTACATATGAAGAATAAGCACACTACAGATGATGTTGGGACTGGTTCCTTAATTACCTTAATTTTCAAACAAGCATGGGCTTTATAACCATCAAGGCTGCTTTCCTGCTTCATTTTTTATGCTACACTTTTTACTGGTGAATGCCACATTGCTCTATCGTTTACATCTAAAATACCTCCTTTGGTTAGCATATATAGCTGTGTACTTATTGGAAGGACAAGGAGAAAATTGTACATTCACTGAAAGCTCTGATGGACTCTTCAGCACAAATATATTTTAAAGTCCACATCTGAGTGCCCTTTTTTGTCATGCTGGACCTACCTGTATGCTAATAGTTAATATACATTTCTTGGAATGTGATACACGCAGAGTGCAATTGATACAGCTGATACTCATTTTAAATGGCCTCAAATGGCACATTGTGTTTATTTCTAAACTGCAGTTTGAGTGGGCTTGGCAGCACCCAGAGCGATCTCGCCGGCTCAGCCACGTGGGGAAGAAGCTTCGCACGGAAAGCCGATTTGCATATGCTTTCAGGGTCGTCTCTCACATGCTCAGAGCTGTCCCGTGGGTTAGACTGCCACTTACAATTCAATGGCTCATTGAAGACTATCAGCTAGACTTCCAGGTGAGTGTGAACCTTGCGCATAGGTTCAACTGACGCAATTTTTGCAAGGAGGCACGGCAGCTTGAAGCAGCTTGGCTTCATAAAAGGCTTGTGAGCGTGGCCAGGATAATGTAAAACTGTTCCACCATGTTTCTCGAAATCTGCCATTAGCCCTCTGTGATTGGTCAAAATTTCTTACACTATGCATGAGCAAAAAAATTTTGTCTACTCCCAAAGGGCTAATTGCTGATTTGGTACGAAAACGTAGTAGAATAGCTTTATGTTATCCCATCCCAGCTCTTCATAAGCAGGAAAAGTCGGCACACAAAACAAAATATTGTAGTTAATATCAAACTTAGTGCAAACTCTGCAACATGCAAGTACAAAGCTAAGCGCGCGAAATCAGTCAAATGACTTAGCGACGCTCATATCAAAGAGTGTCACACATTTCACATCAATGAAATTAGGTTCAAGGCTATCGCTGACCCTGGTGAGCGCACTCTGCATGCATATACACTGCATACAGTTGTTCATAGCAGCATGTTCCTTGAGCTGTTCCACTGCTTGCTTACAAAGCCTTGAACGTCGTACTTTCTTTGGAACGTGTGTAACATCACATGAAGAGTCTTTTGCGAAAACTGCAGCCACTGAATTATGCATACTTGTAAACACAGCGCCGTCATGTAGTGACGGTTGTGCATTAATCGCTTCTGTCAGCAGCTGACGTGATTTCGGTAATATCCACAAGCTGTGCAAGAATGCACTGTATGAGCTGATGCTGATTATCATGACATGCTTATGGGTACCACAAATGACTGCAGAATGAGTGGGATTGATTATGGCAAGTTTCAGGAAGCAGACAACTATTTATGGTTTGCAAAACATTCCACACCTATCCTACACCAGGGATTAACCTCAGGTGATTGGCTTAGGAATTGTTACTTTATATAAATACACTTAAACGATTTGTTGGCGGCGCCTATAAACTATCATTCTCAGTCAGTCATACTTAGCCTTAGATGCAGATTATGAGGCTGTTTTGATCTGTGCCCTCAGGCAACTGTTTCATTGGAGGCTACAGTACGGGTGCATAATTCCAGGGACGGGCTTGGCAGCTACTCTGTGGACATGCCCCACTCAGTGGAACTTGAACTGTCGCAAACACATTACAATATTGACTCCGACACACTGCGTGTCTCAACTACCTGTACAGTCAAGGAAGACAGTGCTGAGCTAAGCAGTTCATAAATGGCAATTCACCTATATCTTTAAAAAAAATGCATATATATTTAGAACATTCTACCAGTACACATTCTAAGGGGCCTAAACTCAGAGGATAACAGATTAACTTGAGAAAAAACAAAAAAAAGAAACTAAGGACCATTATCAGCCAATTATGGAATGAAAGATGATAGGTGCAAAACTGAAAGTCAGGTATGTGTGTATCTAGGGAGGATGTCCTGACCCCCTCCCCCCACCCATTAAAATTTATGTGTGCAGTGCCAGCATGCGACAAATGACAAACTCATGAAGTTCTTCCCAGCTGTTACTGTCCTTTTGCTCTGGAGAGACAACAGTTTATTGATTATTGAAGAGAACCTGCCAGCAAATAAAAAAACTCACTCTAAAGAAAGGTGGTACAGATGTTGTCCACGGCTCTCCTCACCAACCTACATCAACCATACTACAAATCCTGCTTGGCGTTGACTATATTAATGTATATTACTTTGACCCTTCACTATCAGAGTGCACACAGCTGGCCTGCATATGTTAACATTAAAATATTCTTGTTCCTTTTATATCGAGCCAGAACTAACATAGAACTGCATTATTGCTGTCCCTGTATGCCACAGGAAATCGGTTGCGTCGTGGCCTGCACAGAATTGAAGTGTAGAAAAAGACATGCTGTAATAAAGAACGGATGCTCGTAGAGAAAACAGAAGGAAGACGAAGTTTGAGCGGGCCCTCAATGCTCGATATGTGACTACTGGTGACTACAACGACCGGGCAATCAGCATGCTTGCTGAAATAACTGGTCGGATTCAGGCGTTAGAATGAGCTGAGTGAGCCTACGGCACTCCTCCGCAATCACCATCTGCGCAGCCTAACGTCACAGCTAATGCTGCCTTAGCGCACAGTTTTGGTCGACCGAGTCTTCCAAAGCTCGATATGCCGCCATTTAAGGGAGACATAAATCAGTGCACTGGATTCTAGCAGCAGTTCGAACAGACAGTTCATTTAAATAACGCCTCCTTATCAACAATGAACTTCTTTTATTTACGACGACCTCTCGCTGGTAGAAGCCACTGCAGAAATTGCAGGATTGCCAACATCCGAGTCTTGTTGTGATGATGCTGTCGATATACTCAAGGAGCGCTTTGGTGACAGAAACAGAATCGAGCAGCATCACCTAAGTGACCTAAGAAACATTGGCCATGTTAAACTATGTAACGATGTGCGAGGCCTCAGACGACTGTATGATGCTATGCAGCTACACATTCGTTGTCTGAATTCTGTCAACAGGCCTACATGAAGTTTCTCGGCCATGCTTATTGACATACTGCAATAGGCTTTACCATACGATACCCTTCTTGCATTTAATAGAGAGAAGTAAACTAAAGCATTGAGGTGGGACTCATCAGACAACACACAAGTTGTATCGGAATCCGCTTCAGCAGCAGCTTCCTTGGATGCCAAGCTCAGGGAACTACTGGCATTCATTCGCGTCGAGTTGGAGAGTCGTGAGCATTGTGAACAAGCTGAAACGACAGTAAGAGGTGCCACAGCTCCTGTTTTCCATAATGCATTTGTGAAGAAAGTGGGCTGTTTCTTCTGCCACTCAGAGAAACATGGTACACATGCTTGTAACAGCAACCTCTCGCTGACTGCAAGGAAGGATAAACTCTCCAAGGACAACCGATGTTTTCGCTGCACATCCAGAAGTCATCAGGTGCCAACCTGTCAAATTAAGCTGATGTGCTCATCTTGCCATGGAAGGCATGCAACGAGTATGTGTGAACCCTTGTAACGGAAAACGTGTATCGATCCAGAGGCATCAGGAAGATGCACAACAGTATTTGTCTCCCCAGAAACATCAATCGATGAACATCAAATCAATCGATCATACATCATCGACAGCTCCAGAGGGCTGTCGAGTAGTGAACAAAGAGTAAACGGTAAGGACAAGGAAGTGTATCTGCAGTCATTTCGTGCTTTGGTCATCCACAACAAGCACTTCTGTGTCAGCAAGGTTGCTGAAGTACATCCGGTCTGCATGGGACTTCCGACATTTTCCTTGTATTATGTAGACCGACCCTACTGTTCTCTGCAGCTGGATCTGAGGAAGCGGGGATAAACTGAACCTGTTTGCCAAGAACAGAGTGGGGGAAATTTCAAGTGTAACAATCCCTGAGCAGTGGCATTACTGTCCAGGACAGAAGAATCCGGCAGACATGCTCACACACGGCACATCCGCAGACTCTTTTGGAAAGCCGCATCTGGTGGGGTGGTCCAGAATTACTCATGCAAGTGAGTTCAGAATAGCCCGCAGAGCCAACTGTAGTATGTGAGGAAAAGGTTGAGCTAAGATCTGAGCCTACAGTGTTCAATGTCCTCGTACATGCCCAAAAGGAAGATGACATGTTCATTGACTTGATGAGATTCAGTGGTTTACAGAAGTTACTACATATATCACTGCAATAGTACTACAGTTTTTTTATAGATGCCGTCATATGCAAGAACCCTGGCAAGGAAGGAATAATTTCTGCAGGAGAAATTAGGCAGGCTGAAAAATTGTGGATTCTTCGGGTCCAGCGGGAAGTTTTCGAAGGCGATATCTGTCAATTGTCATTCGGAAATGCCATTAACAAGAATTCTGCACTGAGAGATCTGCATCGATCCTTTGGTTCCAAAGGAGAACTTCACCTTGGCAGACGACTTCAAGAGATGGATGGTACCTACCAGGAGAAACATCATGTCATTCTTCCATGTAAGCATGCATTTACAAGACTGATTATGACAGACGCACACTTATGTGTTTTACATGGTAACATGTCAAGCACAATGATGCAAGTGCGACGAAGATTTTGGGCAGGAGAGATTGATAGGGTCAGTGAAGTCAGTGACACTACAAGACACTTGGAAAACACACGTTTGATAACGAAGTGCTAACAACATTACTGGTGGAAGTGGAAGCCATAATTCTAGACCGCTAACCTAAATGTACACGGATGCAAGAGAACTTGCTGTGATCTGTCCAGCAAATTTTTTTTAGTCATAAAATCTTTATTGGCTGAACTGGAGTACAGTGGTGAGGAATACCAGAGCAGAATTTTACAGACAAGCCAAGAAGACCTAATTAAAGGACTACAATATATGAATGAGCTTCTCAAACACCTGTGGCCCGTTGGAAGAAAGAGTATCCACTCGAACTTCGTTCGCTTCATCATTACTCGGCAACGACAAATAAAGGCTTAAGGGTGGATGACATAGTGATTGTCGAGGAACCCATTGCCTCATGATTCATTTGGTCACTCAGAAGAATGACCGAGGTCTATCCTGGGCATGACGAATTAGTAAGAGCCTGCCAAGTTCAGACATTGGACGGGAAGCTAACAGGGCCTGTGCAAAAACTGTACAAACTAGAGATGACATCTGTTTCTTCGGGCCGGCATAATGTAATAAAAAATGCTATAAGAAAGAATGGGCGCTCTTAGAGAAGAGGGAAGGAGGATAAAGTTCGAGGGACCCTTGGCATTCGAGTTAGTCTCTTGCATTTTTAATAAAAGCGGCACGATTGAATGACCAACACTTGTTTGAAAAGGAAATTTTGGGAAGCAAAGAAATTTATTATTATGATTATTATTATTAGTAGTAGTAGTAGTAGTAGTAGTAGTAGTAGTGGTGTTGATAAGCATCTGTGCAGTCATTGTCATCATCATCAATCACCATCTCAGTCAGACCCCCCACCTCTTTGAAAAAAAAAAAACTGGACCTGCTCCTGGAATCGGGGATACAGCAGCGTAGATTAGAGAACAAGCAGGTGGTGTGTGTCACTGCAGATGTCCCCCCATAAAGTGGGGCCACACCACCAGCACAACTACGTTTTAGCACAGCCCAACTGTCTGTACATGAGAGAGAAAGGAACCCCAACCACGGAAGCTGGCACGTGGCCCATTCTCGTCTCTGTATCCCTTGCTAGACAAATAGTTTTTGTTGGTATAAATTATACAGCATAGCTATAGCTGATATTTTAGTTGAGATTAATACGAAGATTAAGTGAAGCTGGACACGACACGTGATGTGCAGAGCAGACAACCGTTTGTCTGTTAGGGTAGCAGAATGCGTGTACAAAGGGAAGAAAAGTGCAGTGGAGGCCAGTACGAGATTTGGTGGTGCCTTGAAATTAGGAAATTTACTGGCTTAGGATGGAATTGGCTGATGTAACATGGAGATTGATAGAAGAAGCCTTCATCTTGTAGCGAACACAAGATAGGCTGATGATCAAGTCTAGCTTCACTTCCAGCTACTAAGGAAAGCCTTTCTGGTTTCTTTTTCTCCACTTAGTACATGACGTGCTTGCTTCACTTGACCTGAGGTCAATAGTCCTAGGCTGTGCAGTGCATTTAGTCACTCCCAAATTAACTTGTAAGAAATGGCTGTTGGTGTGTTGCTGACATCAAAAGGCTTTAGAAGGTGTGGGAGCTGCAAAAAAAGGAGAGAAAAAAAACTCTGGTCTGTGGTGCATTGCTGCTATACCTTTGCAGCCCGACCTGAACCCACCACTCCACATGGCCATCGCATACGGACCAGTCAAGGCTGTTCGGGCTCCTGCCGTCCGTGAATCTGTTCACGGCGCCCTCTCAGTACCAGCGTGCACGGTGTGTGGTGAGCTGGTTGAGCGAAGGAGAAGCTTGGTCGAGTGCCCGTACCCCGAATGCGGTGCCGTTTCTCACCTCTGCTGTCTTGCTAAGATTTTCCTCAAGAATGAGTGCAATCAGACCATACCCGTGAGTGGCTATTGCCCCGGCTGCAACAACTGGTTGCTCTGGGGTGAACTGGTACGTCACAACAGGCGCAACTACATGAAGTCGAAAGCTGTCCCCCAGACTGTTGGATATTGAGTGAAATGATAGGCCAAACCAATGGCTCACTCTATGGATAAAGCACGACTTACCTCACCGGCACCGACCGTAATGAGACACTCAGTGGCTGCTCTGACTGGCCACTTGAAGTGTGATTTGGTGCCCCGCCAGGCTTCATCCGTGGCCTGTACTGACAATTTCATTCGTGTGAATGCGCTTTGAGTGTTGTCATGTTGTTGTGCGTTGTACATAGAATTCAGTTGAGACTTTTTAGAGAAATGATTTTGGCAGACTGCGGATTGACCGATCATTTGGTTGTTTTAGTACCATTATTTTTATTACGCTACATACATAGCTCACAATTAAGACTCTTTAGAGAAATTATTTTTAACAGATGGTGCAAATGACTGATGGTTTCGTAGTGCCATTGCCATTCTATTATGCATTTACTTTGATTGCATATGTAATGCATTTTAGAGAAATGGTTTTAACTCTGCGGTGAAGTGACTCATGGTTTTGTTGCAGTGATGTTTTATATATATATATAGTATACACTAATCTAAAATTATTAGTTCATATTATACTACTATGTATGAGTCTAAACAAGACAAAGATTTCGCAGGAAAATGAAAACTTGAGGTGGTCAACAGTAGGCCAAACAAGGATGTACGAGTTGTAGCTGGCGAGATTGCAAGGCATATCCACTTGAAGCAAATTGTGAGGATGACACCAGTTTCAGGATATGCGTCATCACATTTGAGGCAAAAATGCGCCGTTCCACCTACCTTTTCAATAAAATGCCGTTTTATCCATTTAAGCGTAAAGTTAACCGGAACACTAGTGTATTCCATCACACACTTTTGGAATGAATATGTTGAAACTGGTGTCATTTCCAGAATTAATTACAAGTAAGTACACCTTGCAAACTCTATGGCTACAATTAGTAAATTGCAGCATACGCTGTATAGTAGTTATTTAAAACATAATTAGTAAAATGTCGTTAATTAGTTCTCGCATTTTGGTTTGTTGTGCAAGTGACTTCTGCCTCTACAAGTAATCCAACTCAAGGACTATAATTGTCACAGGCAATATTAAGGAATTTTTGGCAGTCTGCGCAGAAACACCCAGTATATTGGGCGATTATTTTTTAAGTATTACAGAATTTTTGACAGGTCACCTGTTGCTGACAACATAATTCTGGTCCTTGAGCTAAATTATTCAGAGAGGCGGACATTACTTCCATAAGAACTTGAAACACATATTCAGCGAATGGACAACGGATCACTAATTAAATATTTATTTAATTACATTACGGCACATATGGTAACTTAGTAATTGTAGCCAGAGTTTACAAGGCGTATCCACGTGGAATAAATTTCCAGAATACCACCAGTTTGGAGTTATGCGCCATCAAACTTACCATAAAAATC
This sequence comes from Dermacentor albipictus, assembly GCF_038994185.2. Lineage (NCBI taxonomy): Eukaryota > Metazoa > Arthropoda > Arachnida > Ixodida > Ixodidae > Dermacentor > Dermacentor albipictus. The sequence continues at coordinate 111,399,676 of NC_091822.1, read as the reverse complement.
CACTGTTCCACTTACATTTTAAACAGAATGCTGTCTTATGCATTGAAACACTGGTGCGCTGCTATTCACGAGGTCACGAGATCAAATCCCGACCACGGCGACCGCATTTCAATGTGGGTGAAATGTAAAAGACACACCCTTGTCCTGTGCAGCGGGGCCATGTTAAAGAACCCGACGTGGTCAATATTAATCCGGAGTCCCTCACTACGGCATGCCTCGTGATCTAATCGTGGTTTTGGCACGTAATACCCCAGAATTTAAATTTAAGTTAGACTATTCTGCAGTGTTTGTAAACCGTAACTTGTTCTGCATGTTCTCACTTTCCATGGTTCTGTGCTGTGCGTCTGATAATTTTTAATATTTATTTTGTTACAGGAAAGAGACTGTTTGCATGTTCATAGTTTCCATTTTAAATGTTTTGCAAAGAATATAATCAAACAGTTGTGTTACAAATAGTTCATCATATGAATAGGCTGTCAGTGCGATATTACATAGGCACATTTTCAGCAGTCCTAAGGAACCTTTCTTGTGATTTATGAATCTTATGTAAATTTTCATGCATCATGATTGTCCAAACTAAATGGCAGTAATTAATTCTAGAATAGAACAAGTGTTGTAAATGAGTATCACAATGTTAGATTGCAGTATGTGGCATTTGTGGTAAATAACACCAAGCATTTGTGCGAGCTTGGTCAGCATAAGATCAACATGGACATTCCATGACATATGTTCTTGCAATACAATGCCTAACGTCTTATCATCATCATCATCAGCCTATTTTATGTCCACTACAGGGCAAAGACGTCGCCCTGCGAAATCCAATTACCCCTGTTCTGCGCCAACCAATTCCAGCTAGCGCCTGCGAATTTCTTAATTTCATCACCCCACCTAGTATTTTGTCGTCCTCGACTGCGCTTCCCTTCTGTTGGCACCCATTCTGTAAGCCTAATGGACCACTGATTATCTAACCTACGCATTACATGGTCTGCTCAGCTCCATTTCTTTCTCTTAATGTCAATTAGAATATTGGCTATCCCTGTTTGCTCTCTGATCCACACTGCTCTCTTCCTGTCTCTTAATGTTATGCCTAACATTCTTCGGTCCATTGCTCTTTGCACAGTCCTTAACTTGTTCTTGAGCTTCTTTGTCAGTCTCCAAGTTTCTGCCCCATATGTCAGCACTGGTAGAATGCATTGATTGTACGCCTTTTTTTTTAACGATAATGGTAAGCTTCCAGTCAGGATTAGAGAATGTCTGCCAAATGTGCTCCAACCCATTTTTATCCTTCTGTAAATTTCCTTTTCATGATCAGGGTTCCCTGTGATTAATTGACCTAGGTAAATGTACTCCTTCACAGACTCTAGAGGCTGACTGGCGATCCTGAACTCTCGTTCCTTTACCCAGCTATTCATCATTATCTTTGTATTCTGTATATTAATCTTCAACCCCACTCTTACACTCTCTCTGTTAAGGTCCTCATTCATTTGTTGTAACTCGTCTGCATTGTTGCTGAACAGGACAATGTCACCTGCAAATCGGAGGTTGCCGAGATATTCGCCATTGATCCTTACTCCCAAGCCTTCCCAGTTTAATAGCTTGAATATTTCTTCCAAGCACACAGTGAATAGCATAGGAGAGATTGTGCCTCCTTGTCTGACCACTTTCTTTGCAGGTATCTTCTTGTGTAGAATTAAGGCTGCTGTAGAATGTCTGTAGATACTTTCCAAGATATTTACGTAAGCGTCCTGTACTCCTTGATTACAAAATGCCTCTATGACTGCTGGTATCTTGACTTAATCAAAAGCCTTTTCATAATCTATGAAAGCCATATAGAGAGATTGATTGTACTCTGTGGATTTCTCAATTACTTGATTGATGACATGGATATGATTCATTGTAGAGTATCCGTTCCTGAAACCTACCTGTTCCCTTTGTTGACTAAAGTTCAGTGTTGCCCTTATTTTATTGGAAGTAAGCTAATGGACCTATAATTTTTCAATTCTTTAACATCTCCCTTTTTATGGATTAGTATAATGTTGGCATTCTTCGTTCTCTGGGACCCTTGAAGTCGATAGACAGTTTGTATAAAGGGCTGCTAGTTTTTCAAGCATTATGCCTCCACCATCTTTGCTTAAATCGACTGGTAGTCCATCTTCTCCTGCCACTTTTCCCCGTTTCATGCCTTGCAAGGCCCTTCCAACTTCATCACTAGTTTCAGATGGAGCCTCTGTAGCCTGTTCATTACTACTTCGAATGGAGGTATCGTGGCTGCTTTGGGTACTGTACAAGTCAGTATGGAATTCTTCCACTGCTTTTACTATATTTTCGAGATTGCTGATGACGTTACCCTGTCTATCTTTCAATGCATACATCTTGGTTTGTCGGATGCCTAGTTTCCTTCTCGCTGTTTTCAGGCTGCATCCGTTTTTTACTGCTTCCTCAGTTTTTCTCACGCTATAATTTCGAATAACCCTTATTTGCTCCTTGTTTAATTTCGACAGTTTGGGGATTCTATCTAATCTCTTGAGTTGTACACTTTCGTTTTTTGTCGTTTCATTATTAGGTCCTTTGTTACTCGGGAGAGCTTACCTACTGGTGGCCTTGGTGCCTTACCTCCCACTTCAATAATTGCTGCTTCTGAAGCCAGCCTCGTTACGGTTTCATTCATTGCCTCTATGTCATCGTCATCTCTTTGTTCTAAGGCTGCATATTCGTTTGCAAGTGCCCACCTTAATTGGTCTGCTTTTACCCTTACTGCATCTAGGTTGGTCTGTTTCTTCTTGACCAATATTACTCTTTCTCTCTTCAAATTGAGGTAGGGCACAATTTCAATGTGCATTGATCTTAATAAAACAGATTTATTAGTGGATATACTCTTGTCTTTGGATCAAAATACTACCGCTTTGGTTTTTGCTAATATTAATCTGAAAAGCTATTGCATTCTGTTCATTCACGTAATTTTATTAAAAGCAAGTTTGCTGCATCGATTGAATCATGAAATGACTTACTCATTAAAAACAAACTGGTATCGTCTGTGTACATGATGAACTTGCTGCTTGCACCAACTTAAAATATCGTTAATGAACACATTAAATAAAAACGGGCTCATAATACTCAGTTGTACATCTGAAGATACAGGAAGTGAGTCGGAAAGTGAATCATTAATTGAGACGGTTTGCGTGCGTGGAAGTAATGTATGAGAGATGCAGGCTTCCCACGTAGGCCATACCGGTCGAATTTTCTGATCAAATGGCCGTGATTAATGTTGGCAAAAGCTTTTGACAGGTCCACAAATATTCAGAGTATAATATTTCCATCTTATAATTGGGAAAGTATGTATTGTTTTTGAGAGAGCAGCGTGTGCTGGGTACCGAGGCCTTTACGGAAACTATATTGGGAGTTTGATAACAGGTAATGTTTACATCTGAACTCAGTAAAACGTTCTAAAATAACCTTTTTGTATATTTTTGAAAAAACAGGTAGTATAGAAGTTGGGCGATAGTTTGCCTATGTCATTTTTATTGCCTTTCTTAAACAAAACTGTTATAGGTGCACTATGCATACTTTGGGGGAAAATAGCTTTACTCAAACAAAGATTAATAATATGCGCAATGCATGGTGCTGTGAGATCAGTTACATACTTTTGGCTTTATTTGAAGGTGCCACAAATATCTCGGGCATTGCTATTTGCTATATTGTAGATTACATTAACTACCTTACTTTCATGTACAAGATGTAAGAAAACTTTTAATGGTGTGGATTCAAAGTTATTTTTACATGTGGTTTTACAAGCTTCATTAACAAAGTGCTTGTTAAAAGCATCTGCTAGAGCCTTTCCCTTCAGTTGAATGCCATCTATTTCCAAGGCACCCATTTTTGCTGCAGGTACTTTACAATTTAACAAGGAGGTTAATCTCTTCCACATTGTAGACCCAGCAGCAGAAGTGAATGAATTAGCGAAGTATTCATGCCTAGCTTTTTTGAAGCTCTTATCTAGGCAAGTGCGAAGTTTTTTATATGACTCAAGTGTTACTTGGTCCTTATAAATTTGTTGTACAATGCATTTTGCTTGTGTATTCTTATAGTTAGCTGGACTGTAACCCAGAGCTTACGAATTTTTCTACCTTTTTATTAAATGTTTAAATGGAAAGCTGGCATCATGAGTTGACTTGGAAGATGCTAAAATGTTACCTTATGCTCCACGTCATCACTCATAAGGACTGTGTCCCGAAAGGACTGCTCAATTGTGTCACGAAATTTGGCAAGATTTGCTTCTGTGATCAATTGTGTGAGATGCATTATCTGTTGCCTTTTGTTTTTGAATTGTTTCTTAAAGCATAGAACTATTGGTAAATGATCACTTACATATGATGTAAAAACACCTCATTTTGTGGCTTCTATGTTTATGTTAGAACCAATAAGTAAATAATAGTGGATGAATTCTTCTGTTACTCTTGTAGGAAGATTAATTACATTCAAACAGGCATATAAATTTAACACAATTTCTAACTGTAGTTTAGGTGAATCGTTTTTCATCATATTAATATTAATTTTACCATAAAAAAGTATTTTTAATTTGTTGTCATTAACAAAGCTAAGAAATCTATCCAGGTATTACATAAAAACTGTGACAGAACCATGACAGGATAGGTAAACAACGCACAGTAATTGAATTGCTAGAATTTTTTAATTATGTATGATTGCAGAATATTGGTTTAATATGTCACAAGCGTGAGTTTGTCATGCTAAAGATTCACTCCAACACCACGACCAGTTGAACAATTGAGATAGAAAGGGTTGTACATCATCAAGTGAAATGCATTGTTATTGGTGCACCATGTCTCTGTTAGCATGATTGTATCAAATGAATGCTTAGCTTCCTCGATGAGGAGTTGGGTCAGTTTTATTATTCTTAATAGACTGTATGTTAGCCTGCACACGCACAAATGATTTAATAAAAGTACTTTCTAAAAACCAAAAAAAGGGTGCGGTAGTACATACTGTTCATCCCTCGAGTAAGCCATCGTAAATGGTGACCATAACAGCTGTGTTAGTTGCTACCTTATCCAAGCTTTCCACGATCGCAAACATTGGTAATAACTATCGCTCGTTCACCATCACACTTGCAAACAAGAACCGTGTTGTTGCTATGCCAAACGTAATTGAAGTTGTTAGCTCTGGCCCAGTATTTTGTCTCAAACAGCAATGTTCATGTTATTTTTGTTAACTTTTCAAGGAGGAAAATGTTGCTCTTCGCATTGTGCGGTTCTTTTCTGCTTTGCCACCATTTGTATCCATTTGCTTGCTTTGTGAAGCAGCAGACTATGCCAGGTGTCTTATCTTTCGTTGAAGGCAAGCGATGAACTGCTACTGTTTCACTCTTGAGAAGCTGCGGTAAATTCGTCCGTACACCTTTCACATTGTTTAACTGATTGTTACCCTTTATTTATTTATTTTTGAAATATTTGCCTTTTCGCTCTGTATTGCCTACGTGCCATGCTCTCGAACGAGAGCAGCAGTATTGAAAATTAAATAAATAAAATATAACCTAATGTGCAAGCCCTGTGCTCAAGGAGGTACTAAGACTTGTAGAAATTACATAATCACGCATAAATAATGTGTATAGTTATCGGTGCTTTGGATTTCTTTATGCATGCAATTTCATAGTAGCCAAACTACCTCAAAAATGTCTGACACAAGCTAAATAAAACAAATAATAGATATACAATTACGTCATGACACTCTTATATTTTACATCACCATTACATCATGTCCTTCAGCTCAGTCCCAAGTGCAATGATCTTCTCCCTCAACAGTTTTGCCTGGTAGCGCTCCATGCACTGTTTCACGTAATCTGCATACTCCTGCTTGCCAGGTGGAAGGAGATTGACAAGCTGTTCAGGCGTCAGCGCTTCGCTCAGGTAAGACAGTGCACCTTCCATGATGCTCTTGTAAATGGCAGTGTTCTTTTTCTTGCTAGCCGCCTGAAGTTTAATGCTCACAGATGTGTACAGGGACACCCACTCGCCATTGTCCTCCGGGAACTTGTGTTCCATGAATCCCAACACAGAGCTCGGGTACGACTTGAGGAGAAGCGCAAGCACCTTGGTAGGGGGCAAGCAGAGAGCCTTCAGTGACACGTAGTTTTCGGACTCCAGGAGCGACGACTGTTCCAGAAGCTCCAGGACCCGTGGTCGCAGCGAGGCGGGCAGCAGGTCCGAGCAGAGGAGCGACTGCATCCGCAGCAGCTCGTCCCAGCAGCTGGAGCAGATACAGCACTCAGCGAGGTTCATTGTAGTTGTGTACTGGTTGCAGGTCTTCGGGATGGTCCGGCCCAGGAACGGGGGAAGTTCCAGAAGCCAAGCGTGTCGGTTCCCAAACAGTGTCGCTGGTTTCGTGTGAACCAGCTGTGCTGGTGCCTGCTGGGGACTTCCGGAGCCACTGTACGGTGCCATCTTGCCGACGTACGCCTTCACGAGAGTCATGAGGAGATGAGGATATGCCTGGGCGTTGGTCCGTTTGCTCGACAGTATGGCCTCGAGGAACTCTCTCAACATCGGGACACAATGAGGCTCAGCCTGAGGGCTCGCAGAGTGCTGAAGGATAAGGACAATCTGCTCCGGTGCCATCGTTCCGTTGTTCTTTAGGTGCACTAACAAGGAAAAGTACACGTCGGGCCTGGTGGCCTTGATGAGCTCGCCCAGTGGTGTAAGGACTTGATTCCTGTGCACGAGCTCATGCAACTCCAGAAGAACGGGCATCAGGAACTCCTTCGAAAGCACCTTCAGGATAACTTTCCCTGCCTCGGTGTTTCCACTCAGCAGCAGCAACTGCACACACGCCAAGCTGTCCGCAGCGTGGGCTTGACTTTGTCTCTTGTCAAACAAATTGCTCTTCAGCAGGCTCAGCGCTTTTTCTGACCTGAAGGCCGCAAAACTTGTACAAAGAATGAGCTTGTGCAAGTATTCCGGACACTCTTCCGAGAATATTTCAAGTATGGTGTCTGCTAGGGTGGACGATATGGGCATCGACTTCTTGGAAGACAGCACAGTGGATTTTTCGCAGACAATTTTGATGTACTGCACAACAGTTTTAGCCAAATGAGTTTTGTTTACGAGGCTCTTGAAAAAGAGTACTCTATTAACGACTGTCTCAATGCACTCCTCAGACATGCTGTAGTACAATGCGGCATTCTCTCTTTCGGCAGGTGATTCACTCTTTAGGAAAGTGTCCCCCAGAATGCAGCATGCATCGGAGAATGCTGAAAGCAACTCAGAACTGCAGGAATACCTGCCCTTGAGTGCAATGCTGAGATTTAGAAGACGGAAACCGTGCTTGACAGCATTTATGTAAGACAACAAGTCATCATCTTTGCGTGTACTCGCGGCCTCTTTGAGATCTGAAAAGAACTGATCCGTGGAAGGTTTCATGAGAGAATACAGTGTGCATGATGGTTCCCCTGCATCTTGACTCATCATGGAGTCACCAGCAGCAGCAGCAGCAGCCATGACTAGATGCTGGTCTGACATGAGTAAAGTCTTCAAACCCAGGAACGGTCGTAAGCCAACCATCACTGTAGGTTTTCCTAATGGAGTTTTACGAGTGTCAACAGGTTCCTTTGGCTCATACAGAATGGGAACAGTGTAGGTTTCTAGCCCTACAGTTGTGAGTGCGTGGAGGAAGAATGCATCAACTGCCACACTCTGTGCTTCTTTGGAGTACCTGTAGATGCTCACAAGCTGTGGAATTTCACTCAACCTGTAAAGGTAGCCACGCTTTCCCGATGAGACCAGGCAGGCCAATGTCCTCAGCTTGGTAAAAATGCCAGAGTGCAAGACAAACGATGCGGTCTTTGGTGCATTTGACATGGCCTCTGTGAGAGGGTGTGCCGTGCTATCATTTATGTAATATGGCATCCAATGGAACGCTATCACAGGTCCGCTGTCTCTGCCGCTAAAATTTCTGTACAGTAACATAATGGCAGAGACTTCAAGCGAGGTAATGAGGTCAGTGTCAGGATCGACAGTGACAGCAACCTTACAGAAATCTGGAGGATTAACCCTGGGCCCAAGAACAAAAGAATCCGAGTCTTCCAAATCTTTCTTGCGAGGCTTGCCGGCCGGCCTTAGGGTCAGTTCCACGGGAAAGCATGAAGGATGCAGGACAGTTTTCAATTCCTGCTCCCAACTTGCATTAGCCCATTCTGTAGATTCGTCAGATTCAAATCTCAGCTGTACACAGCTTGGGTCATCTGCGATGACATTGCTCTCGTGAATGTTCATCGCCACTTGCTTTTTCTTCTGGCTGCCAGCGGTCGTGGCTTCTGCGGGCGCCTCTAGGCTTTTTATTGCTTCGGTCTCAAGTATAATCCTAAAGACGAGGATCTCGCTGTTGGAACAGCAGGCTACGTGATCTTCACACACATAAACGAGGTTTGGTTTAAAGCTGACTTCGAGAACCATCAACCGCTCAAAGTCGTTGTACAACTGTCTCTTTGTTTTGTCATACGCAGTCTTCAGAACGAACACACTGATGGCACGGCCCGCTGCAACAAGAGTTGTGCCCGCCTGACGGCAACACGCCACGCAAGACAAGCCGTGCCTTTTCGCCGGCAGTTCGACTATTTCGAGGCGCCTGCCGGTACAGCCATTGCTCTCCGGTTCGGAGCCGGCCTCCCTCGTCTTCGGTACCTGGTTGCAGGGCTCTACCCACCAGTTGAAGTATGCGCGCACATGAAACACGTCCACTGACCGCGTCATTTCTTTCTCCAGAGCTAGCACAAAGTTGGCTCCTTCGCAGTAGTCTATCATTACCGCCTGGTCGGTGGTCGGGAACGCGAACAGGAGCAATCCCTTTGAGTTGAGATCGCGAACCTCTACGTTCATTCTGGAAGTGGCGATTAGAAGTTTGTCCCTAGCCGCGCACATAGCTACGATATCCTTGTCCTGCGTAACGAAAACGTCTTGGGAAACAAAGTTGTGGCAGGCCAACAGGCGCCAGTTCACGCTGTCCGCAGCCGCCTGCATTTTCCCAGCGCTCTTCATGATGTTACGGACTCGGAAAGGCAAACGCGACGTTCAGTGCTCGGTCGAAGGTTCGTCGTCTCCTGCGGTGCTGAACTGTGAAGGATGCGCGATTCCTGAAGTGATGTCGTAGAAAATCACATTCGTGTCGCCGTCCTGCAGAGCCAGAGTCACTTTTGGCACGCTTGGAAGGCAAGAAAGAATGCTTTCTATGGCTCCGAAGTCCAACATGACGTTAACGGAGAGGGGCACCACGAGCATAGCTTCAGCGTCCTTACTTCGCTTGCCCGTCAGGTAGTGCGTGCTGCAGCCTTCGCAGAATTTCGACTCGATTTCCCACCAATCGCTCGATTCGCTCAAATACTTGAATACGTTGCTAGCGATACGTTCTTGCGCTTCTGAACTGCACATTTCACACGGCTACCGCAGCTCCTCAGACTCCTGATAGAAGCGTTCACCGCAGTGCACTGCAGCCACTTTGACAAATGAGCTGCGCAAGGCGCAAGCTATGTTAGTTTAATAATCAAACTTTCAAAAAATATATTGCACTAATTACATTAAATATAATTTTGTTTAGTTCCAAATACAGTTAATTATGTAAGAATACGGTGATGGATATATACGGTGCTGCGGAGCCGCAGTCTGAACTGTATGGCTAACTCTGTGGGCTGCCATGATCGTTGTTACAGTCGGTGAGGTCGGTGGTAATCGCGAGGTCAACAAGGTGTTTTCGGTGTTTCCGCAGCATCTACCTTCGACAAGATGGGATCGTTTCACCTCTTCAACAGCGCATCATCGTCAGCTTCGCACTTTCACATCCTAATCGCATCTCTGAAGCCATTTTAGATAAGTAGACGCGTTCTTTGCTAGTGGGAGGCATTCGCGCGCTACTTTTAACAGCACGTTTATCATCTCCGCCCTTGTCCCTTTTCTAGTGTGTAGCTCTCACAATCGTTGTCCTCTTGGGAAGCGTAAACTTTTGCGTCTTTCGATCTGAGCAGCAGCACTGCAGATGTCCTCATAAAGAAGGAGCCGTTACTTCTTGAAAGGAGCCCCTTCTTTACCAGCGCATCTTGCAGTGTCTGTTTTCGTCGGCGTCTCTCCTACGATGGATGACGACGGTAATAACAGTCCCGCCTCTCGGCGTCCCGATTCTACGGTGGCCACCGGCTCCGAGGAAGCGTCAGCCTCACCCCTGTCCATGCAAATGTCCAATCGGACGATAGTCGAAGGGTTGGACTTTGGGCATGGCGACGGTGCGAGCGCTGAGTCGAGAACGTCGACAACGGTGGCGCCAAAACGTGTCGCCGATGAATCCGCCGGCTGTGGCCAGCCATCTCCGCCAACCAAGCAGGCGCGCTGCGACAGCAGCGGCCTGTTTTCATCCCCCGACAACGCCGCGCACGCTTGCGGCAGTGACCTGGCACCGACGTTGTCGCTGGGCGATGAGTTCTTCCAGAACGACCAGATGGTCGACGGCTTCGGCGAGGACGATCGCAGCGGTTACACACGCGACGCGGCGGCGACCGGCGTGCAGCAGGGAAACGATCGCCCGGGGTTGAGCTTCGACATTCTCGACGAAGTGGGCCCGGGTCAGGGCGACGAGGAGGACATGGACGATGAAGACAGCGCCAACAACGGATGCAACCCCGGCGGAGAGGAGGCGAGCGACAGCGACATCTCGGACGACGAGATCGAAGCCATGCTCGAGGCTGGCATGCACTCGCCCAGCAGGCAGGAGGTCGAAGAGGACGAGGATGTCGTGCACGAGGTCAAGGAGAAGGTGATCCTCAAAGGTGAGGAGGGAAGGTGCACATCGCCACGGAGACGATTATTGAGCTTACCGTGGAAGGGAGCTTTGGGGTCCAGCACCGTCTGACCGTGGGTTGTGCTTGGAAAATGGTTTCTTTGTAGATAAAGTTGCACCCCAAAGTGCACCAGTCATTACCGCATTCACTATGTGGAAGAAGAAAGGCTTTTTTTAACTAAGGAAATTAACATGACATGAAAATGTAGACAAGAGCAATAACTTATCCCAATCATCTCTCACTGTAGTGCTATATTAGAAGAACAGCTCATTTTCTTTAGAAGGTTATTGTGTTAAAGAGATCGTTGAAGGTAAGAAAACTTAATCAGGGAAAACAAAAGTTTTATCGGGGCTGTAGAAGAGTAGGCAGTCTTGAAATAAGTACACTGCCAAGTTCTTTCTTTTTTACCCAGTGCGGGGACATGACCATTTTGACGTGCTGCCGGAAGGTTGGATCCAGGTCACGCACAACAGCGGGATGCCCGTCTACCTCCATAAGCAGTCCAGAGTGTGCACACTGTCCAAGCCATACTTTCTCGGTCCTGGCAGCATTCGGGTAAGGCCACCATTTTAGTCACAGGTCAAAGAGCAAATAAAGGGGAAGCTGTTCTTTGATAGTGTTAGCTGAGAACATGTGCTGCATTTTGTTTGTCTTTTCTACACACAGTTCTCAAGCAAACCTTATTGCGCAAAGCATGTGCTGTTGTTACGTGGAATACAAACTTTGTGAAAGGCAATGTGTGTACTTCGGAGCTGTTGGAAAATAGACTCGGGTGTTTGCCATGGTTGATAAAGTGTTGACCTCTGATGACCTGTAAAACAAGGAAAACTTGGAGTATAGTGCAAATATCTTTTGCTCAGCATCCTACAGTGCTACATACTGGTTTGTGTTTCCCACCACTACTGTGCAGGTAGATGCTACTCTCAGCGTACAAAGTTTATTATAGCCACTATCTGATGGCATAGGACAGCAGCTGGTTTAATTACCATGGCAACTATGAGGACTGGATAGTTTCGTTCTGCCCTGTGGGTTGGTTGATGTGATCCAACTTTGCTTCCAGTTCTATTTCGTTATTACCACCTGCTGCTTCAGATTGGCCCAATTTTGATGATAACGTTAGTGGCGTGTCACTTTAGCCAGAGACACTCAAGAATGAAACCATTGGAATATCATTTCAGCTTTGATAGCATCTTCTTACTATGGCTTGCAAGTTTCGTGGAACGTTTTGTTACACATGTCTGCACCAGAGAGCAGACTTCCTCCTCCTTAGGCACATTCGTACTCGTGCAACATGGAAGTTGCATATACGACTTGCACGCAAAGTGACGACCACAGGTGCTTGCTTTGGTTAAAAAGCAACCATCTGCATCAGATCATCAATCGAGCACCTGTACTCCCCTTGAAGATGCATTACCAACAAGCCCACATTGCAACCCTGTGACTGGAGTGGCGAAGCAGCTGAACCACTCAGCAGTACATTGAAGCTGGATATGAGAAAGTGTGGATGCTTATTTGACGTGTAGCTTCACACGAACGGAGGCGCATCGCCCCTGCCAGAGCTTACACTGTTTCAGCACATTTCAAGATGGTTGTGACGACGCTGTTATTGAAATATGTGTTCATAACCTAAGAAGAACAAGTGTAAAAGCAACAGGAGCCAACAAGAATGGCTGCAGTTTTAGACATAAACACTTGTGCGGCTTGTTGCAGTACGTATGCAGTAATGAATGAATACATACGCAGTAACATACATATTCCATTGGTACCCCGTCTTTTCTTCGGATTTCGTTGGTTACGAAGACAGGCTCATTCAACACTAGGACAGGCATGACTGCGCGAACAGCTCTTATTTTGACAGTTTTTCTTGGACACCTAATAGCAGTTTCCAGCGGGCTGCACTTGCCAATATGAACATTATCTATGACAAGTCTCACTGCTTGGCCAGCTGCCGTCATCACTTGTGCTACTTCTGCCACTTACCGGCATGGGTCCTTGAAGTACCTTTTCTTGAAACTGAGCACCACTCTGGAATGGGTGCAATGCCTTTCAAGGACTGTATTTCAAAAGAAAATTTTCTGAAAGGCTTATGGTGAGCCGTCACTGCCAGCCTGATGACAACAATGCTGCACCTCCTCATGCTCCCCGCACTTGAGCCAGGTAGCGTGTGGAAAAACTTTGGGTGTCTCAGCAACTTGGAGGCGCAGCTTCATCATTGTCAGCATGGCGGTAGTGTCTCACTGTAAACTTAAAATGAATGAAAAGGCAAGAGCCCTTCAATAGAATGTAGCAGGCATCGTCGTAGGGGTGGACGAAGGCCTTGAAGCAGCAAGACAAGCGGTTACTACTATCACTTTCTTTCTGTCTTTATTGCTTCTGATCCCATGCCATGCATCTCGTATTTCGTGCATTCCCACAAACCCCTCTTCTCCCTTCCTTCTTTCTATCCGCTAGCATAGCAGTGATAGCAGCCTGCAGCTGTACCGCAGGAGCCAACAGGAAAAACAGATATAATGAACGCAATATTTACGTGCCCTTCATCTCATTAGTTTCTTGACAGTGCCAGTAGCAGTTCCCTGCCGATCACATCGTTCTTTCCTTTTCTTTTTTCCTTGGCACACTTATGATAACCTTTCAGAGCTGGCATCCGACATGGAAACCAGGTGAGCAATGAAGAAGCGGCGAGAGAGTGGGTGCAACATGTTAACAGCTGCCGATTCCCCATCTCGAGAAGTTCTGGAAGGGTGTGGATGTGTGCGCAAGCTCCTGCTCGCATGTAATCAGGGGTCATAAGTGACTGTCCAAAAGCTGATATCTATGGGCCAGCGTGCTCGCTGTAGCATCATCACACAGGGTAGAAAAAAATGCAGGGCACTTTAAAGGTGCAGGAGAGAGTAAGCAACCTATTACGCGAGATTGTAGGTTCCTTGCTGCATGTAATGGCACAATACAGCACAACCTTGTTAACACGTTGCCATTTGTTTCATTTTTTTCTTTTTTTGCTCTTGCATTTCTAAATGATAGTCCCATTTTTCATATTGTCATGTGTATTAGCTTCCTAATTGTTACGTTTGCCCTCTTGATTCTTACATCTCAAAACTGTGACTTCCCACCACTGATGCAGCATCATTCTTTGACGGCACCAACCTTGACCGCCGAATGTCGCCACTGAAAATGCCAACTTCGCAGGTTTTTAATAGCTTGTTTCAGTAGTCTTGATTTAGCATGTTTTGAATAGTTTGTTGGCTTTATACTTGACTTCAAATAAAGCTTTTATCTTAAAGTTGTATTTTGCTTCATATAGAGTGCTGTCGCAAGCATTATCGAATTTTAAGTTTTCCTTGACCATGCATTCTTTCCCCTGGTTCCCTGAGAAATACATCAGTGGGGTTATACTGTATTTAGCCCACACGTTCGTGCCAGCATTGTGTACAGATCTGCTGTGTTATCTTACTGAGTTCAAGAAGTGTTTCAGTGTCCCTGTACTGTTTCTTCCTTTGTGGTCTTCATGAGAGAACTTGATGGGTTAGCACGAGTGGGTATCACTAGTACATATGCACTTGATTAATTCTCCATGCCACGTTAACAAAGTTCGCGTGCTTGCTTTTCCAGAAACACGAAGTGCCCATCTCTGCCATTCCCTGCCTGCACTACAAGAAGGAGAAGGAGAAGGAAGAGCAATGTCCGGTCACAAATGGGGTGTCGGATGGGACCGAAGGTACGCACACTTTGTAGTTAAGATTTCTTAACGGGACACCAAAGTGAAAAATAATTTGAACTGTTTTTGTCGCTTACTCTCCTGCTTTACCAAAATAAGAAAGCCACTCTTCAATGTGGGAGAAGGGTAAGCTAGGAAAAGACGAAAAACAAAAGATGGGTCAGTGGTGACGCTACCTTGAAGCTCCAGCACCAGATTGCCATGATGTCATGCTTCCTGATGGCATTTGCTGAGGTCCAGTTAATTTTTTTATCAGTGAAGATGGACCATTTTGTTTTGTAAAAGATCCAAGAACATAGTAGTAATTTGGCGAGTTTCAAAACATCTATTGGCTGACAAGGGCCCAAATATGAAGGAATAATTTGTTGCACTTATGTACCAGTGTTGAGGTATCATTGCAAAATGCAGTCGAACTTACATTAATGGGGTTGGTTTGAACAATATATTACATATAACCTTGAGCAGTCGATGCACTGTCAATTTCGTGTGTGTTCTATGATAAAATAAACTGCCTACTACAATGGTCCTATGTACTATTACCAGTTGTAGCAATTAAATCTGACTGCTGGGTGTGTTGCCCAAAAGAAAAAATACAGAATTGGCAGAAGAAAAAAACAAAGAAAAACTCTATGCCCTTCCTTTCTGAAGAATGATGACCAGCAAAGCTGTGTATGGGGGCCCCTTAATGGTGAACTGCATCTCTGCCGTGGATTGACCCATGTATGGAGAATGCTGAACGCCTGCTTACCTCCGCCGCGGGTCAGCTTGGTATTGCATTATCTTTGTGATTGGCCAGCGTATGGGTAGTGCTTAATGCCTGCTTCACTTCTGCTGTGGGTCGGCTCGCACTATCTCCAGGATCGGCCCACGCATGGGAAGTTTTGTTTCTACACATGGGTACGATCCTGGGGGAACTAGCCCTTAACAGCTTTGCTGTAATATGCAAGCCACTTCACCAGAGCTGGCTTTGTGCCATGCACCCACCATGGCATGCCTTCGTCACATTGACTGAAAAAAAAAAAGAATAAAATACATGAGCCACTTTGTCACACCTGCCTTTGTGCCGCTCACCCCGCATGGCATGCCTTCATCACATCACTGACCTCGCACACCCCACTCCCTTCCACCCTCTCACAAATGTTGGAGCGTTGGAAGGGGGAGGGAAGAGCAGCAAAGAAGGGGTGTCATGCCGCATCAAAGACGGGCATGGTGAAGTGATGTTTTTGTTTATTTTCCTTGATTTCGCATTCCATTTCATTTCAGCGCAGAAACCCAGTAGCCAGATTTAATTGTTATGCCCAATAATGTCACATGGGAACATTGTACCATGCAACACACAAATGTTCACAGTGCAGCAGCTGCCTATTGTTACATCCGAGTTGTAAGTGGGTTCACCTGCACTTTCTAATCGAAATGTCTGCATCGTTGTCATCTTGAATTTTTTAGTGCAACCTAGTTATAACGATTGTCAGTTACAGGGCAGTCCACTTATAATGATGCCACATACAGTATGCCCATATATCGGTTATAACAATTTAAGAGTATCAACTTTTGCATTAGAGCTATGAGAAAAAAAAAACATATGCCGTGTTTACTCGAATCTAGGCCGACTCCCTAAAGTCCGAAGCCAACAAAAATACATATATATATATTACCTAGAATGTAGGCAGAACAAAAAAAAGCGAGGACAGCGTTCACAAAATGCAAACAACATTTATTGAATCTGACGTGCAGAGCTCATTCAACGTCGTCATTGCTGCTAGACTCGTCACTGTGTTCCTTGTCACTGTCACCTTCAAACAGTGCACTATCTTCGGTACCATCAAGTGCATTAGATATGCTGCACTTTTTAAAAGCGCGCACGATCAAAGTACCTGGGATGTTGTCTCATGCTGCAGCTACCCAGCCCGCCAGCTGCGATAGCAATGCATGTTTCATGCGGCCCGTTGCCATTAGCATGTGGTTTTCGTCAGTCAACCAGTTGGTGTAATATTTCCACAGACGATCCTTGAAAGGTTTGTTGATGCAGACATAAAGTGGCTGCAACTGGCCCGTCATGCCACCCGGTATGACAGCGAGGTCCGTGTTCGCTTGGGCGAGCGCAGCCTTCACGTTGTTGGTCAAGTGCCCATGGTAAGAGTCGACGACAAGGAGCAAGTTCTTCGTCAAAAGGGCTCCTGGACGCCGTCGTCATGCAATCTTAACCCACTCTTCCACCATCGCACCCGTCATCCACCCGTTCTCATTTGCCCGCACAATGACATTTCTTGAGAAAGTTTCTCGAGCAGGCAGTATCTTGCTTTTAAATATCATATAAGGAGGGAGTTTATATCCATCAGATATGCAGAACAGCATCAAAGTTGCGCGCTGCTTCTCGTAGCCCGCAGAGCGCACCTTCACCTCCTTGGCACCCTTTTCGTTCACGGTGTACGACACTGGCATATCAAAGTACATAGCCGTTTGGTCGGCGTTGCCGATTTGCCCAAGGTTGTAGCCTGCCGCTTCTCTCTTTCGCAGCACGTAGCGCTGAAAAGCTATCAGCTTTTCTTCGAAATTGCTTGGCAGCTTCTGGGTGATTGAAGTGCGACGTCGGAGGCTGAAGCCGAAGCGCTTCATGAATTTCTGAAGCCAGCCCAGGCTGGCTTTAAAATCCTTTGTCTTTAGGCCTCGCTCCCTCGAAAGTTCCCTATCTTGCGCTTGGAGCACTTATGTTGTCACTGGAAGGGCAGCTGCTCTCTGCGTGCGAACAAAGTCAGCCAAAACTGTCTCCACTTTGTGGTGATGGCCTTTCTTTGGTCCGCTAAATGCCATCCTTGTTGCGGCGCACGCAAAAAGCTGTTGCCGTTGTCCCCTCCAACGACGGACGTTTTTCTCGTTGACGCCGACGTCCCGCCTGGCTTGAAGGTTCGACGATGCCTCTGCGGCTATCACAACTTTTCGCTTGAAAGCGGCACTGTAGTGGCATCTCCTGCTTGTTGCCAATGCGATAACACCACGCCGCACACCGATACGGCCGACACGTCACAGGTCAAAATGGCGACCTTGCTTGTGTACGGTTGACTACTGGCACAGCTAGTAGTGGCTGCGATACTGAGTTTTCTAGAGGCGCTAGCTATGCACCATATTTAGCAGTTTCAATGAAAAACTGGCGCGTTTTTTAAAATCCTCGACCCTAAAGTTTGGAATATGATTATTTGAAAAAGAACTGCCGGCCTAGATTCGAATAAATACGGTATATAACAATATGTCATGACCGGATAGTCAAAATTTCGCCTTCTGTAGAGTGTTTTCCATGCAGACTGAACTCGACATTTCTGTGGCTAAGTTCGTTTTAGACAAACGACACCAAAACAGGGCAATAAGTTAGCCTACTCGAGTTCTTATCTGCTGCCTGCACGCCGATCGTGAAAGCCAGAGGAAGCATCGCCACTTGGTGCAGTGCAGCACAAGATGGCGCCAGCTGCTTTGCGTCCGCGTCGGCCACGATTGTGGTCCATACATGTCCATAGAAGAGAGAGAAAAAAAAATACGAAGAAGCAGCATGGTGACGCCCGCTCTATCTACAATCTCTCTCTCGGCAAGCGCAGCCACAGAGTGTCTAGGCCAAGGCCAAGTATGTGCCAGCAACAACGCGCATTGGCAAACTAGGGTCATATTTTTGGACAGTCACTTTCAAAAGATACTTTCATTTTCTTGTGACTAGCACCGGATGCATTGATGGACAGAGCAGAATTTCCACACTGTGATAAGATAGCATGCTTGGCACTGGGCCAAGAATGTCATCCGTCCTAGATGTAGAAGCATCTCGCACTGTATGTGTGTAGTCACGCGAAATTGAAGGTATCTTTGAAATGGATGAACCAAGAATACAGCACATCTCTTTGGCCAATTATGAAATAAAGTTGCTTATCTTTGTGCGAACACAGTGTTTCAGGTTTGATAATTCGGACATCTTGGCATTCCCCACCAAGTCTGAATTATCAGTCGGCAACTGTATTTTTGTGGTTTAGATTTCGAGATATCCGGAGTCCGTCACCTACATTTTTTGTTGTAAGAGGTGAAAAATAAATGGTGGCGACACTGGCAGCAGGAAAAAATTGCGAGTTAACCATTATTTTATCAGAGTGCAAGTCAAAGAGGGTTAAATGTGTATTCTCAACTACAGTAAAACCTCGTTAAACCATACCCACTTAAACAGTAGTTTCGTTTTAAAAGTAGTAAAGTTGAATCCCCGACTCAGCGGTCATTGAACATAATGTGTTTTGCATCCGCATAAACCGTACCAGCTTATTTCGTACACATCAGTTAAAACATGGCGTTTCCACTTTTCGTCACGCAAACACGGCGTTGCATGGTCTCCATTGGGCGGCCCAGCAGAGATCGGAACAGAGATCTCAGAAATGAACAACGGCCTCCAAGCGCCCTGTGCATTTGCACATGAAGCCATATGAACATCAACATCATTTCGACGCCGTGCCGGTGGAAGTTGGTTCTTTATTCTATGGAGAGCGTTGTGACATCATGCAAGCGAGGACTCGTGTCATGCCGAAGCTCAGATAAGAAAGACGCTGGGTGCTCAGCATAGAAAAAAAATTAGACATTGTCTGTGCTATTGGATGTGACACGAAAAAGTCGGCATCGGCGCTGGCACGCGACAGGGATGTACTGTTGACGACAGTGTGTGGCATTTGGAATGTGAAGAAGTTGCTCGGCAGCGTTGCTGTGACCGCGAAGAGATGTTGACTACTAGGTTCGACTTTTCGCCATCGTTGCCTCTGTTGTTGCCGAAGTGTTGACTATCAACAGTGATGAGGATGACACGGAAAGCGACAGCACGGGCGATTCAGGCCCGACAGTGGCAGAAGCTGCGCGTTACGTCAGCCTCATGAATGCAATCGTCACGACGAGAACAGGGCGCGATAACATAACTATTCCAAACGAAAAGTATTCCGAACTCTGGCACCCAGCAATGGAAGAGGCGCCCCAGGACTTCTGCAGCACTACTGCGCGCTTGCACGGAGAATACATAATGCCAACGAGGAATCTGCCATGCGAGTGTTTGCCGAGAAGAGGGAGCTGGCTAAAAAGCTGGCACACAGCTTCAGGAAGTTTGACGCCGCTGTCGTCGTGCTAGGCCACCGCGGCATCAAACAAAAATAACACTTTTGTCGCGCGAAGTGAATAAATTCTGTATGCTTTTTTCCCCTTTCATCGCTCTCTCTCCGAGTTCTGTTTTCAACAGGTAAGCGGGCAATCTCATGCTATTTCGGTTAAACAGTACGACCGTTTAGTACGTACTTTTTCCGAGCTGCGGCCAACTACGGTTTAACGAGGTTTCACTGTATACTGCTAGTTGCAGGTGTAAAATGATTACATGATAGGTAGGAGCTTATTCCTGCGTAATTTGCTCACTCTCTTGTTACGTCATTTTCATTTTTTCATCTGCTTCCTGGGTGCCATTCTGACCCTTGATGACTTTAATTTGTTTCCCTCCTCCCCCCCCTCCCCCCCTTTCAGGTGTGCCAGAGAAAGTGGCTGAACTGGCAGGGCGAATCCCTACTGCAAAGGTGGAGAGTGTAAAAGAGAGCCAGAAGGAACGGTCACTAGGTAATGTCGAATGCCTTCCCCCTACTCTGGTTTTATTCATTACAATTTGACAAAAACCCCGCCATACTTCTTGGGTTGACATGTTCTGAATATACAGTAGAACCTCGATATGGTCCCATTATGTATGATTCCCCAGTGCCACCATTTACTGTCAAAAATAGAAAAGATCTTGTGCAGTTACACTTCTTTGGCAGTCTTTTGGCACCAACATTCAGTACGTCGGCAAACTGCAATCAAATGATACATTTTCCATCCACTACATCCCATGTTAACAAGAGATGGTGCAAGGCATGCACGATCGAGAGCAGTAGGCTCCCACCACGGCTGCTTCCCCACAGAATTTGCCTGCCCGTGTCACATGAAAATGCCGGCACACACTTGGGTTTCCTCTCCTGGTACCAGCAAATCACCTTGTGGTTCATCACACGTTACATTCATAGCTACCGCCTCGAACGCTGTTGCGATAAGCATGTTCAGCTGTCTTTTTTACAGCATTTCGGAGTGTAGTACCGCTTGCAGCTTAGAATTGTGTTCTCTTGTTTCGCTCAGGCAGTATCGCGGCCACCGTACTCTAGCGTCACCCACCAGCTCAATTTCGCGTCAGTTTCTTGTCGCCGTCTTATTTCACTGTTCAATAGGAAAATGATGGCGTGCGTCTCAAATCGCTCAGGCCTCACAGTTGGATCAGTTGGAACAAGGTTCTACTGCCTGTGTGAGTGCAATCAAACTTAATGTTATCATGCCATTGTTGTAACACTTGTGGGGATGCGTGACTCTCACGTGTCCCCTGGTATGTTGTTTTCTCGCGTAGCTCCAGTGTCCTGTAATCCAGCTTCGCTGCGTGGCTTTACTCGGCAGCCAGTAGGCTTGCAGGATAGTGCGAGAGATGGCGCGAGCGTTGCTCATGTAACACTACCTAATGGTGGGGTTACTTGGGCTCAAAAAGGACAAGACTCTTTCTCTTTGACTCGGGGTCGGCAAAGGGCACGGACGTTCTGGGCATGCGCCGATCCATGCTTCTGCGAGACTGTCCCATGAGGCCTACCCCGGAATGGACGAACACGATCGTTCGAGTGCACCACCATTTGCATAACCGTACGCGTGAACAACTAGGCGTGTGTGTCCAGCATGGGGTGAACGTATTCGCTCGTTATTCGGTCACGGTGAGTCGGACTTCTGCAATTTGTCGCGTGCCCATCGGCATGTTTTAGGGATAGCAACTCGGCTAGCAGGCATTAGTCTATGAAAGGTGCAATAAATGCTCTTGTGATTGTCTGCACTACTGTGTTGTCGTTTCTTTGTCCCACGAGCACAGGTGGGAACCCAACACACTGTCATAATCATGCAGCCGTGATAGTAGCAGCATCTGTCATCCCACCACAATCATGCCATTGTAGTCATTGCATCATCATGATTTCATGGCCGTATTATCGTTCTGATGGCCTTGTGGTCATTCCATCATGTTTGTTCGAGCTTTGTCGTCCTGTTGTCATAAAGCCGTCGCCGTCACTCCATCGTCACTATCCCATTGTTGTCATGCCATCGACACCATAACATTGTCATCCCATCATTGTCATCCCTTCCTCATGCCATCATGGTGATTCCGTCATTTTCGTCGTACCATTTTCGCCACTCTGTCATAGTAATTACTTCAGTGCATTCCATTTGTTGTTATCCCTTCGTCATTATGCATGAGATCTGCATGTTCGATTCGCAGCGAGGCTTTTCTCAGTGAAAATGTTCCCAACTTGTTTGTGTGCTCTATACCGTATTTACGCGATTGTAAGTCGACTCGAATGTAAGTCGACCCCCCCACATCGCTTGACCGAAAAAAAAAATAAGAGAGCATACCCGAGGGCGCATTCGATAACGAAAATTTATTAGTAGCTGACATGGTCACTCGACTACTCGTCTTCGCTAGTGCTGCCATCGTCATCGTTGCTGCGGTCCCACAGCGCGTCGTGGTCCAGCGAAATTTCAAATTTGGCAAACGACTGCACCAAGACATCTTGCAGAACAGCAGCCCAAGCCAAATGCACCCAACCACATGCAGTCATCACGGAGGCTCTTTTGACAGGTCCGGTTGGCGTAATTTCACAGTCTTCTGCCGCCAGCTACTCGTTGTACTCGCGGCGGAGCAGAACCTTAAAATTAAGGCGAAGGTCCGGGCTTGTTTCATGATCACGTCGCACTTCAATGGCAGGGACCGATCATGCATTTCAGCGACGTACGCCGCAAGCTTAGCGTACAGCTCCGGAAAGCATCCGGACTTCGGCACGTGGGAAATTTGTCACTTGCTGTCACAGGGTGAAAATTTCGCTTCACTGCAGTCGCCACTCTCGCACCACCCGTTTAGAAACATCGAAATTGCGGCCCGCTGCGCAGTGATTTGTTTCTTCGGCGTAAAGGATGGCAGCCCCCTTGAACGCTGCTGTGAACGAGTGCCGAACGATTAGTGGGCCTGCAGCACTCATGACGACTGGGGAAGCAGAGATGTAGCACGTAGCCGGCACTCAAGTGGAACGCGTCTAGCCTTTAAACAGAGAAACAGAAACCCACGAGCGGTGTCTGCTCTTCTATGAACTACCGATACTCCCCGCAAGCGCCACCGTTGTGAGGGTGCCGCCGCAAATGGGAACAGTGGCGCTAGATACGGGTAGGGCCATAGAGCAAACATAAAATTGTAACTACGTTGTAGCTCTTGCTTGTATCGCTTTTTTTGGCGGGGCCATGTTTTGGTTTTGATTGTAAGTCGACCCCCCAACTTCAGACTTTCAAATATTAAAAAAGGGGTCGACTTACAATCGTGTAAATACGGTACTAGCAAATGGTTGCTAAACAGGAATAGCATTCTTCAGAAACACCAATGGAAGCTTTGCCTGAACAGATCCCCCAGTGCATGGGATCCTTAAACATATTTATTGGAAACTCCATCAATTTACCAATTATATATAGCATAAATGTTGCAACATGAGAGCTGTTATCTCACTTTTCACAGTGGCGGCACCAATCCTGTGCTACCTAACATAATTTCCGTGCTTAATAAAGTTGTTCTTCTCTATAAGAGAAGTTCTGGACACTTTCAGCCAGTAATCTTTACTTCAGCTTATTGGGATTGAGGTATGCCTCGGCACCTTTGCACGGGCATTCACCTGTTTTGTCGTCCCTATGCGCCTCCCCTCCACTCAAGACGGTTGTCAGCAGAGCCGCTTCACTCACGGTGAGCAGGTACATTGTGTTGATCCTTTCTGAACGCTAAGCCATTGAGCGGTGCCTTGCATTCGCGCATAGACATACTGCGCCGAGCCACACTTATCGGAGGCCCAAGCCAAAGGAGAGTGCCCGACCTCTTCCGAGTGCGCACGTTGGTTATCGTGAGGACAAGCAGCATAGTTGCAGGGGCTTTTTCCAGTGGTGTGTTGCGGTGAGCCGTAGCTCTTGCAGCGATGTGCTATCAGCACCCTTGCCTGTGTTTTCACCCTTGGCGCGGGAGCCCTTTGGTTCCCGTGAACCCTGGGACCCAGCATTTGTGCAGCGTTGGGCGCCACCGTAGACAACAAGTGGCTTCCGCCAACTCGAGGCAATACTGCATCCTCTTGCACGCGTAGCACTTGGTAACACCTTTGCAGCCCGAGCACGCGCGCTGGAGTACGAGAGGCTAATGGCTAACATGGCCCTGTGGCTGGCTAAGCCTCGGACTCGCGGTGGTAGGTACTCCTGTGAGACCCGAAGACGCTCGCAAGCTGGGCTTAATATTTGTCTTTAGTATCTCCATTAAAGGAGCCTTCCAGATTCATTCAGTGTTGTAAATTTATTCTGCTTCTAGTAGTGAACCATTGTTGCTTCTGTTGCAGATGCCCTGGCATTTCGACAGTACTGTGAGGGAGTGTTTGACTTTCAAATCATTCAGCTGCGCAAGTTCAAGTGAGTTCCACGCATGCTCATTAGCACTGTCTGCCCACACTGTGTGCCTGCAAAGCTTTTGCTGTGTTTTTTGTCTCTTTTGATTGCTTTGACAAGTGGCACGCGTGATTCAGTTGGCAAACTCGGAAGCTGAGCTAGAACAGTATCTCCGTGGAGAGAGGAAGTACAGACAGCTGTGGCTTGAGTTCTGGATGACAATTTAAGGTCTGCTTAAGAAAAAGTGCAAAATATGAAATGGAATAGTGGTATGAGACAGGTAAAATATTTCATAAAAGATCTGCCACTGTTTGTGTGCTGTTTGTGTTTTACTTGCATTAGCCGGTTGAGTGGGATCACACTACCTCTCAGCGGTGGAAAAAAAAAATGCTGCCCAGGGCACACTTCTCATGAATGAGAATCGTGGAACTCCCATCAACCTTGTGAGCACCAACAACCATAGAATGAGATGGCATTCCATCAGTCCTCTCTGTCGTACAATGCAGCTTGCAGCGTGCCATGTTAAAAAGTCATGTCATAACTGTTTTGCAAGCAGCTGTTTGCTTTCATCTCTCATGCTTTTTTGTTTTGCCCACCCCAACCCCTCCCGCAGGACGTGGGCAGGTCGCCGTAAACACAAGAAGAAGCTGAAGCAGATGCAGCGACCCATGCTTGTAAGTAGCCTGGTGTGATTGCATACTTGCTGGCTCTTTCAAAGGCTAGACCACCTGCAGAGCGCAGGGTACGCTATAGTAGTATAGTACAGGGTTAAGAGGGGACGTGGGGATCAGATTGCAAAAATTGCAGGGAAAAAAGATTGATTCTTGAAGATCGTGTGTTTGGACATCCTTAGCACTTAATCTGCATTGTAGCAGAACAATTAGGCTGAAAACGCATTCTAAGTACTGGAAAAAAAAGTCATTTTGTCTGCATGGACGGTGAGACGGGAGTTCACTAATTGCACAAGAACAATAAAGCCCATATAGCCATATTTCGTATATCCTGCTCTCAAGTGCTGCCGTCTTGGTATCGTTTGAAAGCTGCTTCTTTCTTTTTTCTCTCATGCCGGCCCCATCCTTGAATGCCATGCAAACACACAGCAAAGGAAACGGTCGAGGTCTCTCGTTCTCTCGTGGCGGTTTCCAAGCTGACATTCCTTTCAAGTGATGGCCAGCACGCACCGCCATTGGCCGAGTGGGCCGTTGCCCTTGCAATTTCATCTTCCTTCGGTGCGTCATTCCACGTGCGAGTGCTATACCGTCAGCTTAAATTGTCTCAGCACGGCATTTTACTTTTCTCGTTGGGTGGTTATAATCATGTTAACGCGACTGTGAATAAACAACAATCGTTCAAAAAGAAGTATAGAACAGTTCATCGCTTCCGCAGCCGAAAATGGAACTTGACAAAACCCTGAAAGGACAAGAAAAGGCTAGTCAGGAAAATAATTGTCACTTTGTTATGTGTGATCACCTCGTGACCGACGGCCCAAATCCTGTGCCGTGTGCTTCATGCAGCGAAACCTCGCACAAAGCTCTTGCCCACTACCACCAATCGTGTTTGCCACATTCAAAGTTCCGTTTTGCCGAGGTCACGTGCGCATGCCAGCGACACAGATGGTTTGAATGCTGTTCCCTGGGCTTCACATGACAGAACTCTGGGCAAAATGCTGCCTACAACCACCAGTTATGTTTTCCAATTCAAGGTTTCCTTTTGCCGCGGTCCCACGATCGTGCCAGCGAGTTGCAAGGGGAAAGTGCGCTGTTGATAAAGCGCTTTGCACTGGTGCCAGTCAGACTACTGACAATCATTCGCGGCTCAACATTCATTCACCGGGAGTTGCTGAAAGTGCAGAAAGTTCAGAAAGTGCAGAAAGAAAGTTGCAGAAAGTGCACTTTGGCGAAGTGCACTTTCTCGTGAAGACTTCGGATGCTGTTTCGCGTATCACTTGCGTCGCGGAAGGTGCACCAGCTACGAGCGCCAATTGCACCGTTAAGTTGCATTTGGAAATGATATTTCATTTTCTAGATGCGTCTCGCGAGCGTGCCGAGGTGGTCCGCACATCGCCAAGTTCCGTGTTAGCAACCCATAGGAAAACGCAGCTGACCAGCGAGAATCGAACTTTTCCTGCTGCAGAGCTGGCTGATCAGTTTCTCGTGGTTCGAATCGCAGCACTGAGTACACTGCTAAGGAACGCCACATGCCAAAGCTGCCGTAAGCCTGGAATCAGCGTGCAGCCTGGCAACAGACTTGATTTCCTTGTAAAGGTGCCGTTGACGAGCTTCACAAGCGGCACTGTTGAAAGCGAGTGGTCTTCGCCGCTCGTAGAAAGGAGCCGAACATTTTGAGTGAATCTGAAATCACTGCAAGAGTTCAACAGTGCTGACAGATTTTTCATCAATAATGAACATGTCACAATTAGGGGGCTGCACCACAAGACTTATCAGGATCATCTGAAGAAAGCATTTCGGCCTGCTGCAGAAGCAGCTGCAGCAAGTGTGTTTAAGGATGCCGTGGATGCTGTGCACGGTGCATATGAAGGAATATAGCCAGAGTTCACTAAAAATGTGACTGTTGTGTATGATGCCACATGGATGACACGTGGTCACATATCTCATGTTGGCGGGGGAACTGTTATAGAGTTTTATACGGCTTTGGTACTGGAATGTATTATTCTATCAGTCCGATGAAATGGGTGCGTCTTGGGGCCTAAGGAAGGTGATTTGGGCGACAGCCAATGGAAGCAGGCATATGAGCGTCAAAAGAATGCGGATGTGTAAATGCAAGCAGAATAGGGGTTGAAGCAGCCACTACAACTCATTGGGTGTTCACTTGCCAACAATGACCTTAATTATACAAACATAGGATGCTATGGTGACATTCGCACATTCGTGGCACTCAGTGAAGATGCAAGTTATGGGTTGATCCCCTTTAGGAAAAAAAGATTGCATCAGCCATGTGCAGAAAAGAGTGCGATCTGCTGTTTATGCACTTGTGACCAGAAGCAAGGAAAGCGAGCCTCTTGGTGGCAAAGGAGGCCTAAAACAGGACCTCGTCAAAAAGCTGACCACCTTTTATGGCTTGGCTGTCAAAACCATTGCAAGGTTGACAAAATGCGTGGAGTCGTCATGGCTGTGTTTTATCATGCGACATCGACAAATGGCCAGCCCCATCATGAACTTTGCCAGGCTGGTGCAAGCACCAAACAGCAAGCATCACTCATTGCATCTGAGACAGTAGTCAGTGAGGCCACCTGTAAGTTTAATTCTGGAAGCATCCATGCCTTCAGTGTGTTCTGTTCTTCCCTTGGCATCCTTCCTAGAGGACTCTCGCTTCAGTGGGCCACAGAAGAAGATGCCAAACTAAAAAAGAAAGCAGTAAGATTGCATGAGAAAAAAAAAAAAGGCCAGAAGAGAAAAAAGTGATGCCTAGGAAAGTACACCAAGAATTACCGCCCTGGTGCTTTCTAAGGTACAAAGAACGCATGCAAAGCTGAGGCGTCCTTTTTCCCAAAACTTTTTTTTTATTCTATCTGTCTTGCTCATGGCACTGATATCATGGCAACCACTTGGGTTATTTTTAATCTGTGTTGTTACATTCCTTGAAGAATGCTGTGCTCTCTGACACACTTGTTTTTATCCCGGAGTCATTTGTGAATTTATTATGCAGGCTATTATATGTATGTCATTCTTGGTTATTCAGTATAGGTAAAAACAAATGTGAACTACACATCATCACACAAAAATTGGAAAGTGCAAGCATATCACAAGATGTAGCATACGTCTGAGAATGCATAAAGAGATCAGCCACATTTCCAGCGTACTTTATAAGCTCTCTGCAGTATCAACGAGATTAGTGAAAGAAAAGTGTTGTAGCTTGGAAAGTATTCGGGTCGGGAAAGTAATACTTTGCCTGGTTCGTACTATAGCAAAAACAAATGTGTGCCAACTTTCATGCAGTCACAAATCCCCCATTAAAAGGACCCCATTAAAATCCCCCATTAATAGGACACTAAAATCACTTTAGTAATGTGGGATATTCTATTAAGATAATGGCTTCATTGACTTAGTGGAAAAGGGCCTCATTACTAGCGCATAAAACGAAGTTCAAGAAGTCTCATATTGAATTATGTTCACAAACTGCAGCACCGATTTCAACTATCTTCACATTTGCAGGCTGCTTTTGTGCAAAGTAAGTCTTTCACTTCTGTGCCTCTTCTGGCTTACCAACTCACCACGCGCACTAAAGGCGATGGTTTCGGAGTTACAAAAGGGCTATGTTTTTATTTGCTATTCCTAGTGTTTCTTTAAACAGGTACAGCTTGCAAAAAAATTTTAACGAAATCAAACCAAGTTACGTCACATAACCACACAAGAATCACTGACTTCCGGCTGATCGTTATTGAAAATTTTAACTTTATTTATCTACATAGATAAAGAACAATAGTGGCTCTGAAAAGGTTTAATTCAGCCCCAGCCTAGCAGTGAAATTTCTTATATCTTGTTATTAACTTATTACTCATGAGAGGTGACCTGTCAAAGTGGCTTAGCGGCTATGGTGCTCCGTTGCTAAGCACAAGGTTGCAGGATCAAATTTCAGCCGCAACAGCGGCATTTCGATGGGGGAAATGCAAAAACACCCCCGTACCATGTATTGGGGGCACGCTAAAAATCCCCTGATGGTCAAAATTAATCTGGAGTCTCTCACTACGGCGTGCCCCATAATCAAATTGTGGTATTGGCATGTAAAAAACCCCAGAATTCAATTCAATTCTCATGAGAGGTGTTCGACTTTACTCTCCATCGTTCAGATTTAGTTTGTTCACAACCGTGCAAGGTGTGCCCATGATTTGACAGTTTGTAACCTTTTCTTCTTCTCCTCCTTTCATTGAATTAATTTTCTTTCTCTCTCCAGCCGGAGAGTACAAAGCTCATCATGTGCTCACTGCCGCCAACTACGGACACGAGCCAGATCACCAGCGGGCACTCCAAGAGAGGTGAGCAGTCAAACTTTTCTTGTGTGCAAATGTGCAGCTTTGCACATTCACGGAATTGGTTGCAGAATTGGTTGCACAAAATTAAATGTGCGGGATTCAACGCGGTATCATTTGCAGCGCAGCAAGTTTTTGTTTGCATGTGCCACAAAATACATATTCTGGTAACAAAAATGTTGGACACAGTCGCCGACTCATTTTTCAGGTGCCCGACTTTTTGGACTTGTGTATGATTCCTGCATCACTGCCACCTACCCCGAGCGCCAATATTGACACGCGTACTTTGTCTTTTTCGGGGGACCGCTCTGCACCATGTAACGAATGTTATCTCTCAACGTGGGATGCGCCCGCACGTATCGGAAGTTTCCCGAACGTTATCAATGGTTATTTCTGCTGTCTCTTGTCACCGAACCTTGTGTAACCTGATTTCATGAATCGAATGATGTAGAACTTTGTGGAAGACACGCGGGCATCAGCAATTACTCTGGAGCCTTCGATGACTGATGTATAAAAGCCGACGCACTTGATCCGCTGATCAGACTTCACCGACTGTGTTCGCCGCTATCGTTGTTCTTTAAGGCACAGGTTCACCCAATAAAATGCTAGTTTCGTCATTCACAGTTTTGCTGCCTTCTTCACCATCACTACCACATGACAATATATAGCAGCAATAACTGAAATTTCAGACGCCGCACACTGTTTCGGGCATGAACTGCTTGTGCAATGCCGCAAACATGGCAGGCATGGACAAAGTCGCCATCATGTCAACCGGCACGATACTGGAACTTTTGTTGCCAGCGCCCAACAGAGCAGCCTAAGCAGTGCAGTCAGTGGAGTGGCTGGTGACAAAATATCGCGGGAAGCCCGCCGCCAATACGTTCGTACTCATAGGCGTTAGCATCGATGCAAGCCTGAGATCAGATGCATGGGCAGACTGGTAGCCGTAGTAGTGGCTAGCGTTTGGTTTTGGCTAGCGGCTTGGCAGGACCGCAGTTCGAAAGCCAACATACGGATTCTGCGTGATAACACTGATCACACAGTTGCATATTTGCGACATTGCAGAGCATGTGTGTGTAATGTGTTATTGCTCCCGTGCCTCGCATCACCACAATAAGATCTCGACGGGTCACGAAATTTGCAGGAGACCCTCTTTTTTGTCCGTCGGAGGCACTCCACTTGCATTTTTTTCGCATAGGCCTGATAGCAATGTCTTCTTCTTTTTCCTTCAATATCTACATATACACTTAAATATCAGTTATGAAGGTATTTCTTGTGTCCAATGTGATTTCTTTATTATGAGGGTCAACTGCAATAACTTACAATGTTCTTGCACCAAGGCATCACGCACCTTACTCTCTCTCATGTGTGATCATCTATGGGAGTGAGTGATGACTGAATATACACTGAATTGTTTACAATTGCAGTAATTACAATTGTTTACTTGCAGTAGCAGAGTCTTTTTTAAGCTTACCTGTGGTTGTTTTGTTTTGTTTGTTCAGAATTCATCATGAACCCAAGTGGAAAGTCGAACGTGTGCATTCTTCACGAATATGTGCAACACGCCATGAGGACGCAGCCCCAGTACACATTCAAGGAACTCGGTATGTGCGCCTTTTGCAACTCCTCGTGACTTCCCCTCGCCAGTTGAGCTTCTGCCCAGCTTAGCGACAACACGAGTGGACAGTGATCGAATGCTTTGTTTCGTGATTGCAGAAAGCTCAAGCATGCCGTACGGGGCCACCGTGGTCATCAATGGCATCGAGTATGGCTCTGGCTTTGGAAGCAGTAAAAAGCAAGCCAAGTCAGAAGCCGGTGGGTGCCAGCCACTTCTTGGTGGCATCATGCTTTTTCTTTCCTCCTTCTCTCTATTGTCCTTTCCTCTATGGAGCACTAACGTATTTCTGAAGCTGTAGAAATGTTCTTCAAGCTCCTTGCACATAGAAGGTGACATGTTCTGATGGTCACTGGCATCCTCCGAATCCGAGCAGGAGGTGGTGGGAGGTGTCTTGCTCCAACTGAACAGCTGGCTGCTTTTCGGAGCAGTGAGGGAGGGAAGAAAGCAAAACGTGAGAGGGGGCTTCCATTAATGCAATGCATTCGGCTCTGTTGCTGCCTGCGTACAGTCGCGATTCAGGCAACCGAAAAGCCAAGGCAGAAAGCACAAACATTAACAGGGAATGAGCAGGGTCAGGGGACCGGAAACCAACCAGATTTCTCAGCTGCTCTGAAAGTGAGACTGGAAGCACCTCTCAGCAGCGTCGGGCAATCGAAGATGACCATCCGAGCATAGCCAGAGCGCTCATTTTGAACCATCAAGAATGCTCGAAACAACCATCCAGAGATGTCATTAGCAAGCATGGAAGCTGGGAAACACAACGATCTGATTTGAAACACTGCAAAATGAATGAAAGACAATGAAACATGTGCACGGGACAAGCGCTTCTCATTGTTTCATCCTATCTGCACTGTTCACTGTTCACCACTTGTGAAGAACTGCCCTAATTTGATACTGAAGATTTCCTCAAAATCCTGGACCTGGCGTCATCAACGTTACCATAACGTTGTGACATTGAGTTGAGTTTGTCGGCATTTTGTAGGAATAAGACTAGGTAGAATGACATTGGTTATGCAGTAACGAACAATATAGCTGAGTGCATTTCTTCTTACTGCACTCATGCGTGGCTTTCTTTCTTTCTTTCTTTCTTTCTGTTTTAATAGTTTGGAGGGCTTGTGCTACAGTCAGACCCAGCTATATCGAACTTGCAAAAAGACGCCTACCAGTTCTATATAGAGCATAATTCGATATAAGCCTGCTAAAGAATTGGACATCATAAAAGCACATACCATTGATAAAATCACTTTATTGATGAAACTAACTTAGTTTCGCTGCCTGCAATGCATGCACTTCTCCACATTGTCTACGAAGTCGGAGCAGCTGAGGCCACAACCTTCCGCATTCGTGCAGAAGCACCGGACTAGTGCTAGTGCACCAATCACCTCTGAGGATGTGGGCAAAGGACCGTCGTTGCTTTCCTCATTGTGCCAACTTTCACTTGAGCTCGGTACGATGTCAAAGACTTCTGGAAATTCTGACAGTTTGCTCCCAACTTCGGCAACACCGGCAACAGCTTCGTCGCACTCATCAGAATTTGCAGTCATCACCAGGCAAGCGGAAGCCAGCACGTCTGAAGCAATTTCAGATTAACCACTTGTACACAGTTGTGCGTACGCACACGTCGTGCACCACGAGCACCGGGTCACGCGTTTGTTCGCTTTAGCCCTAATCTCCCCCTTATTCTTCAAGATCATGCTGAGAGTGCTGCTCAGAATCTTGCACGCTGTCGGGACATCCGACTTCTCACCGTGTTCGACCCGATTTATGATTTCGAGCTTCACGGCAAAAGCCGAATTCTGCCGCTTCATCAGGGGCAACACTGCGGCAGATGGTCGACAAAGCGCAAACACAATGAACCAGAAAAGCACCAAGACAACTCGCACTTGCACCAGATGGCACGACGAGGGCTCAAGCACCTCTGAATGGCTGTCTGAGCAAGCGCTGTGGGCGGGCCAGGATCTGCAGGGGGGTGTCAACGACTCGTGTCGACGCAGTGCAGTTAGGCGAGGTCACAGTATGGAGAATAGAGCCACACCACCGGGTTTCTCCGCCACCACAAGGGAAAGCCAACTTCTGGGGGCACTTTTGCGCGGCTTGTTGTTCAATATATCGGGAGTTGCTACTATTTTTGTTCGATGTGAGCGTAATATTTGCTATATATGCTCATTGTAACTGTACCGTATTCCGAAATTGTTCAATATACAGAATAATTCGATGTAAACGGGTTCGATATAGTCGGGTTCGACTGTATATTGTCAATATATTCGGCTGTATATTGATGATATGATTTTGTGAAATGGTGTACATATTTTGAATTCTGATTCATGATTACTCATTGAAGTGCTTATGAAATGTATATGTGCTTCTTCCCTCC
Source organism: Dermacentor albipictus (assembly GCF_038994185.2). Classification (NCBI taxonomy): domain Eukaryota; kingdom Metazoa; phylum Arthropoda; class Arachnida; order Ixodida; family Ixodidae; genus Dermacentor; species Dermacentor albipictus. The sequence continues at coordinate 111,366,644 of NC_091822.1, read as the reverse complement.
CTGTAACGACCCTCATTGGAAGATTAACAGTATGACCAAATAAATTCAGTGACTCAAAAATGGACAGCAGCAGAGTGCATAGTTCTTGTGCAGTAATGAACAACATAGCTGAGTGCGTTTCTTCTGACTGCACTCATATGTGGCTGTCTTTCTCTTCTGTTCTTCTTTTTTTTTTTTAATAGCTTGGACGGCTTGTGCTGTATTGAATCATTCAAATATGAACAGCAGAGTGTGCGGTTCTTGCACAGCCCTGCAAAAAGGTAAAGGCGTAAGTATGTACAACTAATTTTGATGTGTCAGAGACACACCGCTCATAGTATGTCACAGGTAGTCATATTCTTTTCGCTGGGCTGTGCAAAAACATTGCACTTCACCATTCACATTTTAACGACTGCACATTTAGTACGTTCATTTAGCTAAAAAAAATTGCAACGTAATAATTTCAGGTCTGTACTTCTTTGATGAGCACCATTTTCTGTTTGCTCAGTTGTCCTTCTCTGACTGCATTTTCATTCCAGCCAAAGCAACACTGGAAATCCTCATTCCGCAAATGAAGGACACAAACATGAAGAGTGAGAAGAGCGAAGACTTCTTCCAGGACGTTGCCGTAAGTTTTGTGGTCTCCGTTTGCACTTTGCTTTGTGTACTCATTTTTGTAAACACTGCTTTAATGAGGTGAAGCTGCAGTGAACTTGTATCAAAGGCCTTGCTGGCTTGCGTGTGTGTAGGTGGGGGAGGCGGGGTGCAAGACACACTTGGGCAACACCAAGTTAATGAAAATGATTTTGTTATGCACGCCATAGCAAGCTGTGAAATTATAGTTTATGTGGATCGCTGCTGCACTGGCATGCTACATCATGGACCTTGGCTAACTTTTCCTGTTGGCTGTACACCCTAGTTTTGCAAGTTAAGTTGTACTCTCTAAGGATCAGAAAAAGCATATCCAAGCTAGCACAGCTTGTCGCTGCCAAAAAGTACAGTCAAGTTTTGCACCAGTGTTTTTAATTATTACATCAGTGATGATGCCAAATTAAGTTTGTGATGTGTCCGGGTGTCTAGTGACCTGGAAGACTTTGAAATCCTGGAAAAGTCGGGGAAATTTTAAGGACCTGGAAAGGCCATGGGATTGTCGTGGAATTTCTTGTTTTACCAAGGACAGTCATGGAAAATGTTCAAGGTCCATAGAGCTCCCTCTATGAGCGTTATTTTATGCGATGAACCCTGCTCCAGTCTGGTTTGTACCCCATAGAGCCGAACAACAATGTTGAAAGAAATCTGCATAGCTAAGAAAGCCTATATGTTCTGGGTAACTTTAGTGCAGTGGAGTCATGCATTGCTTGGTTGGGAGCCAGTGCCACACAGCCGTGTGTATTTTTTCAATGAACGTCGGTAATTAGTTTAGCAAGCGGCACTGTTTATCTAGCATGGATGTTTTTTTATTACATAAGTATTCACCTGTGTTAGTAACATCTTGAGGTAAGCCTGCTTTGCTGGTTTTGACTCATTTGATAACTGTGCTTTTGTAAGGTGGGGTGAGATGTAGTAATAGCTTGTCCTTTTCCCTCCTTGCAGTTCTTTGATGAAATCAAAGTGGAAGATCCCCGTGTAAATGACCTTTGTGCGAAGACTGGGCAACTTTCTCCTTACCAGATTCTTCTGGAGTGCCTCAAAAGGTAGCCATGCATCTTTGTCTCTTTTCATTAGTATTTATTAAACAAGCAGTTAAGTCAGAGTGCGCCGCCAAGTTCTGGTAGCTTCGTGCGTGCTGCGTTCTCGCTGCTTAGTTTGCACTGAAGCGAGAAGCAGCGCGAAGGTCACTTCGCTCACTGCTGCTTCCACACATCCTCACTCCAGCGTTCTGATAGCACAAGTGTGTGGTCATCGAGCGAGATATGTTCACGTTTGCTTGTGCACGCGTGACACCATGCTTAACTTAGTCGGTAAGCCATTGTTTACAAGATTGTACGGCTGATAAATTTACTATCCTTACTTTGTACAGCAGTCCACAGGGTGTCTACCAACCGGGAAAACCGGGAATTCTCAGGGAATTTGAACAGTCTGGAAAAACTCAGGGAAAACTCAGGGAATTTGTGCTTCCATCAGAGAAAATTACCTGTAACTTTATTGAAAGGGAACGAAAGTCGTGTTAATGCTGGCTCCAGTAATAGAGGAATTGCAACGAATCGTCATTGACGCCGTGTCATCGGCACGATGTATTGCCAGAGTAGTTAACGACCGATTTTCTAGACGCCCGATTTTTCGGACATGCCCGGCACCACCACGTGCGGCACCACATGCGGCACCACCACGTGCGGCACCACATGCGGCACCACCACGTACTCCATATAGTCAATGTATATTGCCTTGACTGCAGGTCTGAAATGGCATTAATCAAAGCCGCCACCGCCGCTATTTTGATTATCTCGCCGCCTCGAACCGGCACTCTCGCAGGCAGATCCGCTGGCAGCCGTAACCACCACCGCGGCAACATTAGGCCTAGCTGCTTCTATGTTCGCTATTACACTTCTTGCCGTGCGGTGCCGTGTTTTTCATTGAAAGAATTCGCCGCTATCACCAATGGCACCGACTCCGCCTTTGTAATCCTCGCGATTGGCTTTGAAGCTCGCAGAGCACAGCGCGTTGCGTAATGCAAGTCTCCGAAAGTTAGCTTCGCCTCAATACATTAGTGTTAGGCGGTGAAGCATAACAAGCGTGGGAAGGGGGCAATTGTCACGGTACATAGTATGTATTCCTTAATTACACATGCGTGCACCCCGTCTCCTGTCACAGTACGAGCCCTGATATGCCTAATAAGCGTACTGGTAGGCCTTCAGAGCTTTTTCAGGCGTGCCTGTGATAATTTTAGCCCTTAAAGGCAGTTAAAGACATGCATTAATTTTTTTCAGACTGCCCGTTTTTCTTTTTCTTTTTTTTTTCGGCCCCTCGGAAGTCCGAAAAATCAAATCTTGACTGTACAACTGACCAAAAAGATGCTTCCGATGATCCATGTGGTGAAAGCGTGGTAGAAGGAGGATGAGAACAGAAAGGACCGACGCACTGAGGAATTAACGGGAAAGGAAGGGTGCCGGCGCCTTTTTGAAGGAGCTTGAGCTAAAAAAACTTAGTGTTCGCTGACGCTGAGACACATGTGTCCCTCATCCAAACCAAAATAAATTGTTTAAGCAGTGAAACCCAACACTAAGATGTTGTGTACGGGCTGAGAGTATGTCAGGACAGTTGAGGTTGACTTCCCAGCTGCTGAGAGAGAACCTTAGTTGTGACAAAGTTCAGGACCTCATACATATGAGCTTGCTATCAGTTGATAGAAATAGCTGATATTAAAAAATATGTACTTATGTATGCATCTCTTTTTCATTCGTATTTGAAAATGTTCGACTCAATTTGGAATGGGCTTTACCATTTCTTTCGCTGTGCATTTTACTAACACCTTCCTTCTGTTTTCTTTTTAAATAAAATAGATATTACTCCTTACTATTCAAACTGGATTAAGTCATTTTTTTGTTTCAGCAGCTTACTAGAGAGTGACAGCATCGGGCAACGTGGTGTGAGCCTGTCTTGACATAAAGCAAAGTTCTGGCTCATTCAGGGAATGTCGCAAAGGTGCTCAGGGAAAACCTGGAAAACTTGGGGAATTTCGAAATGTCAACTTGGTAGACACCCTGAGTCCACTAATTTGCTGTTGGAATCGATGCTTCGCCTTTCTTGTGGAAACTGCAACGTTTTATTTCTTTTACATAAAAAAAAATGTTGCCAATCTGTAGACAAGGCTCGTGTGAACATGCGAGCCAAATATTATTGCACTGCATGCTGCCAGTAATTTACGATCTCATGTCAAGAATGGTGGAAAATCGTTTCCTCTCTCCTTCGCAAGGCCATCATGCAGCCGCGTCGCAAGCGGCCGAGTCCCCCAACAGTTACCGTATTTACTCGCATAATGATCGCGCTCTTTGTAAAAAAAAAATTGACGCAAATTCAGGGGTGCGATCATTACGGGGCTTAAATTTCGTGCGAAAAGAAAACATGTTTTTTCATCCCACATTTTTTACTGCGGGATGACAACAGGTCAACAAACAGGCGGCTTCTGCTGTAATATTGTGGGACACCAAAACAAAAGTGGCGGCCGGCGGGGCAAGCCGAACGTGCCGAACGAGATTTTCTTTTTTGCGAAGCATATTACGAGAGCTCAACCCAGCTCCTCAGGCGCGGCGGTGTCACCATGAAACCACGTGACACCGTGACGTCACGACAGAGGAGAAGTGGCTTTGGCTCAACTCTTGCAAGACGGGCTGGGTGGGAATCGAACCAGGGTCTCCGGAGTGTGGGACGGAGACGCTACCACTGAGCCACGAGTACGACGCTTCAAAGCGGTACAAAAGCGCCTCTAGTGAATGCGGTGTTGCCTTAGAAACGAGCTGTTTCTAAGGCGTGCGTCTCTTGCTCAGGCGCACATTTCGTTGCCGCGCCGAACGCTGCTTTGCTCGACGCTCACCGCGTCCAATGCGGGGCGCGTAGTCGCTGCCCTGTAGCCCATTGTCTCACACCCCTTGGCGGGTCGACGGGAACGCTGTCGCGTTCCACTCTTGAAGGCGCAGCAGTAATGCATGAGTTGTTTCTTCGTCTAGCCGAACCAAATATAGCCAAGCAACAGCAGTTCACCAGGCTAAACAGTGGTTCAACAACTAAAATAAAGGCTAGTATGCTTCGCATCCTGGGCTTAACCTTACCTAAGCCACAGCCATTTTTTCTTCTTGTGAGTGCATTACGTGCATTGAAACAGTTTCTTTCGTATCAGTAATGAATAATATCTTTAATATCGGCAAGCTTGCGGCAATAACATAGCCATGTCCACTTTGAGGCGACGGCAATGGAGATGGGCGCGCTTAGCTGCCAGTGACATGGAAACACATGGCAGGCATGCTGCGGAAACTGTGGCATTTGTCTTCACTGCTATCCTAATAGACGAGCGCACGCCAAGTTTCGCCCGAGACGCCAGCGCCCGTTTCTCCCCTGGCGGCACGGTTTCCAATCCCCCGGGGGTTTGCTTCCGCCGGTTCCCTTCGCTCGCGCTGAGCCAGAGGAGGCCAGGCTGAGCGCGCGCTGCACGAGAGAAGGCTTTCTCGCGCGCGCTGCATGCGAGAAGGTGTAGGTTTCCGTCGCCGCTTCCCTTCGCGGTCGCGCCCGCGTTCAGTTCGCGCTGCGCGCGAAACGTCTCTTGTTTGCGACGGCGCCTCTTCAGATGACCGGAAATTATTATTGTGTTGTTAACTGTCACGACAGCAATGTAAACATGAAAAGGTTGATGCCACCAGTGAAATTATACCGATTCACAAGAAAATGGTACGAAAGAAGCAGACGACAGACATGGATTACTGCGGTGCGCCGAGCGAAGTAAACATCTGGCAAACGAAGCGAGATCGTTTATTGATCACTCCTGAGTGTATGACGGTTTCTATATCTAACCCACGTGAAATTAATAATTACTCGGTACATAATCCTTTTATTCATACAAAAACTTTAAGTTCAACGAGTGCTTGTCCTGTCTTCTTTCTCGTGTTTCGTTTGTGTGTGCGCTGTCTGAGAATGGAAACCACGTCTGTTGTATGCGCTAGCAGTAGCCGAAGTTCACGCGTGCCGAGAAATTGAATATGTGCATGATGTATTGAACATGACCGGAGTTCATTCCCGCTTCACCACTGCACCGATCGATCGGGTTACTGGACGATACACACCCGCGTCTTGGTCGCGCCGGCATTGCTGAAGCAGGAATGATTAATAATACTTTCAACTTCCGTCTCTTGAGTACTGTTAAAAAATGACCAAGCTGTCTACATTGCTGCCTCTATTCCATATTGTAGGGGACGTACTACAACGTAGTTGTGTGCGCATAAACAACGTAGTTGTGTGCGCATGTCGTACTTGTGCTATGCAGCGATATATCTTGTTTATTTCCGCACAGTGTCGATAGAAGTCCGTTGTCGTCATCAGAGACAACACGGATTTGTAGCAAACATAATGTGAGAAACTGCAAAAATGACTTTAGCTCGTAGGTGCCGTATGTATGTGCCGCATCGTATGTGCTGACGATTTTTCCGGCGGCACATACGATGTCGTTTCCAATTACCTGCTCAGCGTCCCTTACATGGTTAAGCAGACGCTGCCCTTTCGCCGCATTGCAGCCATAAAAATAATCGTCAAGCGTACCGATCTTCTTAAAGGCAAATATAGCGTGTGCAGTTTGTTTCACACTAAGGGGAAAACTCGGAACGTATTGCATCGCGATGCGGCAAGCAATGGAGTCGTGCGGCGGCAGCAGCTCGAGCAGGCGCACACGCTTGAGGGGCGGTGTCGTGATCTGCGTCGTCTGCTACGGCAGCGCGCGCTGGCCGCATTTTCGGGAAGCGTGGTACTGTCAGGGGCAGTGCACCGATTTCATCGGTACTGCGGGAACTGAGCTGATGTTCTTTACTAAACGTTGTGCGTCGCCACACTCTGATCCTTCATTGGCGCTAATGGAGTTCCACAAACGTCTTTTGACAACATGGTTCATTTGTAATTTCGAAGGGCCGGAGTACTGAGCGTGTGCACGTATATTTCTTCACTGTGTGTGCTACCGTAATGAGCAGCGACAAAACGCACCAAGATGTGCGCGCAACGTGCTCAGTCTTTGTTTGACTCGAAAGGAAAACAAAGCACTCAACAATGGGAGTCGAACACGGTGAAACAAACGGACATGATTAAATGAACGTTTTAGGTTCAGACAATGAGCTGGAAGTGATTTTTCTCGATAATCATTCGCTACACCAGACAGACCCTGCCCGCCGGTGGGGAATTGGACACGTCACGCTCGGAACTTCAGTTAGTATCTCGTCATGTCCCCAGCGGCAGCGATGACAGCGCTCACCCTGGAAGGCAGTGAAGTGTAGAATGACTTGATCAGGGATGTGTTCATTCGCTGCACGTCTCAGTCACTGACGATGGTGGATCGAAGCCTATCCTCGGGCGACTGATAGAGGGGATGTTGCGCCAGCGATACTTTCAACGAGCCCCAGACATTTTAAATGATGTTGGCGCCCGGGGATTGAGGCGGCCGCTCCAAGAGAGTGACTGCGCGCTCTTCTAGCAGTTCTTGCACAGCACGAGCAGTGTGGATCGGCGTCCTATCGCGTTAGAATATATAGTCGCCTTCCAGAAACGGGCCGTCAAGAATGTATGGAATCAGTACGTCGTCTATGACTGCCATGCAGCGATGAACTTACATTCGAGGCGTGTCAGTGGGCGTCGCGCAACGCTTAGCAAAGAATACCGGCTCCTTTCACGCAGTAACGATGTGATCAGCGCCCTGCACCTGACAGTAGAACGTTTCTCGACAATGCGGCCAGCGTGCGCCGCCGTAGCAGACGACGCCGTTCAAGATCCCGCCCCTCGAGCATCTGCGCGAGCTGCTGCGCTTCGAGTTTTCCCCTAAATGTGAGAGAGACTGTACACCGCCCTCCGAAGGAAATGTCCACGCGCACACACCGCGCGCGGCGCGAAACGTGCCCAAACACGCGCAGTGCAGGAGGCAATCAAGGCGGCGCGAACGAGAGATGGGAGAGGGGTACCACCGCTAATAGAATTTTGCTCCGCATGCGGCGCTCTCAACGCCGGCGCAGCAGCGCCGCTCTCGGTGCCGTTTTTGTCTATACAGCACGTTTCCGCTAAGGGTGGGCGAATATCTTAGTTGTGTTACAAGTGTCGGCATGCATATGAATAGGGTACACTTCTAACCTATCAGTGTAAACGTGGCTGCTATCAATGCCGCTCGCGATTTGTTGCGTGCCCATGAGTGCAGACGAGAAGAATCAAAAGGCGCCTTTTTTGTTGTTGTTGCTGACGACAACCATTATAAAGCCTACAAATAATAAAGCCAAGGCAAGTTTGGTTGTAGCTTTTTCTTTTTCATGGAAGTGCGGAAAGTGATGAAAAGAGTGAAATGGGGCATCTGCTTAAGAATGTTTGGTGTGTGCAGACTGCTGGGTATGCCTTGGAAGAGTCGTTCACATAGCATTCCATAGCATTTGACAGATGGTAAGCGCAATCATCATTAGCTAGATTTGGCACACAACATATTGCTGCGGCCAGTTCGGGGTGCGATCATTACGTGAGTGCGATCATTATGCAAGTAAATACGGTACTGGCTTATTGGCTCTGAAAGGCTTAAAACACGAACGCAAAATTTGTGCACCTGTTGGTCTTCAGAAAAGTCACATTCCTGCATCTGTTTCTACCTTTATTATCTTTCTTTCTTTATTTTTGTATGTTTAGCAACTGAATGCTATGTAGAAATGTCTCATCACCTCACAAACTCATTTTTCATGCAGGAACTATGGCATGGGGGACACAGAAATCAAGCAGGAGATGAAAAACATGAAGCATCAGCGAAATGAGTTCATCATGTCAGTCGGCAAACACACAGCTAGCGTAAGCACTGTTATCATGTGGCATAGCTTGAATTTTATTTGTGGAGTGCTCATTGCACCTTTATTTTGAGAAAATCCTACTTTTTGACACAAGCTAGCAAAAATTCAGCACACATACCGTAAACAAGAACCAATCTGCCGCTGCGAAGGGAACCCAGTCATGATTTATTTCATGGCAGTGTTAAAAGAAAGGCCCTTCACCAGGCTCCCTCGAAAATTTTGGTTATGCGCTGGATATTTTATGGTGTCATTTTGGGAGCATTCTGCCACAAGAATTTTTAAGAAGAGTTTAGTGTTGGACGAGACATAATTGAATGAATTGCATTGTTTCATTTAATTACATCTTAGCTAACACTAAACTCTAGTCCAACACTAATTCAAGATATTAACAACACCTTGGAGAAAATAGTATCTTTTGTGCCCTTATTGACAGAATAGGTATAAAAAATTCAGTAATTTTCAAATTATCAACTTTATGACCACAATGTCAGTGCAAGGTTCGTAGAGCACATTTGAAAATGCTACATTCAGTTTGCGACGTGCTGTCTTTTGCATAGCTCTTTTTTTCCACATTTAAAGAAAAGGCTGCTATGTTGCATAAGCAGCAGGCCAGCTGGGCCTTTATAAAGGGGTTACAAGCTTTATTTAGAGGGTTGGCGAAAACGAAAGTGCTCTGCAAAAGTTCATGCATTTCAAAAAACTGAAGTGGATCCTTTCATATATGTCCTTCAAACCTTGTACCGACATTGTGGCTGTAAAGTTTTCATCAGTACTAATTATTACTCTAATAATAAAAATGCACAAACTACTCTCCAGGAGGTCACTAGACAGTTTTAATTTAGCGTACGCTATAATATAGCGGGTCGTCACTGTATATGGCGCAGATGGCTAAACGACCCATAGCGTACAGCATGCACATACTATTTCTCAGATTTAGCGTCTTTGCCTGGTTTGCAGAGTTTGCGTGAAACATGGGGGCAGTCCCGGCTGCCCGCTTCGAATAGAATTTGGCATTGCTTTTGTAAAATTCACTTCGTTCGTAACAAATGACTGTGTAAACGACTTTTGCTTAGTCTCGGGCTGCTTCGATGACAGAGTATTATGGATAACCTTGTGGTGTTTTCGAAACCACTTCTCATTTCGAACGAGTCGAAGCCTAATGAAAGAAACATTCGAGATGTCAGCACCACCTATCGCCACAGTCGGGAGATAGCCACAACTACGGCATATGGCCTCTGAGATCCGAAGATCTCACAGGCCAACTAAAACTAAAAAACTTGTAAGCTAAATCCATGTTAGCAGACAGTTTTAGTTTAGCGTACGCAGCTGTGGCATACGCTGCACGCTATAGTATAGCATACGCTACAGCTGCGTTCGCTAAACTAAAACTGTCTGCTAAAAACATGCAGTTAACTTTATCTGCACAGAGGTCTTGGCCGTTCTCGATAATTTTATGCATTGTCTCTTTGCACTTTCTTCCCTTTAGGTAATTTGTAGAAACAAGAAAGATGGGAAACAAAGGGCATCACAAGCAATTCTTCAGGTGAGTCGTGCATCATGCGAGAAGAATGAAAGACAGTTATCGAAGGAATTATTTTATCGCTCATTAGGCCATTCACCTTGACGAGCCAAAGAAGTCACACGACCAAGTTAGTAACAAAATTGAAGTCACGAGTAGTCGCATTGATCAACAGGTGACTCTTTTAGGTCCCTTGCTTGCTGCCCGATTTTTCAGCTCAGTGACTACAGTCACAAAGCTGCAGAACGGGAGGAGCAGGACATTGTAATAGGCTAACATTATTTTAAATGGAAAGTAATAGTGCAAGCAGATTCAAACAGCACCAGTCACGATACATTTCAAGGTGGTGACGGGCAGGTCGTGCTTGCTGGTGTGACCGCCGGTTGTCGGGCATCATTTCTTGGTCAGCACTTGTACTAGCTCGTGTGACCCCTGTGGCAATTGCCGGTGAAGATACTCCCTGGAGCAACAACCACGCGGAACACATTTGCACCACATTTTCAGCAGAGATTCACTGCCCCACCAGCGTGGCACGTTTTGCACCATACAGTAACCATGCTGTTTACGTAAGCGAAATTCGCAGCAGTGTCGAGGCTTCAGCTTTTACTAGTGAACACACAGAACACTTTGGGACAAGTTTGCAACATTGTCGTCGCGCTGCATAGAATAGCTGTGCCTATGTTGGCCAACTTTAATGCCAAAATGCATTGGAAATACATTGCATGTGGTTGCACAATGCATATTGAAAGTTCAGTTGTGAAGTTTGCGGATTTCAAGGCACTACCCAAAGAATCGGTTTTGATTTTCTTTTTTTTTTTTTAGATTGAGGCAGGCACAAGTTATACCAAAGCTCATGCAGTCAAACCTTGATCAGTAAAACGTTGGCCTTCATCGCCAGGCTAAACCCGCCTGTTGCTACAATTCACCACCACCACAACCTCAATATAACGAGCTTTGATTTAACGAAATTTGCAATTTAAAGAACTATTTTCATTTCCCGATCTTAGTTCCATTGAAAACTGTCTATTTATTCTTTTCGATTCAACGAAGTAATCTTGTGCGTGACGCAGTTTCGATTTAACAAGGTGTTCGGCCATTTCAATCGTGTACTTGGAGCCTGTATGGCTAGTAAATCTAGCAAAAAACTATGTCGGCCGAGGCAAAAGTTATTTCAAGCGTCCTGCTTGAAAAGTTTGAGTGGCAAAACTGCTGCCAAAGCACCCACGCCTAGACGCGGTTGGCAGGAAACACCGTTGCGCTATTTGTCGCGTTAGTAAACAACTCGGAAAAAACACTTGAGCTGATGAGTGATGATTCCTTCTGCGCAAGAAGGATTGGTAGGGAGTGAAAGCGCAGTAACGTGATGGAGCACGTGCTGGGGGGGGGAGGAGGAATGCATACATATCTGCCTTCTTCCCTGTGCATACGTATGCACGTGGCCCACGTGCCTTATCGATCTTGGAGGTACAGTAATCTCTCCATGGCAAGCCAAATTGGATGGTGCCTCTATTTTGTTGTTCCCGCGCATCTAGTGTTGGCGGTCACGCAATCTCAAGTTTCTGAGGCACGGTACGGAGCGCCAGCTCGCATTGTGACTGCGAGTTTGTGGTCACCGAGTGAGATTGTTGATGTTTGCCTCAGTGCTTGCAACACCGACAAAACTACGAACCCTTCTTCGTGTATTCTCTTTGCTATAGTCATCAGTGCTCCACCTTTCAGGCGAAAATAACTTTTTTTTTTTCCCCCTCAGGAACAATATTCGTATTTTTTTGTGTGGGCACTGGTTGAGGACGCTAAGAGCGGTCAGATATGGCATCCGAGATATATGGCGTTGCTCAACGCAACACACACAAATCTCAGACGCCATGAGCCACGTCGATGCATTGCTCTCGGTGTGATCTGCACCGCACGCCCTGGTGCTCATAACCGCGCTATTATAGCCTGACCTTCTTGCAATTTGTTTACAAATGCTTACTAAGAAGATGTTATCCACCCGGAATGCTCTGGGAATTTTGGAAGTTGTTTTTAATGCTGAAACTTTGAAACCTCTAATTAACGAAATTCGCAATTTAACAAAATTTTTCGCTGCAAGCACAACTTTCTTATATCAAGGTTCGACTGTATTTATTGTTTCTTAAGTTATTTTGCAAATTAGGTCACCTACTGCGGCTTACCCTGCGCGAGTTTCTTTCACTGAGGCAGCCAGAAAACCACACTTCGATGGGAGAAGAACGCAGTAGTGCTTGTGCACAATGAAGAACCATGTGTGGCCAATTGATCTGGTGTTCTCCGCTTTGCTGCCTCTCGTAATAACCCCCGTGTTCCCGTGAGACGTCGTCTGTCTTTGCATTTGCTTTGTTCAGTTATTAAATTGAGGGCACTGGGAGCCGAGCCTCTTCCCACCTCACCCGTTTATAGCTAGTTGCAGCAGCAGCATCCAAGGTGCACTTTTGTCCCATCAAAAGTGTAAAATGGGTATGTGGCGTGAATGTTGATACTGCAAAAGGGGAAACCCAAAAGTAACACGAATTATTTCACTTGGGCGAAGTGGGACATAATACTTGCACGTGCCACCAGGCGGACGTACTACACTGTGGTCTTCATCAGTTGGCCAAGCTGTGTCCTTACATGAAGTTTCTTCTGCTCGTCGCGTTTCTTTTGAGCCTCTGCTGCCGTCTGCGTCTGTCCTGCGATGATGGATATCGATTAACATTTGGGCATCGAGTTAGGTTCCTTTTTTGGAAAATGGTTTGATATCAAGAAGCCTGTTGATTTCAACTTCGTATCACAACTTCAGGTAGTCATTTAGCATTTTTAGGTTGAAGTACCCAAACGGTTGGGGAATGTATGGTTACGAAGGAAATCCCACCATTTGTGGAACTGAGGTGAGTGTCTTGTGTACCACAATGTTGCTCCCGCCCGCACAGCTCTGAGTGTGCGGCACTGCCCGACTAAGCGTGGCATGATGGGATGACAATGGTGGCTCACCTTCCCTGCCCCCCATATCTTGCCCTCTGCGGTTTCTCTTTTCCACGACTGAAACCAGAGCTTACAGGGAAATTTTAAACTGCAAAGGAGTCAAAGAGGAAAATGACGAGACCACTGAGCGCCATCACAGGTTCACAAGAGTCCCAGTAAAGTTGTGAACAATGTATAGAGCACTGGGACAAGTGCACTGAATCTGATTCGTCTTGGGCTATTTCGAACTTAAGAAAAAAAATTATGATTTACTGTTGCTCCCCCTCCCCCCCTCCCCTCTTATATGCTGCCTTGTGTGCATTGTAGTGCAGTTAGTGCCTGCATAGATGTACTGCCATAAAGACCCCTGTAAAATACAGACCTGAATGTGACAAGATGACATCTGGGGACAGTAAAAATGGGGGCAAAAGAAACGTTTTATGTGACGTATAAACGAGTCGTGAAAATTTTCAAAAAAGAAAGGAACTACAGCAACAATGAAAGTCAAGAAAATTGACAACACCAGAGCTGAAAACCCTCGACATAAACATATTATTTGATGACTGTTTGTACCTTAGTCATGCTCATTGGTTGCGCTTTCGGAAGAGAGTCTCTTGTCAGAGATGTCCTCCTATAGAAACTCATCTTTGGTGCCATCGAGTGTGTTTCAAATCATGTGTTCCTCATGAACACCAAACACTTGAGAACCTGCGGTACATTCGCACGTGCTTTCAGCGACTAAGGTAACTTTTCTTTTAAGAGCACCTAAACATTGCTTCCCTGGTCCCGACCTGGGCAGTTGGGCTGATTGTGACAAGGTGGTCAAAATGGCGCGGTAGTGCCTCGTCTCATTAGTAAACCTAATGATGATATTGGCTATAGAAGGACCTGTACCGCAGATTCGGCCTGAAAATTGTTTGCTTTCGTACACAATATGGGGTCCAACTTTAACGTGTCAGAATAAAAACATCGTATTGTACGTAGGTATTTACGGTGCTCAGCGAGAAACCTTATGCAGTGTTGTACATTCTATACATTTCTTGTACGTCTCTCACTGCTGCTTCTTTGACTCTTCAACCAGGGCTTGCATCCTCATATCTCTTCATGGGGCTCGCTACTCAGGCTTTATGGGAAGGGCTCCTGCAAGACGCTCAAGGAGAAGAAGGTGAGTCCGTTCACTTTGTGCCAACCTCGACAACTCAGTGGCTGTGACATTCTGCTGCTCAGTGCGAGGTTGCTGGTGCGATACCCAGCTGCGGTGGCCACATTTCTATGGGGGCGAAGTACAAGAACGCTCTTGCACTTTGCTTCATGCATACGTTAAGGAACCCCAGGTGGTGAAAATTAATTCAGAGCCCTTCACTGCAGCATCCCTCATAATCCACTTTGCAGTAACAGGATGTTAAACCCCGCTCTGTAGCACAACTACAGATCGCCTGGCAGTAAATTCAGACTCCTCAAAACGCAAGTTTGAGTTGAAATTTCTGGACAAGGTAGTGTGTTTTTGTTGTGAACAGACCGATAAGCAAAGCAAAGCTATAGCTTTCATAGGCTCACTCGCCTAATTGATTGTTCGTTCGTCGGCGTCCAGTGGTTACCGTCGCAGCAGTCAAAGTGCTTTGCGAATAGTTCATAAATAAAATCTGCAGTGCCTCACGAGGGGTTGGACTCCGGGGCAACAGATTTCCAGTCCATAGGTTATAAAGGTAAAGGGAATAGTGTGTGCCTATTGCTATGGTCCAACACAAATTACAGTAATCCCTCGTTATAATGAAATCGCTTTATTCAAAATTTCTCCAAGTCCCGATCCAAACGCATGCATGCAGTGCACGAAGCGTTTAGCCCGGTTAGAGAAGTGGCGAGTGTAGGCATCGCCGCCATGGAGTGGTGGCGACCCTCTTGCGCATGCAGCATCAAATTAATACCGCCGATGAATTAGTCTCATGCAGGCACAGAACAGGCCACAAAGGTACCAAACCCACGACCGATGACCACCTAGTAACGGGTACCAAGGGAGTGCCGAGTACTCCCAACTGTTTACAGCGGAGCGAACGAAAGCGGTCAAATTCCATGGTGCTGCGCGCCTGAACCGTTATTCTCAGTCGCAGTCGCATTGCCGGTGTTCCCCGGGATAGAGTCCACACAAAAAGTAAAGTTTTCCCGACACCTTGTGATGCCAGAAATCTGCGGTCTCTTGGACTGGCAACAAGTGGCCAAAAGACCAGAGGCAGACTTGCACCGTGGCAGTCCATGGGGTGCTCTCGATGAGCAATGTTTTACCACTCTATAGAGCAGTTCTGGCACTGAAACATGCCGGAAAGCACAAAAGAACTGTCTCTCCGATTATAAGGGCCATGTTCGATGCAAGGAGCTACATTAACAAATCTGGAAGACAACTTTGGGGAAGCCGGTCTAGGAATTTGCTTGCTGCTCACCATAATCGGCCTGCATCACAATGAAACGCCACTTCTAGCCTCGTTTCGCTTTTGACGGTGAAAATCGACAGATAGCTTTTCGACAACGCGAAAAATTTGAGCGTCTCCAGCGGCGAGTCAGCCTGTCAATATGGCGAGTCAACGCAAGCTGGTGTTGCCCCGGTGATTTTCTCGAGCCGGTCATGCTCAATTCGCGCCATCCAACTTTAGACAAACAGTCTAAATGCGTGGTAGGGTCATTTAATTTCATTCCTGGACATTTGTCAATGACACTGACACAACGGTGTGCAAACACCGACACTCAAACCGCAGAATTGGTGCAGTGTCGTCAATAACGATGCACCGAAAAACTCTTGTTTTGCGAACTTTACTGCTGTACACCTTGGGAAAAAAAAATTGCCCAGTGATCATGCAGAGCCCTTACTGCGAAAGCGTTCAGTTTTCACATCCGCACTGCATACCCACAACGAGCGGCTAATCATTTTTTGAGCACAACAAACACAACCGCAAACTCGAGCCATCGCATTTGCAGCCCTTTCTAGCACGATAATCTGGTAGTCTTCCATGACCTCCACACCCCTTCTATAAAAGCAGCCACTGCCCTCCCCTTCTCATTTGCTCTCCAATCTGCAAACCATTTGGATGCCAGTCACTTCTCTCACACGCCTTCATGTCTACTCCTTGCCTCCCACTTTTGCGCCAATATCACATGCATTTGGATCCATGCTGCAGGCTATGCAATTGTGTGTTATTCGGAGTGCTTCATTAGGTGTGCCTCGTGTCTGCCTTTGTGGTCGACAGCGATAAATCGCTGCGTCAGTCTCTGGGCGAAAGTGTCCGGCTTTGGAACAGAAAGATGACCAGCCTGACGATGACCGGACTTGCAGCGATCTGTATGGGGCTGTTCATAAAATTGCTGGCCAAGATGTTAGAAGGTGACTTTGAGACATTCGCTCTGGCTGATGCTGCTGCTCTTTGGTTGCCGCAGCGACGGATGCAGGGATACTAATTGACACAGTGTGTGGTCCCAACGAGGATGAAGAGCCACGTGAAGTGCCAACTATGGTGTAAGCGCGGGAGTACCTAGGCCTGCTTCGAAATAAGGTTGAATGCAGGGCGGCGACCACGGCCTCATGCAATGCTTGATCAAATTAGAGCGGGGATTGCTCACGCCCTGTAAGAACTTGAAACAGCCAAAGCTCTCTGCCTTCTTTTTGCACCTGAATAAAGTTTTGCTTCATTGAATACGTTGTATTTTGACTTCCTCGCAGTTGTGGTGCAATTAAGGCTCGACTGCTTTAGCTTTTCTCGAGTCGTCGCTTATATCGAATTAGCGCTTTAAAAACTTTTTTTTTTTTGCCGTCCCGCTGACTTCGTTGTAACGAGGGATTACTGTATGAACAAGGCGACTATGGTACGTGGATGAGTAAATTGGTGTAATGGGCAACCCGAAAGCCATATATACTGGGTATGTGAGGTATTTGAGAACACGGCTTCAAATCGCCATAAACAATAGCACAGAAACTCGATACATGCATGGGTTTGTTCGTTCTTTCTTTCCATCTTTCTTTCTCCAGGGCTAAGCTATACAATCCTTTTAAGAAGCCAGGTGCAGCTCCTCCGGCCTACATCATTTCAGCTGACTAACCTGTCAGCTTTTTATTCACGTGCCCTAAAGGCCCTCCACAGGCATTACATAGAGGGTTGAAAAAAAAAGAACAGCAATGAATGAACGTTGTACATAGCACCGCAAGTGAAAAGGGCTGCGCATATAATACTACCAATGGTGAATGTAATAGCACTTAAATTGTCAATTAATAAATCGGAAAAGTTAACTGCCTCAGCCCTGCTTGCAGCAGTACTGTACAAATGGGCGCTGGCGCCTTGCAGGAGGAAGAGCAGCGCATCACAGAATTGCAGAGCAAAGCCAGTGCCAACAGGCCCAACCTGTGCATCCTCAACAAGCTCAAGGAAGAGATGGCGAAGCTGAAGGAGCGGCGGGTGAGTGGGTCTGCACGTGTATCTCGGGGTACTACAGGTGCCTAGGCAGTCTACATTGATGGCATTGCAACTAGAGTTGCCAGCATGCAGAGAGCAAGTAGTGATGTACAGGCGCCGACAAAAGTCCACGCAGCGGGAGCCGGAGCAGCGGCACACTGCATCGCGACGCCATCTACAGGCGGCATCTGGGATCGAGACAGCCAATGGGTGCCCTTTATTGTTGGCAGACATGATCCAAGATGCTGCCTGTAGATGGCGTTGCGATGCAGTTTGCCGTTGCTCCGGCTCCCGCTGCGTGGAGTACACCACTTTTGTCGGCGCCTGTACATTCTAGAACTTCTGCAAGCACCAGTGAGTATGCTGAAATGTACATTGAATTATGTACAAATAGCTGGCATACTTGACCCGTAGATCAGGTTTCAGAAACCAGAATCTGTACTTTTTGGTGCCACTTGTTTTTCTTGGCGCAAGTTCTCCCAATAAAGAGTTGGATTGGTAGCTCGCAGTTCTGGCGCTGCCTTGTTGTTTGCTCACCGCAATGTGGCAATGTAAGAAATACCTTTCTTTCCTTAATTTGTATGTTTGCCCTGCGGCATAAAATGGGTGTTGCATCTCGCATATTTTGTGGTGTTCTGTAATGTCCAGCTAAGATTTGCGATTTGGACCGTATTATACACATGGTCTGGCAAGAAGCTTGAATGTAATGGAGCAATATTTAGAATCAATCAGGAGGGGTAGTAATTGCCATTTCACTACCAGTGGCATGTTCATGTGATATTGGTCTACGTTGAGGTTCCATTTGCTAATGACACCTTGATCTTTGCTAGTCCTTACTCTATGTGCAGGTAATCGCAGAGTTGGGATTGCTCTAGGTTTTCACTAGTGAAAACATGTTCTAGTAAGGGTGCACGTTAGTGCATTAAAATCACTTTGTATTTTGTTTTTTTATCAATAATGAAACTACATTCCTGTTAAATTTATTGCAAAGATTAATTTGTAATAAGTTTTGATGTGTGCCAATTACTTCATAAGATAATTAACATACAGTCGAACCCACTTATAATGATACCCATTTTAACAATATATCAGTTATAACAATGAGAAGCTGCTGCACCGTCCACTTTTGTATGTTTTCCATGGTGAAATAACCTGCTTACTACAATGCCCTAATGCCGCATTATCGGTTATAACGATGAAGTCTGGCTGCTGGGTGTCCGAGCCACAATGTAGTCACATGTGAAATCCTTGAAAAGGAAAAAAAAGAAAATGAGAAATTCGAGCCACTGCATGCTGCTCCAACAGCTGCCGTGCTCATTTTCCAGCCATCTCCACGCGGCTCTCTCCCATCGCCCTTCCACCCCTCCGAACACGAGTGGGCTGCGCCCATAGCTCTACGCCACACCACCCTCTGAAACACAAATGGACCGTGCCAACTGCGCTGCAAGCAGAACGCTCGCATGTTACTCGCTGGCTCCTTGTTCAGCACAGCTCTGCACACAGCTAAATCGCCCGTGTTTGTCTTCGTCGTTTGTGTCGAAGTCATTCCTGGCCATGCGGTTTCTCAGCCTCGCTTTATTCGCCGCCTAAATGGAAGATGGCTGATCCGCCCGCTGATTATCTGCATGTACGATGTTGCTGGTGAAAAGAAAGCAGACGGCTATAGATTTGTAAACGAATTGCTTCTAACCGATGAGACGATTGTCGCGAACACGCTTGCGTCAAATAGCGATGGTGACGACGGCAGCGATGACACAGTAGGGCAGGCTCCTCAACAGAGTCCTCACAGGAGGCCTGGCAGATAAAGCAGTCCTTCCGGGGTTTCGTTTTCGCAAGGAACCTTCCGCTGCACTATGTGGAGCACTTGGATACCTTGAAGAAGGATGTCGGCAAGCTTCGCGTAAAGCATGCTAGGCTGTTGGACATAGGCTTTTCTCGTGCAAGCCAGTGAGAAGTACGTGGCAAGATGCTTGTAGTGATCTCTCCTCAGCGTTTCTTCTGGATTTCTCAAGCTGACAGGCTGCCACAGCAGCCTTCTCGCAATTTTTAAAAGGCCCCTTTTGGGACCACCAAAGCGATGCCTTGGCGGTGCTCGCATATCACTTGCCACCCCTGACCCCTCTTTGCAGTTGCTATAGTAGTGACATTCTTTAACGCCAATACCCACGGCTTGTTACACGCGATTAGAGTGCCCAGGAAGCAGTTAAACGAGTGAACACAATCAGCAGCCGCATAGAGGGAGGTGGTGGGGAGGGGCACTGGCCTGCCCGCCTTTATAGTTTTCTCACATGATCCCTGCCATTCTCCTATTTTGATTTTTTCATGCAACCTGGTTATAACAATGGAATTTTCATGGCACTTGAATGTTGCTATAAGTGGGTTCGTCTGTATATTCCATTCTTTAAAGCCGGTGAGGGTATGCTAGGCTTGCTACTAGGGCTGAAGGCCAGCTGTCCGCAGCGTACAATCGTGCCTGCTTGAGTACACAGGAGGAAACAGGTGCGTGTGCTCCCCACAACCCATACGATAAAAAACTTCAGCTGAAAGAGTAAGGAATGAAATGTTGTGGAGGCAGGTTTTCTGTCTGACCATAATTAGCTGTATTACAGCCTGTTTAGTTATGGCAACCTTGGGGCAGTGAACATTATAAAATTATTAATTTGTGAAATGAAGACTGAAAAATCTGCTTGCAGCATTTCATTTCTTCCCCCTTAGCCCATCTAACCATGCCATCAAAGTGATTTTTCACGATGGAATTCTTTTTTTAATTGTGACCTCAAGCAGTGGAAGTAAGTGAAATGAAACCTACACAAGAATAAATACCATGTTAGATATCAGTGCAAAGAGAGAACAGGGATGTAAAGATTTGTTAATAGTATCATTTTTAAAAGCTTTTAAAAAATGGTTTCAATGTCGGCATTTTCCCCACTAAACTTTATTTAACTGTTCGCTTTGATCAAGCATTTCTTAAGCGCAAGTTTTGAAGAATTTGGGTGGAATGAGTCTACCTTTCGCAAACGTTCTTCAATATGCAACGAAAATCAGCAGTTTTCATGCTTTTTACAATAATATTCTCTTCTACCTTCTTCTTTTCTAACCTTTGCAGGAGGCAGTGAAACCCATTGGCAAGTTCATTCCTCAGGAGGCGGAGTTCCCGTCAACGTCAGCAGCAGACCTGAAAGTCGTTGAGTTGTGACTCTGCTGCAGCGGTTGTAGTCAAACATATTCTGGTCACGCGGATTTCACCGCCAAGTTCCAGTGCTCATTCTACCCCCTCCCCCCCCCATCAGTGGCTTTCTGCCTCATCGACCACACGCACATATGTTGAAGCTTTGCGTTCACTTGTCCCTTTTTTTTTTGCAACGAATGCCCCATGCTTTTATATATTGCAAGGAAGGAGCTGCCAGCACAGAGCCATCTAGTTACGAAGCACAGTCACAAGTTGTTTTAAGAGAAAGGAATGAGTGCCCAAAGCAGAACTTTGAAAGGGGGCCTACAGGGCTGTCATCTGTTAGTGATTTTTGTCAGTGGTGTCCAGTGCCATTTTTCGTATCCTTCTGTCCTTAGCTGTTTATAATACCCCAGTCACACGAGCATGCCAAAGGTCCTTTAAAGTTAAGTAGCATTGAACTTTCAAAGGTACATTAGTTCAAGGGGTATGTATCGGTGTTACACGGTCTCCAGATGGTCTCCATTGAAGCTTTT
This sequence comes from Dermacentor albipictus, assembly GCF_038994185.2. Classification (NCBI taxonomy): domain Eukaryota; kingdom Metazoa; phylum Arthropoda; class Arachnida; order Ixodida; family Ixodidae; genus Dermacentor; species Dermacentor albipictus. Next base: position 111,345,549 of record NC_091822.1, on the reverse strand, counting down.
AACAGAAACCGCAATGTATCCTTAGCGCTGCCATCGCCTCGAAAGTAATAAAAAAAATATGACCCAAATGCGTCTTATAATAAATTCGTCTTTTTTTGTTTTGTTTCAGCAATATTTATTTTTCCTAATATGCATAGAAACATCAAAACCAAATGCATGCGTAGTAAAGGCATTACTTTACCAAATACAGAACGTATTTATTGTAATGATGGCCACCATGTGTACCGCTTCGTACACCAGATGTTGGCGTGGGTTATTCGGTGTTGCCCTTGCTTCAGCTGCTTTGTTTCATTCCTTGTGGCTAGGCAGTGGTAGGTACGCGTAAATGCAGTAAAATAACGAACTACAAAACAAAAGTGACAAGGGAAGAAGGCACGCAGAAAAACACCAAGGAGACTGAGGATGCCTAGCAGCCGCAAACCAAAGAACCAAATCACACATGCCACCTGTGTTGTGTCAATGTTGCTGCTGACGACAGGCCGTGCCAGTGCTGCTGTACAGGCGCGTTCATGATGGAAATTGCGGGTGTCCCGAAAGTGTCTAGTACTTTAGTAATAGTATGCAATACTTATAAGCTTGTTCTGAAAAGGTAAAAAACTGAGCTTCCATATGTTTAGAGATTATTTTTTCTGCTGTCGGATGCCCTCTAGGCTCAAGAGTATTGCCTTGAGGTTTCAAAAGACGAATGCGCACACCTTTGACTCAAAGCTCCCTTCCAGTAGGGAGCCTTTGCTGTGCCTGTATGACAGTGCGCATTCTCCCTTGAAGTAAAGGATCTTTGGTTCAAAGGACTTTGAAAGTGCCCATGTGACTGAGGTATTACACTTCACTGGACATCATTCTATCCTGTGGCATGACTCCGTTTTTGTGAAACTCCTTCCACACAGTGTGGAGAACTAGTGATAGTTTGCGCTTTGAATTTCCAACAATGCCCAGTCGTGACTGTTATTGACAGACCCGCTTAGTGGCTTTGGCGTTGGGCTGCTGAGCACGAGGTCCTGGGATCGAATCCCGGCCACGGCGGCCGCATTTCGATGGGGCGAAATGCAAAAACACCCGTGGGTACTTAGATTTAAGTGCACGTTACAGAACCCCAGGTGGTCGAAATTTCCAGTGCCCCATAATAGGAAAGTGCTTTTGGCACGTAAACCCCCCCCCCCCCCACCGTCCTTTTCCTTTTTTTTTTTTTTTGGCAGCGTAGATTGCTTCAATAAGCAGCAGTGTCCTGTAGTTAAAAGGTTAGCCGAAAACGTGTGAAGTCTCGCTCAATGCTACGAACATGTGGCTAGGCATGTTTCGTACCTTAGAGAATGACTAGTGTGTGCAATAGATGTAAGGCATTCCACAATGAAAAGGAGATTCGACAGTACAACGCCAAACACAAAGAACCACAAGGACATAATGCTGTCTCCTTACATTTTTTTTTTTTTTTCTGTGTCCCGTGTCGTGGTGTTGAATCTGCCTTTTACCAAGATGTACAAAGCAGCCCAAATAAGCATGCTGTTGAGGTGCTTCATGTCTACATCCCTTTACGAATGCTTGTGGTTCAATAAGTTACTTTGTTTCTACTGAAGATCAGCGATAAATCCTTGTCACGGCAGCACTTTTGATGTCATTTGAAGCAATGAAGAATGCGCAGTGTCAGAAGGATGCATTGAGGAACGTCTAGTTCGAAGGAATTTGAGTTGAGGGAGCTGCCATCTGGGTTTTGAAGCACACTTGCACTGTTTCCTCCTGAAAAACATTTGTTTACGCGGGGCAGCAGTTGATGTTAAGAGCACTCTGGTTTGAAAACCATGAGGCAAATGCCACAACTTCCTTGAGCTAGCTTATGCTCCTTTAACCCTTTTGTTCCACAGGAAATAAGGAAAATTGTACCAAATTTGCTGAAATTTCTGAGATGCAGCGCAGGCAGTCGTGATTTTAATTCAATTATTCAAGCAGCCAATAATAATATTCATACAATGCCAGTAACATTGACAAGCATTGCCATCTAGTGTCGGAAGCTGCAGCTAGAAACAAGTTGACTGATATATCATTGTTCGTTCACACTGTGAGGCATCTTTTTTTTTGTGTGTGTGACAATTATAAATTCGTGGGCTTTGTCGGTACAAATAGAAGGAAAAGGGTTAAAAGTGTCACTCTTCCTTGCTTCCAAGAAGCTTCAGGATTTGTGACAGGGGTTTAAGTACTACTACTATTTTTTTTTTTTCAAAATGTACTCTGCTGCTTCATCAGCTTTTAACAATCAAACAATTGCATGCTGATTTTACACATCCTGCCAATAGGAGCAGATACGGAGTATCAAGTGTGCCTGTTGTGTGGAAGTGAAGCTCATTTTCTGTGCTAGCCAGTCCAAATAATGTTCTGGATGCTGTTCTGGCATCTGTCTCAACACGTGCGTAGAAAAACAATTCTTCCACTTGTAAAGGCTTCCACGTCGTGTGCCGTAGCTAGGATGTCAAAGAGAGTGTCCTGTCCTCCTTTTGAATGGTTTACTGTGTTGGTTGAAGTGGTAATGGTGCGGCGAGTCTGCTACAGTCAAAAGCACAAATCATTATATTAGACAGTTTTAGCATTGTTGAAGTGGAAGTACTCTCCCAGATGCGTGGGGTCGTAGGCATGAGGGAACAGCACCAGTGGGGGCATCTCGGGGTTCTTTGTTTAATCAACCAAAATCCACTAGAATTGTATTTAAATGACCAAAGGTATTCCAATCATTGATGGAGTAAATGTATTGGCAGCAACATGATCACCGGAACAGGACTTTCAATGAGATGACTTGTGTAGCACAAGAACATTTCTAGCGCTTTGTGGTTGATTGCGCATTCCAAAACATTGCTACCAGTGTGTCTGTTGTTGTGTCTCCTGTTCAAAAACTCATTCCTTGTTTCTGTCATTAAGTGTGAGAGTCCTCATTGCGATTAATATGAATTTTTACCCAATAGTTTGCGGTTTTGCATGTACTACTTAAGTGCCAGCATTCCATTATGGACTCTCACTGCGTGAAGAGACATGCTTGTTCGGGTCCTCTGGGAGCATTCTTGTTCCTATGTCACTCGCTGGTAGAAGCTTCACGAGCATCAGGAAATGATCAATAATCAGGTGTCACAGACCCTGTCACAGTTGCTTGCTTTTTAACTTGTCACAAGATGGCGATATTGATGCGTGTGTGCCTCTGTTCATTTTGTGTTGTGGTGCCTTGTTTAGCCTGCCATTTTTTCTTATATACACAGTTAACATTTTTCTAGTTCTTTGCTTGTTACCTTCACGTGTTGTTTAATGTGGAAACAGTGCAAATGACTTTTTTAATTTCATCTTGGATGTCGCGAAACATTCTACACGGATTGATGCGGCATAGAGCTTCAAAGAGTCATTCACACAAAGCATAAGGGGTCGGTTACCCTGTACATTCTGTATCGCCCTTCCATTTCTCAAGCACATTAAATTTTCTATTTGATGACAAAATAACAGCTACTTAGTGAGCTCTTACTTTGTCATTGAACTTGCCGCACATTTACTGGCGTGATGTGGAGTGGCCGATGGTTGCGGAAACGCCGTACGAACCTTTTGCTGTTTGTATGCGCAGTACTTTCGCCATCCTAATGGAAGTCTATACCGTTTTTACTAGGCTGTTTTGTTTTTAAGTACTGCAAACCTTCTTCAACTACATCGGGGATATGGACGGTTATGTCGTACACAGAGATGGAAGCAGCGGCAATAGAAGCAACAAAACAAAACCACTTAGGAAATGCAGCAGTTGCCTTACCCCTAGTCAGTGCACATATGATGATGATGATGATGATGATGATATGACTTGAGAGCTGTGATTCATGAAAGTGTAGGACTATGCGATTTCGCAATCGAATCAGCTAAATGCAGGAGCCATACCTTGGTAGCTTTTTAATCACACATTGATGCATTTGAAGCAAGAAAAGATAATTTAATGGGCACAGAAAGAGCAAACTTATTGCAAGAATTCCGCTATATTAACGAAGATAAGGAATAATTACACGTCTGATAAGCAGCCTAACCAGCAGCAATGGCCATGTGTGTGCATGTGTTTCTTTTTTCTTTTAATTTATATCAAAATGTCTAATTTCCAAGTTTTTCGTAATGCAGCCGCTCATATTTCGAATGTGTAGGTTAGAAACGAGGCTCTATAACTGCACTGTGTGAAGCGAGGCTTTTTGCGCTATCTAAAATTTTGTTGTTGATTGTAGTACGATCCTTTTAGCGGTCATAAAAAAAAAAAAGACGCCACGCAGAGAACACGACACGCTCAAGTGTCTGTCATGTTCTCTATGTAGCATGTTTTTTCATGCTGTGAAAAATAATTCGTAGTAAATATATTGTAATTGGCCTCTAATAGCAGAAGGTATTTCCCTGCATGGCTTTGACTTAAGGGTAAGGTTAGCATAGCAAGAAGGTCATCATGGTGGCAATCCATGAAGTAGTGCCAGATAGTCAGCCATGTCATTGTCAGCAGACACTGCTGTTAACGATGATGCCGTAGTTCTGTTCTGCTTTGGGGGCCATGTATATGCGAGCACAAATATTCAGCATGTCGAGACAAAGAATAGCTTATACAGGACACCTGGCCTGTGGTTTTCAGAGCCAATTTTAATTTCTATCTCTTAAAATTTTAAATGACCGTTCAACCTCACTTTACAATCTTTTGTATACCTGGTGGTTGCTGTGTGATTTTTGTCTTGGCAAAGCATGCAATGTTGTTTCAAGCACCTGCATATTTAGGAGTTAATTGAAAGTAACTCGATTCTACCCATATCATAAGAAGCCAATAAACACTTATATGACTAATAAAAATTGGGCCCCTCGGTTAACCCCCCTTTCTCTCGTCAATTCTACCCATGTTCTTTTTTAGCGACTGAACTCTGTAGCTTAATATTTAGAAAGGTAAATTCTCTTTATTGCAACAGCCTCTTGTTGTGGGTTTACTGCAACTGGTTTAAGCTGTGTGGTGGTTTGGGACATCTGAGTAAATTTCACCTCAGGAGAGTCAAGTTACAGTTGCATTTGCTTGTGTGTGTATTAGGCCGATTTTTGCTGCTGTAATTCAGTACGCTTCGGGATTCGGTGAAAAGTGGTGTTTGACAATATACATGCAGCCTTTGCCCTCTGAACTCCACCTGTTCATGTCAGCCATTGCGTATAAGTATTTTTTTCTTTCATTTTCTTGGTGTTTGAAAACTGTTTTGATGAATATTTTAACCGATCGCTGCAACCATTGCCTACAATCACATTTTCCAGGCAACAGGAGCAAAGCCATCGCTTTAAGTCAGCCTTGTACACATGGATTGTGTGATTATCTGTCAAATGAGCTTTTTGTAATTGTCTTTGTCTTGATCGTTGTCTGGTGGTTGGCTCTGTGTTTCTTGTTTGTGAGCCATAAATTTTCTAAGAAATTGCACAATCCACATTTCTTTGTTCCCATCCCTGTGTCAGGCAGCTATAGATCGCCCTTGAATTTTTGTGTCTAGTCTACCTTAGCAATTAGTTGTCATGCGTTTATGCCTTTGTGGATTAAACACAATAAAGTGACATCCGTTTGTGAAAGAGTGGTGGTGTTCTTACTTAGCAAGCATCTTGCAATGCCCTTGAGTCCATTGTACGGCAAATATTTTGCTGTTTCAGCATATCTTTCTGAACAGGCTTACCATTCATAGCCTCAAAGAGTTCATCTTGCGGGTATGTACTGTTAGTGCATGTTTTGCTACGATTCCTAATCATACATGATAAACTGCACAGCAATGGAGCATTTGTTTCTGCAAAAACACAAAAATTAAGTTTGTGACGTGCGTGCACTTCGAAAACATTCTCTGTTGACTCACTTGTGACCAGTGTCAGGATTGGGGGCTCAATCCCATCGTCCGTGGTCCTTTGCCAAGATTGGAGTACGGCATGAATTCGAAGGTAGCTGGCCCATGCCGTCGTCCAACTTATTTACGCTGAGATCGTTGATGAAGTGAAGAACTGCTTCTCATCGAGAACGAGGAAAAGGGTTTATTTACAGAAATTAAATCAGTCTAACATGACTGCTTGAGAAAAAGAGTAACAGTCCAACATGACTGCATGAGAGAAGTGACTCAGTCTAACATGACTGCTCAAGAGAAGTGTCCTCAGCATTCGCACAACCACAGTTTTTATACACTCGATCCGCCGGTCATACGACGCGGCGACTGTCCGTTTACTCATCACCAACTCGCAGCTGCTCTGAAGATCAGTTTACGTACACAAAGGCAACCGCGCTCTGATGCCCGACGACGGCGTTGGCGGGGTGCCGTTCCGGGAACTATTGGGGCCGCTCGAGGGTCGCTCGTTGTTCTGCGCCACTCCGAAGCGTGAGAAGCACAAAAATACGTCGTTCCCGCGGCAGCTTGTCCATGCGTGTCAAATCAGCTCCGCGTTGGGGAACTCCGGAAACATTGTTCAAACACCGAACTCGTTCCGCCACAATGTCGATGGGGCGGGTGGAAGGCGGCGGATTCCAGCACAAAGGCCGCTTCTTCGAACGCCTCCCCGCTGCAGCGACGGAGAGGGGGAGGTGCGCGTCGTGTCGCCCTGTCGTAACTGTGTGGCAATCTTGTTTCGCAGCTCGCCATTCTTGACACCAGTACATTGACATTGTGACATTCCGAGAGCTCTGAAAGGACGTTGTTCATTTTCACTTGTTTGAGGCTCGACACAAGAAAACTGTATCACTAGCAAATGCTGCCTGTGCGCAAGAAAGCTCAACCAGCAAGGTTCCAGATGTCATGACCTAGAATGCAGCACATTTTTCTATTCAGTTCACAGTTTCCTGGACTTTAGGTTTACTTATAGTGCAAAAAAGGGGTTGTGATGTATTCATTGTCTCAGAATCCCCCCCAAAAAGTATCCCTGGAGTTGCCCACAGCGTTTCTGCTGAAGGCAATTTCGGATATCTTTGGACAATCAGTCTTTTTGGGAGGGAGGGAGAGGGTACCATAGACCACAAAAACTGAATAAGGAATCTGCAGTATTTCACATAACATAGGTCGTTGAACTGGTTTATATATAAAATTCATAAGTGGTTTCAAGGTGGTAGAGATTGTTTTGACTTTGTCCACGAAAATTTGAGTTGGTGTATTGTATGATGGAGAATTGTCTCTGGTGGCCTTTTCCGCTTCATAAAAAAATGTATTTAGTAGTGGGAGCAAGTATTGAAGGCCAAAGTCTAATAGAAAAGACAAAAGATATAGCTATGCAATAAGATTGGAGAAGACCCACATTGGTAAGACAATGAACATAAGTGGATCAAGTCGGTGAGTCTATTCTGAAGTCGCAATTGCTCAAAGCTGGGACAATGTAATAAGCTGAGTATAGCGTGGGTAAATGTGCAACAAAGCGGGAAAGGCACAAAGAAATCTGTGCAAAAGTCATTGGACTGTCAATTTCATTAAAGGACTGATGTGCTTAACAACATTCGCAGCACTGCATGGAGATATTAGGTAGGGTTTGCCATTTCTTTGCATAATTCTGTCGAGAACAGAGCCGTTAACCAGCACGTCTCTGGTGGTAGCAGCACGTGTTCCACAACATCTGCATGTCCACTATTTGTGTGGGAACTTTTGTTCCAGCCTTCGATCAGCAACTGCCAACCACCGACTACAAAAATGCGCAAAGGAGCCAAAGAAAGCTATTGACCTTAAAAAGGAAAGCTTACCATAATATTTAATTTAGGGGGGGCTAAAGGTGCACCTCCCTTGGCAAGGATCATTTTTCACTAGCCTTCCTGCCGGACCTACCCAACCGTCAGATTGAACTGTCTGTAATGCTAAACAATCTCCTTGGCCTGCACAGGCACTGCCCTGAAAGACATGATGGTTCCTTAGGGAACGAAAAGTATACTCCGTTTATCACAGAACACCACAACAGTTGGTGAGGAGCACACTCTAGGGAGGAGGCTACGGTAATGGTCAGAAAGATTTGAAGAAACGATCCTGATCCGCAAATACATCTAGTAAGAATACAACTTTTCTTGCAATGGCAGTCATAGACACACTCCAGGCTAATTTCCGTCGTCGTCGTCGCCGTGGTGTTCCGTATAAATTAAGTCCAAGTATGGTAAGATCCTATCGCGCCCCACGGCGCCCTCTGCGCATTGAAAAGCGTAAGAGGGTGATGCTAAACTCCCTAGATAATTTTTAGCAGAAAATATCTAGGGGCTTTAGGTGAACGGAGAAGCATGGTGGCTTGATGGGCGCCATCTTTTCTGCGAGATGCACAAAGAAGCGGCCTGGATAATCATCCGGTGGGCTGGTCAAGCTGCTTCGGGGCTGCTTTTACTAAATGAAATGAACAATTGGAAACAGCGCTTCGTCTGTGCTCTTGTTCCCTAGTGAAATGGTGCAACCCACTCCGCGGATTCGGTCATGAATCGGGCGGTGAAGGAACTGTCAGCAATTTCTTTTTAATAAATTAGGGTGAAATAAAATAAATATCTTGCAGATGGGGCCTAAAGAGTATACTGTTTCTTCGTGTTCCTCGTCCTTTGTCTCGTTTTCTTTGCGCTGGTGAAGGTTTGCTTCAAGATCACGAACCGACTAACGCGCACCAGAGTCCTGATAAGCTTTTACTCCTTTTATTTTTACCGGCCCTGACCGCCATACAGCGTCAATGATGAACGCATTTTATACAAGCATGCAAAGTGCTCAGCTATTAAACGCAGTACTCGGACAGCATGACGGCCGGCACTTTTTTGCGCCACTGCTGGACGCTGGAGACACTCAGTTGATGTATTTTTGTATTACATGTAAGTGAGAGTTTCTTTTTCTTTTTTATGCACTGTGACTTACCCCCCACCTCCCCCAACTAGCGATCCTTCAACACTCACCGGTGGCGCAAAAAGAAAAAGCGCCGGCCGCCGTGCAGTCCGAGTATCGCATTTCAATCACTGGGCACGCACAAGTTACGACCGAAACCGAAACGTTTTTTGTCAAGACAGAACAGAGCCAATCCAAGCGCAGTCGCATGCAATGTCATTTGTATCCACGGTCGCAGCCGTGGTCGCAGCCTACGATTCCATTCCCGTGTGATATGATATCTATGGCGCGCAATTTTTCGCGCTGATTTATGCGTGTTATGACTTGACCGACCGCTTCCGGCTGCTTCCTGATTCTACGGCGGGGCAACCTATCGATGGTTAAAATGCCCGCACGACCCAGCGGTTTGAGATCTGGAGAAATTGGCGCTTGACGGCTGCCAGTCGAAAAGCGTCAGGTAAACAAGTTTATGTTGGTTTCCGTCACTGCCGCCCTTGTTGGAGAGGCCTGTGTAGTTGTTTAATTTACAGGAGCTGTTTCGTTGACGCGATAGAATCTGTATGTACATGCTCGAAGTAAAATAATAAAAGAATTCGGTGACGGCGTGTGTCATTTCGCGTTCGTCGGTGCCCGCGTGACAATAAACTTTAGCAGTAACGCGCCAGCGTATTGCCGAATATGCCCTTATATACGGGCGTCGTGTGTTGCTTGTGTCACCTGCATGCATGTTTCCGCCGTTCCCAAGTGCGTGCATGCAAATGGTTGGTCAGTTTTTTTGTGTGTTTTTTTTAAAGTTCACTTACGCGATAAGGTCGTCCTCATTCTGTGGTAGTTCGGCGCAGTGGTCGTACAAACTAAGAGCTTGTACTAGCGCCCTGCCAGTGTTGGTTTCGATTAACCTAATTAATTTTTTTTATGGTCTTTGACTTAAAGATACGATGGACGTGGAAGCGGAGAGCTCTGCTAAAAAGGAGCCCCTCTACATCGAGTCGCACGCTGTATACTTTCCACACACACCGTACCAATCCCAAAAGATGGTCATCATAAAGGTGAGAGCGAAAAATCCTTTAATCTGTGCTGGTGACGTTTGCCCTGCGCCTAGCAGGCTGCTCTAAATGACGAGGGTGACACATGAAATGATGCATTCGTACATAGCTAGCACACTTGCGCACCACATTCGCAATCGCACGCGGGCCAGTTTCTCCGAAGAAGGCTGAGAACGCCACCATTGCTCACACCAGCACTGCTGTAAGGTCCAAGTACAGGTGCAGCTCGGCTAAAAGGAGCTGCCTTGTAGGTGTAGAGCCGATTATATAGTAGCCTTTGACATTGCAAAGCGCGTGCAGATGCGCAAAACATGATACAAGCCTTCATGAAGGTTAGGTGACGTTTGGTAAAACACTTTGGTGAGAGACGAGTTGACCTAAGCATTTCTCTATAGAGCTTTTCTTTTTGGCACAAATGTCTGTTTCCATAAGAAGCAACACTTTTGTGTTTTCGGCTATTTATCACACTGCCTAAAAAGCTGCACTAGAAAAGTCTTTGTGCATTGTTATGTGCAAGAAAGGTATCACTTCATTTTACTCTGTTTTGTCATTTGTGTTCTCATTCGTGCAGACCTGTGGCTTTTTACCAGTTTGTCCCAAGTAATAGGGGTGTCTATTACTAACGTACTTTAAATAAACCCGTGTTGACTGATGTGCATTAGTTGGGATCATGGCAAATCAAGAGTAATAAATGACAGTGCAAATGGCAATTTTCTTTTTTTTACAAGGGGTGATGACTCTAAATTTGTGCCTCTCACTTCAAATTGGAAAAACATTGCACAAGTGCTTTGTTCCACTGTGCCTTCCAGGTCCTGCAGGGCTTGAGGAATGGAAGGAATTGCCTCATCGAATCGCCCACAGGGAGTGGAAAGACTCTGGCCCTGCTGTGCTCATGCCTGGCTTGGCAGAAGAAAAAGAAGGGTACGCAAGAGCACACGTTTTACTGGAAGAATGCTCTCTTATGTGTGTTCCTCGCTGTAGCAAGAACTCGCACTGTTTTGCTCAACAGTATCAACAATTATTAACGTGTTCTGATTAAGGTCTGATGTGCCATATCCCAGCAGTTGTTATATTGGAGTGCAACCCTGGCTTGGTAGGCATGTGTCAAGGCCATCGGGGTTTTCATACATAACTCCATGTGTACCAATATTGCTGGCCTAAGGCATCAAGTGCATAGCAGTCGTAGCCTAACGCACGTACAGGGGGCTGCCTTCAGCTGTCATGCAAAAGAAGAAGGAAATGGAAATTTGTTTGGCCTTCCAGTGGTAGGGTGCTCGATTGTAGAGATGTGTCTTTTGTTGTGACCTGTGTTGCTTGCCAAGCTGATTAAAAAACAAAATTAAAAGTGGCCTTTCTTGTGTGTTTCAATATTGCTATTTGTTCTTCATGATGACTACCTACAAAGGAAAAAGAAGACCTTTGTACTGTTTTCACAATGTTGCTGACGTAAATTCCAGGTGTCTATGCAATAATTTCTGTCTGCAATGATGTAGATGCAAGAAGCATTAGAAAGGAGGTCAACAATATCAGAACGTTCCTAGAAATACTGTCTTGAAACTTTTTATATATCCTTATGTTCTCTGAAACAGGGATTACAGACCATTGTGATAATAGTAATAATAATACCTTTATTAACAATGAGACATAAAATACATCAGTCAGGCCTGCCGAAGCCACAGAGGGCTTGACTGGCAGTCAGCGAGAAAACGCAAGGGGATGCTTGCAATTCTAAGTCGAAACTTTCAGCAAAGCAAATAGTGAAGGGAAACAGCATAAAAGTATGGCAAAGTTCACAAGAAAAGATCAAGTTATAAAAGGTATGTGACATGATAGTACATAAATGTGTCATGACAAGTTCAAGCACAAAATTGTGGTTAATTAGAAGTGTGCATTAGGGATCTTTCTAAGTTTGTCCTTGGAAGCAGCATCAAGTACATTTTGTGACAGTCGATTAAAAAAGAAGTGTGTATAAAATTCTCACCTTTTTCCATACCTAGTTGAACACCTGGGGATTCAATAGCGTTGATTTGGTTTAAGACTGCAAGCAACAGAGTATGGCAACCTTAAAGCAGCTTACCCAAAAGTACCTGAAAACAACTGTCTCTGTCAACAACGCATCGAAATCAGGCTAAAGCAGTACGCAACATAGGTGTTTTTGATTACAGATATCTATATCATGGGCAATAATTTTTAACAAGGAAAGCAAAAGACAGTCCACTATGTTTTGCCATCGAATTGAGCAATGTCAGTACGCCGTCATGCCATACCGCATGATGCTGTAAGCTAAAGCATGTGCAGTTGTCTTTCAGATCAATAATGGTCAAAAGGTATCTTATATATGATGCATGGCACAATACACAGCTTTTGACGTATGTAAGCTAGATGGGTGTTCCATGAAAGGTTGCTGACAAAAAAAACGACCAAGTTATTTCGTAGTTAGACATGATGTTCACAGGTTCACATTTGCATAGCAAACAAATGAAACGCGTGTAAATGTTATGGAACGAAATAATCTCTGTTGTAGAAACATTTACAGCAATATAGGTAGTTAGCTGCACACCAGTCCACTGCCTTTATAACTCCAGTTTTCAGAGTGGAAATGGCATCTGGATAAACTTGATGCCCGCGCTGATAAAAAAGTATCATCAGCATATTGATAAACAAAAGCAGGTATAGCGTTGGCGAGATCATTGACATACTACAAGTTAAATAACAATGGCCTTAATATTGATCTTGGTGGAACCCCGACCTTTAGTTTGGAGAGAGAGCTTCGGAATTTTCCTATGTAGACGTACTGTTGCTGGCCTTGCAGAAAATTTTCTAAGAGAAGTAGAAAGTGCCCTCTGAATCCAAGCAATGAAAGCTTTTTTTAACAAAATAGTGTGACACACAGTGTCAAACGCTTTATGCCCAACAAGCAAAAATGAACAGGCTATCTCATCGCTCACAAAAGCCAAATTCAGCATATCAGAAAAATGATCTAACAAAGCTTGCATGCTATGGCCTTCTAGAAAACCATACTGTTGGGGGGACATAAGGCTCTGCTTATCTAAGAAGCTTGTCATAATGATTAACAAATGTTTTTCTAATACTTGTATCTGTAATTTCCAACCTTCTTGCGTGTACTAGCTTTATGTAAGGGTGTGATTCTCACAGTTTTCATTAACTGTAGAATTGCACCACAGTTAAATGTCCGTGTTAATGATTTACCAAGTTTTATTAAATTTGAACGTGGGCAGCTGTGCCGTGCAGGCACAGTTACGGTATATTGAAGGCACAGCTTTATACGAGGGTGAATCAGAAAGTCCTTGCCCCTATTTTTTATCAGCGAAAATAAGGTGCATACAGGTATTTGCAAATATACATACAATTCTACGTACCTTACACTATTTTTTCACAGTCCCCACATCAGTTCAGACATTTGCCCCATCACAGCGCTAAATTTGAGAGATGTCAGTCAGCGACGCACGCAGTCTCCCCAAATGTTTATCGTCGTGCAAGTCTTCACGGCCTTTTGTGAACTCACAACGCCACCACCTCGTACTTCTCAAAGCGAGAGACCTTTCCCCATACAAAGGCTGCATTTCCACGTGGATGTCCATGGGTGTTCATCTCTTGCTCCACAGAAAACTAATCACACTTTGTTACTCATACGCTGTGGACTTGCGAAGCACAACCCTCACCTTCAACAACTGACAGCAGCGCTGGGCTGCGGAGCTGCCGGCAGATAAGGCCGGGCGGTTCCATCAAAGGTCCACCACTTGGAATGGATATGCTGATTTCACAGTTGCACCTGTAATTTGGTTTAGAAAAAATAAAATAGGTTTGAAGACTACGATTCGCCCTTGTATATTAAAATGTACCCATATTGAATCTATCTGTGATAACAGCAGACTTGGAATGTTTGGCACTGTGGTGGTGCAGCAGCTTGTACACAGTGTCATGGAGCATAGGTACAGCATCAGGTTTCTATGCGCCCAAGTGCGTAGCCTCATCAAGGCCACTACATTTTTCAGGCTTAAAGCGAGACCTGAAACTGCAAAAATGAACACTGAGAGCCAGTGGGCTATATTATTCATGGTGCAACCATATCGGAAAGTTTCGTTGAACCTAAAGAAAAGAAGAAAAATAGAAATTTGCCTCCCTGGCACAGTATTTGGGCACTGCCTCCCTTACGAATCTTGCATGTAACCCTTGGCCCTCAGTCTCCAGCAGCTGAGGAGCACATCACCGAGGTGGTGGTCAGGCCTGCAACTTAGCAGAGGGTGCTAACAACCACCTAGCACTGAAGCTCTGTTGAAGCTGCAACTACTACATCCATTCATTGTAAAGTAACAAATCAGCTGTCGAGGAAATTCCATGATTGTACAAGGAAACTTGCTTTGGCTTTTCTGTAGAGGCATATGCGGTGCATATGAAAGATATGAAATTTGGCTGGGACGTACGGCATGCCTTGTTACAGAGGTAATTTAGTTGTGGAGGCATCCACAGCAGAAGCATTTCACTGTATTGACATTGTTATGAAAACTATAATGGTAGTTTTGATTGTTTGCACACGTCTACACTTTTTATACGTATCGACTGTCGAAAGCCACACATAAATAATGTAAATTGCTAAAAGAGGTGCATAAGAATACGCTGTACACACACAAAGAAAATAGCTTTATCCCGCCAGAGGGCAATTGCATTGAAGGAATGCCAAAAGCTATTTGATAAATATTTGAAAACAAACCATGCAATACCAGAAAATGTGGTTAATTAGCCATTTGGAAAGTAGCTGGTACTGTGGTGTTTGTCCAAATGCTTTTTAAGAATCTGGCTATAGAAATTTTGTTTATGAAACAAATTATTTGTGAACACTAGCCAGTATTGATCATATTTGACTTTTAAGATACACTATTTTTCTCATGCAGAGGCACAAGTGCATTTTGTGTGTTTCTTTTTTGTCTGCTTCAGTATGAAAACTGTCTGTCATTAGTTTTGCAGTTGTTGTTGTGTCTCGCACCTCACTTTGTTATCCTTAATTTTGTCCTGCAATAATACATCGCATGTTATTTTGTGCGCAAAATGTGTACCTATTGCAAACTACGAGTACAGAAGCCTTTGTCAGGTACAACAAGCACCATTTGCTTCTGGTCCTTTTGTTGCGTATGTATGCAAGAAAGAAATGTGCTCTTACTACATCTATAACAGAAGTAGCTGATAAGAAGGGCACGCTCGGCTATCGCTTCCTTAGTTCATCTGCATGTTACGAGGCTTTATGAAATGTTTGCCAGTGATAGTTGTGGTGCACTGCCGACTCTCTTCTTTGCTCAGCGACCCATCTTTTGTTGCATTTCAGAAATTTATCAAGCTCAGGTGGAAAAGATGATGCAGGAAATGCAAGGCAAGTCACACTTTCTGCCTTCCCGTGTCCACTCACATTTTTTGTTGCATACATAGGTGCCTTGATGTAGCAGACTGTGTTGTCCATAGCCTTTCGTAACTGTTCGCCCTGCATAGGTGCTCTTGTCTGCACGCGTCCTACAGATTTGTGCCAATATCGTCACGGACAAATCCTACTCCTTCGTGGCTCAGTTTCCTTTCCTTTGCTTGTTGTGATTGAGTCACATGTTGTGGCTCAACTTGCCACCTACTGCCAAGTTTAAGCACTTGGTGCGTGTTATTTTTCTGTTTACATTGCTGTCATGCGTTGAGAGAATGTTATTCAGGACTTATAATGAGTTGTGAGAATAACTCTTGCCCAAGACAAGTTTTGTTATTCAGTGTTTTCATAGAGTACGAGAAATAACACATTTCATATTTTTTCATTTTTCATATTTTTCATTTTCATTCATTTTTTTTCATACATGCGAAATACTGGTCAAATGAAGAAAAATATTTCTATGTTAAATTTCTTGCTGTTTTACAGGAAAGAACTTTGGAGTTATGAAACTTCCCATTTGAGACCATTGAGTAGAAACAGTAAATATTCAGTGAAATGCATTTATTAGTTCATTTTCTTTAGGTGACTGTTTTTGAAGACAAGATGTTCTTAGCAGACTTCCCCACAGGGTTGGTGTATCTGGGATCTCATTATCTTGCAGCCACTTCGAGAAAAAAAAATGGTTGGTTATGTGACTTGTAGATGTCGTATGAACGTGAAAATGGCATCAGTGGTATCAATTGATTCTTTTCCATGCTGAAAACACAGCAATAGTCAGCAACAAAGAATATATTCAGAAATGAGGATAATTAGCTGTAAACAGGGTGGGATGTGAGTGCCTGTGCCGCTGTCACCCTCTGCTGTGCCCCCACGAAGTGCCACCTAATTTGGTGCTGGCCTCCTACTGGATTGCCAATTCAATCCGTCGCATCCACCACCACCACATAAGCCTCACACTTATTCATCTTTAGTAGTGCTTTATTTTTCTGCACGATTCTAGCCTGCTGGGCCTTCGTGGTGCCCGCCGTATCCCAGCAGAAGAATCGACGTCCAACCTGGACTCCTCTCTTCTCACAGTTTAGATGGCCTCCCTGTTGTGCTATTCTTGCACGGTGCCTCAGAGTTTTAGTGAGGAAAAATGTTTTCGACCGTGCACTGCGTGAAGTGGCCACCCACTTCATGCAGGCACCCCCACACATTCAGATGTCAGCAACCTTTGGGGTTCAGATCGGCGTGCGTGTCAGCCACAAATGTGCTGCTTCGCACTAATGCTCACACTGATCGTGTACAGTTGTTGGCAGGTAGAAGAGGTTTGTGTTCACTGACTCCCGTCTCGTCATTTTGCTGTGGTTTGAGCACACAAGCACAGCACGGAGGACCATGGCCAGCGAGAACGTCAGTAGAAAACACGCTCGTGCTTGTTCACTGCCGAGTCAGCTGAGCTGCCGGTGGCACTTCGTCATGGGGGACCGGTGTCCCAGAATTTCTGGCAGTGATGCAGGTGCAAACTATCTGTAAGCAGGGCTTCGTGAGTCATGCACAGTGTCAGTTTTTGTTTTTCTTGTAAACTATAGGTAATTCACAACAATTAAACCAGCATGCCAGTTGACAGCTTGGTTAGAGCTGCTAGTTTTGCTATACGAGCTTTGCATAAAGTTTTATCCGCCATCTGGTAGAGTCGCTAGTAATATATCTATTTCGTCAACTCTAATAGTCTCTTCCTTTCTGATTCAGCTAATTAATCTGATAGTGACTGCACATTTTTCGGGCGTTGGTATCTTAGTCTTCCTTCTCTTTTTTTTTCATTTACTCACAGCCAGGCAGTATGACATGGAAGGCACTCCCCTGAATGATCCTAGACGCATAGCTGTGGCATTGGGCAGTGCCGCAAGCAAAGGCTCCAGGGTGCATGGAGGCGTGAGCTCTGCCACACCATTGAAGGAGCAGCAGTCGCCACAAACTGTGAAGCCCCTCACACACCCAAATCATTCTGTCATGGCAGCAAGCGAGCCAGGAGTGACGTTGGCCAGCAAGCTCTCCGAAAAGGCAAACAGTCCATCTCGCGTTGTGTCGAGTGGAGCAATCCAGCCATCAAACCATCAGGGGATGCTGGTATCAAGTCAGCATGTCATGGTGAGCCAGGCTGTTGCTTCAACAAGCCACATGTCTGTGTCGGCAAGTTCGTCGCCTGCGTTACCTCCTGCCTTAGCTGCCCATCTTCCTGTGGCCCTTGGAGGTATGCTGCCGGCATCCCCAAAGCCAGGCGCAAAATATGTCGTCGTTCGCAACTGCACCAACCGAGCACTGGACCTGAACACAATCCTGTCATTGCCTGAGCTGAAGACAAGTAAGCAGATGGTCGTCATCCAGGCAAGCCGAATGACACCTGCCAAACAGGAATTGGCTGGTTTGTATAAAATGCTTTTTGTGTTGCTTTGTTTTATTCTATGCTGACAGGCTTGGGACCATGGATGCATATTGGGCTGTCTTACGTGCACTGCGCTGTTCCTGTACTTTTCTGCTTTGATGATAATTTTTTCATGTCAAAGAACAAGAAGAAAAGGAAGCACTAATTGATATGCCAATAATATTTTGCTGTGACAGCTGTTGTGTATTTATACCCGCAGTCTCCAAGTCCACTGGCAAGCAGTATTGATGCTGTGCATGTTTTCTAGTGTCCCAAATGCAAAACACGTGAACTGTAAAAGGCGTTGATGAGGGCCTGTAAATTTCTTTCCTTCTGTTCTCTTCCACAGGTTTTGCTAATCGGTCTGCTTGCCAAGTCAGATTGTTGAAAGTAATCAATAGGAAGTTGTGGCCCTCAGTCACACGCGTAGTGGCCCGTGCACTTTTTCCAAAGGCTGTGGTCTGTTTTGGCGAGCTATAAATGCCAAGTAATTTTTGTTATTGCTGTCATGCTTTTCGCTTCACTATGGACTGTGGCATGTATGTATTGAGGCATGAGTACTATGCTTTGCAAAAACTTGCAGGTGAACCAGCGAAGGTGCAGCCTGTTCGAACTTCTTTTCCACCTATGGATGACGACGATGATGACTTTAAGCCAGCGAAGAAAATACGCCAATCTACAAACATTGTGAGCCATGCCCTCAGTGTATTTAGCCATATTGCCTCCGTGATGCAACGTACCATATTTACTTGTTTCTAATGTGCATATTTCTCACTGAAAGATTGACGAAATGTCTGTGCGCGCATTAAATTTGACCACAAAACCATAATTGCAGTAGCGACAAGCTGTGGTCGTTGGCATTAAACATTCTCGCGATCAAATCCACACATTGTGACAGCTGTAGTGGCTAAGGTTGCTTTCTGTTAACCAGTCGGTATACATTTAAAGGGTCTCTGAAACAGTTTTTGTCGTACACCTAGACACAGGGAGTATCTCTCAAGGAATGCTTTCTCACAAGACTTTTGTGTCAACATGCTATAATAACGTGGGTATGAGGGGTTAAGCATTATCCTCCCCTCAAGCCATGGCGTTCCCCCTTAACATTTAAAAAAACACCATGCGGCCATCGCTATGTCCCGTCTCCTTCAAGCAGTGACGCGAGTGTTGTCTACTTCCAGTTCATTTTAAACAAGTGCGTTCCTGCGTGTCTTTTCTACACCGTACTTATCGTTAAGCTGGGACTACATGGAGTGAAATTTAAAGACGAACTATGTGCGTTGGATGCAGGCGCATCAGCATTGTGCACCATGTTCGCTGGCTTGTTGTTATTTTTTAATGCTACAGGAAGCAATAAGAGACGGATGCTGCCGTTGGTGTTTGCCTCATTGCTGCGAGAGTGTACACAATGTACAAACTATGAAGTAGCTGTTTCCAGTATTATTTCAGTTTGATAATTGCCCTGTAACGTGAAAATATCTGATATGTGTGTTTACGATTGTCTCTTTATTACGCTCGTAACATTTCTTTGCAGCCGTCAGCAGTCTAGTGAAACGGTCTGTTTACAGCATTTTCGCTAATAAAATAAATATAAAATACAAAATAAATAAATTAATTAATAAATTATAAATACTGAGGGGGAAAAGACAGAATAAATCCACCGGGAATCGAACCCACACTTTCAGCGTGGTAGGCAAAGATGGCACCACTACACCAAAGTCTAGGTCAAGATGGCAGCTTTCTGATGGACATTTTAACGCATTGTAAAGCACATTCAACTACCTTTTGCAATGCTTCTTTTTCATATCTCAGCTTGTTGGATATTTTTCTATTTTCGTTCTTGGCAAATTACTATATACTAATAATTAGCTTTCTGAAAAATGCTGAACCTGTGGTTACCGCTGAAAGCGACTTTGTTTTCAAAACTCAAAACTGCGGGTGATGGCTGCATGGACCAAGAAGGTTGGTGTTCACACTGACCTGCAGCACTCGCGTCTTCTCCAGTTTAGTCACTGCACTTTACTCCCTGCACACACTGGCAATGCAAGACGAGCGTAATACAGCGTTGGTGCCGTTCATGTTCCGGGTGCCAAAGAAGACATCGCTGTTCCTATTTTGATGTGAGAATCTCTCTGTGCCGCATTGGCTGCCCCATTGCCAGAGCAGTAACAGACAGCTCATTCTCAGGCTAAAAGTTGCCATTAGTTGTAGCATCTAAATTTATTACATTTGTGTAGTTATTTTTAAGGGTACACAAATTACTATGCATACATACGCTGTTACAGGGTGTCTACCAACCGGCAAAACCGGGGATTCTCAGGGTTTTTGAGTAGTCTGGAAAAACTCAGGGAATTTGTGCCTCTATCAGGGAAAATTAGCTGTAATTTTAATGAAAGGGTCGAAAGTCGCGGTAATGCTGGCTCGAGTACACAGAGAAATCGTAATGAATCACCTTTGACGCCCTGTTGTCGGCCGGAGGAGTTTTCAGTGTACAGTCAACGACCGACTTCCCGGATTCCCACTAATTTGGACAGCTTCACGGCACCGCCATCACGTACCCCATAGATTCAATGCATCAGAACGTCTGAAATTTTTGGACGCAAAAACTCTTCGCCGTCCGATTTTCCGGACGTTTTGCTGTGACCGCAGATCCGAAACGGCATTAATCAAAGCCACCGCCGCTGCCATTTGATTACCTCGCCGCCTCGAACCGGCGTTCTCGCACAAAGATTGGCTGGCAGCCGTAGCCATGTGCACTACTGCGGCAATGTTAGGCCTAACTGCTTCGACGTTCGCTATGAAGCTTCTTGCCGTTGGGTGCCGTGTTTTTTATTGAAAGAACTCGCTGCTGTCAGCAATGGCACGGACTCTTTGTGGTCCTCGCGATTGGCTTAGAAGCTTGGAAAGCACGGTGCGTTGTATAATTCCGGTTCCCGAAAGTCAGCTTCGCCTAGATACAGAAATGTTACTTGGTGAAGCATACACAAAAGTATTACAGTGAAGCATAAGAAGCGTGGGAAGGACCTATTGCCACGGGACACAGTATGTATTCCTTAATTATACACGCGTGAACCCGGTATTTCCTGTCACAGTACGAGCACGGATATGCCTAATACGTGCACCTACAGGCCTTTAGAGAGTTTTCGAATGTGCCTGTGGTGGTTTGAGCCCCTAAGTGTAGTACATGACATGCATTTCTTTTTTCCCGCTCGCCGATTTTTTGGACGTTTTCGCGGCCCCTAGGGAGTTTGAACAATCGGAGGTGTTCTGTGCAACTGGCCAAGAAGATGCTTCAAATTTTGCGTGGGGCGGACGAGTGGCGGAAGGAGGGCAAGAACAGAAAGGACCTACGCATTGAGGAATGAACGGGAAAGGAAGCGTGCTGCCGCCGTTTTGAAGGAGCTTGAGCTCAAAAACAAAGTGTTGGCTGATGCCAAGATATAGGTGCCCCTCATCCAAACCAAAATAAACTCTTTAAAGCAGTGAAACACAGCACTAAGGCATCGTGCCCGGGCTGCGAGTATGTCAGGACAGTCGAGATTGGCTTACAAGCTGTTGAGAGAGAATCTTAATTGTGACAAAGTTCGGGCTTCATGCCACTGAGCTTGCTATCATTTGATAGAAATAGTTCATATTCGAAAATATTTGCTTCTCTATGCATCTCCTTTTTATTCGTATCTGAGAATGTCCGACTCAATTTGCAATTTTTTTCGAAGACATTTTATCTGCGGTGCATTTTTAACCCCTCCCTTCTATTCTCATTTTGAATAACATGAACACTACTCCTTAGTATTCAAATTGCATTGAATCGTTTTTTTTTTCACATGCTTATTAGACAGTGACAGCATCGGGCGATATGGTTTCAGGCCGTCTTGACATACAGCATAGTTCTGCATCACTCAGGGAATTGTGCAAAGGCACCCAGGGAAAACCTGGAAACCTCAGGGAATTTGGAAATGTGAACTTGGTAGACACCCTGTGTTAAAAATAAGCTTAATGCAGTGGCATATTTCAAGCATTTCCAATGACGCAACGTAGGTAGCCAATCGTGTAGGTCGACCAACTGTTGTCACACGCTCCCGCAGCGTAGCAGGGAACTGAAAACTCGGGACAATGGCGTCGCTGCTATCGGTAGCAATGCGCATATTTAAGACCTTATAATAAATTACACGCTCTCGCGGAGCACATATTTGTGTCACTTAATGATCAGAAGGACCTACCCTAATGACTCAGTTCGTTTCTACAGTCGAATCTCCTTAATTCGAACTTGAAGGGGGCCTGAAAATTCGTTCGAAATAAAAGTTCAAATTAAAGGAAACTAATTGAATGGAGGACTTACTTGCAGTGGCGCATGCGAACTGAGCTAAAACATGAATGGGAAGTTCCAGAATATTTAGTCACACGTGTTTGCAAACTACACTCAACGTCCCATCTTTCGGACTCCCTTAATTGGACTGCGAAAACGTCAAAAAAAAAAAAATAACGAATGCATGTCTTTTATTGCCCCCAAGAGCTCAAATCACCACAGGCACATCCGAAATGCTCTAAAGGCCTTCCAGTGCTCCTATTAGGCGCATCTTGCTCGTACTGTGATAAGAGACGGCGGGTGCACGCGTGTATAATTCAAGGAAACATACAATGTCCCGTAACAATTGCCCCTTCTAACTTTTGGTATGCTTTGCCGCCTAAGACTGCCGTATTGGGGAGAAGCTGACTTATGGAAACCGCATTATGCAAATCGTCGTGCTTTCCGCGCTCCGAAGCCATTGGCGAGAATTACAACGGTGGAATCGGTACCATTGCTAACAGCGGCAAATTATTTCAATTAAAAACACGTCAGTGAACAGCAAGAACTTGGTAGCGAACGTCGAAGTAGCTAGGCCTAGTGTTGCCGCAGTGTGGCTACGGCTGCCAGCGGATGTGCGTGCGAGGCCGGCGGCCTGAGGCGGCGAGGTAATCAAAATGGCGGTGGCGGTGGCTTCAATTAATACTATTTCGGACCTGCGGTCATAATAAAGAGTCCGAAAAATTGGACGGGAAAGGTTGTTTGAGTCTGAAATTTCAGACATTCTCTTACACTGATTCTACAGGGTATAACACTGCCGGGAAGGCGTCCGAATTATCGGGCATGTCCGAAAGATTGGGGGTCCGGAAAACCAGCCGTTGACTGTACAGTACACCCGTCACTAACAGAAGTAATTGGGGATGCACGTCTGCACAAGCCTGCGCACAAATTTCCGCCATGTTTTTTTTTTTTCTTTGCCCGCGGCATTGAGGGGTCTCTTCTAAGCTTTTCCTCTAGTTGGATCAGAGCAATGCTAATCGGAGGTGCCACCATGTGATTTGGCACACTGCTGAGAGCATTGACGGAGCGCAGTATGTTTGAATTAACTGTCGCAAATGCATGCGCGTTTGAATTATTGGCCGTTTTGCCCATTCGAATACACATAACTTTCACGGGACCACAGTGTCATTTCGAATAAACCGAAATTTTGAATTAAGCGTGTTCGAATTAACAAGATTTGACTGTACTACGTTGTCAAAATCCTTTCAGGGACCCTTTAAGAAATGTGACATCTCAAATGCAATAGATGGCATGAAAAACGAGATGCTCTGGGGCTGTTAGGGATAAGAAGGCCTCTGGCAGTGACAATAGGCAATGCCCGGTTCACTGTAGCTCAGATGCTATAAACTTTCTTTTGTAAAGTCGTGACAAATTGTCATTACTTTATCTCTCTTACCAGGAAAAACTAGTTTGTGGTATATCAAGAATGTTGCATTTATCGTTTATCATTTATTAAAGCATGAGAATCTGGGTGCATATTACAGTCGAAGGTGCCTTAGAATAAATATGATACGTCTCCTCTCTTTTGTCAGGGTAGGCTTAAGCATATGTGCATGTTTAGCCCCATTCTTCCTGATACTCCATTACATACATAGCAGGCAACAGCACGAAGGCTCTAGCCTTCTCTCCCTGCTTGTATTCTCACCCTAAAACATGGTGCGTTTCTTTAAACGAAAGATAAACGCATGTGTCATTTAATTTAATCTGACATTAAGTCTCATACTCTTATCTTGCGAAATACGACCTAATTATTAGATGTAAGGCATGGCAGATCTGAATCCACTTACCATTGAATGCGTAGAGTGGCGCATGTCTGCCACTAGCGGCCGCCACCTGCATTTGTGACCATAGCATAAGTGCATTGCATACTGGAAGCGCAGAGGTACAAAATTTGTGATTTGGCAAAGCCTTATATCCGCAAGTTATGTAATAGGGAGTGTTCACGTGACGTCACACGGAGCCATGTTGTGGTCCTATTCACAGCTTTCAGTGTGCCGTGGGAGATAACGAGCAGCTTTTCACCTTGTTGGATGTAATACAGTAGCGCGACCTTGACGACATCAGTGCATGACTCCTATAGTGTTTATGAAGTATGCACTTATTCCATAGAAGGTGTTGCAGATCAAGGACAACTGCACTATGAAGCGTGCAAAGTGAGACTTCTACGACCGCATTACTTGCGCAGCTTCCACAGCGTTGCCTGCTAAACATGAAATGGAGTACAGGATAGCACAATGCGTTGGCAGGCTAGTTGGTGCAAATCCATAACTCCTTTCCTGGTGTTAACAGTGCAAAACATAGACGAGACACGAGACGAGAAGACGACACCACAAGCGCTGACTTTCAGCGCTTGTGCTGTCGTCCTCTCGTCTCGTGTCCTCTCGTCTCCTGTTAACACCAGGATGGAAAACCAACAAGTGCAAGCTGCTATTCTAGCATAACTACTTTGTTTAGCGCAAAACAGCGGACACAAGAAAGACTTTCTTGTGTCTGTTGTTATGCACTAAACAAAGTAGTTATGGAGTATAGGATGCTGTTTATGGCACTCAGCACAATTGACCTGAACTGAACTTTGTTTGCTTTTGTGAGCAAGCTTACCTTGCTTTTACTTATGTAGATATTGATTCCTTTTGCAGCCTGTACCTAATAGTGTCGCAAGCCTTGCACCGCCAAAGCAGGAGATTCCAACAACAAGCAGTGCCTCCAGCATCTCTGCAGTTGTTGACCAGTTATACCAGCAGCAGCAACAGCAGCAGCAACAGCAGCAGCTTCCTCCTACACAGCCTTCCACTCCATCCAAAGGGCCTCAGGGGATTGCAGACAAACCTTTGGAGAAGTGAGTTGTCTGTAGGTGGTGGTGGCATATAAATGCCTTTTAAAGTGCATACTGAATAGCTTTCTCAGGCTCTTTCACCCGTTTTCGTGGTCTGTGTTTGGTGGTGGTTCGACTTTCACTGCCGATGCAAGGCATTAATGCAAAAGGCAGGTGATCTCGCGCACCCGAGTTGCGGGGTGTGTTCATTACTGAACGCCAACTATTATAGCTCTTTAAGACGTACTTGCTGCCCACCTATACTATCGTTGCAGATTTGCTGGTTAACGACTCTGTTCTCTATGAAAATACACAAAGAAACAACAAACATTCGTGCATTTCATTCCTTTTAATATCTCCTACAATGCAGAATCCAGGTCAGTCTCCATTATGTACGAGAAAAGCGAGTTAGGGTGAAGACCATGCCCCCATGCTCTTAAGTTTGGTTGGATCACTAGGCTAGATGTCCTGTTGAGGTTGTCTGTGGGATGGCTAGCTTGAAACCAATCTGACCATAGAAATCCAAGGAATGATGTACAGGGTGACTCAGGAGTAACAGAAAAAGTAAAATGTTAATCATTTCAAAAATTATAAACCATATCAATATGTCGTTTTTGCAGCAATACATAGAAGAAAGTGGGATTTTTCTTAGCGACTGAAAATCTTGTAGCTAGAATAGTTCCATTTGTCATTAAGAGGTGGCACTGTTGTGACCCTAGGGAAGTGGCGGAGCAGCTGAAGTGTCACCTGTCAGTAACAAATGTAACTAGTACTCTTGATATGATATTTTTTTGTCATAAAACAAGCATCTCATGTTTTTCCTGTGCCTTTCTGTGACAAGTACATATTGCTGTGGTGCATATTTTCAAATAAATAAACTTTTATTTTTATTTTACTTTTACATCAGTCCATATTCTGCTGCGTTGACTGACCACTAGCGTATATTTGGAATCATAACAACAAGACTGCAAGGGTGTAGTGGATAGGTGCAGGTCCAATGCAGTTCCTGTATTGGCACAACAAATAGTGGAGCATTGCATTCTGTCCTGCACTCGATGGTCGATGTTTTTTGCTACTCGCTGGTAACGCTTGCACATAAAAGAATGCACCCCAATAGTCAATTCATTGTTGGGTGGCATTCCTTTTCTTTTTTGCTTATCAAAAATGCAAGCGTGCATGCATGCGAGGCATGTGGACTTCGTTAAATCGAAACTGCAGAACTAGATTCCCCACCTGCGGCAAGCTGTTTTTTCTTCCACTTTCATTTCGATTAATTTATCGTTTCTTTATTTCATTTATTAAGCACAAGTAATTTCCCCTATGTTGCCCTTGGTGTCAGTGTTTCTTGGCTTCTTATGATATGACTAACAAAAATCGGGCCCATCCGTTAACCCCCCTTTCTTGTCGTTAATGGCTGTTTATGGCATATACCCGTTTCTAGCACGCGCCTTTCTTCTTCAAAAAAAAAAAGAAAATTGGGCCGAAAATTGCCTGCGTTGTGAAATCGTACAAGAAACCAAAAACGCCTCCGCAACTTATGTATGCTTTACCGCATAACACGGGAAGTTATGCGGCGAAGCTAACTTTAAGAAACTATGTGGCGAAGCTAATTTTCAAAAAACTAGCCGCCATTGTGCAACAATATTTCTTGCTAAAAAATCCGGTGCCTGTCAGATTTTCACTTTGTTTAGGAGCTTTAATATCATTTCTACGTTATTGTTCTACTTGGGAGTCATAGAAAGTGGGCACACGTTTGACTCAGGGGCTTGTTAGAATTGGGCAACTACTGCAAAATCAGCTGTGTGTTTTGGCATTTTCTTTGCAATTTGTTTAATTTGACCTGCCGGATAATTCGATCACTTTCGGAGGTCTCATCAAGGGCAACTTAACAGAAGTCGAATGCATTGCTTTTCGTTGTTGAGTTTCAGATTTGTGAACTGGGTTCCTTTCTTTCTTTCATAACTTTCTGATTATCGGAAATTTTTATTATAAGAAGACCTATGGTCCAAATAAAAAGTATACGTCCAGTAATTGCTAGTTTTTCGCTCTTATATGCTGCAAATTTCATCTAGATTAGTTCATTGAATGCTAAAACAAACAAAACATCCTCTTCACTCCTGTGTATTTTCATAGAATATCCAGAGATTAAGCATCATATTGACAGAGTTCTCTTTTTCCAGATTAAGTCTCACATGTAATATATACCACTGTTGCATAGACGAAATGTTAAAGGTGTACTGACACATAGACTATAGAAAATCTGTCACAAGCTTCTCATACATAGAAGGGTGGCAGTTAGCAAATGTGAGTGCGGCGAAATACTTCATTTATTTCAATTTCACACTAAAGTTGGTCTCAAAATGGTATGCCGAGCATCGTCAACGTTATCGTGACTGCACGACACAGAGCAAAGTTTTCTGAAGCTGTGTAGCAATAAGGCTCCGTATGATGTCATTACTCATTATTAACATTCCGCAACCGTGGCCCAGTTGTAGAGCACCTGCCTCGGCTGCAGGATGTTGCGGGTTCGATTCCCACCACCACCATGCGCCCACTGGTTCAAATGCACACAAGTGTACCCCAGCCTGGCATTTGGCTTTTCTCAGGGTTGATACGCTTGGGAAAGAAGCCTGCTCCCTGAATTTCTCTCGAGACCCTCGTGAGCACAAAAACTGATTTGTGCGTATCTTGTGGCTCTCAGTTCGTGTGTAGCACCCGCAGCGTTTGCAGGGATAGAGTGAGCCTGAATGTCATGACATCATGATGCATCCCCCTCATTTTTACTGAAACTGTTAGTAAAGATATTCTTAGAAACTATTCATTTGTATTCACAGAAACAAGTAAAAGTTCTACGGTTAACTTTTTTAGGGTGTCCTGAGGCTTATCAGCATTTTTTTCTACAGATTAAAGGGCTTGAACCTCCATTTAACACATGCAAGCATAAGAAAAAAAGCTTGTTCAGAGATGTCATGTCAATACTATTTAAGCATAATTTATTCTCCTGATGACGTTTGCTGTATATTCGTGTTTTTTTTTTTTATTTCAAGGGTACCCACCATCTACTATGGCACGAGAACCCACAAGCAAATAGCGCAGGTAGTGAAGGAGCTGAAGAAAACTGACTATGGCAATGTCAGGTGAGACGTCAGTGCTCATTCTCAATGCCACAAATCAAAAGTTCACAGAAGCACTCCAGACAGCAATTTTTTAAATTGTTGTAGGAGTAGAAGATACATTGAAATCTCAGTTGTGTGTTCCTGTTTAGAATCATACTAAACTTGCCATTACTCAACATTGAACACAATGTGGTTTACACTGGGAAGCAATTGCTCACTCAGCAGTAATATCGTAATTGTGTGTATTAACGAATGATACGGGCAGTAAATACTCATGGGATATTTATCTACAGGGTGATTTCAGTTTCACATGGTCTCTCATCTAGTCCGGCGAAGAGCCACATGATTTCTCAGAATCATGCAGGATGTAAAGTTTGGGTAGCATGTCTTTGTCGCAGAGGAAAGCATGTCACGGGGTGTCTGTTCCTAAAGGATCATCAAAGAGCAAGCAAACATTAGGTTTTCATAGTGATCGATTATGATCCGCAAAATGTCTCGGCATTAGTTTGAACCAAGGGACGACTTTGTCACTGAGAAATGAACATTTTAATACAAGAGATCGCCTAAGAAAAGAAGTGTTGATTTATCATCCACATGTTGAAGCAATGTACGAATGATGCTGTGCAATGACAATCCAATACAGCAAGCTTTTAAAGAATGGATTGACTCTATGTTGAGGCAGGGCTGGTATAGCCACCAAGGCCATCCTGTCCTGTTGTTGTTGACCTTCAGGCTAATCTTGGCCATCTCAGATGCTTTAACATCACATGAAGTCTTATTGTATGTGCGTTTTTTAATTCTGACTTTATTCTAACATGGGTATGGTGTTCTGGAATGGTGAAGTGTGTCATCTGCACTGTAAAACAATGGGAGAATTGTGTTCATGTCTGCGACAGTGCCACAAAAAAAACGCTGCGACCAACTAGCGTTCTTAGTGTGCAAAATTTCTTTTTGTAGCACAAAACGTTCTTAATTTATAAGCTCAAATGCTGCCAAAACACAATTGAAGTGAAAAAAAAATTACACTCACACACAGACACACACACACGCAGAGTTAAACCTCACTATAAAGAACTTCAGTACAGTATAACCTCATTCATACATCTTGTAAAATATGCAAGAAATAACGTACTAATCGAAAAAGCGTACGATCGGAAATCACTAAAAAATTCACTCAACTGTAGATTACATCTACTTTATATGCAAATCGTTGTGTGAATCATTGCAACACGAGGCGCCGATGTGCGCCAGTCTGGTGGGGCTCCAGTGGCCCCGTGATGCGCATTGTCATTTTTACCAACGTTATTGTTTTCCGATTGCGCAGTGTTTTAAGATTCATCGGAATATAAATAACATCGAGCTGGTGGGCAACACCGGAATACAGTGCCACCAGGGTGATACATGATGCTGCCTTTGCACCGCCCACAGTAGGGAATGGTGGTGCTCTTGAGTTATCGCCTTTTAAAAGCATGTAGTATGCTTGCAATGGCACTGTGGCCCAAGCGCTGTGAAACAGATAAGGGAAGATGCTTATCGCAATAGGATTGGCAGCAACAGCTGTGAATGTGTTGTGTGACGACCCGGGAGGAGATTTGCTGGTGCCAGAGTAAAAAACTTTGTGCGCACCACCATTTTCACCTGAGACAGGTGGGCGATTATTGTGGGGAAGCTGCCGCGGTGGGCAGCTATTGCTCTCGATCATGTGCGCGCCTTTTCTTGTGTACACGGGATCTAGCAGCCGGAAAACGTATCATACGTTTGTAGTTTGGTGATCTAATGAACATTGGTGCCGAAAGATTGTGTTTTCCGGGCACGTATGAACTGGTAAAAATTAAGTATAACTGTACTGGGTGATTTTTTGTGTACTGGGTCATATTTTGTGTTCTTGATCATGGACATTGACGCCAGGAAATCATGCTTAACAGGATCATATCAACAAGGTTCTACTGTATAACAAAATTTTAAATATAATGAAGTATTTTAACTTCTTGTCCATGGAGCACCATGTATATAAAACTTCTATATAACGAAGTGTGTTTATACATTGCTTCAATATAACGAAAATTCACTGCCACTGCGAAGAAATGCCAAGACAGTAAAGTGAAACCTCTGTGAACACAGATAGTCAAATGGTTGAATTACAAGTAGCATCGTCTAGGCATACAGAAGTGCACATTCCAAGTAGTTCAGCACAGAATGGCCAGAGTACCTTCCAACTGATTATCATGGCCTTCATGGTTGCATCAAATCAGTTCATACTGCTTTAAAAGACCTGCGAGGGGTGCATGCTATACTCTGTTGATTGCCATCTTGACCGTTTGGGAAATGTTGGTTACTCTGAACAGAGGTCGGCAAGCTCAGTTTGAAGTCAACTATGGTTAGTGGCCTAACTGTCGTTTCGCCTGCTATGTAACTGTGCTAACCATGTTCGGCAATAACTGCAGTTACACTAACCATGGCGTCACGCGGCAAATGGGCTTCTCTCACATGCTTCTTTCTGGACGCACTGCGTCATCTAGGGGCGCTGCCAAGAAGTCCACGTGTGTCTTCTGAGAGGAGAAGCATAGTGCCAGGTGCCTGTGAACTCTGAGAATCATTCCCTCACTTGCCGCACACCCATTGGCACATAGTCAAAGTTGGCGAGATGTTCGTTGGAGAGCGGCACTTACCCAGTGCATTTCTGGCGCAGCCTGCTAAACGCCGGGTGGCTGTCTTTGAGGAACCTTTGTGACTTTGGTTTGATTCCACTCAACATCGGAGAAGTTGAAGGGATCTTTTTCATCATTGTAGAGTAGCGTATTTCCAGGGGCACATAACTAGTTACTCAAGTTGACTTCATAGACGTTCACTGAAGAGTGACAAACACCTACTGGCACATACCCGGTGAGTCAAGTTGCATCAGAGAGGTTCATGGAAGACCACAGACCGAGTGGCGGATACCCAGTGCTCCATGTTGGCGTCGAAGAGTTTCATTAAGAGAGTGGTACCTATCCAGTCCCGCATCTACAGTGACCCAGGTCGACGTGAAATAGGTTCGTAGAGGACCGGCACATATGTACACATTGCTGCCCACTCAGCCACACAAGCTGGTCTGACGGTTCGTTTCAAACCCTGTTGCCTCAGCACGGCACTTCGATGCGCTACCCATTAGACTACCCAGTGACCCAGGTAGGCAGCAAAATGGTTAGATGCATACATACTTACAAACATAGCCCATGTGAAGTACCCTAAGATTGCTAACGCATTAAGATTCCGACAGAACCCATCTCGCAATGAATGTTGTCATTAATGCGATTAGCTTTGAAAGCAGTGTGGCGACGTGCCATGTTCCCAATGCCGTAACACGTCATGCATGAGACCTGTATGCTGTCAGGCTCCTCTCTTGCACTTCCCTCTGGACTCTCGGCACCATCTAGCTCTGCGACTGTGAAGTATGCACATGGCGTGTGTGTGAATATATATTTAGACAAGCTTGTTTAAACATGTACGGTGTGGCTTCAATTCTGCCCAGCACAGGAGAAATATTAAAGGATCTTTTTTTGTCATTAATGATTGGCAGATACTCAGTGGTACATACCCAGTGACCCAAGTTAGGCCAATGGTTTCGAACCCACTTCCGTCAGCACAGCAGCCCAACGTGCTATCTGGTGGACCATGGATTGCACAGTTACCGGTGTTGGCGGTAAAATGGAGACAAAGTTAGCCCACGTAAAGTGTGTTAGGTATACTAAGGAATGCTAATCGCATAACAAACAAATTCTCAACTTCATTTTGTCAAGCTTGCTTAGTGCGTGCATTGTAGCGCACCAGTGCACTTTGTGTAATGTAATGCTTACCCTAGCCGTCTTTGTCCGTTGTCCAGGATGTGTATCCTGTCCAGTCGTGAGAGGACCTGCATCCACCCAAGAGTGTCAAAATTACCAAACAAGAACGAGTTGTGCAAAGAGCTGCTTGACGACATGGTCAGTTATGAATTGACTTGCTTCTCCCTTACGCTCTTTGAGTGAAATGTTTTGAATCTAGCAGCCTTTACAGGAACAAATGAGCATGCGTGTTCAATAAAGTCATACCTATAGAAAATGAGAAACGTTTACAAATTAGTACATAGTTTGAGCAGCACATCAAATGTCACTGCAAACAGTCTGCTACACTTGCATTTGGTTATCAAATGCAGTATTTTCATTTGTATAACCCACACCAAAAATTTTTAAATTTGAGTAAGAAGTTAAAATGTGAGTCATTGGTTCACCAGATGAATTACATTTCTACATGTGAGTTTATAAAGCTACAGTTAATTTTTCTTATACTTTCTTCAGCAGCTTCACTGCCTATTGGCTTCATTTGGTCGTTGCTAACAATAAATCAGGGCTCTTGGCTCCCTCTGATTCTCCTCATTCAGGTAGTTTATCTTGGCAAGCTGCCAGGGAAGCCATCATGCCTGCAGACACCCAACATTGCGCTGTCCCTTCCCATGCGACGGCGCAAGAGCTTCACAGATTGAATACTGAGGCAATAAATGGAAACTGCTGCGGGCACAGGTGGTCAAATAGTTGAATTACATGTTTGCAAACATACTCCTGAAATCACGTGCAGCATGACAGAGAGCGGCTGCCGAAGTGGAGTAGTGTCTGATAAACATGAGTAGCAGTACTAGTATTGTACACAATCATCTCAACACAAAACTTTCTTGCCTTGATGTTCAGTATAAGGTCCAAGTGCGATAAGGCCCTATGGCACCTGTGCTGTGAGTGTGAGAGATAGCGGGTCTGTTCGATTCGCCTGCACCACTGTGAACCAGTTCACGGCGGTTCACGAGAGGTTCAGAAACTGTGCAGCTCGATTCCGGAGGTGCAGGCCCAGCGAAACAGTTGAAACGAATGCAAAGGTGCAGAGGCGGTGTAGGCGTTATGCTATGTCAGACTAATGTGCACGGAGTGCGTAAGTTTGACAGGTCCTGAACTGCAGGTGTGATCGGTTTCTGGGGCTTAAATACACACCACGGTTGCGTAAACACATCAGACGTGCGTAAGCGTGGTTTTAACGGTGCTCGCGCCCGTGTGCTGCGTCGTCTGCTGAGCCGCTGCTTCGCACCTCTATGCCTGCACCAAGTCGGCACCGACAGTGGAGCGGGTGCAGCAAAATCATGAACCAGCTCTGCACCTTTCCTGCACCTTTTGAAACGAACGTCGTGGTTCTGCGGGCGCCATTGCTGCACCGCTGAAACGAATGGCAGGGTGCAGCACCTCGTGAACTGGTTCAAGTGGTGCAGGCGAATCGAACGTGCCCAGCGTGCGAGTGTGAGCTGAGAAGGCTGGTGGCTTGAGGCGTGCTGCCTTCCCAGGCATGAAAAAACGATGAGTGGGAGCATATGCTGCCTGTGCACTCTATTCGTGGAGTTAATGTGCTGTCTGAATATGTGTTTAGTGCTGGAGGACACATAATCTTGCATTTCAGAGAAGCGTTTGCTGTGCCACAATGCTGTTAATGTAGTTTGTAAGGGAATGTTTACTGCAACTTATGTGGCCGATAAAACTATGAGCCTTTGTTAGTTGCCCAACACAGTGGTATTGTTATCAATGCTTCTCCTTTTGGACGAAAGTACACCTTTTTTTACTCGTAGAACCAATGCCATAAAAACAACACGTAACGGCTAGCGAAATTTCAAATGCCATGCTCAATCTTGCTCAATTTCTCATACATGACACATGCACGCAATGCCACAAATTTACAGCAAACTTGGCAGGCGTGAACAATGGGTTGTCACCTGTTGCCTCAATCTCGTGCACTTTTAAAGCAAAGCTTTTCTTTGTGGCGCCCGACAGGTTTGATGCTGCGTCGGTTGGAGTGTGTGGAGAGTGGACCTCTGATAGCATCGCCCCCTGCGGGTGCCTGTCAGGTGTGGCAGCGGAGTAGACGCGAAGGCCTCATAGGCTTTGCTTCTTGCTGTCGATGCGAATATATTTTCGAACGGCATAAAACTGTACCTTTGGTCGCCGACTCTCCAATTCAACTAAAGAATTGTTTTTTGACATTGAAATTCTTTTTTTTTAGATTGCCAGATAATGCGGAAATTTTTATGGCCCCTTGCGTGTAAGAAAAACAGGTTGGCTACTGTAATTATTTGCATAAGAGGTCAAATTTCAATATAAAGAAATGTTGGTACAATTAAGTAAAGTGCCGCTTTTACTGACTTAGTTCTATCAATGTTTAACTGTATCGTATTTACTTTATTCCAGCCTGCCCTCGATGCTAACGCACACAAAATTTTACACGGCCAGAAATGGACGATGTAATGCTCTCAATTGTAATGCACACACTTATTTTCCTGCTTCAAGAATCTCCTACAGCTGCAACAACGTATGGAATGGATTGGATTGTGTGACAGCAATATTTAGCAGCCATGATGGAGTTCCAGTGCTTGCAATACGGAACTGCGAAGCTATTGAGATAACTTATCAGTACTCTAAGACCGTTGGAACTGAGATTTTGACAGGAGCTTTAGGTGGCGTTCGATGTCAAATTTTTGGCACTAGCAGAAGCTTCCAGCACCCACATTATGGCAGAGCATGCCCTTAGGGTTTGGGGGGGTGGGACTTGGGCACCATGTATTGCAGTTTTGATTTCGTACTCCATTCTAACGTGTATTTCATATTTGAGTGACCTTTTCCTCGGGAAAGTGTGTGTTAAAATTGAGTAAATATAGCACCTGCTTGTTCAATTTGAGTGATAGTCAAGTGATAGTGATAGTCAAGAGTCTGTGCTGCTGGGCAGACTTCAAATAGAAAACTTAAAAATAAATAAAAACGAGGAGCACACATTTTTCTTTTCTTTTTTTTCGCGAATGGCATTCTGACAATCTGGAAACATCACCAATAATAAATTTGAAAGTGATAGGTTTTCTTTACAGGTCCTCCACAAATGTTCTTAAGAATAACTGATCACAGTTTTTAAAGAGGCACTACGACAACTTTTCTTGAAACCTGAGATGCATTAACGACCTCCACTTTTTGAGTTTTTAGCAGATTTGGAAGGGCATGCATGCATGTGCCCATTGACTGGATTTTTGGGTTGTCGTAGTTCATGTAACATCATCGCTAATGTTGCTTAAGGTTGTTAAGGTTGAGAAAGAGCAGGTGTTTGGAAAGCTGCAGGAGAGAGCAAGCAATCTGTTATACAAAATTGTAGGTTGCCTGGAATATTTTGGCTTGGAACAATATTTGGCCCGCAAGCTCACGGCAGCATTGTCTGCAGACCAGGAACGTTCTCTCACAGTGTTCGAAAAGTGTTTCAGCGCACCTTTTTGAATAAAAGTTGGAGGAGGTTGAGCTTGGATGTCTCGGTAGTCTACCACCGACTGAATTGCATGTGCTCATTCGCGTGCAAGGGCCAAGAAGCTTGCTCGTGCACAAGCTTGCCTTCGAAGAAACTGGCGAGTGGGTGCGTAAGATGGAGTGTGGGTGCGCTAGGCTTAACGCGCCGCTGTTGCCAAAGCTTTGCCGCTGCAAGATAACGCCTCGGAGGCACAAGGACTGATGAAAATTATTCCACTTACTATAACGTGTTGCATGCATTTTATGATGGTTCGGATTAGACTTGTGCTACAAAGGTTAATCGTATTGGTGAAGCATGTTAAGGAAAAAAAAGTACCATAGTCATAGTTGATGCCTGAAGCCATCTTATGTAATAATTCTTTCCATTTTTCTTTTTTTCATTTCTTTTGCTCTTCATCCTGGATAGTGCGGGAGCATGCCTTTGGGCAGAAGATGAATAGAAGTAAAGAAGAATCCTTACATAATATGGCTCCTAGTTGATTGCTGCTGGAGGCAGGGCATAGTCTTGTGCTGTATATTCACTTCTTTCCTTGCTTTTGACTGTATAAACTTATGTAAGGGAAATCGCTTAAATGGCTGGCAATTGTCAAGTGTATGTGGGCAAAATATTTGTCCTGGTGAGCGTGCCCCATGGTTTTCATAAATAAAATGTTCTTTTTTTTTTAGCTCAGGCATAGGGAGTCAAGTTTACATTTGTGGACTTTATGCCCAACTTGCACGAAAATTCAAAATTTATTATTCGGTATGCTTCAGTCTGATAGGTACAGAATGCAAGGTGCATCCTGAAGCTGAATTTTAACAGACGGGAATATTGGGGCCCGAAGGGAATAAATTAAGCATACTGATACATTATGCATGATACATCATTACTCTGGGTTAATCTTGACCACCTGAGATTCTTTAATGTGCGTCCAGTACATGGTACAAGGCCTTCTTGCGTTTCGCCCCCATCAAGATACGGCCGCTACAGCCGGGATTTTATCCCTTGCCCTCGAGTTTAAAAACGCGACACCAAAGCCACTATGCCACTGCAGTGGGCCATCGAATTCTCGGTACTAGTAACATGCAGCGCGACCCACAGTATTCAAATCAACATAAGTTTTGTGTACCATGAACTTCACATCACAACAGTGTTCGATGTGACACATTAGTGGATGCGTAATGGCCTAGAATTGCGTGCTATACCTTTGTGCAAAACAGCTGTAACCAGCCCTAATACTAATTTGGTGTTGCCTTTAAGAGCGGACTGTGCTATACACAAATACGTTCTAGTACCAGAAAAATTTTGCTTGTCGATCTTCAACCACACCCCAGAAAGTCTTACGAGTGTGAGAGGACCCTTGTGGGGTACCTGCTTGGGGCATGTTTATTCAGAAAAGTTCTAGAAGCTGGTGACATCAGCAAGATTGTTGCTGAAAAATTCACTGTGATCTAAAAACAGCGTGTTGCCAGTCAGTCTCTGCTGTTACAAGTGTTTTTGTTGCTCGCATGCTGCATCTGAAGGTTAATCATCATTTATAATAAAGTGTGTGTTTATCCCACAAAACGTCTGTGCTCAGATCAAATTAAAGAAAGAAGTGCATGCCATCCTCCCTGCATTGTGTATGTGGGATTTTTACCAATTTTAAAGTTCACAGGTTGGCAGGTATGCGAATGTGAAACATTTCAGTTCTTTTCACTTTTAGCTTTTGGTTATCTTTCGTGGTGTGGCTGTCTGACGCATGTGATGAATGTTTCTTCTAGGGTTGCAGATTCCACAGCAACATGAAGAGGGCGCCCCCCAATCCGGCAATGGAGCCGTACGATTTGGAAGAGCTTGTCAAGATTGGGAGAAAGATCGGGGTTGGTTTGGCCTACCTGTTTGCCGTACGTTATTGGTACTGCAGTTGGCTTTGTGAGCACGCTCAAAACCAGCTGAACAGAAAGCTTTGCAAGTAAACCTGCCTAGTCACTAGACAATGATTTCAGAGCACTTCGGACAAATAGTATTATTATTGCACACGCAGCAGGTGGCCTGCAATGTCTATCAAACAGGCACGTGCCTTTTCCTTCATCATCTTCCTCTGCTATGTATACTCCCTTTTTTTAATGAAGAGCCATCGATAAGCATGATTAATGATGGGCTGAATTTTTTAGACACTTATGTCTAAGCAACATTTCTAGAAGGACTAAAAACAGAAATATGTTCAATGACAAAGCATCTAGGGATGGAAAATAAGAGAATTGCAGAATGGTTGCAGAATAGGTGGAGGATAGGTGTCCAGACTACAGTAGAGCCTTGTTGATACGATCCCATTTCGTGGGATTTCCTTGTGCCAACGTTCGTGATTGAGAACAAAAGATATGGCCCTATGCAGTTTTTGTTACTGGTTAATACGTTCCTGGAAAACACGATCTTTCGGCAGCAACGTTCAGTACATTGGCAAACTGTGATCCCATGGTGCATTTTCCGGCCGCTAGATTCCGTGTTAACAAGAAGAGGTGCGAAGCATGCATGGTTGAGACAAGCAGGCACCCACCATGGCTGCTGCCTCAGTGCTCACCCCCCCCATGTCACATGTCACATGAAAATACCAGCACATACTCGGTCTCCTCTCCTGGTACCAGAACATCTCCTCGTGGTTCACCGCACATCGCATTCACAGATATCGCTGCCAACCTTATTGCGATAGGCATCTTCACCTAACTGTTTCACAGTGCATGCGGCATAGTGCCACTGGAAGCGTACTGCACGCTTTTATTAAGCGATAACTCAACCGCATCGCCATTCCCTACTCCAGGTGGCACTAAGTAAGCATCATGTTTTGCTCTGGTGGCATCATATTTCAGCATTGCCCACCAGCTCGATTTCATTTCAGTTTCCCATCGCCGTCTTAAAACAACAAAGCTTGTCATAGGCTTCTTGGGCCCAACCAGCTCAATGCACGTCGGCGGCTCGTGCCGCAACAATTCTCGCTAAGTGGGCTCATGAAGACTTCCCGCCATAATGCCCCACCCAAAGAAACTGCTGACACAGGCTGAATTCAAGGAGTGCAAACATAAGGGGGCTTGCTGAAGTAGCAAAAACAACTATGCATGTCTCGGGCTGATTGAGCCCCACCAGCTCTGTATGCGTTGGTATCTCGTGCTGCAACGATTTGCGCAACACTTCGAATTGAGTAGATGTCAGCGACAATTGTCTGGCAACATTTTTTATCGACTTTGGGCCATGCATTTTCCCACTTAGTACGTTTTTTCTCACATTCTTTTCCAAAACATATGAACAAGGTTCTGTACAAGTTTGTACAGGTTTGTACAGCCTCCGAAGATCAACTTATTGTGTGACCAAATCTCTAAGGCCATGCTGATACCATATCACGCAGTGACACAGACGTCACTGGGCGTCAACTCAGCGAAAGAGTTTCGAGTACAGCAAGAAGAAAAAAAATAGAGAGGTGGCCTTTGAAGGAGTAGCAAGGGTAGCATTTGATTGCAAACAGCTCTGCTCTTGTGAGGTGTATTTCAAAACTACGTGTTGGAAAGCATCTGTGAAGCGCTGCCCTTTAATATCAGGTGCATTCCGAAACTTTCTTGGAGGGCTCGTTTGTCGTTGTTGGAAAGCATGCGACAATGATTGATGCCAGTGTAACGAGACTGCTGGAAAGAGCATTCCTTTGTTTCGTGGCATGGCATGGTAGCTCATCTCGCAGCACAAGTGATGGTGAAGGTCAGGGCTTATTTCTTACCTGCCACTGTCCCTTGATGGCTATGGCTTGGCGCCAATGACTGCATGGTTTTCAGGCATCATGGCAACACAAACTTGAGCCCACTATGCCGTGGTCATAGATCTTGCAGGCCAGCTTTGACACTTCACGTGTGCAAAATGCTAGCAATCTCTTATGCTGTGATGATGTGTTTCGCCCAAGGATGACAACTAGTGAGGCAAAAGACACGTTTGATTTTCTGCAGCTTTCTTGTCAAAACGTTATAGTCTGGGCTTTTGGCAGCCTCAACAACATCAAGTTGAACTTTTGGATAAGTACACGAATTGAAGTGTCCAGAACAAGGAAAACTTGCTGATAAAATTTCAGTAAATGTTTTCTGAGTTTGCTTTGATGAAAGTTTCTTTCAGCACACTCAATGTGCCTTTTTCTTTAGCAATATTGGATGTGATCATAACAGCTTGGTGAATTCAGTAATGAACTGTATTGTGTGCTTGATTATCACAGTGTCTGACTATAGTAGAATCCCATTGATACATTTCTTAGAGTACCACAGGAAATCAGCACATTGTCTGAGGAACTGTAATGTCCCAAAACACTTGCAGCAACACTACAGATTACACAGAAAGCTACACTCTCATAAGAAATACTTGAAGTTGAACAGGAAGCCAACAAGCTGTCGAAAACAAGGTAAATTGAAAATATTTAAACAAACAATTGAAAACCCTGGAGAGAGAGAGAGAGAGGAAAGGGGAAAGGCAGGGAGGTTAACCAGAGAAAAAAAAATCCGGTTGGCTACCCTACGCTGGGGAGAAGTGGCCGTTTTCAGTTATGACCTGCAACAGTCAACGTAGGCACTGCAGACAGATGGTGCCGCATTTATGGTGCACATTCGCTGGTTTTAGACGTAACAACTGGGAAGGCAAATGTAACAAGTAGAAAGCTAATATACGCATGACCCTATGAGAACAGAACGGGACCAGGATTTCAGAGTGTAAAAGCCAGGAAAATGTAAGCAGGAATATATCGACGTTTCACTGTATACGAATGCACTTGTGAACAGAAGCATGGCTTTCCCCTTTATTTCAGATTTGCCCCTACTACTGGAGTCTAGATCTGATGCCGAGCGCGGACATCATTTTCTGCCCCTATAACTACCTGATCGATCCAGTGATCAGGAAATGTGTAAGAAACAGCTGCTCCTGCACGTACCATTGCTTTTTTTTTCTTCAACCCCCGTTCTGTGCATCGTTCTCTAATGCAAATGCTTCATTGCTGATGTTTACAAGAGTCTGGCCAGGCACTAAGTAGGAATATACGTAGCTACAATAGACAACACCTGTTACTGTAATGGCAACAAATATTTTGAATGTAACAGGAGCACTGTTGTCTTGATCATTTTTTCTGTGGCACTAGTATTAGAATATCTTATACTGGTGTAGTCATGGTACCCTATCAGTTGTAAATATTGAATTGTAGAGTGCTATGGGGACCTAGGACAAAATTTAAATGAATAAAGCTGCCACTTGTGCCCTTCGTCAAAGCGGCAACATCTCGGCAGCCATACATACCGTCTGCTTTGGCTCATTGGCCATGATGTTCTGCTGCCGAGTGTGAGGTCGCAGGTTCGATTCCCAGCCGTGTGGTGCATTGATTTAGGCATACGCTCGAGAACTCCAAGTTGACAGAACATTTTACCGTGCCTGGGCTCCGAATGATGCTTTGCCTCGTGGTACAAAACACTTACACATGCAAACATTTCTGATCAGACCACGTATTGTACTGGGAAGTGCCTGTCAGCCTTGCTGCATCGTTTTTATGGTGCTTGTCATTCTGACGAGTGACTGCCCTGATGAGGGGTCCCAAGTAAATGAGTGTTTAAATCAGTTTCAGTTTTAGAGTACGCTCACTTGTCTCCATTTGCCTCCTATCTTCTAAACATCTCTTTTTTTTTTTTTCCTCCTAGTTGTCCATTGATTTGAATGATGCTGTCGTAGTTCTTGATGAAGCGCACAACATTGAAGATATCAGTAGGGAAGTGATGAGCATTACAGTGACGCAAGACCAGCTTCGGGACATCATCATGGACCTGGAGGAAATGCGTGAGCCGCCTCTTTTAATGCTGTGGCATTCACACACGCTGATCTCCTCTCTAGGCGAGGTGAAATGTTCTGTTCACAACCACCACAAGAAACAAAAACAAGACAACATACCATATGTTTCAATTTGTTGCTCAAATGCACAGATGTGCCTTCCAGCTGTGTTACGTTACTTGAGCTAAAGGCAAGGAAGCTGATAAACAATCTTCCTTGCCTTTGAACAATCTTCACTGTGGGTTGAAGTCAACAGAGAATTTCATTGCACTAGCAATAATATAATAATAATAAAAGACACTAAAGAAAAAAAAAAGCCATTTGAGCTGTATATATATATAACCTTTGTGCAATACTGAAAAAAAAAAAAAACCTACCATGAGAAGAGGCGTGGTAAGTAAGAAAAGACACAAAATCTAATACAGGCAGCACCAGTGCCTTGACGTTCCTGCACCAACACGCCGTGATGTTACAGATTTGTATGGCATCTGCCCGGGCTTAGTTAATTTTTTATCGCCAAAGGTAGAATACATTGTATTCTAAAAGATCTGAAAACGGCCCTTAACACATTTAAATAAGTTTTACCGAATAACAACAACCCACATACAAAAAAAAAATATTTCAGAATTTCTCACGTAATCATGCCGTATCGGCGCTGGTGTTGTGGCATGAAATTCTAAATATGAAACTATGACTTTCGTTTTCTTTTGGGCGCTGACAAACATGGACAGCTTTTTTTTCTTTTTTCATCGAAAGAATATTTCTTTCTTTGCTTGCGAGTGAAACTGGGTT
The DNA here is from genome assembly GCF_038994185.2 of Dermacentor albipictus. Classification (NCBI taxonomy): domain Eukaryota; kingdom Metazoa; phylum Arthropoda; class Arachnida; order Ixodida; family Ixodidae; genus Dermacentor; species Dermacentor albipictus. Next base: position 111,303,680 of record NC_091822.1, on the reverse strand, counting down.
AGCTCGCAATTGATCAAATAAAAACGATGTTCTTTCAGAGCGTATCCAGATCATGCCCATGGAACACCATGCCATTGCGAGAGTGGTGAGTCATTCACTTATGGCTGCGTAGATGCTTTCAGGGATCATTCATATACCCGCCATGCTTGCTCAGTGGCTATGGTGTTGAACTGCTGAGCACGAGGTCGTGGGACCGAACCCCAGCCACGGCGGCCGCATTTCGACGGGGGCGAAATGCAAAAACACCCGTGTACTTAGATTTAGGTGCACGTTAAAGAACCCCAGGGGTCGAAAGTTCAGGAGTTTTCCACTACGGTGTGCCTCATAATCAGATCGTGGTTTTGGCATGTAAAACCCCATAATTAAAAAAAAATTAAAGGGATCATTCATATAAGTTCACTTCATCATGACTGACCAAGAGGTCCTAAACGCAGGGACATGTAGCAGCGCTAGTGTTACTGCCTTTGAACGAGTACTTGAATGTTATTGATTGTTTAGAGCTTTTCTTCGTGTCAAGAAAGGGTCCCATACTTGGATGGCAGACAGTAGAGCAGTGCATTTCACTTTTAACACCTGCTTGCCAGTACGGCGTGCTTGCGGAAAGATGCCCCGCAATTAATCAAATCCATCCCACCTAGGTGTGTGTGCAACTCGCCTGCAGACTTTGCTCGACACTCAACGAGCAGATCCCCTCCTGGGTAGCCACATACCGCATTCGCGGCCATTAGCACCAACCTTACAGTGATAAGTAGCGTGCAGTGTAGTAACACGTCTTTATTGGTCTGGATGGCCGATAAGCACTTTCACCTATCTGTTTCACAGCACGTGGGGCGTGGCGCCATTATAAGGGTACTGCATGCTTTTGATGGGCAAAGCGAGTGTCACGTTCCTCTCTGGTGGCATTGTGGCATCATATTTCGGCATTGCTCACCAGGTCGATTTCATTTCGGTCTCCCGTCGCCTCCTTAAGACAACTATATGCATCTTGGTTTGCATCGCATCGCATTGGCCTCTCGTGCTGGAACAATTCTCGCCAAGAGGGCACGTCATAACTGTCCCGCAAAATCTGTTGACTCAGGCCGAATTTGAGGAGCGCGAATGTAACCTTGCCGAATTAACAATAACAACAGTGCGCGTGTCTAGCTGCTCGGTGCCCCACCAGATCGGCTGCAGTGAAAGGGGCAGGTCCACCCTCCGCATGCATATTGCAGAAAACTAGGAGCTGAGCTGCTGAGCATGGGGTCAACGGTTTGATGGCAGTCACACATCAATGTGGGAAAAATGCGAAGCCACTCATGTGGTACTTAAATTTTGGTGCTCATTCATGAACCTCGGATGGTCAAAACTAATTCAGAACCCTTCGTAGTGGCATCTCTTTAATCGGCTGTGCCGGTTTCAGGTCACACAAATTGCGTTCTGTGTCCGCCCTACCTGTTGCTGTTTTTACAATGACCTTGCCCACGTTGCAGATGTCCAAACTCAGTCTGTGGATAACGCAACATTCGGACCACCTGAACGACTACAAGAGCTTTGAACAGTCTGGAAAAGTCTGGGCTGGCACTGAGATCCTTGCTTTTATGACTGACGTTGGCCTGAGTCCAGACAGGTTCAAGGATTTCAAGGTTGGTCCTGGCAAGAGACACACATACCATTTAGGGTAAATCTTCGTGCCATGGACAGGCTTCACAATGTTCTTACATGAACATGGCACTAAAGGTACAAGTTCATCATGCCACTAAGGCAACGTTGAGGGGGCTAGGTAGTAGCCTTTTTAATTAAAACAAGCCGAAGTATGCAACGAGGGTAGCCATGTGAGCTTATCTGTGCATTTTGACTAAAGGTGGTGTAGCACAAGGAAACTCGAGGACAAAAGAAGGCACATTAGACACACAGGTGCTACTGACAACAATGATCTTTATTTCTTCGCAAGCCAAATAAAGCTACTTTCAGGGGATGGCATCACAGATCAGGTGAATCTCACTACAATCAAAAACCAAAAAAGAACCAAACAGAGCAAACAAAAAAACTCAGAAAAGATAAACCGTCGTAAATTCCTTGTCAGTCAAGGTTAAGGAAGCTTTATTGATACATGCGTCAATATAATAGTGAATTTGATAGACCTCAATTATTAAGCAAGTGACTTCACGTTTGTTTCTGCCAGCAATAACTGCATTATTAAAAGAGAGTTTGTACCCACCCCTCTGGCAACGTAGCACAAGAAAACCATCATGTGGTGTTTTATTAACCTTTTATTAGCCTCTCTTAGCCATTCATTTATGCAGCGTCCTGTTTTCCTGAGGTAATATAGGTTACAGGACAACAGGATACGATAGGTGACATATGTTTTGCACTCAATGAAAATTTTTCTGGGCTTTTTTTGACATGCACCCTTCAGATTCCTTGTGGGATCTGTTATTTTACACAAACTGCCTATCTTACTGGTTGCTGAAAAGCAATTTAACATTGCTTTGTGCAGCTATTTTATTTAAGTTGTGAGATACCTGGTGGATGTAGGAAACAACTGCTAATACATGTTTCTTCTCGAAAGGTGTTCGCACCTGTTGCGGTCAGGTCTAAAACATTTTTTTCCCCTGTGTGGCAGTCGCGCGCACCACATTTACCTGACATGTTGTTCAGTGCAGCAGCTCTTTGTTGATTACTGTGAATTCCTTCTTTTTTTTCCTTAGAACCTTGTTACTGTCATCACAGCTGTTGAAAAAGGGCCTGATAAGGATCCGGAGCTCCTTCGCCCCACAGTCAATGCAGCGACATCTGCGACTTTGCAAAATCTTGTCATCATCCTGGACTTTATATACAGAGACAATCTTAAGTATCTTGGTGATTTTAGGTAAGTTTCATATTATAGCATCATGCGCTGCTTGCAGTTATGTAGAGAGAGAGAAATAAAAGAAAAAGACGGTGTTGTTATAAGCTGCACGTCATCGTTTATACAATATTAGAGAAGCATTTAGCATATCTATATATGGTCATACAAGGGTTGCGAATTTTTTCCCTTAAGAGGAAACTTTAGCTCGGGCACAATTCTGACGTGGCCCATTTAAACACACGTAAAATGCAAAAACGCTTTCCTTATATAACCCCTGGACCGATATCAATGAAATCTGTTGCATTTGAGAGAGAAAGTCACATTCTAGTGACTGTTGGAAGTGGAATTTCGATTTAGGGCCTGAATTTTGTTACAAAGATTTTCAGAAATGTGAAAGTTCAAAAAAAATTAAAGCACAAAGTTTACAAATCAATAACTCCGTACCAAGAGCAGATATCACTGCTCTGGAAATGGCATCTCTTAGTTCATTCAAAGCGGACAAATTTTACATGTCAATTTGCATATTACATGAATTTGTTACATTCTGTATGAGGGTTCTGCAAAAGCTGTGTTTACACATTACTAAATTTTTTGAAATTCGTGTGTAACATATCAACTGTGTCCACGTTATATGTTCTGTAGATGTAATTCACAGAATTGTGATATTATTTTTCATTGCTCAATTATGGAGTTGTAAACTTCATAGTTTCGTTTTCCGAAAATTTTCTATTTCTGCCAATTTTTAATTAAATATTGATGACCGAAATAAAAAATTCGAAACCAACAGTCACTAGATTTTAAGTTTTTCTTTTAATTGCAACAAACCTCGCCAAATTTGGTGCAGTGGTTGCCAACAAAATCGAATTCTCATTTTACATGTATTTATATAGGACCACCATAGCTAAAGCTTCCTCTTAAATTTACGTGTTTCAAGCGTGGCCCATAAGCAAGCAAGGGCGTGGGTCTTATACACATTCCATAATGGTCGATGTGGTTTAGTAAGCTTCACCGCAATACAGATACGCATTGTAGTTAATTTGGCTCGCAAAAATAAAATTGGCAAATAAAAGTTTCAAGAGAGCACTTGAGATTATGATAAAATGGGCGGTGCAGGATCTTCTGGGCACCCAAGGGGAAGCGGGAGGATCAAAGCTGGAACCTTGGCGGTCTGTGGGTTGGGCCCACTGAGGTCAGAGTGTGCTGGGTTGTGCTTGGCTATAAGATCGGCTGTCTGCAATAACAGAAAGGGCATTTTTCACACATGCCGCAGGTGGCTGAGAATAGTTGAGTGCAGTGCACTGTCCCACACATAGAGCACAGCTCTTAGGTGCTTGTTCTTGGGTTGAGAGCCGGTGTCCCTCGGTGTAACCACGTAAATGCGTGTTCGTCTTCGTCTTCTACCAAAGCTGCATCTTTTGCCACTCTTCATGCCAGTTTTCTCATACTGCCCCTCGTGCTCGTGCCACTGCTCGCACGTTCATTGTCGCCTTCTCACACGGCTGGCTCTGGGGCTGCTGAACATGTCAATGTCCAATACTGCCCCTTCCTCGGCAAAGCAGATGACGGCATTGGCCCGCTGCCAGTCGGTGCGGTGATTTCGGTGTCAAATTTCTTGCCTCAATATAGTGCGGAATGAAAACACATATCGAGCTGCACTCAAATTTCGCATTGGGGAGTATCGTAATCATCGGACACATTTTCTTTTCCTAGATTTTGTATTCCTTTCTCATTGGCGCAGACATTCAGTCGGCGGACTTACTTGTTGTAGACAATAATGCAGCCCAGGAACATTGTATAGTAAGTGGCTTGTTTCGACATAGAACACATGCAGAAGTTGACGGTGCATCGGCTACTCATTCCAGACATTCACAGAATAAAAAGCTACGGAATTATGCCACTGCGACATTCCATAAAATGGAATAGGAATGGAATTGACAGCCATGCTAAGTAATCCTGGTCATGTCATATGTTGTGAAGGCATTTTGTTGCACTGTCATATGGTTACTTATGTGGTTCTGTCGTTCAGTGTAATGCGAGGTGCGTAAGTTCATAGTGAAGACTTATCTACTCTTGCAGACCTTCTTTTAATGTAATATATTCATGACTGTTCTTAATTGCACCGAGTGACTCATTTTTCTTGTTCCAGAGCTGCTATGGTGAAGGCTCCTTCGAAGAAAAAGCAGACAGAGGTGCGTGGGAGCTGCTTGGAGCCTGTTAATTTCATGGACAATCCTAGAGCAAACTCGACTGTTCGTCATCTGAAGACGCATTTCCATAGTGCAATTTGTATTGTTCTGTGCTTCCGTGTTTCTCTGCGATGGTTGCTGAATGTTGCGCGTCATCTTTCTTTGAATCACCTGGAAGATTTTCTTGGGGCATCTCTAAATCCTCTAAATCATTAATTTTTTAATAGCGCAACATGTGTCATACAATTTTTGAGACAAACTGATGCTGTGAAAAGTCTTGTACTGTAGATTGCTTTCGAGATAAACACAAAGGAACTGTGAAAACTTGTGTGTCTTATCAAAAGTTTGCCTTTTAAGAGAAGTGTATTTAATCATCAGGAATCAATGAAAGGTTCCTAAACCTTAGCTTAACAGAGAATTAAAATTTGTAGGGTTCATGTTAAAGGCGTTTACTTCTAAAGGAGCAGTTGTTTTCTGCCAGCATTCTGACATGCTTGAAGGCTTTGCTTTTAATGATGTTGTTCTGATGACATTTTTTTTTTTACACTTTTGTCTTTGTCAGGCTGGTAGGCGGTCATCAGGTGGCAGCACGTTTAACGTGACCTGGACGCATAGTCTGAGCTTCTGGTGCCTCAACCCTGCTGTTGTGAGTTCCTCCATTTCCGTGCTTTGGTGGCTCCCAATACAAGCGCATTTCATGGGCTTCTCTGTTTCCCACCAAAAAATGTTTTTTTATTTGATTGAAGGTCTTAGAACTTGGTGCATTTTTGAGCGTGTGCACAACAGAACGCATACACACCACAGAAAAAAAAGTATCTTGAGGCAGTTTATTAAACACATGGTATGAATTGTGCCTGTTGTTGAAAACACACTGAAAAACAGTGACATGCTTATGCCTCACCATCGCACTATAAAGTGAGCATCCTTGTCAACTCACGGTGTTGCTGCAACTATACTGTGGGCTTGCATGTTCATCTCTATAGCCCATTAGTCTGTTCTTCTGATGGTCACCTCATCTTTGTGCAGCTTGTGACCTGATCACGTACGCTCAAAAGCACTGATCTGATCATCTTGCTTAAAGTCACGATTAATAAGCGTAATGGTCGAACGGTGTGCAAGTTGGCGTAGATTCGTAGCAATGACTATACAGCACTCTGTAACACAGACAGAAAAAGAGGGATGAAAGAAATAAGCTTGTCTTGTCTATTGTTCGTCTTTTTCACCGTATGTAAGTGCACGTGCAATTTTTTTCTCTATACAAGTAGACTTCCGTTAATTCGACTCCGGTTAATTCGATTTTTCAGTTCTTTCGTACCCGACTAAAAATTCAGGGGGGCGCCAACGTATTTCTATAGGCTTCAACGCTCATTAATTGGATCCTGAATTTTTTTTTTTCCCAAGAAGATCGAGCCGGAAACCACGTTCGCGGCGTAGTATGCTTTGCCGCATAACACACATGCGTTGCGGCGAAGACTTCAGCAATTATTGTGCAACATGCGTAATACTCTTGACCATTTTTCTTGCTAAAAAATTGGGCGCGCATTGGATTTCTACTTAATTGAGAAGCTTTATTGTTAGCTCTGTGTTAGTGTGCTGCTTCGGACACACAGAAAGCGGGCGCGCGTTTGATTCTGGGACGTGTCAAAATCAGGTAAATACTGCCAAATGAATCAGCCATTTGTCGTTTATTCCATGTTTTGTTTAGTTCGTCCCACCAGATAATTCAATCAGTTTTGTTGGTCCTATCAGGGTTTAACTATTCAGAGTCGCCTGTGTACCCATCTTTCCAAAATAAATCTTCAGCTAATAGTAAGCGCTCATATTGTTTTCTCACCCTTCGTCTTTGTCTGATTTTAGTGCTAAATTTTCTGCATGAATGGCTGTGAGGTTGTAACCACATTGATGTGCCACTAACAACGTCCTAATTGATAGTGGGAAAACATGCAGATCCATCGCCATGTTAGTATCTAAAAGACGCGAAGCTTTTCTGAGTTGGCGGGGTAGCAGCAGTAGCGGATGGTGCAAGCACAGCCTGTACAGCTGTTAGCAGCCTGTGTCACGAGGACTAAGGCAATGTGCGATGCTTGTCGAGGGAAGAATGTTGATAAGAAGTGTATGCACAGAGAAGTGTGCTACACATACCTAAATACATTTGAGCTTTCACACCCATAGTGCCACATTGGCACATCCATTCTGGGGATTCACCAAAAGTGGGTGCATACCCAGTAGCACATACCCAGTTGCACATATCCACTTCCAAATTCCTCTGTTCGGGAAACCAGGGACCCAAGCTGTTACTTATTGCTTTCACTATTGTCAAAAGTGGTAATACTTGTAAGTGGGTTTGCCTGTACTTCTTTCTGTTTAATTAAATAACATGCCAACTACCCACGAACGTGTTAAGCCCCAGCCACACTGGAAGAAAAGCACAAGTGGTGCGCCGCCACCGGTGAAACGTAGCTGCGGCAGTGCGGCCATACCAACTGGTGAAGCACCGCTGCTCATTTAATTGAGGAAACGGCAGCTTCTTGTATTAACTTGTAGAAAATTTTTTTTATGGGCATTGACAAAAAGAAAGTTCAGAGCACACTGACAAGCTATTTCAATGTTGCTGAATAAAACTGCGTTGACTGTGGCTCGCGTGGCGTCGAGTGATGCTGCTCCGCATAACGCTTTATGCGGAGCAGCATCACTTGGCGCCACACGAACCTTTGCTATTGAGTTTGTCACTGAGTAAGCCTATTTTCATGCTTCTTGGAGCTTGCGTTGTATAATACGAGTTTCACATTATACATTTTATTTTCCGTTTCTTGTGGAGATCGTAGCAATGATATTCTACTGTATATTGAAACTTAACAAACGCCCGTGTCAGACCATGCTGTGCTTGGACCACTTTGGCATGGTTGCACACCAAGAAGAGCAACCATGCCTTCATTCATTCCTCTTTTCCTCGTTTCCGAAAAAAACAAACAAAAAAAAACAGGCCATGTCAGACATAAAGGACAAGGTGCACTCCTTGATTGTGGCATCAGGAACGCTAACACCCATGGAGTCGTTTGAGTCGGAGCTGGACATGCCCTTCAAGAGCCAGCTGCAGGCCAACCATGTCATTCCACGTGAGGGGGTGAGAAAAAGCATTCTATATTAGTGCTGAATCTCAGTGGTTGTTTGCTCCTTTGTTTAATACAGGAGTTTGTGAACTGAGTTTCAAAGAATCCTGATGCTTTAAGGACGGCTTCATTTCGTTGAGGGAGCAGATGTATCCATTGCGATAGCTCAGCGGCGATGGTGCTGCGCTGCTGAGCTCGAGGTAGTGGGTTCAAGTCCACCTGCAACAGCTGCATTCTGATGAGAGTGTAATGCAAAAACGCTCGTGCACCGTGCACTGGGTGCATGTTAAAGAACACGAGATGGTTAAAGGGACACTAAAGGCAAAAGTTAAGTCAAGCTAAAGTGAGAAATTACTGTTCGAGAACAGCTAAGGTGTCAATATTATCACAAACAAAGCTTTAAGGCCGACCCATAAAGAGCAACCTTTCCTGGCGAACTTTTGGCGGCGAGCCACGGCACAGCGGCACGGCAGCGTGCCTTCGTTGAGCCGCACACACATGCAATAAAAACCCGGTGGCAGCTGCTGTGATTTCAGTGTTGTTAGAAGTGTCATGGTTTGTTACACCATAAAATGAAAACAAAAGTAGCTTTATTTTTACAGGCAGACCATTTATTATATAGTGGCAACATGGAGAATGAGTTATTACTTAGCTTTCATGTTAATTTTACAAATCTGACCTTTTCTTGTCGGAACCTAAACTGCAGAAGGCGATAAAATTGCTTGAGTTGCGCACATTGTGCAGTGGTAACTGGGATTGGGTGTAGCGGCAACGAGGTTCGATGTGACATGCGTAGGTTTCACGGCCATACTCATTTTATGGCTCGGTGCGTCATATTTTGGCAACTGGAAGTTGGATGCAGTCAAGCCCTGATTGGTCTGCGCTACATCCTGCGTTCACCACTTCTGGCGGGCAACTGTTTGCCGGCTGACGATATCAAGCCCGGCTTGATTGGGGGCGAATAGCTCCATTCTGGCTGCCGGCCTCCGGGCAGACGCCAACACTGTTTTGGCAGAAAGTCACTCCATGTGGGTCGGCCTTCAGTTATAGAAAAATTGAGGTAAATGCAAGACACAATTAGAAACTCTCCCGGGATGTTCAAGTACTAGCTCAATCACATAGGCAGTCCTCATTAGTATTTTGTAGCACTGAGCCACTCATAATGAAAAGATCATTGCATTGCATTATAAGACAAAAGAAAATGCTACTTGTCCAGTTCTATTCAATTTTTAGAAAAAGGTACTCATTTACGTTACCTATGACAGCAACGTGGGTGGTCGAAATATTTCGTTTTTGCTTGACTCTGCACTGCCCGCGCTTTCGCATTTCAGTAGTCTCGTTATCGCGTAGCACTGCCCTGATTTTGCTGGCTTGGTAAACTCACACAAACTGCAAAGTAGCAGAGAATTCCACGTCCATGTGATGTCGTGAGATGCCCGAACAGTCCACACCACTTGACCAAGAGCAGCTGCAATGGCAAATCTGACACCCTGTCTTGACTTGGTCTCTTTTTGTGGAAAAAAAAAACAAAAACGCAGCACTGTCTGTTAGATGGCATTTTGCTCCTCGACAGCAGTAAAGTGCGGATAATGGCGTATGCAACCTCGCCACTCCCCGCTTGGAAGCAGATGAATTGAATTGCGGTAAATATATGCGGACCCTTCAGATGCGATTTTCTCTTAAATTAAGTCTTTTTGTGGCACGAAAGAAGCGCTGCGAGGTTTGTAGTATGATTTTTGCGCAGTGTGCATTGACTTAATATTTGCCTTTAGTGTCCCTTCAAAATTAATCTGGAGTCCCCCACTGCGGCATGCCTTATAATCGGATTGTGGTTTTGCCGAATAGAACCCCAGGATCTAAATTTCAAGGGAGCAGACGTACCAATGGCTAGGCCCCCATCAAACCTGAGCCCTTACAGTGGCACTGTGAGCACAGCGAGTCCAGTAGAACCTTGTTGATATGATTCTGTTACGTACAGTTTTCTGGTGCCAATGTTCATGATCAAGAACACAATAAATGGCATAATACAGTTACATTTCTTTTTTACCGTTTGAAAACTTCCCGGGAAACACAATCTTTTGGCACCAACATTCAGTACATCGCTCAACCGCAATGGTATGATACGTTTTTCATTCATTAGATCCCATGCAAACAAGAAAAGGCACGAGGTGCATAGTAGCTATATGCTGCAGCAGCTAGCTTCCCCGCAGTACTCGCCTGCCGGTGTAACCTGAAAGCGCCAGTGTGCACTCAGTTTCCTACCTGCAAATTTCCTTGAGGGTTGTCACATGCCACGTTTACACCTATTGCTGCCAACCCTATAGCTTTAAGCATCTTTAGTTATCTGTGTCAGAGTGCATGCAGTAGTGCTATTGGAAGCGCACTTCACATTTTGAATAGGCGACAAGCCAAACATGCTGCCATAGCCTTCTGCAGGCAGTGTGAAGGGAGCATCCTGTTTTGCTTTGGCAGCATCAAATTCCGGCGTTGCCCACGAGCTTGAATTGGTTTCGGTTTCCCATTGCCATCTTAAAACACTATACAACTGGAAAATGACAGAATGCATCTTGGGTCGCTGGGGGTCCACCTGATTGAGGCGTGTCGGCATCTCGTGCCACAACGATTTGCGCCGAGTCGGCACGCCAAAGCTTCTCGTTAAAATGCCCTGCTTGAAGAGGCTGCTTTCCCAGGCCGAATTCAAGGAGTGCAGACATAAGGGGGCTTACTGAAGCTGCAAAAATGACAATGCGTGTCTCCGGCAACTCGGACCCCACCAGCTTGGTGAGCATCGGTGTCTCGTGCTGCAACAATTCACACAATGCTTTGCATTACGTAGAGATCAACTAAAATTTAGTCTGCCAAATTTTTTACTGAATTCAGATCATACGTTTTTCTGGTAAGTGTTTTTTCTTGCATTTTTTTTATACTATGGGTAAGGTTCTACTGTATCCTCCCCCCCCCCCCCTTTTTTTTCTTCATGGTGCTTTGCCAGGGCAGTTGGCCAGCCAAGCCTTCACTCAGTCTGTTAGGTCGACGCGCAACGATGATGATAATAGTATGTGGTGAGTGGGAAAAACTAACTGATGCCATCTTGTAGCACTTTGTGCGAATAGGTGCGCTTTTGGCGTGTTTTTTTTTTTCCATGTTTTTGCGTACGAAAGGGGGGGGGTACATGCTTTACACGGCGGCAGCTTATACACGAGTATATACAGTACGTCGGGGCAGTGAATTTCGTACCCAGCAAGTTTTAACACCATTGAGGCCATCAGTAACTGTGAATATCAACTGCCAAATGAGTTGCATCTCGTGTGCTGTGTATGAGAGGCCAACACAGTGAATTGAGGGAGCTGTTTGAATCGTTCACACAGAACTGGAGTTGGAAATGGAAGTAGATCCTTGTTAGAGCAAATACAAAGTTTATTCTGCAATCAAGGTCAATCAATGTCACTCAAGGTTACATGCATGCATGCACCATGCATGCAGTACTGCAGCACTACAATCATGCACTACAGTACTTGACATACGCCTTGTGCTTTCTTTCCCATCTAGGTATGGATTGGAGGCATTGCGTTTGGTCCCAATAAAGTAAATCTCACTGCCAACTTTAGGACTGCGGAGACTTTCGAGTTTCAGGATGAGATAGGGTCCATTCTTTGGGACATCTGCCGGGTAAGCTTTCCAATTTTTACCGTTCTTGGAGTGCAAGTTGAAGCTGGGGATAGCTGAATAGACATAACCCAGCTATAGGTTCGAGCCGAATTTTGTTAGTGAGGACAATGTGGCTACATGTACAGTTTCCCAGCTAACATTCACCAAGTTTTTAAGAACTAGGAGACCCTCAATGTGGATGAAATCAATTCCATGTTGTTAGCAGCAACCAGAAGAACTGTGGCATATTTTTTTATGTTCTTCCTAATTACTTAATTACTTCCTAATTAGTGAATATTTTAATTACTATATTTACAGCAGACATGTCAATAATAGGTACCGGAGTGAATTCAGAAACATCAATTTCAATAGTTTTCGACACAATATATTTTGCACAGGTCTTCTTTTTCTGCATGTTAAAGAAAACCTTCAAGATACAAAAATACACCACGTGACCATGTGCCCGCACACAGTGACGACAGCACTCTTTGATGAACTCAGTGAGAAAGTAAAGCCCTGCGGTGTCTCACGTTGGGATGGTTCTCAAGTGTGCGGTCGTCGGTGCTTGTGACACATGATGTAAAAATGCTAATGCTACTGCTAATGCAACTGCTAATGGCATGCGATTGATTTAATGCACATAGAAGGCTTCCGTTTTTGTTAAAGCGTGGTGGATGATAGCCGGGACACCCTGTATGTGCAGATGTGAGAAGAACAAGCAAATGCACGACCATCGCAGAGCGTGCAGCACAGTTCTTGTTCTCACCCCTGTACCCTATGTAAATCGTGTTGCTTTCACGTAAGAAAACTCAGTGGCTGGAGCTTATTCTTGTCTCCCTTGCCGTTTACGTGTTAATATCATGCTTTGTCTAGGAGTACCGATTGGCCCACTCATACGCTTTGTCGTATGATTGCTTTTTTTTTTTCAGTGCTACTTGCATTTCTTTATTTCCAGTTTATTGATCAGTGATATAAACTGCATGCCAACGTGGGACATAAAGAGAGAGAACAAATTCTGCAGATATCCTTGTGACAGCCTTGAACTGCTGAACCAGATCAGTTAAAAGCAGTGTAGCACGCCGACAGATTTCGACCTAATCGCTGCACAATGATTAGAAAATGTTTCGTATGAACTAGAAAAAGGTTTGTTAGTAGATGGTTACTTCGTTAAAACTAGACCTTAAATACCTTGGTTTCATGAGAATTTTCAGGGGAATTACAATTACTTCATTAGATCCATTAGTTCATTATAACCCATTTTATTATTATGAGGCATGACGGTACGACAGTTCTGTATGCTTAATACAAAAGCGCTCACCTTGCACTGTTCCATGGCCCCCCAGTTGACTGCTACTTCTCAAACACGTCCCTGTGTGCAGGTGTCTCTTGAGGACCTTTCCACTTGCGTGTGTGCAAGTGTGTTGTTCTGCAATCCTCAGTGATTGTTTTTATTATGTCTTTATTATGTTTTCTAAGTGAATGCAGTAAAACCTTGTTATAATTCAGATTTCACGGGACTGAATAAAATGTCTGAATTAACCGGGTGCCAAATTATCGAGGGTATCAAGAAAACTGTAAAGAAATGCTTACTACGTCAACACGCCTTTATTACCGATTGAAGGAGAGCAAAGCCTGTTTCTATTTTACAATGAAAGCAGTGCAGAAGCTGCAGTTCTCGTCATCTTGTAACTGATTGGCTCTCGCAGCGGCAAAGCCCTCGCGACTTCCTTCGCAGCGCGGCTGCGGCGGGCACGTTCATCTTTGACAGGCTTTTCACTGCCATGCGTGCATCCCAATTATTTTTGTCACCAGTGAGCTGATCACCAACAGCTCCTCTGTCCATCGCGATATATCTGATACTCTTCATTCCCAACAGCACCGAGTCAAAAAGTCTATTTAAAAAACTAATGTAACTGCTTCGGACAAAACCGTGGTCACTGTTGTCGTGATCATCACTGCGCAGTGTTGAAGGCACGTGGCCTAGCAGGTGTACCAAGTCAAAACGAAACTACTGTTAGCCGCACCTGTTGCGAAAGAAACAGTTGTCACTATCAAAGCGATCATGGGTGTCAACTACGCCATTATGAAGGCAAGCAGCCGACACACGCACGGAGGAAAAGCAAAACTACCGTTTGCCATCACTGCTGTGGATGAAACTGTGGTGGCTATCAACATGATCGTGGATAGTAATTATGCAATTATGAAGGCTCAAGGACTGCATGTTGTTATGCGCGGTGGTAAACGCAACAATAAAGGCTTTAAAGGCACAAATAGGCGCAGTGTTCCAGCGTTGCTATCATTCACATACGATTTCTGCTGATGACTATGGCGATGTAAACTGCGCCACTTCGCTTTGGTGGGGTGCTAGCGCTGTTCTTGCTCTTTTGCATTGCATATTTGCGGCGCTCTGCATTCGCCAAGCTCTGAGAGTTTTCCCAGTTAACTGATGTGCGGCCAAATGTGTCCGAATGAATGAGAGTTTGATTCTAATAAATGATGCTTACTTCTGCGGGGACCAGAGGACGGGTTGAATTAACGGCATTTTACTGTACTGACAATATTGTTGTTTCGTTTTTATGTCTTTATTGTATAGCTGTTGACTCGGTAATTACACCATGAAGCCTCAATGCCTCAAAAGTGTAACAAATAGTCAATTATGTCACCTTTCAATGTTTTAATGTACCAGTGCAGAGTGTGTCAAGTGCAGCATGGCTTTGAACTTGAGAAAGGAGTCTATTCACGTCGCTGAAACCCCATGTGGTGATCTTGTGGCACCAGACGCCTCTGACGTGTACACGCATGCTATGACTGTGCTACCAAAAGCCAAGTCTATTCGCCACTTGATAACACACGAGGGGAGAACAGGTTCTGCTGTGCAGAATTGGAGGGGTCAATTTGGCAGCTTTTGACAACTTGGTCATTGTATGGACTTCAACATCTGTGCCGGGCTGACTGGTGCATCCTTGAGCTGTTTATCATGCCACACGACCGCCACCTTCTCTTTCGGTGAAGTGAATATAGTCTCCTTTTCACGTCCAAAGCCGCGTTACACTTGGCGCGTGTTCTGAACAGGTTGCTGGAAAGGTGCTTTAATTACTTATGTGTGACACTCTCATGGAAATGAGGTTTCATACTATATAATAGAGAGTTTTAGAATAGGGGCCCCAAACGTTTTGGGGCCCCAAAGAAATAGCGTCGAAGCCACTGCGCATGCGCAAGACGCAAACTGCCTTTGGGTTTTGCGTTGGGAACACTATTTCACCGATTTAGCGAGAGCCCAAATAGCGGCCCCAAAAGTTTTGCGTCGGCAAACATGGCGGCACCCATCGAACCGACGACTCTAACCTAGCCCCAAACTGGGTTCGATTTGCGGTAACGCGTGAAGTTCGCAAGCTAGGAGAAGTGACTGCGGTTATCACTTTCTCTCAACTAGCGTGTGTTATGAAGATTGACTCATTAGATGCCGCTGATTTTGAATTCGATTGTGGATTTTATGGCTCGTAGGCCTAACACGGCTAAGCTTAGCTGGTGAAGGCTAGTAAAGTTGGTTTGCTCAAAACTAAGCGCAACTAATTGTTTGCTGCTTATAGAATAACCTCTAAATTGTAATTAAATGCGTATACACGAAAGTCAAAATTATTATTCCTATCATAAAATGGTATACTTTATTTAATTATTTCTGATAGCTTTTCTTTGACGCCGTAGTGGCGCTGTCAGCGCAAGACGCTATCCGTGAACGTAAAACCTTATTCTAAAGCTCTTCTCTCCTACGTGCCCCAACACTAACACCTGCAAAGCTCTTTGGGGCCCCAAACTATTGGGGCCCCTATTCTAAAACTCTCTAATTAGAACGTCAACAGCTATCTAAAGAAGCGGAAAAAGCGGGGCGACAGATCTTTATGTCAGTACTCCTTTAATTAACACTTCTCCTTTGAACTATTCCTCCTCTCCTGGAAGGGAATGGTCACTGTATGGGGGCCTTTCCAGTAGCTGGCTGTAATTTTGCTATATGACGCAGGTGGCACAATGAGCTTGTTTTCTGACTTTCCCTTAAAGAAGAATTTTGCCCAAGCAATAACTTGTGCGATAAATCTCTCTTGCTCTCTTCTTTTCCAGGCTGTCCCTTATGGAGTGCTATGTTTCTTCCCATCATATGGGATGATGAACAAGCTGTCACAGCGATGGCAGGTAGTGATCTTCCCTTTTGCCAATAAGTTTTAGAATGATAAATCTCTTGTTTATGCGCAGTGTGTGTCACTGAGTTGGTACAGGGAAGAGGCTAGAGCATAAAGTTTGGTTCTCCATGCTTTCGCACGCACTTGCGCATGCATTTTGCATGCGAGCGGACGCTTATAGTTAGTATATTCTTCATGAGCCAACTACTAATGGGTACGCGACACATTTGAGGGCACGGCTTCTAAGCGCCGTAGACATCAACATTCTCATTTCATCTGTCTAGGCTTTTAATTACATCTTCACAAAAACCCCTCTGTCACCTATTCAGCACACTTATTCCAGGGTCCAGTCAGACACAGGAGACGGGACCGTAAGCTGTCCTAGTTGCCTTACACATAGACTTTATACCACAGTAGCTTGGAGATTGCCACCTTCTTGATTTTGGGTTGATGAAACAGCTTATGGCAAATTACCAGATGGTGCAAATATAAATAAGCTCTGCCAGTGGTAAGATGCTATTCAGGCGCTTGGAATTTCTTCAGCAGGTAGAGGCCATTATGAGTGGGAATGCTGAAAAGCTAATTGTGGCCATTGCAGAGCTCCACCAATTGTCAGAGTCAACAGCCAAACCTTCTGTGCTCGATATCATGACGTGCCACTTCCAAGTAATTGGTGTGCTTGCTCCTACAGGGCCGGCTCTGAATCTCTGAGGCCATGTCGTCCTCAATGCGGCGTCCCTAGTCCCCAACATAAACCTACTACGCAGCTATGTATGGGTCGCGTTACTTAGATGAAAATTGACAAGCAGCCACAGAATGCTTAAAAGTTAAAAACACATCATAGTGAAATCTCGATATAACAAACCTTAGGGGACCATGGCAAATTGTTCTTTATTCTGAAAGGGCGTTATAGTGAAAGCTCCAAAATTGACCATTCCACCTATCAAACCTTCACAGTATGGGCCGTCCACGAAAACGTCAGTGTTGGCTCTCGGCTCACGCTGCTGCCATTTTTCATAGATTTCGCCACTGCACACCATCAATGCACCGTATACTAGCAGTGGTGTGCACACACACAAAAAAAAAACGACGACACCTACAAAACCACCGACAAAAAGGAAGCTCCATGTCGCCTCCAAAGTACAGTGATTGTTTTTTTTTTTTTACATCCCTTTTTGCAAACGCTGCAACTGTCTTGCTTGAGGCAGACACCTGAACTATTCCACAGCACAAGCGCGTGTAACTGACTCTGTCCAGAAAGGACAGGCTGCGTGTCATCCTTGCTGCGAGCTTCGAGGTTACATATTTCCCTGCGCATAACAGCTGAAGAGGCACGCACAGAAAGATGGACTATAGAGGAAAGAGTTGCAGCTCTGTTTCATCGCCTCCGACATCGAAAAACGAATCCCCTCCAGCGTTTTTCTCTTCCTGTGTCGTCTCGTGTTTTCCGACCCCTTGCGCCATGGCGTGCACTGTTTGCACGGTGTCGTCTGCTAACCCTCTGCTGCAACTGCCATGAAGGGTACACTGTAATCTAAGATTCCCCAGATCTTGGAACATGAATTGGTAGTACCGAGGCATTGTTAACATGACGCAAGAACTGAACCAAGATCGTTGTTCCGAAAAGGTCGGTACATATTCTAAAGTTCACAGTACTGCAATACTTTTACATTGAAACGATAAGCAGCCAGCAGGAGATTTCTGAAATGTTCATTAATCTGAAAAATTTGTTAATATGGTGTTTGTAGTCACTAGGTTTCACTGTAATGGCTGCTATTGGGGAAGCGCTACCTAACATTAACATGCGCTAGGTGATTCGAGCATGCAGCTGTTATGGAAGTTGAAATCAGTCAATAAAAAAACAACGGTAAAAGAAACACTGTCAAATTGGGAATGAATGTTTCAATTCTTGATTGCAATATTATTGCTATTATTGAAGTCATCATTATGCTCTCGAATGCCTCGTGCACCCAGTATAATATGATTGGTGCACATGGTTCATATGGTTGAGACTAACAAAAACCAAGCCCCTCTGTTCCTCATATTCTTGTTAACTACTATATTGTGACGAGGATTATGCACGCGTACGTGAAAAAGACACAAAAGTATATTTACTAGATGTGTGCATATATCAAATTTTCAATTTTGAAGCGAATTCGGATATAATGAAATTCAAATGTGAATCGAATAGAGCACTTTTGTAATATTTTTGTAATACGAGTGCTATTGATATTGCAAAAGTTTTTTTTTTTCACTATCTAGAGGTATGAAAGAAAGCAAGTTTATTGCACAGCAAATAACGTGCAGAAAAATTATGCTTTGCGATCAACAAAGTTCTCTAGCACGACACTTTTGCTTGGCAGCATCGTAACCGCAGTTATTTAATGTTGTCATGAAGGAAGGATTGCTGCTCAATTTGTTCAGGGAGCGGTAACACCTTCTTTCACATCACAATTCCTTCAGACACCAAAAAGAGCTGCTCACTGGGCACACCAGTGTCTGGTATCGGCAGGTATCTCTTCACAATCCGAGCCAACAATGGGCATTACATTTACACCACCATTAGCACGATCTTCCAGATTTCCATGTCTGTGGAAGCACTGCTTTTGTGTTAGAATGTGCGACTTGCAGAATTGTCCTTATTTAGCGGGCTCTTTAGCAGGCGTGGTTAGCAGGCATAGTTAAAAACTCACCACCAGTCGTGCCATGTGTTATTGCTTCTACAAGGGCCTGGCTTCCTGGCCAATGGTTCCAAGCACTCGATGCCAGACTCTCTGATGATCGTGAACATGCGCAGCGAAGCCTGCTTATGGAATTTCACATGCAAACTATTTTTCAGGGCTCATTGAACTGCTTTGGCATGTCTGTTCATAGTGTCTTCTTTTCATACATGCGAAATCTCACGGCTCTCTCCCTGCTTATAAGATATTGTAGAATTAGTGTTAAACACGGTCTGGTATTCCTGACTTTTCAGAACACGGGTTTGTGGGACAGGCTGGAAAGGCTAAAGCACATCGCTGTGGAACCTCAGAAGGGAGACTCCAACTCGTTTGACTACACAATGACTGAGTACTTCAACCACGCCTCTGGATGCAGTGATGGTAATTATCCGCCAGCATAACAATAGCATAGTATGCTTGTCTTTATTTACTTGATTTTTATTTATAGTCTCTGGTAAAGTTGAAGTTTGGTTCCAAGTTGACATGGTCCAACTTTGTACAGAGCTGCTATATTTAAGGCATCACATGCATGGGTCTTATCCGAAAAATCATGCAGCACACTATATGGCATCCAAAATTTCAGCCACCATTATACATTATTTTTACTGCAAGTGGCAATGCCAGAGGGTACAATGAAATACAATCAAGCAAGTTTTAAAAATCGGGCGTCAGAAAAAATGGTCGGCAACTGTATAGGTACATATCATAAACCACGTGCAAGCAAAAATTTGCTTTGCTGTAACTGATACCACTTTGAATCCCACATTTTTAATTTTGTTGCAGCAGGAGAATACTAATTATCATACTTACTGTATGCGCTCGGTTGTAGCATGCACCTTATTTACACAGCCATAAATGAATAATACAATGATCTTGATTTTTAACTTACCAGATTTTCATTGTGAGAGAAAAAGCAATGACAGTTTGTTCTCACTTGGAAGAAAAAGTTTGGGTGCATCTGAGCAACACTAATCACTAGTTGCCGCTGTCAGAAGCCTCTTTATCAATATGCAGTCGACTTCCGTTAAGTCAACCCTGACGGGGCCACCGAAATTGATCGAATTATCCAGCAGGTCAAATTAAACGGTGTTCAAAGAAACGCCGAAACATACTGCGATTCAGTTGGCAGTATTTGCCCTATTCAAACACGCTCCCGAATCAAACGGGCACCCACCTTCTATGTGTCCAAAGTAGAAAAGTAACCTTGGAATGGCATTAAATCTCCTAAACAAAGTGGAAATTTAACGCGCACTTGATTTTTTAGCAAAAAGAATGGTTGCTTGATGGCAGCCGGCTTCCCAAAGTCAGCTCCGCACAGTAACCTGGGTTATTCAGTAAAGCATACGACTGTTGCAAAGGCGGTTTTGGTTTTGTGTCCAACTGCACCGTTCTGGCAATTTATTGCTAAATTTTCTTTAATAACAGGAAGGCGCACCTAAGAGTCAGATAAATACCGTAATTAGACATTTTGAGGTATGGTTATTGCTTAAAGATCTTTCCAAGGTGGGCCACAAAGAGGTGTTTTTGACAAGAGATGACACGTGTTCAATGCATTCTCTGTCTCTGCTGTCGTTTGCCGTGCCTGACCCCTATAGTGCCCCACTACTGGGACACTATAGGGATCAGGCACAGTGTGCTGACTGGTCAACTTCAAATCATCCGGCAAAGAACAACTTCAGGATCGAAATAATGAAAGTTTGGGCCCATAAATATGCATGGCTTCCAGCCAGGATGTCTGGTTGGGATTCAGTTAACTGAAAGATCGAATTAACCGGAGTCAAATTTATGGAAGTCTACTGTGTAAACAACCTATGGCATTTCATCTTCAGTGCTGTCCGTGGCAATTTAGACTCTGCATAAATACCTTGCAGACTATGGCAGCCTAACAAACTTCCCAAGTGGGCACACACAGTGTTGGAGCCAGTGTGTGGATTGGCTTGGATTACAGCACTCTTGAATGCCACCCACAATAGCTTGTCACTGTTGCGGGATCGGTTTCGTACTTGGTCCTAATGCGCATGTGATGTTTTAAACAAATTTTGCCGGAAAGAAATGGCCCATTAGAATAGAATAAAGTAAATATAATAATTTACTTCGCTATATCTGATAATTCGTTATATCTTACATGCAGTTCAATTACATTGCAACTATAACTTTGTGCTGGTCTTTTTGTGATTACTGCGCTCTGTTTTTCATATGTACTATTTGTAGAAAGAATTTTACACTGCGAAAAGCTTCTTTCTTCAGTTCTGTTTGTTTCAGGCTTTCGTAGCTTTTGTCATTGTCTCTCTCCTTGTCGTAAAATTGATATAATTCTAGTGACATTTTCTTGAGCTTCAATCAGTTCACAGTGTCCTCATATTTTCCTTCATCCTCAGGCTGTGATGACGATGACAGGGGAGGAGCCCTCCTGCTCGCGGTGTGTCGGGGCAAAGTGAGCGAAGGCCTAGACTTTGCAGACAACAGTGCGAGGGCTGTGGTGACGGTAAGATAGTCGTGGAATTGCCTCTTTGCAACACCTCCTTGTTAATCACATTGTTTGAATGCGGATTAGAGTAGCACTGTGCTCACACTCTTGGGTCTAAGCTGTACTTTGGTTCACCTTTGCAGATTGGCATTCCATTTCCAAATGTAAAGGATATGCAGGTAAGACATGGCCTGTGTTTGCTTATTTATTAAAGGGTCTCTTAAACAATTTTTGTTGTATGTCTAGATGTAAAAGTTACGGAACGTTTGTAGACGTAGATGTCACGGAACGGTTTCTCACAAGAGTTTTGTGTCAGCACACTGTAATAAAACAAGTAAGAGCGGTTGAACATCGCCCATCTCTCAAGCTGTGGCGTTCCCCTGAACATTAACTCCGTGTGGCCATCGCTGTGTCCCATCTCCTCGGCCATAACATCATGCGGCTTTACAAGTATTGTCTACTTCAGGTTGAATTAAACCGAGTGTGTTCCCACATGGCAGATGGAGACTACAAAGCAGCTGTTTGCAGTATTATTTTGGCTCAATAATATGTAAATAACATGTAAATATCCAAAATGTATGTTCATGATTGTCTCTTTATTGTGAACGCAAGATTTCTTGTTAGCCGTCAGCAGTAAAAACAAGCACTGCTACAGACAGCTAGGCTAAAGCTGCGGCTGACTTGCGAATGCGGTGAAATTGACTATTTATAATATTTTCTCTACCCTAGGATTAAATAAATAAATTTTAAAAAAGTACATTGACATCCGGAATCAAGGCCATGCTTTCTGAGTGAAAAGCAGAGACTACCACTACGCTAAAGTCAAACTCAACATGGCATCTCTTTGACGGGTGTTTTGACTAAGGGTGTGTGAATGCAGAATTTTCAATCTTCAATCGAATTGGAATACATGTAGTGAAAACTAAGTGGAAATTGAATCTGTTATTATTTGGATACCAGTACTATTGGTTTTGCAGAAAGCAATCTTATTCACCAACCAGAGGTGTGAAAAAATAAAACGAGTTTGTTGCACAGCAAATAATATATACTGGAAAATTATGCTTTGTGGTCAACAAAGTTCTCTAGCACGACACTTTCGCTTGGCAGCATCGTAACCGCCGTTATTTAATGTTGTCATGAAGGAAGGATAGCTGCTCAACATGTACAGGGAGCAGCAACACCCTTTTTCACATCACAGTTCCTTCATACACCAAAAATAGCTGCTCACTGGACACACTGGTGTCTGATTGGCAGGTATCTCCCCAAGCTAACAGTGGGTACCTTGTTCACATCAACACTCACATGGATCTTCCTTTTGGGCCAAAAGTTCTCGCATATATCTTTGAACTTGTGCTTGTGGCAGCAAATATTGCTGCTGGTTGATGAACTTGTCAGTCTTTCCACAGTACTGACGTGGAGGGAGCTTCTTCAAAAGGTTTCATTGTTCAGGGCATATCTGGTTTTCTTAGTGTTGAAATTTTCAACACCTTGTGGTCCGTATACTTTTGCTCACGGGTGTACATTACTTGCATGAGAAATCAAAATGCATAATCTACTCATTAGGCAGAATTTGCTTATTAACTTTCTAATTACTTTACAGCACATATTATAATTTACAAATTGTAGTCGGTGAGTTCGCAAGGTGTATCCACTTAGCACAAATTTTCAGGATACACCAGTTTCAAGTTATTAATTCCTGAAGTTGGTGACGAAGTACATTGGTGCTCCATTTACTTTTGTGTGTCAATGCATAAAACGATGTCTTCTTAGAAAAGTAAGTAGAAAACCGTGCATTTTCTTGCAAGTTTGACGGCAAATATCTCAAAACCAGCAATTATGACATGCAAACTCACCATTTACAACTGACAAATAGCAATATTTGCCATAAAGTAATTAATTTAGAAAATTAATCAGTGCATTTTCGTTTAGTCGATCATGCATGTTTATTTCTTGTGTGAGTAATGTCTGCTGCTTCTAGTAATCCAGCTCAAGGTCTGCTGTTACACTCTGCTACAGGCGATTGTTAAAGAGTTACGTTATGGTCTAAAAAGAACACCCCGTATGTTAAGAAAGTTGCGTAAGATTTCGAGATTTCCTTAAATAATTGCTTTAAAATTCGCTTGCACACACTTCCGTGTGATGTCGACTCGTGCACACTTCCGCATGACCCCCCAGACAGTGCTGGGGACACCTCGGAGGCCACGCCCAGCTGCTGCTGCCTGTGCGGCGCGCAGTAGAAGTGAATGCACTAACCTTTTGCACTGCTGCTTGTCTTTCACATTGTTGTACGTCTTGCACAGCCAGGCACACGCAAGAGAGAGAGAGGTCAGTGGAGAAGTGCGATAGTGAGCTGCTTCTTGTGCAAAGGCATGCAGCTACGTGCGGTGGTGAAAAAGACCAGTGTTGCTCGACAAAGTATTCGAAGCGAGGACATGGGAGTTTTGAACTGCTGCAGCGAACGGGTGTTGAACCCCGCAGAAAGCGATGTACTCGGCGCACAACAGTAGGGTATTTTTTAGTTTTGGGACCGAATCTGCTTGGCTTAGTGGCAATTAACTGTAGTGGTTTAGCGGCAAGGTGCATGAAATATATAGCTACAAGAAAGCATCGGGACATGTCGTCACAACACTTCACAAAGCATCACACCGATAGAAAGCTACACCATCATGAGTCACAGAATGCGCACTTCTGTCATGCAAGGTTAAACTGATAAAAAAAATCTTACTTCCAGTGGAAATAGGCACAAAGATGGCGCGCTAACGCACATGCCGCCAGCCCTTGCTATGAGATCAGTTGGAAGTCAGCGCTCTGTTCCTTTATCTGGCCGGCTCGGCTTGTTTCTTCCTTTCTGTGTTGTGCTGTGCCAGTTTTAGAGTGCAATGCCAACTCGCCCAATCATCTTTGGTGTTTTCTTCCTAAAATTTTAAATTTGTGAAGGCTGCTATTTTGTACAAGATGCAAGGTGGGCACAGAAGGACACGTTGCAAGAGAACAAACAATAAAAGAACAATTTTACCTATCAATACATAACATAAAATAAGAGTAAGAGAAGTGACTTTAAACAATAAAAGTGTATCTTGTAATACATCATCACTTGCAACATTATTTCAAGTTAACCGTGTTATTGTTTTGCTGTATTGTTTCCAAGTGACATAACCTGCAGAATGAGCAAGGATATCTGAGGCATCGATTCCGAAATGGCCATTGGTTAGCTGAAAAAATCACTTGAGGTGACAGCAGTAATAAACTTTAATAAATAAAAGAGCTGGTGAAACACCAAATTTTTTTTCTGTAACAGGTTGCGAGCTACTTTGTACCCGCTGTGGTTGCTTAGTGGCTTTGGCATTATGTTGCTAAATACGAGGTCGTGAAGTCAGATCCTGGCCCCAGCGGCCACTTTCCAATGGGGGTGAAATGCAAAAACGCCTGTATTGCCGTGCATTGGGTGCACTCTAAAGAGCCCCATGTGGTTGAAATTACCGGAGTCTCCCACTACGGCGGACCTCATAATCAGATCTTGGTTTTGGTACGTAATACCACAGAATTACATTAAGCCACTTCGTGTCAACAGCTCACTTTGATGGGAAACTGAGCAGAAGCCGGTTTT
Source organism: Dermacentor albipictus (assembly GCF_038994185.2). Taxonomy (NCBI): domain Eukaryota; kingdom Metazoa; phylum Arthropoda; class Arachnida; order Ixodida; family Ixodidae; genus Dermacentor; species Dermacentor albipictus. The sequence continues at coordinate 111,278,940 of NC_091822.1, read as the reverse complement.
TGTAACAATCCATTTCATTTTCCATAGGGCTTTTCTCTGTGGTGCTTTGCAGGGAGGTCATCAGGAAAGACATGCAGGCTTAATAACAATAAAGAAAAAGAAAACATGCTTATAAGCAAAACACAGCAATACAACAATGCTGTCTGTACCAATATAAAAGGTTATAGGATTTACTATGTGAACTGCCATATACAAACTTGTGCGGCTTACAAGCCGGGATAAAAAAGAAAAAAAAGCTTGATGCTCTTACCGCTAGTTCACATGAACTTGGATAGGCAAGGGTAGTCTGGCTGCCCCGAACCTGGTTCCCATTCAGCAAGTCCTGAAGCAGTAACTGTAGCATTAACACGATAAACAACAGACACAAGAAAAATTGAATTGCCATCTCGGCCCTGTGAAAGTGGATGTCCAGCGAAGCTTTTGGAAAACCACCACCACAACTGGTGAGGGGGCTTTGCAATGCTTTATTGCTTAGTGTAATGGGAGTACAGTAAACATTAATGCAAACTCAAAGGGGACCATAAAATTGTTCGAATTTAGCGGAGTTCGAATTAGCGGGCGGGTGCTAGAATGAAAAGCCATCACGTCACGCTGCGTGGACAGAACCCAAAGAAGCCACCTCTGGACTCGTTATCGCAAAATAGGCGCTGCTACACGTTTGTGGCAGGTCATTTCATAAATTAAGTTCATGTAGCTCGAACGGCAAACAAAATTAATCAGTCAGTTGTACGCCAGAAACAAGCACCGACATGCATTCATGTAAGGAGTGAACCTTAATGTCGAAATATATTAAGTCATTTTATGCTCCAAAACACATTCATTTACAGGGCAGGGTTAACGCAATCGAAATTGCCGATGTCTGTAGCCTTCTACGCGAGGGCTCCATATTCTCCTTTTCAAACGCTTCCACGATTGATTATTTGTTCTTCAGGTAGGCCGAAAGCGTGCTCTTCTGGATGTCGTATCTTGCGATTTCAGTCTTGGGTATGAGACCACATTCTACTTCCTCCAACATCTTCGTTTTTAGGTCCTTTTGCTGAGTATTTTCCCCAACTCGCCATTACTGGCATAGTCAATGAGGCATCACTGACGAACTGCAGAGGCAGCGAAAGAGGTGACACAAAAAACTGGCTACCCACCGCGGCACAAACAAAAGCAGGACTACGACGACCAGCGCACGCTACAGCTGAGCTCGACGACTGCAGTTCTTTGTCTCCTGCAGAAGCGTAGCTGTTGCAGCAACTTGCGCATGCGCTAACCAAATGGTGCGGGCACATGCAAGACAGGGAGCGCGCATGCACTATGGAAACAGCTGTTGGCCGCAGCCATGAAGTTGCACTCGCAGACACAGAGATGGCGCTAACCTTGTAAACTTAGGGCTCTAAACCAGGGACTCTTAGTTCAAGTTAACCATTGTGGATACTGAAGCATTCGAATTATCAGGAGTTTTCCTCCATTGAAATAGACAGTGCTGTGCCAGGACCAAGGGGTCAGTTCGAATTAACTGTAAGTTCGAATTAACAGAGTTCAAATTAATGAGCTTTTACTGTAATGGTAATTTAGAGTAATGATAGTATAGCAGTAATGGTAATTTTGACAGCACACCGCCATTGGTTGTATTGCCATTTTGTTTTCCCTTTGCAGCTCCTTGTATTCACGCTGCTCCTTGGGAGTCCTAACTATGCATTGTGCACCCATAGCGGTGCTACAACAACAATGAAATCAGTTACTAGGCTGGTTCTTTTATATGCAAAAGGCTAGGGACGTCACTCCCCACATCGCAAGCTGCTGTCACCGCGGCAGCTTGCGCAACACGAATCTTTACCGGGAAACGTGTGGGGAGTGCTACATGCTTTACATTGTTATCAGAAGTACCTTATCATAAATTATGTGGCTCGGGTGCTTGTTTTATGCTTGTTTTTTGTTGAAAAGAATGCTGTTCTGTATGTGGTATGCGTGATTCCCAAGAATGTATGCACTGTTCGCTTCACTTTGCTGAGTGCTTGAAGCCTCTGCCTTACGGGGTTATAAGCCACTGGTCCTGGCGCTGCACTGCCGCTGAGATCGACCCACATTTTCGGCAACGGACGCGGACACAAAAAATGCTGACAACCAAGGCGCTCACAGCTTCACTGTAAAAGGAGATGGGACAAATGCTACACTCGTGGTGGGTCACTACACTCACCTGTTGAGAGTGTAGGGTTCATTCTGTCAGTTTTTTATGTCCGTCATATAAATGCTTGGATTATTGCTTTATGTACTAACCCGCTAGCACAAAACCAAGTTCTGCTCACTGGGTCCTGGTTGGGTGCCTTGGTCGTCGGCTTCAGACCTTTTGTGGCACCGAAAGCCACGGACCTTGCTGAGGACATCTGGTCCAGTGGCTGGAGGGATCTCAGCCACACCTATACTCATTGGCTGATGGCCACCATCTCCTGTTCGCTGGCTGCCTGTCCCATCACCACGCATTTAGGCACGCCCTACCCACATGTGGCCAAATTGTGGCCTATCACGTAGTGCCACCAATATTGGGCCTTCTCTGATTGATCCACATCATGCGCACACAAGGCCCAACGACAATCCAACCTGTTGTGACACTTCGTTGTCCAATGCTTCCTTTCCTTCACTTAATTGCTTGTAATGCTGAGTGGCTGATCCCAATGATAATCGCAACTTTTGAGCCAATGAAAATTTTTTCAATGTGTGGTACAATTCTCTCTTGTTGCATTGCATTTTACACGCAGTGTTTAGGGCATTATGACAGCCCAACATAGAATTTTTCAGTCTTATCTTCGGACACGTAAGATAAAATTTTTAGTGACTGTTAACACATCGTGTACAATTCTGCAAGGGCTGCACTTTCTTTCTGCTATCTTGATGAGGTGTGCTTCTTACGCAGGAACGGGCCATTTCAGTCCAGTTTTTGCAGCTATGCATAATGCCCATAATCTGTTTGCACCAAAACAGAGAACGCTATTGTTTTCATGATGCATTTATTTGTTCACACACTTGATGATGCCCATACGGTCCTCACCACTGTCGGTGTTGCCGTTTCTCAGCCTTGGTTCGGCAGCAGGCTTGTGGATGCAGTCATCTTCCCCACCATGCATTCAGAATCCAAGCTCAGACAAGCTGCAGTGACTTTATCTGCAGTTATGTGTTTTTTTTTTTCATTTTCAATTTTGGGTTGGCAATTTCTGGGTGTGGCTTTTGTGCCAGTGCCGCCAAACACTATATGAACCTATAACATCAGATTACCATTCTAGAAACCTCATAGTGTTTATTTTGTCCCAGAAGGCGACCTAGTTGCAGAGAAAAGCGCAACGAAAGGGGCCGCACAATTGCTCTACAGTTCAAGCCACTCATGATTGCTGTAGTAATGTACAGAGGTCTCTGAAGCTGTGCCAGCTATTTAAGAGGTTAAGATCGGGCACTACAACTTGCCTTGAGTCCAAGGCACGCTTGGAGCAGGCACCAGATCCCTGTAGATAGATCTGACTGGCTGGTGTGAACATGCAGCATCAATCAGTTCTCTGCAGAAAAATCTGGTAAAAGTAACCAAATGGCATTTTCTTTCACCTTCTTTCTTTTCTTGCCTTTCAGAAGCTCATACAGGAAGCACAAACACTTTTGGACCCCTACCCAGAAGCTGAAATATGTTGAAATATGAGATACTAATCTACTTTATTATCAGTAGCTGGCTACAACTTGTCATATATAAACAGTGCATGTTATGTCACGGTGGCTCGTACTATATTTTCATAGTGGCAGCTATGTTTTTGGTAAAAGTGATGTTAGTGCATCGTGAAACACTGGCCTGTTGCTTTTGTTTCATTGAATATGTGCTTGCTTTCTTTGTCCCTGTAAGAAAGCATACAAGTTTATGACATTTCAAGCGCCTCGGATCTTATTTATTTATTATTGTTGTTATCTTCTAAAAGTGCATGGGTATTAATTGTATTTCGAACTTGTTTCCCACTCTTCTGTCTCAGACACTGCATAAGATAAAATCTGTGCACTGTGCTGTCCTTATTTTTTGCTTTGCATATGGAACGCAAGGTTTGTTATGGATGCCTGCTCTTCTTCTTTTAGGTTGACCTGAAACGCAAGTATAATGACCAGCAGCTGAGGTCTGGCAGGCCAGTGATGAATGGAAATTCTTGGTATGAGACGCAGGCGTTCCGTGCTCTTAATCAGGCCCTGGGGAGATGCATTCGGCACAGGTGACTTGCTTTGGTTTGTGTAGACATCACTGTTATAGTCCATGCAAAAGAAATAGTCCATGTGCCATAAATATTAACGTAAGCACTTATTAATCAATACTCTGATGCACCGCAAAAGAGATGCCCTCGCTCGAAATCAGTTGTAACGGCTCTGTACCGAATTACAATGCCTACAATTTGTTCTTGCCTCACCATTCCCTGTTTCTCTTGTTTCTGCAGGGACGACTGGGGTGCCTTGATTATAATAGACCATCGCTTTTCGCAGCAACCAAAGTTTCAAAAAGGTAACAAGCTGGTTAGGAAAGGACAGCATGGCAACTCTGCAGGCACAGAAGTGAAATTTCAAATGAAAATGTTTGCCTGGTTTTGTTTATTTTTCTGTTGAGAGGCCTCTGAGAGGGCAGTTTAACCACACTAGTCTGGTTTAACATTTTGATTTGTGTCCCTTTAATGCTTCTTATGACAGTAAAGACAAAACCTACAGCATCAATATCTGTACAAGAGCTGTATCCTGTGTCATCTAGCCGTCGTTCCATGTTTGCACTGTTTATTTATAATGCCTGTACAAAGGAACATTTACTTAGTTAAGGCTTAAGCAGGAACAGTTTTTACACTCAAGTGACCATACTTTTTGTTCCCTTTTGCAGCACTGTCGAAGTGGATTCGGGAACAGTTCCAGTGCTTTCCATGCTACAATGAAGCCATTGATTCCCTGAAGTCGTTTATGGAGTCCAAAATGAACGCAGCCAGGAAGCTGTCCTGTCCAGCAGGGGAAACGTCAAGCATGTCCGTGGACCAAGCAGAGCCCTTTGAACTCTCTGATGATAGCAGTGAAGAAATGTTCATGTCAGGCATGTCTTGACATGGGCTTGGCAGTGTCAGCCTGTAGTCACATTGGACTAATGACATGTCTTGTGGCTGTATTCTTGCAGCAGTGACTGTGATCTGCATCATTTGAAGTAACTCATACATACAGATGTACAGATGTGCATGGTTTACCCAGAATGCGAATATTTGTAAACATTAAGATATTGGCTGTGACCAGAAGCTTTGCTTCTCGTTGGTTCAGCCTCTTATCATTTTTTTTTAAATCTATTTTAGAGTTGCATCAAATCGTCGTATAAATTTCTAACATTAATCTGTGTAATTTTATCTTGTATGTTGATTCTGAACGCCTTGTTTCGATTATTGGACGCAGTATACAAATAAAGAGTATCCACTGTATTTTCGTATCAAGGAATTCGTGTCGCACTTTACGTGTGCGTCGCTTCTGTGCGCGCTTGCACTGCTTACGCGCATTTCGCTACGGTTGGCTATTTCGCTACGGTTGGCCCGTAGCCACCCTAAGTCTGGCAACATGAATGACGTCCAGCAGCCATTTTTTAAAAGGACCTTGGCGTGCATGTGTTGTCAAATGTGTTTCTTCGAAAGCTCTCTTCGTTGCGGCAAACCGATGCTCGCCATCGACAGAGCCTTTACCGGCACGCGCCGGTTAGTTATGCCACTCGACGAAGCCTAGCGAACGATGAACGTAGCGTTCGAGCCTCGTATTCCTTCGACGACGAGAGGCCGGAGATAAATTGGTTTCGCGCCGAACCCGGTGGCCATGGAGTACGGGTGGTGGTTGTCGCTCGCTGTTTTTGTTGTGTCGGTGCTGCTTCTGTTTTACCTGTTCGTGTGCAACGTGTGTCGACTGAGGACGCGCAAGAACATTGGTTCTGTGGGGAGGGTGCTGCTTGTTATAGCTCATCCGGACGACGAGTGCATGTTCTTTGGTCCGACCGTGCTCGGGTTGCTGCAGCGGAAATGCGAGCTCCATCTCCTGTGCCTTTCCAACGGTGAGCCCCCGGTGCGACGTGTTACGCTGTGCTTTGTAGTGGTGCTTCTACTCGATGTGTGCGTGTTGCGTGTAGTGACTTTTCTCGTAGCTGACAGTATTGGAGCCAATGTTTACGGACGACGACCTCGGAAGACGCAGGAATGTCGAAGTGGGTGCGGTTCGTATGCACTGCTCGCCGCAGAGTACCGAGTCGCTCGTCCAGAAGGGCTGAAAAATACTTCGTAAACTGATAAACTCGCGAAGTAATTGGAAATCAGCTTAGTACTGAGCATACCACGCGACATGTGTAGCACCAGTGGTATATAAGATGCCAGTAAAAGATAACCCGCTTCAACTAACGTCTCCGAGTGGTGTTATATAAGGCGAGCGTTTTCTAAACTTGTCACATTGAAAGTCTTGTTTAAGCATCGTTTTGTGCATTATTCTCATGGCAAGAGTGATATGGGCACATAGTGTGTGGACTGAGCGAAACTGCCACTACAGTTCAAGCTTTGTAAACGAAATCACTCTAGACCTTGCTGTAGCTACCACGATAGCGCCGGTGCTTAATGAAAAGCATTCTTAGTAGCAGTTAATTCAGAAGCACCGATAAATGAATTTGTGCTGAGTAGCTAATGCTTGCGCATTCAAGGGCAATTGGAAAAGCACGTCAGAAACATATTTTCTGTTTTTGATTGCAGGTGAACTGAAGATTCTCTTGAAAGATGCCACTCACATTGTGGCTCTGAGAGCATGGACATAAAGTAACATATTAAAGAAAAAAAACAGCACCAAATAAGGACGAAAAGAACATGTACAATGTATGTATGTTCTTTTCATCCTGGTCTCTTTAGCACTGTTTTTTCTTCAAGTATTTAGACCAACAAGCCCACATCAAGCTCTGCTGCTTGACATAAATAATTGCTGCAAAGTGTTTACAGCTTGTATACAGCCACCAACGCTTCTAGTGTTTATCGCAACAGCTGGGCAGTGTTGACTTTCTAGCAAGTAATTAGATTGCCTTTGGAAGCATTGTAATTGTTGAGATTGTTGAGACTGGCATTTGCATTTACTGCTCACAAGTTCCAGCATGATGTGATGCGATTCTATTTCAGCCCAGGTAAAACAATAATTCCTATTGGTTCATGCATACGTGGCTTGCATTGACGTTCTCGTGGCTGTCATCTTGGTGTATTAGCATGTTTGCAAGCTGTGTAATCAACAAACATGATAGCATGACAGATGCGCCCCATCGAAAAGCAAAACAATGTTTGTGACAGCGCGGTGCACTGATGTCGTCACGGCCTCCATGTTTGGGTACTGGCACTGTGAGAAGCTGCAGTCGCAATGTCACGCGACAACTATCCATGCATCAGCTTGCGATATAATTTACACGAGCTTGTACTGTCATATATTTTCTCAGTAGACAACGTTAAAGAGTTTGGACACACGTTTTCGAAGTTGTAGAAACACTTCCTTGTGGAAGGAAGAGGGTTGTAGAAGCTTTCTAGTGACAGAGTTGTTTCTTCCTGATATTTCGTGTAATAGTCACTGTTGCACAGATTAGGAGTTAAAGTACTGACACACGTTTTTATTTAAAGTTTTAGAAACTCTGCTATATGCTTCTTGCATATGGAAGGGTGACAGCAACTTAGGTAGGAAGTTGAGAAACACTCGAAATTCTTTTATTCTGTACTAAATTTGATGTAGAAATCCCATGGCAGGTATCGTTGACATTATTGCAATGTAATGATACAGACGAAAACTCACTGCTATTGTGTGGCAGTAAGGTTAGTTACACTACATTGCCCATAAAAAAAATTAAACAAGAGTGTTGCGTGCTTTTCCTGCTGCTCTTGCATGCAGCAGTCGCACGAATGGAGTAAACCTGTATGTCATGATGTCATGATGCATTCACCACCTAGGTACCAAAACCAGTTTATACTTGAGTACTGAAATTTATTTGTGGCCCAGACAAAGACAGCTAGCTCCCTTTGTTGAAATGTGGGCTCCAGAAGACTGTGGAGACATCTTGTTTGACTGCCATTGATCACTTCATAGAAACGAGTACAGTGGAATCTCGTCTATACGATTCTGCATAATACATTTTTTTGGATAATACAGTTATCTTTTGCTGGCTATGTATTTTCATACGGTTTTTGCAATTGCATTTTCACCTGAAATTGGATAATATGACTGTAGAAGTGAGCTTTTACTGTTATTTCTAAAGGTATTAGCTTTATATTCCAGTGTACTAGCTTAAATGACATTCCAATGGCTCACGAACATGTTAAGCCCGAGCCACACTGGAGCAATAACGCACGCGGCATGCTGATGGCGGTAAAACGCTGCTGTGGCATTGCAGCCACACCGACTGGTGGTTCGCCGCTGCTCAGTTCATTAAGGAAATGGTGGCTTCCTTTTTAAAGCGAAGCTTTCTTTGTCTCTTCCTTCGACTTTCCCACTGCTGCTGCTACCTCTGCTGCTGCTGTCTCGCACACTGCGTCGAGGGATGGTTCAGAGCGTGTATATAGATGACAGGCGCGAGTCGGAGAGGAAAGGCGATGGGAGAAACTCGTTTTCACCCACCGCATCAAATGTGCACAATGCCCTCTGGAGCTCCCTGGCCATCGACAGTTCATTGTTGCTATGTCTGAAAAATAAACGCCATGCAAATATGTCAAGTGGGCGAATTAGGCAGGGCGTGCAGAAACACAGCCACATTAATTAAAGCGTACTGCAGAGTCCAAGAGACACTATGGAAGCGGGTGACTGTCAAATCAACGCTTCTGTGCCCACCATGGTAGATTTGTGGCTATGGCATTGCTAGATGTCGTAGATTTGATCCCAACTGTGGCAGCCACATTTCATCGGAAACAAAATAAAAAATGCACGTGCACTTAGATTTTGGGACACATTAAAGAACAACACGGTGTGAAAATAATTCGGAGTCCGCCACTGTGGCGTACCTCATAATCCGATTGTGGTCTTGGCACGTACAGCCCCATAATCCAATTCAAGTTTAATACTTCTGCCACAATGCGATGTGCCATGTGAGGCAATAATAATGCTCGACCCTCTGAAAGGTTATAAAATATGGTGCACAACAACGCCTCAAGCAAACATCTTTCCCTGTGTGTTCTGTGTACTATGCAGACAACCGGCTGTGGTGCATGCAAGGTAACGTTTAACATCAACTCGCCACTCCTGTGTGAGCCTAAACGTCGAAGAAATTAAGGTTTAACCGTCAATGTCACCGCTAATTATCGTCAATCAAAGCATCCAGCATTGGAAGCTTCGCTTACATCGGTTCCCACAGTGCGTGGGATCTGCATAATTTTTTAACTTCCAGAACTTTTTATATGGGCATTGAAAAGAAGAAAGTTCAACGCAAACTGACGAGCTAGTTTAACGTTGCTGAATAAAATTGGGTTGGCTGCGGTTTGTGTGGTGTCGAGTGATGCGGCTCCGTATAACGTGTTATGTGGAGCAGCATTACTTGATGCCATACGAACCTTTGATATTGAATTTGTCACTGAGTATGCCTATTTTCATACTTTTTCGAACTTTCTTTGAATAATGATTTTCAGATACATTTTATTTTCCGGTTCCCTTGAAGATTGTATCAACGAGTTTCCACTGTGTATAGAAAATTATCTAGGGCGATCTGACTCTTGCTAGTATTTTTTCTAGGATTTAGATGGTTTGGACTTCATTTAACATTTTAAAAGTATGGCAAGTCGAAAACATCATGTCAGTACTCCTTTAATGCTTGGGAGCACATTTTAAAAAATTTCTGCCACAGGTTTAAACAAAATAAATAAATAAAAGAAATAAAAGGTGCAGAACAGTGAGGTCAGTGTAACATGTTCACTGCAATGTAGGTCATGGCAGTTATTCCCGCTGTGCTGCCGTGTAGGGCTTCCCTGCTGTGCAAAATTGACGAAGAAGAAAAATTCTTGTTGCTTCTGGTTTGACGTGCCATGGTGCCATCTCTCCGCACCTTGAGGAAGTTTCCAAGGAGCACAACTCCCCGGTAACTCATCTGTGGGCCATGATGCACCAGAGGAATGTGACAAGTGACCCATTGGTGCGTCTTCACGCGCAGGTACGGGGACTCCAAAAAGAGCTGCCACGGTGCACATGTTTATTTGTTACTTTAGGCCCACTGCCATATCCAACTAGGTGCTTTAGTACACTATGCTCATCTTGCTTTCAGGTGCGCATCTGGTCTGTAGAGGGAGCTTCACAATATGAGGAGCTGACCTTGGTGTGGCTTTACTGTGCGCTGTAGAACCTGCACACAGTCCACTTTAACACAGTGTTGGTAATGTTTGCAGGCAACTACTACCACCAAGGCGGTGAAAGGAAGGAAGAACTGTGGAGCAGCTGTGTTTCCTTGGGGATCCCAAGTGAAAACTTGATCATAGTACAACACAGGTTTGTGTCATTGAATCATCTGAAAGCAGTGGGAATGACTGTAAAAGCTGTGAGGAAAGGCACTAATGGAGAGAAACTAAATAATTTCAGACTGGCAGGTTATTTTTTCAAAGCTATTTTTGTCATCTTTGGCAGAAGAAAATACTTAACGGGCTCCTTAACCACATCTGGCGTTTTGAACACACTTTCAGTAAACATGAATCTTGTGCAAAATGCCCTGAAGACCAGCTTAGGCAAACGTGGCAGCACTTAGTGCAGCGGATAAGCTACAATTAAAAAAAAAAAAACAGTCTCCAATCTGGGCTGTTCCAGTCCCATCTTTGCACATTGCGACATCAGCAAGGTCATGAGTGTGATGACAATAGGGGGAAACTGTCGTTTGGGTGATTGATGAAGAGGAATAAGAGCGTCAACACAGGTCAGCTGTTTGCTAAGACAAAGGAGGGAAAAAAAAATTATGGGGTTTTACGTGCCAAAACCACTTTCTGATTATGAGGCACGCCGTAGTGGGGGACTCCGGAAATTTCGACCACCTGGGGTTCTTTAACGTGCACCTAAATCTAAGTACACAGGTGTTTTCGCATTTTGCCCCCATCGAAATGCGGCCGCCGTGGCCGGGATTCGATCCCGCGACCTCGTGCTCAGCAGCCTAACACCATAGCCACTGAGCAACCACGGCGGGTAACAAAGGAGGGAAAGGGGGGGGGGTCCTTCCCACTGTGTGTCACTGATTTTTCCATGAAGCTTCCACTCAGTCGATTAGTTAGAAACATGTAATTCTATAACTTCTTTCAACATCAGCGTCGCTTGGGAACTACATTTTGGAGTGCGGAGGCACAGAGGGCAGATGAAGTGCAGTTTTGTGCGTGGAACGTGTCCGCTGCTGTATTTATAATTATAATAAAGTTTCATATTGTACAATGCATTGCAAACCAAGGGAAGGGAAATTGAACTAACGGCATTTCATCACAGCATGGCAAAAACTCAGCCTCCCCTTGGAAATTCCAGTACAAACACTTGCAGTGTCAGATGTACAAGGTGATCTACACAGTGATATCGTTTACAAGGACACTATAATTTGGACAATTTTAACATGTTTATGCATAATAACAGCAAATAACATGTACCTTGCTACAATACATCTGAACAGTACAATGTAGTATAAAACATGTTTAACTGCAAAAACAGTAATGTGAAAAATTTTTTTGTGATGTTATAGTCCTTTACATCAGCACGCCATTTAGTGAGCTTTGAGCTTTTGTCACTAGTTCATTACCTTATGCAATTCGCCTTGCTGTCGTTATTTTGACATTCCATTTCTGTTTTCTCTTCCAGCAACATGCCTGATGATCCAGAGTGCATGTGGAACTCAAACCTTGTGGGCAGGATTGTGCAGAAATACGTGAAGTGCCTCGGCATAGACTCTGTAAGTCTAGTCGGCTGTATTGGCGCAGTAGTGAAGCCAGAACTTCATCTCTTATCACTGCAAGCGTTTATAGACTACTTGCACTTTGCAGGTCATCACGTTCGACCAGTCTGGAGTGAGCGGCCACCTTAATCACATAGCAGTTCACAAGGGTGTCGTGTACGTATTAATGCCAAAGTGCAGAAACACATTTTCCACTTATTTAGTGGATGTGCAATAAATGTGTGCAGCAGTAATGTGTTGTTATAGTATAGCATGCATAAAGTACTAGCTCTCTGGCTTGGTACTGAGGCAGCAAGGCATGTCCAAGTCTAAACCTCAGCCAAAAAAGGTGTTTCCTTTTGCATTCATGCCCCTTTAGCTCTGAATTGAAAAGAAGTGCAGCAAATTTAATATTTTATTTCAGTTAAAATTAAAGTTAGGTTGGAAGATATAATGTAAACTATTCTTTTCAGTCATCTGTATTCCTTTCTTATCATTCATTGCTCACGATCAGCTGATCCTAGCGATAGCATAGGCAGAGCCTTGTTCAGATCTGTGACAAAAGCATAGAAAGGAATAGAATTGGAATACTAGAATATTGGCCTTGATTTCGTCTATCCTTTCCATGGGATAAGCATCTGTTGGCATCTTAGGATAGTAAATTCCTGAAGTGTAATATGCGTTAGCTTGCTCTGAATGGCCAACTTATTGTAGTGATAAGAAAGGTAGTGCGCAACCAAAGCCACTCACAAAGTGCGGAAAAGGAATAGAATTGGAATATACTATAATCGTTACATTATCATGGCCTTGCAATCTGTTAGCACCTTATGATAGTTAATTCACAAACCAGTAAAATTCAGCTTGCACTGAATTGCATAATCTTGTATGGTTTTAGTGCAACTGTGTGATGATTGATGCATCATTCTTCTTATCTCTTAGGGGCATACTTAAAAAGGACCTCGCTCCCGCAGGTAGGTGTTGGCAAATGCACTGTTGCAAATTCGGAAAGGTTTCTCGAGACAGGCTTCCCTGATTGCCTTTTTCTTTCATCCCCAAAAAAAAGGCTGCAGACTTTTTGTACTCGAGTCGGTGAACAAGCTGAGAAAGTACGTCGGCTTACTGGACGTACCGCTCAGCTACCTCCTTTCGGAGCACGCCTACGTGCTGCCCTGGAGCATGGTGTCCCTCGTCAAAGTGAGTTTGATCTCGTGATTACTCTGCCACTTTGAAACTTACTCTGAAAGCTTGAATCTGCAGCCACACTTAAAAGTTGAGCCTGCTCGTGTTATCAGTGCCATTGTAACGTGACATTACTCCATGGCATAACTATACATGCCCTCCACCCAAGAAACTTCCACGATGGCTTCAGCGACTGGTGTGAGCACTGCATGTCTGCTCTTGTTTGAGCCCTCGGCTTCTGTTGCCCGAAGTAGAACTTCTGCCATGCCAGGTTCCAGTGTGAAGTAGAAGCGGCACCTTGTCAGTCTAACAATGGGTCGTAGATTTCGGAATAGAAAAGTTGTGGTATCGGCTGTCGCTAAAGCATAAAGTGTGTGTCAGTCACAAATAAGAACCAGTGGTGTATATATAGGATGTTGGCTTTATTTGGGAAAGCATAATGTAGTATAGCACATAATGTGGCTTTTAAAAAAATAACAGCAGTGATAAAGCACGCCAAGTTAAGAGTCGGGAAGGAAACTATTATTACTGCGCATAATTCATGTGTTCACACGTCACGTTAAATGTCGCATCTTGCAAAGGTTAAACTGACATAGTGACCACATTCAGGTGTCGTCAGTGGCTTAAAGGAGGGATCATGTGCACTGAAGGTGAGGCTTATCTCAAGGTTTAAGTTTGTCAGTGAACAGAATGCTTAATTTATAGCCTCGTAGGCCATTCCTATGTCCTTCGTGTTTGTCATGTCTATCGTACTTGTAGTTTCTGCTACAGCATCGGCATGATGGCAGAATATGTGGCAGAACTCCACAATTTCACCGTTTAGTACTGTGGATATTTGTTATTCTCAAAACTCGTGCACTGGCCATGCAGCTGAACTAGCAGGGAACCTTTGTGTGACATGTTGCTTTCCACTCTGCTGCCGGAAAAGGCTGTGTGTACAAATTTCTGCCTTGGTTACATTTTCTCTTTCTATTAGGGTGCTGACAGTAGAAGAGAGCATGTGCAATCTGCTTCCTTCCTAATATTGTCCTTTCCATTAAGATCGCGTTGCGAAAGAAAGATAGTGGAGATAGCACAACTAAGAGGTTCGTATGTGAGCACTTAAGAGGAACCTTTAGCTCGGCCCCAACTCCGATGCGGCCTATTCGAATGCATGTAAAATGCAAAAATGCTTTTCTGAGATAACCCCTGGACCGATTTTAATGAAATTTATTGCATTTGAGAGAGACAGTTCAATTCTACAGACTGCTGGAAGTGGAATTTCAATATAGCGCCTAAATTTTAAAGATTTTAAAGAATTTGCAACAACAGATATCACAATTCTGTAAATGACATCCATTAGATCATTCAAAGTGGATAAATCAACATGTCAGTCTATATCACATGAATTTGTACATTGTGTGCAATGGTTCTGCAAAAGCTTTATTTCCATATTACTGAATATTTTTAGATTCATGTGTAACATATGAATTTTGTCTGGTTTAGATGTACTATCAGATACAATTCATAGAATTGCGATATCGTTTTTCCTTGCTGAGTTAGAGTTGTAAACTTGATAGTTTCGTTTGCTGAAAAATTTTGATTTTTGCCAATTTTTAGTAAAGAATTCATGACCTATATAAAAAATTTGGAACCAACAGTCACTAGATCTTAAGTTTTTCTTTTAAATGCAACAAACCTCGTCAAATTTGGTGCAGTTGTTACTGAGAGATACAAATTCTCCTTTTACATGTATTTAGATAGAAGCCCCCAAGCTAAAGCTTCCTCTTCAGCAGATAGAGGAATTTGCCGATGCCTAACTGGATTGGAGCTTGACTCTCGCAGGAGATGGGAAAATTGGCCAGTACGTAGCAACATTGGGACAAGCGGGACTGCTGCAAAAAAAAGTGGACTGACTGGTTTCCTTATATCAAAGGCCTCGGCACTGTTTTGCACCGGTGCTGCTGACCCGCACTGAATCAGGCCCAGTGCAGCTCTTGCAATGCACCTCCTTGAAAACCCTTGAATTTGGAAAAAGAGAGTCAAGGGCCCTCGAAACACCTTATGTATACATGTGAGGACTGGTGGTTGGGGGGTGACTTTCGAACACTCGGAATGACAAACTCCGCTGAGGGGCTATGCCATGGACACTGTCCATTGGCAAATAATCCTAGATACCTTCCTTTGAGAGTGTCGCTATACAATTGCAATAGTGACACGTCCACAGCCATCAACGAATAAGCTTCATTATACGGTGTGGCCCAACTATCATGCACCAACATATTAAAATGTGCAAATGCCACACAGCTGAACTGAACCAAGGTGATGATATTTGCCGTCGCTTGGAGATACTCAGATTATTTATTTTGCATTCTGCCTAATTACATAATTAGTCTTAATTAATCAATCAGTTTCTGAAATATTATAATTAGATTAAAAGCGTCAATGAGAAAGTCATAGAGCAACATAATACTGCCACTGCAGATTTCTGGTGCTCAATATGTACTACATAAAAGTGTTTTTCTGAGCATGAAAGAAGCCTGCGAATACATGCAAAATAGCCGCGCGACTGGCCACTCGAGGCATTTTGCGCGTATTCGCGGGCTTCTTTCACGCTCGGAAAAACACTTTTGTGTAGCACATATTGAGAAACAAAAAGCTGTATCAGGAGTTTTTCATGTTACTCTACAATTTTCTCATTGACACTGGTTGGTACATGTTGTGGTAAACGCTGTAACAGTAAATGGGACAGCACAAAGCGTAGCAACGGATGAAATTCTGTACCAAACATTTATTGTGCATAAGGCAATGTGTAAAGGCACTGAAAAGGAGAACAGAGAAAGAAACAAGCAGGGCAAAATATAAAACATAAATTGGGTGCCTCTCCTAAATGCGAAAGAGGCGAAATTTCTTTGGAATGTAGCAACATGGCCTGTGCACTCATCTGTTCCTTCCACTTGTCCTGTACCATATGTTATTAATCTATTTAGCTATCACTGTTCACACTAGGTCTCTTCAATTTGTCGTTCCGGACTGTCCTAGAAGCTGCATATGCAAACATTCATTAGCTGAAGGCGATGCCTTGAGCAGTCCTGGACTACAAATCGAAGAGGCCCTCTGTCTGTCGTGTACTGGGGACGTATTCTGAAACGTTCGCCGCGGCGAAGTTTCGCACTGGCCACGCCTCCGCCGTTGTGGCGCGCTCTGAATGGCTGCTTTGACAAAACCGGAAATTCAGGTGGCGCAAGTGAATTTCCGGTTTTGTGAAAGCAGCCATTCAGCGCGCGCCGCAACAGCGGAGGCGTGGCCAGTGCGAAACTTCGCCGCGGCGAACGTTTCAGAATACGTCCCCTGAATTGTCTGCATCCACAATGTTTGACCTAGTGCTGCTGTGCCATTGTGTACGCCTCGTCGGACTTCATCAAACCAAATGTGTGCCGTGGGTTTTCCAGGTTGCGCTTCACAAGCACAAGAGTCAGATGCTGTGGTTTCGTCACCTGTACAGCTGCTTCTCTCGCTACATGGTCGTCAACACGCTGTCAGAAGTTACAGTCGACCAAAGCAAAGACAATTGATGAGCGAGTCTTACTGGAAAGACAAACCCTCTCCGTCCTATTACGCCCCTGTTTTTTCCGTAGTCAACCAAGTACCGAGGCTGCGCCCACTTTAGTCGCAGAATACTAGTACCGTATTTTCCGGTGTATAAGACGCACCCTTGTATAAGACGCACTCGCCATATATGAAGGCTCTCATTGAAAAAGTTGGTATATAAGACGCACCCGTGTATAAGACGCACCCGCCGTCATCCCCGCCGTTTCATGATAAAGTTCACCTAAAAAAAGTTGCGCACGGCGGTCCCCGTATTGAAGTATTAACCGTGCTACTACCGCATCATTGGTCGTGATATTTTTTCGGTGAAAAAAGCTTGAGCATGAACCTGAGTAATTTCTGAGCCCGCAAAAAAAAAACGAAAAATTTGCATATAAGACGCACCCTTGTATAGGACGCACCAGCAAGATTTTTGGAAAAAAACCGCGTCTTATACACCGGAAAATACGGTACTCAAGAAATCCAAGTGGCCAGCACTGTTGTGTGCGGGCTGATGCCATAGGTTAGTGTTATTACTTTTTTACACAATTGATCTCTCTGGTTGAGCTGTATCATGTTCAACTATTTTTGAAGGAGATGATACAATAAAGTGCTCAATATTTTGTGTATGTTTCAAGGGACTTCCTGTCGCGTATGACAGTCTAGTGTAACTTTGAAAAAAAGGGTTTAAGTTGGTTTTTGCATGCAGAAAATGCTAAGGAAATTGTAGCGATGCCCGATCCCTCAATTCCTCACAAAGGAAGCTTCATGATCAATTATTAGGCTGCAAAGCTTGCTTTCAGGTGAAATTGGCTTGCCACACTGAACGCCGCCGTGAGCTACCGACGACCGACTATCTTTATTGCACAGTGCACTTACATACATCGCATCACTGGCTACAGGTCGCGATGCCATCTCTAATGGCGTCACACAACCAATTCCAGTATACAACACTGATGTAACAAGTGAGCTTCCTTCCTGGCGCTTTGTCGCAACCAGATGAATGTCTAGTTCCACAACAAGTGTCGTAATCTTGGCACACAGATGTCTACTGCTACTTTGTCCCCGTTAGAATTTGCTCTTAGCAGCGAAACACCCCATCCACTTGTTTTGCACAAGCTGTAGTTCGGCCACGCATATTATGTGCTACACAAGATTCCTGAGTGAAAGAATCGAATTTTAAAAAATTCCGGTGTTTTATGTGCCAAAAGCACAGTTTAATTAATGGCTCACACCATAGCGGGGAACTCCAGATTAATTTGGACTTGCTAGATTTCCTTAATATATGCACCCAACGCACGGTGCTCGGCCGTTTTTTGCATTCTGCTCCCATTAGAATGCATCCCCTGTGGCCGGGATCGAGCTTGTGATCATCAGTCGCTGATCATCAGTCACATAGCCACTGAGCTACTGCCGGGCCAGGTGGAAAAGCGGAATACCATGGAAGCTGTGGGAATGGTGAGAAAGGCATATATGTACCACATAAACATGGCCCAGGCTGTACCATCTGTCGAAAAAAATTCACAGGTCAAATCATTCGTCGCCAGAACAGAAATAGTTACCTAAGCCAAGCGGCACCGCCGTTACTATTTCTAAATCTATGTGCAGCCATAGGGGTGTTTTGGCTTTGTTTCCAGGAGGTGTATGTAGTCGTGCTGCAGATGGTGGTCACATGGGAGCAGAACACGCCACATTTTCCCACTCGCTCTGTCGTCTTCTGTGCTGCTGCTTGTCGCGTGGCTCCATGTAGCAGACAGCTAGAACCCCAAAACGTTCCATCTTATTCTCCCAAATGAAAAACCTTCTATATGTTCCGACCAGAGACTGGAACTTTAGGCAAGATGCCTATTTTTTTCCTTACGTCCTTATTGGGCTATATAAGGTGATCATTTTTATGTTTTACGCAATTTTTAAAAATCGCTGGTTGAAGATGTCATACTCCTAGTTCTTGAGCTGGATTGTTCAGAGAGGCTGACATTACTTGCATGAAAAATCAAAATGCATTTTGACCTAATTAATGAAAATTCAATAATTAACTTCCTAATTACGGCATGTATTGCAATTTACAAATTGTAGCAGGTGAGATCGTCAGGCTTATCCACTTGGCACGTAGCTCCAAAGTGACACCAGTTTGGAGAGATGCGCCATCAAACTAGCCGTAAAAATGCACTGTTGGTCCTCTCAGTTTTTCAACAAGACGCTTTTATGCATTGAAGCACAAAATTGGAATGCCCATGTATTTTGTATCGCATATTGGAAAATATCACCAACTGGTGTAATCCTGGAAATTGATTTCAAGTGGATGCATGTTGCAAACTCGCAGGTTACAATTTGTAAGTTCCAGTATGTGCTGTAAAGAAGTAATTAGCTTTTGCTAACTTAGTATGTGTTTCAATTTTGCACGCTAGTTATGTCTGCCTCTTCGAATAATCCAGCTCACCGGCAAAATTTATGCTATCTGCCACAGGCAATCTTAAAATTTCGTAGAGCTTAAGCATGATCACCTTGTATAACATATAAGCACAAGCTATGGGTCTAGAACCATCTTAGGGCATATTTATTGTGCCTATAAATGCCTATTTTGATGTTAATACCTACGTCAGATTTTTAGAGCCTGAAAATGCCCTTTTCTGTTCTTTTATCCTAGCCCTTTGTTTAAAATGTTATCTGCTGGGGAACTTCACTGAAGCCAGCCGATTACTACTATAAACACTTTGCTGTTGTATAGGCTCTTAACATCTTTGCTGTAGATGAGAGCATCGCTGTGAAAAAGGGCTCAAACAGCGCTACGTGACAATGCACTTGAAGGTGACTTAGCATGCTTCATGTTTTTAGCCGCCATCATCGAGAAACTGTGATGACTGGGCGCAACTCTGACCAGGAATGTGCAGCTTTTAGGATGTTCAGGAAAAGCTTGCCACCATACCCAATGGACCTGTTGCTGATAGTTCAAATATTCAATCTGCCTCGCACGAAAATCCAGATTGTTCAGTAATGAAAGACCTCAAGGTTTTGACCGAAGAGCATTCTGGAATTACAGAGGGTGTTGGATCATTGAAGGTTCCCAAGTTCCCGTTTTGCTGAACAGCATAAATGTGTTTTGCACCAATGTTAAATGAAACTATGCCATTGATGCGATCTCACTTGATTGGCACTTCAGCTTGCTCTTTATTCACTTACATATACTGTGCTATCATGCCTATAACTTCTAGAAAAACTCAAGAAATTTGTGTACAATGTTGATGTGTAGGTGATAATTCCATTTTGCATCGGGGGTGGCTTAATGAAGATGCTCGTGCGAGCACGAATGGGCCAATATGGCCCATGCGCTTTGGGAATGCCAACACCACGAGGAAGGACCAAGAGGAAGGGGGAAGACAACAGCAGGACCATCTGAAGCGGGGTGCCTCACTGAGATGGCAAGCCGCCCTCCTCAGCGAGGCACCCGAAGGCCAGGAGTAGGTCGTCCAGCAGGCCAGGGCCATTGCCGAGGCTCTCGGGAGATTTTCCTCGAGCAATGGATACTGGCAGCCTAGCCCCGGGCACCAACAGCAATAACTGTTGGACAAATAGAGTTTATGCCTATCCCATCCTAAGCAGTAATGAAGTATACAATTCATTCAGCAAAAATCCCGTGATTAACAACAGTTGGGATAAATAACTCCTCGAGTAGGTGCTCTTAGCTTCAGTGGATGTTGAATATTCCTTTTCTGTAGCAGTCGGCTTCCGTCAATTTGACCCTAATGGAACCGACAAAATGGATTAAATTGTCTGGTTGGTCGAATTACCATAAACAAGTTCCAGAAAAAAATTTGAAAACGCACTGCTGATTCATTTGTCAGTATTTGCCCAAATCTAACCTGCCTCCAAATGAAATGTGTGCAAACTTTCTATTTGCCCAAAGTAGAAAACTAATTTAGAGATAAAGTTAAAGCTCCTAAATAACCCTTTCAGATGCTGTGTGCACAATTGTGTACAGCAAGATAGTGCATCAACAGCAAAAGCACTGATGAAAGAGAGAAGAGAGAGAAACGTTTATTATACGAAACGGTGTCCTGAGCGAGGACGGGTATCACCCTAAGGTGGGAAGGCTCCTTAGTCCAGGAACCCTCTGGCTTCGACTGCCCTCTTGGCCCTGGCGACGAGCTGTCATTGGTCTTCCAGGTGCCCGAGGGTTAGCAAAGTAATAATTAAAATGTGTTGCATACACTTTGAAAAACACTTATAATTGGAATTGTGCTGCAATGTTGAACAATGTTTTAGCAAAATGAGTGGGAAGGTAGAAGGTTGGGTGTTTTTACTCAGTGTCAGTATGTTTTATGTAGTGGGTTCACATCTTTCATTGTTTTTTGCAATGTCATGCACCAGGCATATTTTTTAAGTGTCTGGATAAATGCTTTTCAAGCTTTTCAAAACACAAAATAGTACTACATGTTTTCATATTTGATATCAAGTTCCTGTAGTCAGTTTTCACATGGAGTCTACATTCTGTAAACTTGACAAAACTCCCTAAACAACTGAAAATTCTTAATCTTTTCTGTAGCTGTACACTTTCTATGATTTTGAAATTGCAAAAAGATATGGTGAAAGCAAGTTCTCAATCAATGGGATAAAATTGTGTGTGAAAGGGATGAAGTATAAATTTATTGCACCCGGTTTTTTAGCAAGAAAAATGGGCAAGGGTCTAATACGTGTTGCACAGTGGCGGCCAGTTTCCTAAAGTCAATTCTGTTGCACTGCGGCAGTGTTAAGCATACGTTGCGAACGCGGTTCTTGGCTCAATTTTCTTGGGAAAAAAATAAAGAAGGTACGCTTAGAATTGAGTAAACACAGTAATTAGACCTTAAGGGCTACCATTATTGTTCGAAGATCTTCCTAGGGCAGGCTAAAAATAGGCGCTTTCGATGGGAGATTGATGTGTGCTCAATGCAATCACTGTTCCCTAAGCTCTGCCGAGACAGATGCGGCCAGCGAAAGGTCGCTATGTGGGTCACCATTGGGGTCGAGCACTTGCATGCCGATCCAGATCAAACTATCCAGCAAAGGGCAATATTAGGATCGAAATAATGTAAGTTCGAGCCCGTAGAAATACATGGGCACCGGCTAGGACCTTCAGTCAGAATTGAATTAACAGAGCTCTGCTGTACAAACCAATACTCAGTAAAAAAAAAAAAAAAGGTGCAACAAGCAATCAGAGTATCTTAAGGTGGTGCTTGTTTGTTACTGCTTTCATTACTTTTCTCGTGGTGTCTAGGCACACTCAATTTCATATAAATTTTGTAACCTATGCAACTTGCCTAATTCCGTTTGATTGAGAAAATAGTGAATTTAAGTAAACGGGTTTAGTGGGCTTTAGTGGGCTTTAGTGTTCCTCAGTATAATCGTAATTAATCCTCAGTTGCACAGCGGAAGTTGCTATGTGTGCCTATAGATGCCTAAAGGATAGCATTTGGTGCCTATACGTCGCCATAGTGACAGCTTTACTGCTTGTTATGGGCATCTAAAACAGCATTCTTTATAGCCTAAACACCCGGTTTCAAGTCAGGACACATGCACCTTCGTGAAATGAAACTGAGGTTGTTGAAAAGCTATTGGGAGTAACTCGTTTGGTGTGCTCTGAGGCTCGGCACTGTATAGGATGTTGAGATCGAGGACCTCCAGCGCACAAAAAAATTAACTCAGAAATATCGCATCGTTAACTCCTTTAATGAGTACGGCTCAATCGTTATTCACTCTTTGAGCAGCTCTTCGTTAAAGGCTTCAAATTTCTTCACAAGGTGCTCGGGTATGTCGACATCCTTAAGGTTTTCCATACCAGGCTCGGGTTCATCACTAATCAGGATGTCTACAAGGTTCTCGCATGCGACTACCACAGGGCGGCAGCCTTCTGTTTTGTGCAGTTCTCTTAGCACGTAGTAGGCCCCCGAGTTCTTGATGTGCTCTCGACACTTTTTCGTGGCACAGAGCTGCAAATGAGGGGGGGGAGGGGGGGCAACAGCAAATAGCAATTTGTAAACAATGTAGCTATACAGTCAAACTACATTACAACAAAGTAAAATCCGACACGACTTTATACAAACACTTCTTTCAAGACGTTCCAAGTCTATGTTCTTGTACACTGGTTCTGGCACTTTTTTATAGTGTCCGTTTAATTTTGTATCAGCTGAAATTGCAGACAAGTCTTGCTTATAACAGTCGTATGCAACACATAGGTACCCTTGTGAGATCCTATATTCATTATATATGTACTAATGTGAAGGAAAAGAAATGAGAATGTGATGGAGTATATGTAAAGAAATGCCAAATGTGATGCCCCCGATGAGGCAGCAAAGGGTCTCTTTGATCACGGCTTGCATGCTGGTACATAGCATGTGAACAATGCTTAACAGCAAAAACGAGTTTTGCACCAATGTTAAAGCGCAACTATGCAATCAGTGCGATCACATTGGATCAGCACTTTGGCTTAGTCTGAGCATGCTTAAACTTTATTTGCAGCGTAGATACCCTGTACTATCATGCTTTAATAACGTCTAGAGAAATTTGAGCACAATGTGGGTGTGTAGGTCATAACTGAATTTTTACATCAGGGGTGGTTAAACGAAGCCTCTCAAAGCAGTAATGAAGTAATACTATTAATTTAGCAGAAATCCTGTGATTAATAACAGCTTTGAGAAATAACTCCTTGAAAATCTGTGGCGAAATAATGCACTGATGTTTCAGTTCACACTGCACTATGGCAACTGGAGTGACCAGAACACCAATGCCACATATTTTGAAGACTTGGTTTTCAAAACTGGTGCTAAACACAGATTTATACCTAAATGCAGCATCTTCTAAGTGCTGCCGAGATAGACGCTGCAGCCATTGAGGTCACGATCAAGGGTCACCAAAGGCATTAGGTGCATGGGCGCTGACCACTCAAGTTCAAATTATCTAGCAAAAGCCAATTTCAAGATTGAAATAACAAAATTTCTGAACTTTTGGCCCATGGAAATGTATGGACACTTACCACGGACTACACTCAGATTCAAATTAACAGAAACATTTAATTAAGCAAAACGTAATTATATGCCGGGCCAGTGAGACCATGCAAATATGTGATAGCTTAAGTTAACACAAAGTCTCGCACCTGTGTGATCGCCTCGATGAGCATCTGGCGAATCTCTGGGCTACCTTCTCGCTGCTTGTCGTTGCCCAGATACTGAAGATCAAGGGGCAGCTTTTCCATTTCGTCGTCGTCCAGCTCCTCGGGGCCCATAAGTGGATAGAGCAGCCGGGACAAGATGTCCACGTCGGTACTCAAGAGCCATTCGTTGCTTTCTGCCGACACGGGTGGAACAAAATGAGAAAAGTGAAGTCCTTGAAAAATCCACTAAGTGAAATGAATAGCCTATTAATGGGGGAAAAAAAAATCGTGGGATTTGGTGTACCAGAATGACACTTACGGCATGACAGACAGTGCAAAAAAGAGCTCCGATTTTAATTCTAGTTATGCAGGATTTCAAAATATCAGTAGGCCGCTTTTACTAAAATGCACAGGAATGAACTCTTGATGTTGTGCTCAGCAGCGAAACGCCAGTCACTAAGTCGTGGCAAGCAGTAAGAAGTTGGAATATATTTGATGACCTTTCATTATTTTTTGCTTTTCAGTACGGTTGAACCTACTGAAAACAATATATTGTATGCAATAACAAGAAGCTGCGGCACCGTGAACTTTTGTGTATGTCCTATGGTAAAAAAGCCGGTTACTACGTACAATGTTCCCATGCTGCGTTATTGGTTCTAAAAATTAAACCTGGCTACCGGGTTTCTGTGTTAAAAGGGAAAGAAATGCAAAACCCTGGAGAAGAGAAAAAAAAAAGCACAGCAAGCCACTGCACCCGTCTGGGTGCCGTGCACGCAGCACATTTTTGCTGCATCGCCAGCCTCGCGCACCTCTCTGCCGTCTCTTTTCCACCCCTCCGAAACACAAGTCAACTGTGCCAATTGCCCCAACACCCACACTCGCTGACGGGGGGGAGGGGGCACAGTCACCTCTCGGAGGAGTGGATGTGAGATAGGAAAGAGGCATGTGATGCGTAGTGTGCCTGGCAGCTCGCATTTTTTTTTATTTTCCAGGATTTTGCGTTCCTTTTTCTTTTGGCACAGACACCCAGTAGCCAGATTTAATTGTTATAGCTAGTAACGTGGAATTGAAACATTACGGTGCATAGTAGGCGCCTACAGAACACACATTAAAGTTCACAGTAACGTGGCAGTAATTAAAGCTGGTAACGTTGTGTGTTCGACTGTACTTGTTTTGGTCAATTAAAAAAACGTCTCCTGCTTTTTTTTGTCTTCGTGCAACTTGGTTATGAGAATTATCAGCTATAGCAAATAAATTTTCTTGGCACTTGAATATAGTTATAAGTGGGTTTGAGGGTAAGTTGTCTTTGCTGCACATTTACTGTAAGCAAAACAGCACATTAATAAACTAAATATTAACTGCCACTGATAACCATAAATTGATTTTCTTCCTGCCAAGCCATCGCTTCGCATGACTTTTACGCCCCCTACTTCTTAGTTGTTTATTGATCCAAACAAACTAAGCCAGTCCTTGATATTTGTGAGAGATACAGTAATTATGCGAGCAACGTCTAAGCATATACCTGTATGTTGAAAAGTACAGACTGTTGAACTGTCAGTATGGTATCACGTACACTTCAGTGACTTCAGTGTCCCGTCCATCTGTGGTTTGCACTGAAGTGCACCTGTATGTTGTCTGTGTGCAACAAATGTGAATTGCTAAAACATAAGTTCGCTACATGTGATTCTGCATTTCCTCTGCTGGAAAGATGAGTACAGTACCGTTTCCAGCTGTGACAGAAGTTCATTGCCACCATCACTGCCACGAGACCAACAGCCTGTTATCTCGTCGCTGCTACCAGATGAGCACGAATCTAAGTGCCACTTGGCCTTCCCGTAATCAATGAAAGTACTGACCACATCACAACTAGGCAGGGCTACAATGATACTACAACTTTCAGATGCGATACAGTAAAGTGCCACCGTGACAAGTACTTGCACTACTCATGTGTAACTCATGCTCAAAGGCTAACTGCAACAAAATTTCACTTAGGCTAAATTGGTTACAAATCAACAGTATATACTGAAGCAATCTTACCAAAGCGGCCAGGGATGGTAACTGCCCAATTTTCTTGCATGTCTTTCTGAGTATTTGTACTGGTTCTCAATGTTCCGGGCTACGCATCACTTCTGGCAAACGGTAACAGCAGCATTTCTTTTGCTGTTCATTTCCAGTTCTGGCATGGAAAGCATCCATTTTTGTGACGCATCCACTCGTCTTTTCACGTGTCAAATTTCGCTCGGCAGTCCGCTCTATATCTGTGTTATATGAAATTCGGCTTTTCATGCAAGTGAAAATTTTTTCTGGTCAGCACTTTGGCCAAAGCCATACTCTCCCATTCTGTTTTTGGTCTTGTTTTACTATCACTGGCGGGGCACTCGCCAAGCCTCATTTGTTATGCAAATGAGAAAAATGCGCACCATCTTCACACGCAATTAGGCAAAGGACCGCGTAAAGACTACTCTAGCAGCAATGGTAACACACACACATGCACGCACACTGTAGGCCCAATGCCCTTCCACCAAATTGCATGATACACAAAAAGCACGGTTAATGGTGCGTGGCTGGGGATCATTAAGGGCCTCTGTATGTCCACATATTGAGTACCAAGCACAATGCACCATCGCCCCAGCAAGACAAAGCAGACGGAGTTGTTTCCACGCTTCCTACGACCCATGAACGGACACTAGCTTCTAAAGGCAGGTGCCCAGACTTTTGGGTCACTGTGAAGTACGGCAAAAGGTCTGTCTTTGCATGCTTGGAATATGTATAAACTATTTTACCCTAGAGGGAGGCCTAGAGGGAGGCCTAGATAACATTCTGTGGATGTCGCTGTTTCCTTAAGCTTGGATTTTCGGCTTGGTGAAAGCTTTGCATCCCGTAAACTATTGTGCTGTAGTGTGAAAGGACACACACAACTTTGCTCATAGTTGCTCCAATAGTTGTTTTAACATGAGTATGGTTGTCACTGTGCCGTTGAATCTCGCCCCGGCAGTATGAATTTTCAGGAAAGTTAACACAAAAGTGATGTGCTAACAATGCCAAACAGATAGGATCAATGAAAAGTAACTAACATCTGAGGGCCACTAAAGTAATTCCCTTAAACTAGATTGTTGGACAGCATACATAGAGCATCAAATAGGCTTACCTTGCTGTTAAAGCTTCATAAGCCACAAAGGAACAAATAAGCAAGAGATGGGAGGTGCTGCCACCATAAAACTCCTGTACAAGCTCTTTGTGATGTTATAGCGGCTGTCTGGGGCTAACTAGTTGCCTATGAAAATAAGAAATGGACTACACTGCTCACAGAGGAAGGAAATGAACTGAAGGAAATGAAGGAAATGCCATGCAGCCCAGCCTTGGCAAGGCAATTCTTTGTGAAGTCATTCCCTTCACTTTCTTTTCCCTCAAAAAGTTGGCCTCGGTAGTTTTTAACCAATGCGCAGTTGTTCGACAGCTCTGCCTACAGAGCGCAAGCACTCAAACCTACCGCATGCTCTCGCGTGATGACCATGCGTGGGGCCGACTCATTTCGCTGTAAAAGTTTGTGCAATGCTCCCTCCTAGTTGTTTCCTATTCGCATGACACTGCTTTTAAAAGCGAGGAGCAACTCGGCATGGGAGCTTTTAGAAACTTTTTTTTTTGTCTGTGTGAAAAATAGGGTAAAAAAGAAACCTTGCATACCATGTAATATATCACACCACACTGAAGACATTAGAGCTCTTGTCTCAGCGAGAAATTAAAAATATAAAGTCTGGCACTCGCAATTTCCACTAATTGTAGACCATTATCTGCAAATTAAATGCACATGTACCAATCTCCAAAGAACACTCTACTAGTATAAAGTAGTCAATTTTTCTCTCTGGTATTCCTTCAGTTACTTGGCCAGTGGGAATTAGCAGAATTGCTGATGAATGCACCCGAGAGGTGACGCAGTGTTTCAGTCAGAAGTCGTACCAGCCTTCAAAAATGGAAATGCGTAAATTCTGGCGGCAAAAAGAAAAAAAAGAAAAACTGAGTGCATACCGGTTTCAAAACAGCAGTTGCGCAGTACTGCGGCTGCACCATGCTTCCGAACCGTTGAAGTCTCCAGGGTGAGGAAAGGAAAAAACTGGTGTATCCTCCTGGCCGCCTGGTCCAGCAGCCACCTGCACCAATAGCGTACCTTTAGTTTCCAGGCACTATCCCAGTGGAGCGAGAACAGCAAGCTTCTGGGACATTTTGCAAAGGAGTAAGCTTAGCGCACGTTAAAAGTGGAAAACGTGTTGAATGGTTTTGCAATATCGCAACTCTAGTAGCTAAGAACCACGATGGAAGCCTATCTTCCACCGTGCTAAGAACCACTAATCCCTTGAGAAACACTACACGTCTAGTTGCAGCTTTTACGCCAACCTTGCAATGCCCGAACACCATTCCACCGTCGAGAAAAAACAGAACTTGTTCACCTTTGTTTCTGGCCATAGAGTGGGGTACATTTGTACAAGAAAGCAATGAAAGGCTACTGACTAAAAAGTTAATTAGTATAGTAAATAACTAATCAGCAAATGGTTTGCATAACTATTCACAGCTGAAATCTTGTTCCAGCATATCAAAAACATTACTTTGGGCTTTGCACTAAGTTTCCTGGGCTTAACTCTGAATTTCACTTGCTGCTCATCATGCCACAGAGCTTGAGGCACTCGGAGGGGCCCTGTTAGCACATCCGAGAAAGCTTCCTAAATGGCACTGTCATGATGCATAGATTTTGTTCATGTATAATACCACTGTGCCACTATAAGAATGGTATAATGCACCCTCTGTGTTCACGCGGTAGCGAGAGTATGGTGGAAAAAAAAATTATGTTTGCAGTCGTTTCATTTATGGCCTACATCAGAAGACAACATAACAAACGTGCTTTGCGTAAAGTGTGTTCTACAGCAGGATGTTTTTTGCCCCAACAATGCACCATTTCGTCAGCGCAGACTCTACTTTAATGATGAATTGTTCTGGATAAAGCAGGCAACATGCAGACATGGTATTAAACTGCATCCACCGGTAAATGCTGTCTCTGTGGGAATTTTGAGTGCGAACGAGCCGTTGCACCAAGTGGGTGGTACTGGTGGCACAGCGAATTACCGGAAACGTGAACAAACATTTGTTTGCAGTTGCTCGTGCCGTACTCGTGCTGGCCGTACAAGAACATACATTCGACAACGTTGTTACTCCACATATCTGCTAAGCTCGGCACCATCCTTCGCTGATTTCACCAACCCACTGACATTAACTACTGCAGCCAATAACGTTAAGTGCCCATTGTGTACACAGAGAAGTTTTTACAACATGGCTGCCTGTTCGTTGTTGGTCCTGTTGATGCGATCAAATAAACCAAGCGGTGTGAGCTCCGAGAATGGTTAAAGTAGCAAATGTTGCGTGCCCATAATGATAACAGATGGCAAAGCTGTTTCTTTCATTGAGGCTGTTCTGCATCGCCATGTACCTGCCACAGGTGGCTGTGATTTATCCTGTACAGAATAGGCAAGTTGTGCAACACACTGAAATACCGTGTTTGTGCAAAGCTCGAGTACAAGTGGGCCCATGGTTTAGTTGGGAGTAACTCCCTTGTTTATATAATATAGCATTTGGTACAAGCGACAGTGGTTATCTCTAACAGTTCGAACAATTGCCAACTAAATGCCAACACGGGACTGCCAGCACCTTTCTCTGCTTGATACAAATGTAAAGCAATGCAAAACACCACCGTGTATGCCAACACTTTTCTACCATTTCTGAGGGCTGATTTCCTTTCTCAGTCTACCCTCGAGCCCACTTCTCGTCTCTGCTGCTACGCTTACATTAAGTGCTCTCTATCACATGATCAGCCTCGTAATTTGGAAAGTGCCACCAATATTTGCATAGGACAACAGGTTGTCACGAACTGCTTTAGTGAATTTTCTAGATGGCCGTATTAATCATAATAATAAAAATATGTCGCCACAAAAGCAGGTCACATATTCTACAACATTCACGCAGAACGTATGTGTGTGTCAAAAGAATGACTAATGTGAGGGGGTAGTCGGCACCCCATAATATTGCATGTGCTACGACCTCTTAGTTGAAATGTCTGTGCACACTCAACTGGTATACAAGCCAGGAAGACACAAAAGAGGTAATGCAAAGCAATGCATAGAAAACTAATTTGAAATATGGGTGATGCATTATGAATTCAACAGTTATTTTTTTTTAGCTATTTTAAACACCACAACAGTGCGGGGTTACGAACAGCAGAGAGAAAGGAGGCAGACAGTAAGATGCAAAAATTTGCTCTAGCAAGTTTGTTTTTAGAATGAGGGAGAGGCATCAAAAGAATCAAAGGGTCAATTTACTGTAACAAGCAAATGAAGCCAACAAAGAAGCCAAGTGAAGCACAGAGTGAATTTACAGTTTTTTTTTTTACTGAAGTGTAGAAAGAGCAGTGAAAGTGGAAGACGATTTGCCACCAATGGGAGCCAGATCCATGCCTGCACAATGCACGCAATGCTCTACCAATTGAGCTACGGTGGCGGCTGTCTCTGCCGTCTACTTATTGTGTGGCAAACGTACATGTGAGAGTGTTTTGCCAGCGTCATTCATAGCCATGGTGGCGAGTGTGAAACGTGCTGCCAACTGCAAGCGTAATGTGAGCTTTTGAGCAGAGATCCAGCCAATACACCCTCGCACAATATTTCAAGGCTGCTTTGCATGTTGGCTTCATTTGGTTTTTTTCTTCCAAAAGCGTTTGCTGCGGCGATTTCGGCCCATCACTGACCACTGCACATACTCGGCCTGACTCCCTCACCTCCTGACCTCGTCCAGCTGAGAGAGGTTTGAGAACACAAAGCTGAGGTGGTCGTGGTTCTTGTTAATGCTGGAACAAAGCGCCGCCAGGAGGTCGTCGCACTTGTTGGTCGAGTTCAGCAGCGTCCAGACCTTTTCAGCACCCTGCCTGCCTCTGGTGAGGTTCGACAGTGTGGCCGCACACTGCCAAGCAGCGGAGTCCTCGCTCTCGGACCGCAGCAATCGGTCCACCAGGTGTGCCAAAAGGTCGCCGTAATTGTGCTCTACAAGGTGTTCCGAAATGGCTGGGACAGACGTGAAGTTTGTCAAGCACTTGCACACTCTTGAGACAGTTTCTGCATTTTCATCCTGCACGAGCAGGGCCACTGCTTTCACTAGGTCAGAGTTTTTGAGCAGGAGAGAACGCCCATCTTCCGAGTCTGGGAGGCCTGCAAACATAATTTCGTTATTCTTGTAGGGGGCAGCGAAAGGTAGTCGGGTGTGATCCTATCATGTCACTTTCACTTGCCATCTTCGCTCCTACCCCTTTCCCTATTTCTTTCTTCTTTTAATGTGGGGCACGAGACCACTTTGGATAAATTGTTGGGGCCAAGACAAAAAGTGTAAACATTGCGATTGCTCACCAGGCAGTTGCGTGCACACTAATGACACTAACTGTAAGCACCCAGCAGGGCCACATATGCTGTACGTAAGAATGCAAAGTGAATGATTTGCGTGTTCCAAGACCACTGCTCGGCCACTCATCTATTGTGGCTTAATGAATGCCTACCATCACTCCTAGCCAACATTTGCAAAACATGCAGAAAGTGCATTAGAAAGGCAAAAATGGTCTTATTTTTCACGGAAACGATATGCTGCTGTCAGGCCAATTGCTGCAGTGTGCTGCCAAGAAAACTGTGGGATCGAGGTTACACTTCTATCATGCTTGATTTGTACCACCACACTATAGTTACGTGGATAGCATCTACCATCACTTCATGCAGAGCCCATTTTTTTTACTGAGGCATTCTCTTAAGAGACCATGATTACAATGTGAGAGATAAGTTGCCAAAATGCAGCGTTGGAATTCCTAAACTATGCACATTTTTTTACACTGTCATCTGCCTATTAATATCATTTGTACTAGATGAAGAACCCCAGGTGGTCCAAATTATTCGAGAGTCTTCCACTATGGTGTGCCTCTTAATAAAATTATGGTTTTGGCATGTAAAACCCCACTATTTTTTTTCTATCACTTGCACTACAGCAAAATAAAGTTAAATTAGGTGCACAATGATAAATGCCCCTCAAAGGGAAAAATGTGAAAATGTGTGCCAGTCAATATATTTTGTGCCATAGTGATGTGACCCTCTTTCATGTCGGGGAAGGGGGGTGTTTATTCGACACAGTCAATATTTATGTCTGCAAGGAATCAACTCGGCCTTCTATGGCACATCTTCCTGGCTGCTGTGCCCCCTCACCTCTTGATCAGCGCTTCCATGGGGGGTTGTGGTGGGGCATGACCAATATACCCTTCCTTTCTACCCTATTCCATATCTGAATTCCGCTGGCCGCCTCATCATAAGCCAACGCACCAGCAAGCACTAGCCATTTATTAATTAATTTTTGGTGGCTGAAGCTGAGAATACCTTTCAAAACGTTTCTTACTGCACGTGTGTGTGTGTGCTGCGAGCTTTCTCCTTCCTAATACCAGCCAATCTCTGGTGTTCATGCTTGTGGTGCGAGTTGGTTTAAAAATGGCATATGGTGGAGAATGGGAAGCCCTTCTCAATTCCTGCGAGCTTAAGATGGCCAATTTTGCTGCACAAATCCTGTTACATGTGTATACCTTTGTGTGACTGGTTGTAGAATATGGAACCTTAACGTCCAGAAAAATGTTATGGGAAACCATGATATAGGTACCATTTCAGCCAAAAGTAATGTTCTGGCCAGGAACAACACTGGGGCATTACTTTCCAATTAGTCCAGCAATTACGTTAACAGTGCAAACGCATTTGGACTGTGAGCAGACTCCAGGGAGAAGTATCCTGTAGGTGCCCACCTAGTGGACATGTCCATTTCGTCTGCTACTGAAATGCTGATTGGCAAGGGGGACCTGTCTCCTTCTCACATGTACCCCAACTTCAGCAGCAGACGAAATGGAGATGTTTATTATGTGGACACTTGCAGAATAACACCCCAGCAGGCACAGCTCTCTTTCCGCGGTGAAGCAGGGGCAAGCACTGGCTCCACCTCTGCTGGTTAGAAGCATCGGGGGCTGCCCACTGCCACTCTAGAAATTGATTTTAAAACTCCTAGGATCACGTTCTTGCTTCCCATTTATACCACACACAGCAACGCCTTTTTGTACCTTTGAGCTCTGTAAAATTACTTTTGTATTGTGTTTTTATAAATTCCTATTGCATGGTGTATCATGATACATCCAGATCAAAATTTCCAAACTAATGGATGTAAGGTTTCACGAAAGTGGAAAGTAAGAAAACATTGCACATTTAGCCGCAATTTGTGGTGCTGTGTCTAGAAATAAAACGCTTATAAGCCGGAACATATATATATATATATATACATATATATGTAGCACTGAATGCAGTGCACAAAAATTTTGGGGCACTCACTTCTTGCTCCTTATCAGCCAGGCATGCAAATTACGGGTTTTGTGGAGGAGAGCCAAATAGTTTTCTGGGCACATACGTTAGATATGCCTGCAATATTAGCGATTTACAGAGCGTGAAGCCGATGAAGCCAGAGGTAGAATAAGATGAACAAGAAGGCATTAATTCTGCTTGCGCCAAGATCCTGGGCGATCCGGTTTAGATATTCAAGCAGTCATTTGTCAAAGACAACTAATTTCTATGTCGCCAATGTGTATTCGGTTTACAATCCTGCAGACATCTTTCTGTATTTATCTTCGCTCAGACGTGCATTAAAACTTTGGTAATGTTGTCACTACCCATTCTCGCAAGCAGCAAGCATTGATATCAATTAGCACAAATTTGATATTCTTATAGCGGCCTTAAAGCACCTACAACAATGAAATTGTGCCGCGTAACTATTTCACCGAAGACACTCTATTTCCAGCAAACGTAGAGCTGCAAAATACGTCAGCAAGAATGTCGTTGGTAGATTCTCTATGAACAGAGAATACACAAACCTGCTATGTATGCAAGGGCTTGATTCTTCGCCTCGGTCGGCGCGCTCTGGGCCAAAAAATTAACCAGTTCATTTACTGGTGTCATGCTAATCGCAGATCGATCGCATTCGCGAAAATCGAGACCCAGGGCAATGAACACGAGCAAATGCGAACACGTGCTGGGTCGCTGGCTACAAGGCCACCCTCACGCCGACAGCTCACACGGCTCACATCTCTGTCATCTCTGTGTGCGAAGCAAGAGCACCTGACTGACTTCCGGTTGATCACTTCCGCCAAAAAAACCACAGGGCAAATAATTACTACACGACTACACCTGCACATCAACACGACCTACTGGAACTCCAGACCTGCACAGATATCCGGCTTCTATGGGAGCAGCTTGCGCCCACTTTCGTTCAACCGACTGCCGTAGGTGGCGCTTTTATAACCTGTTCGTCTGCTACGAGGTGGGCTGTTGTGCGGCGTTGTAAGTAGTACGGCAGCTGTTGTGTTGCCACGAACTGCTTCTCTAGTTGACGATTTTTGCTAACACAGTGACAGAGATGTCACAAGGCTTTGATCGGTCACTTGGCTCCAAAAGTTGACTCACCGAACCTAAAAAATGTCGGAGCGTGTAGTCCGCTGCTCTCTAAAATAGCGTTAAATAGCCGCTCCCACTGCCTTTTTAAAGGAGATTATTATAAATCCCATTGTGTATAGAGTTCGCAACGTACCCAACAGTTTCATTGTACACGTTGTAAAATTCGCGTCTGCGCTCTTTAGAAACTTGAAGCCACCGTAATGTTCGACGACAGAACGATTACCACTCATTTTAACTCTTAAATGTTATCCGTGAATGCGTCACGAGCTCAAAAAGTGAATTACGCACACAGCTTCACTGCGTACGTATCTTCAGCACCACCGTTATGCTGCCGCCGTACTACGCGGAAAAGCTAGCTTTACAGTTTGAAAAGAGTTCCGTGACACGATTTTTAAGGCCTGCACTGCAGCACGTTTTAAAGCATTGGGATCGCTTAATTTTTTGCGTGCTTTCTACTGCGCTAGACATCCAACGATATTAAAAACAAGATATGCTCACCTTCCCTTGAAGCAGAATCGATCAGACTGTTGCACATATCGGGTGGAGGACTTACTAGTGATTACTTTTACTATACTTTTACCAGATCATCTTCCTTTCACTACGGCACACAGTAGTAAATCCTAATGTCATCTACGACATTAGGCTGTCTGTAATCAACTAAAGAAAGCTGGATTATCCTATGAATCTTTTTAAACAATTTTTCCAGTCTCTTAAGGAGGCTAGGAAAGGGAAATTTATGCCGTTGATCTAGCATTGCAGCGGCCACCTATGCTCGTTGTTTACATTTCTTGCACCGCTCATCCTCTTCTAGTTTCACTATTCAAACGCAAAGCATTCGCAAATATGTCTTCTTTTGTATATTTGTGAATTTATTCATTTACCGCCAAAACAAGCGCTTTGTGCCTGCCGAAATGGCAAGACAAGCGCTGAACAGATCGCAGAAGCAGACGACAGCGAACAGGTTATGACTAGCGCCACTCTGCTCGTACGTTCTTTCCCTAGCGGCAAAAGGGGCGAACTAGACCAGGCGTGCTGGAGGAGGGAGATCTGTGCAGGTCTGTAGTTCAGTAGGTCGTGCACATCAATTCAGCAAGCCTTTGGCTTGCTTACAAGCGTTAAAATGACAATAAATAAGATAATTAAAACATTAGGCTGACATTATAGTTTATATGGGGCAAATAAAAGTAAAGTGAGCAGTTTCACAGAACTACAGCTTGGCGTTAGTTACAATCTTGATTCCAGCCAGCAATGCGAGTGTCGTTCCTCTAGTCTATCTCCCGTTACTCCCGTCACGTCAGTCGCAGCTGTTCCAAAAAGCTTGCCGGTTTGCCGCAGAAGCGTCCGATGCGTTTCTGTGACGATAACAATACTTTGGCGCGACCTTCGTCGCGCATAACGGTAGTCGCACGCTGTATCGCGTGATAAATGCGGAATTTGCGCTGGTTCTCACGGCCTTTTCATTCTTCCTCGCTGCAGTCTTCTCTCGGCTACCACGTAAGCGGCGGGATGACGTTTGTCGCAATGACAACGAACGCATATTGGCATGTGATCTCGTGCGTTGCGTGACCCTGTCTTTCGGCGTTGAAAAAGCAGCGGTTTTGCCGCTGTTTGCAAATCTCGTGACACTTAGCGGCAGCTAGCGATCGCGAAGCCGTGGCTGCATGACTTGCTGTGCCGCTGTCTGCAATTTGTCATCCCCCTAACGGCGTTTCAGGATGTGCCTGCTGTTCGTCTACACTAATCCCGACCCGGACGATGACGAATTCAGCTTGGTGCTGGTTAACGTCAGGGACGAGTTCTTCCATCGCCCCACGAAGCCAGCGTCTTTCTGGGAGGACGATCCTAATATTGTCGGAGGTACATTAATTGTGAAACATATGTTATTTTACATTACGGCAACATTACTGCATTCGGCGTTTTAACTGCCAGTTAGCCGCTTAAGTGCGACCTATTTAGTCTGATCTACGAGCTATATGCGGGATGCATATGCAAAATTTTACGCGATACTGGTTTCGCATAAGAAGTCGAATGTCAGCCTAGCTTTCGCTTGCAGCCATTCTCACAGTACTTCACTATGTTAGTCATGTACATCCGTAGTACCACATTTGAAGTACAGGCTGCATGCTCAGGCTCAGAATTTTTTTTTTTTTTTGGGGGGGGGGGGGGGGGTCAGCATCTCGTAAACTTTTGACACTGCTTGTATACAGGTGAAATTATTTTGCCGTAGACCTTATCTAAAAGGCAACTGCTCTCAATTGCATTGACGCAGGACAAGCTGAATTACCGGCTATCGTTAATTTAGTGCAAGCACTGTTGCCGAGTAGGTTTCCCTAGACGCAGCCATTCCTGCCATCGCAATCACGCTTATTGGCTAGAGTTCAGCCTTTCCGTCATGGCTCTTATAAGAGATAAATGTAAGCTACTGTAACTTCCAAAGGGAGAAACTTGTGCAGTTGGGGTAGAACTAAAATGGAAGAGATGAGCCTTAGTTCAAGGACCAAGTTTTAAACGAGGTGTTTTCATTGTCAGGGAAACATCTGGTCTTCTACAGGGCGCATCAGCGTGTCTAAGACATGATGTGTATTTGTCAATCCCAGTGCGGAGCCTACGCTTCAAGATGAGCTTGTGAAAAATGCATTTACCTTCCTCTATGTATGGGCAGCATACTGGCCTTTTCCTCTGATGTTCTCTACCTCTTTGCAGGTTGCCATATAGTGTAGTTTTCTTCATCTACTATGCTGTCTTGGAAATTGTTCATTTCTGTCTGACCAATACAAACACATTTTAGTTTCACTGCTTTTCCAAGAATCATGTGTAAAGCATGGAATAGCGTTTTCCTAAACAGTTGTGGTCATCTTTCAGGCCAGGATCAGGAGAAGGGCCGTGAAGGGGGCACGTGGATGGCTGTGTCCAAGAGTGGCCGCATCGCTGCGCTGCTCAACATCCTCCAGCCAGCCCATTGCATGGATCCAACAAAGCGCGGCCGAGGTGAGCCTCCATCTGGGCCACATCCAGTGACTGCCACCCAAGTGCTTATGAGTGAAATCAAGAAAGGGTCATTGGGTGCTGAGGCTTACAGTTCTGGCTTTCACATGGGGGTATCAGCGGAGGTGCAGGCCAAAGCAGTGACTGCTAGGGAACTGCAAGTGCAGGAATGACATAAGTGCCATAATGGAATGTGAGAACAGCAGGGTGATTATTTTCACATTGTGCATTCTGTTTGTGCAATGTAGAGAGTGGAAAGTGGCTTAGAAAAGGGGCAACAGCATAGCAAGTGAGCTGCGTGGCTGCAAGTTGGCTGCCTGAAACACATGATAGTCAAACGTTGGTGTCCAGTATGCTCCTGCCTTTATAAAGGGCCTAAAAAAGAACTGCCTACATATTGCGTGAAGCCTTTATCAGAGATCGTTAGAGAGCACTCTGGCACCATGCCTATTTTTTCTGTGTATACTGTCACAGACAAAGAAATGTGAGCTTGTGGTTAACCGGAATGGTTTATTTCGTATTTTGCCTTTTGCACTTTTTGAGATTTTGGCATTATTTCGGTTGGTATGCGTGGTTTGAGGCTTGCACTATCTTTGACAACAGGATATGTAGTGTTGTCAAATTGGTCTTTTCCAGTTGTTTTTCCTAAGAGGTATGCTGCTCTGTATTTTCCTGTTAGTGCTTTGTTTATCCATGGTAGTAGTTGTAGCTAAATCAATAACCATAAATGATAATTCAGCTTCTTTCCGAATTTTTGATGCAATAAATGTCAATTACTCACTGTCCATATATTCTGAAAGAGAGAGAATAAACATCTTTATGATGTGAATGTAGCTTTAGAGAGGCGTCCTCATTCCAGAATGCCTTGAACTCGGGCCGGTATGTTACGAAACCTTGGTAAATTAACAACTAATTATCCAAGCACCGTGGGTTCTCAAGTAAATTGCTTCTTTCTGAAGTGTGCATGTGAAAACTGAAAATAGTGAACTTATAGCCCTCAGAGAGTAAGTGTAACTAGTCATTGCTATTATAACAAATTTTTATGAGAAATTAGCATCAAGTTGACGTAAGAGGTGAGGTTATATCCTTTGGAGACTAGTGCCAGAAACTCTCATAATATACTGGTGGACCATAAAGTCTCTGTGCCCCTGATAAAAACACTGCAGGAATCAAAGATGCATATCGAACTAGGAAAGATTCACTACTTTAAACCATAAGGGTTAGAGTAATTGCAATGTCACTGGAAGTGCCTAAAGCACACGACACCTGTTTTTCAGTATTTGTTGACATATCAAGTTGTCTTTTCGAAGAAGCCTTATTGACATATATGTTGCCTGCACTGTATTGTTTCGTGCAATCTGTCCATTGTGAAATGTAAATTGCACTGTTAAATTTGGAACAGTTTCTCATTTGTCAGTTACAGTTTCTTTTCTAATTTTGGGCACATCACATCGCAGGTGGCATTGAATTCTTAGCTGCTGTATTGCAGTCTTACATGACAAATTGTTCTCCTCTGATGAGCTGGAAACTGTTCTTTAACTTGCTCACAACAATCTTCACCATATTGAAATGTGCATGTTGTTGAGGGGCTCAAGTCATAAACACAGCATATTACTTCTGCCGTTGTCTGCGTGGCAGTTGTTTGTGTACCTATGGTGAAATCGTCACGCTTGTTGCTGACAAGCACTGGGTACTTTTCAGACAAATAATCTTGCACTGATAGTATCTGTTGAAAAGTGTAGTCCACTTTCTGGGTGAGTCTAGTGCTATACATAATTTATTTAAACATATTTTGCAATGTCTTGCACACTCTTCTAAGTGGTTTCTCAGTGGCCCTCTTACCATTCTGTTTTATGACCTGAAAGCCTTAGAGACTGCATGTGAGGCAGGAATCTGACCTGTGTGCGCTGTTACTGGGGCTTGCTTGTATGGTCTCTTCACTTCCGTGTACTTTACTGATTCAGGGCTGAGCACTTTGGAGCCAACTCAAGTGTCAGCAAACATTGTTCACGCGCTGAAGGAGAATTCTCTTGGCAGCTCTGATAACAAAGAGATAAGGACAGGGCTATACAATGAGCGTTGTTCAGTGCCACTGCTATTTGCAATGCTGAAATCTCTCGTCAAAAGGGAAACTGACTGAAGATATAAGGCTAGCAGGCACAATAACGCAAAGTCAAGAACCACAGCTTCTAATTTGCCCCATGTGTAATCACTGCTTTACTGGCCTTCACAAGGAAAGGCCATACTTTTCAAAAACCTTTTCTATAACTCTAGAACTAAATAAGTCTGATGATATGCACAGGCAATGCACCACTTTACGTTTTACCTTCTTGGCAATTCTCACAAATGACAATGATGATTGTTTCTGGCACCTAACTGTTGTTGCAAACCATCTTTAAGACCCATTATTGTGAATCAGCTGCCTTGCTCTTGCAGAATTATTGTTCCACTAAATAATGCCTTATGTGGCAGCATATACTGACAAGGCAGAGGAGTTTTAGTTCGGAAGGCTCACTTCAACGCTGAGGTTAAATGTTGTGCCACCTGTGGCCAACTTGCAGGACTACTCTTTGCAGCAATACCACTAGTCGCACAGGGTTGTGAGACGACACTACTTACAACGATGGCGCGGGTGGCGGATTAGAGTAATTTCACCAGTTAGCCACAGGTGGCCATGACACAACATTAACTTCAGACGTGACCCATACTAACCAGCCTAGA
Organism: Dermacentor albipictus; assembly: GCF_038994185.2. NCBI lineage: Eukaryota > Metazoa > Arthropoda > Arachnida > Ixodida > Ixodidae > Dermacentor > Dermacentor albipictus. Next base: position 111,238,928 of record NC_091822.1, on the reverse strand, counting down.
GGGACAGCATTTGGACTGCAGCACAGCAACACTCAGCGTTATGCTTAGAACAAAGACGTGAAAGGGCGTTCTCCACCTTTGCCCACTGTTCATTGCTCTTTTGTGTCGCAGTTCAATGCAACATAAGCAGTGGAACAGAAAAGGACAAGCATAACATTAAAAGGCAGAAAGATAACTGCATGGGTCAAACACAGCTGCATGTCTTTGAAGTTAAGACTAAGACGAAATAGTAGGGTAGGGCAGGTCATCTAACGCATAGAGCATATGGTTGTCTCGGTAACAGAATGGGTGCTGAGAAATTGGGGATGCTGTGCTGGGCAACAGAGGATTAGCTCGAGTGGCGAGAGTGGTAAGTTTGCAGGCATAGATTTTATTAGCTGATGCAGGGCAGGGGTTATTGGAAATCTCTGTGAGTGGCCTTTGTCTTGTATTTAGACTGATGGTGTGATATGACCCATCATAATTTTCTAACCATTCATCACATTTTTTTTTTCCTCGTGTCCACCTGAAGCACACTGCAGTGTTTGACTGCATTTTTGTTGTTTCTTGATGTTTGGTTTTGTTCTTTGTTAATATTTCTGAAATTAAGTATTTTATTCTTGTGTCCTTCTCTCCCACCAAACATGTCAAATAGAATTTCCATTCTCTTGTATTTTTGTACACTTGGATTATGCCTAGGCATCCCGAAAAGGCTTGTCAACCAGAGGGTACACGTTTGCAAACATTGGTTGAGAAACTAAACTGTCATAACTTTGGTATATAACTTCTTTGCAGGCTTCCTAGTGGTGGATTTCATTAAGTCTGCAGTGGATGGGAACACGTACCTGACCAAACTGATGAAGGAGAAGGACGAGTTCAACGGATTTCTGTTTGTCGCCATTGAGGCCAAGTAAGTTTCGTAGTACTATTCACATTGGCATAGTGTAGATTCTGTGCAGAATGCCTGCCCCAGTGTACTCAACCACATTTTGATCTTTTGGTTGCAGGCCTCTTCAGAAGAAGATTTCCATGACTTACTACAGCAACCTCCAAGAGGGCAAACCGGTGAAAACAGAGCCAGGTGAGGTCTGCATGAATTTGAGAGCTTGTGCCTGCTGCCCTACTAGTGCTGCTGTCTCTTGAAAGACAGCCGAGTTGCCGTTCAATAGTTTTGTTGCATGTGATATATGTATCAGCGTGAAAGCAACAAGATATGTGAAATAAGACCTACGAGCACTAGCAGGCTCATGCATTGTGTTACGTTTCGCCTATGACGCGCGCTGTAGCCGGCGCGGATTCAACGGACGCCGGGGCTTCGTTCCAAGCGGCGGACATTTCGGCCCGTTCGGAGCGGCCGCGACGCATCCCCGCCGAGCGCGTCCCGGCATGTTTCAGTGCCACGTGTCTTCGTGTGTGCGTGTGTGTGTGTGTGCCCACGCTTGTCAAAGCGCGGCAGCTGGGGAGAGGAGCTCCCCCAGTGTGAAGCGAGGAGGTCTGACCGGCGCCGGCCCGGCTGATGCGTCACCTCCTTGTCCCAACGTGTCTATCAGTCCGTCCATCGCCGCTGTCACGTGGTGTCGTCCCGTGACCTTCCTTCTTGCCCGCGACGCCAAGAGTATAAGAGCAGCTGCCCCCGGACGCCAGGAGAGAGGCTCCGATTTCTTCTGTTGAGTAACGTGCTCTCCCGTCTCTCTACTTCGGTCGACCTGACCGCCCGCTCTTTGCGATGCTAGAATAAACACGTTGTTCTGTTAGCAGTCGCCTCATGCTTTGCTGGGACCTTCGGATGCTTCCAGTGTGCCCCAGGCCGCCAGGCCAACGCTACCCTTGGGGCTTGCGACCCATTTGCAACAACGGGCGCCAACGGTCCGGTTGCAACAACGGGTGTCATCACTGAGGATCCACCAGCTGGTGGCATCGCTGAGATTCCAACAGCCGGTGCCATCGGTGCGGATCAAACAATTGCAAGCAGCTGTGTGCCTTCACTTGAGTTTTCGGCCTCAAGAAAGGAAGTGGCTCAAAATCAGACTTTGCTGCTTACTCTGGTCAGAAATTAAGCAGCACCATGCTATTTTGTTTAGTACGCATGATAAAGCTATGGAACGCATTGCATGAACAACTGAGGAGTTGGCAGGAACAGCCTACGTGCGAGACAGCTGTTGGTGGTAAACAAAAATGGTCTTTATGATCTTGAGATCACTCTTATACCTCTGTCACATGACACATGTAATGTCATTCACAGTAAGTGACATTCATACCGAATGTGATTGCAGTCTTGCATTCCCTATCTACACGGGTATACAAAATGGCATTCACAATTGATGGTGATGGTTATTAGCACCTTGCGCGCGCAGGCACTCGTCAATCTACATGTATACTTTCAGATTGCGCTTGCGCAAATCGGTGAGGTGGCCTTCGCTCACTTTCAGCAGCGCACACGTCTCATCGTCGGTCCAGTGCACTTTTCGCTTCTCATTCTCTGCTGACAAAGCTGTGGAGCTGGATTCCGTGGTTGGTGGATAGGCTTTAGTGTAGCTCAATTGTGTAGCTCAACTGTGAAAACAATACGCAGAAATGAAAAAAAAAAAACACAGATGAGCGTTTGTAAACATGGTCGAAAAGAGGTGCTAGTGGCCAGTCGGAGACTGGGAATAAGAATATAGCTGCACAAACTACTTCAGAAATCGCGCTGTGCATCATAAAAATATTAAAACATTCATAACAGCAATTATGACAACCTTTACTCTGATTACGTTTCAGTTTTACTTATCAATTTCGTAATTTTTGCCAAGCCCCTGTCATCAAGATTACTCAAGTCGCGCTTGCATGAGCTCGGGGAACTCATTCAAGGGGTGAATGCCATTATCTGTGAATGTCATTCACTATGCCCGTGTAGAAGCAACAAAAATAGCATTAACACTTAATCTCATTCGCTGTGAATGACATTACTTATGCCATGTGGCGGGGGTATTAATTGAATCCTTTATGCTATGCAGGGTAACTTGTATATGGCATCAGAAGAAGGAGTAGGAAAGGAAGTAGTGTCATCAGTTTAAAAGCCAGCTTCTTACCCTGCTTTATGCATTAATAGCTTACAATGCTGGCTTACAATTAATGTTAAAATGATGAGCACAGTAATACAGTCGAACCCGGTTATATCGAACTCGCAAGAAAACGCCTATCAGTTCAATATAGAGCATAATTCGATATAAGCCTGCTAAATAATTGGAATGTCATTAAAGCACATACCATTTATCAAATCACTTTATTGATGAAAATAGCTTAGTTTCACATAAATTAGTCCTGCATTTTCTTCTGCTTGGACAATTTTGCTGCCTGTGACGCAAGCACTTCCCCACATCGTGAAAAGGAGTCGGAGCAGCTGAGGCCACAACCTTCCGCATCCACGCAGAAGCACCAGACTAGTGCGAGGGCACCAATCACTTCGGAGGATGGGGGCAAAGGACTGTCGTTGCTTTCCTCATTATGCCCACTTTCATTTGTGCTCGGTACGATGTCGGTGATGTAGTCTTCATTTTCGGGCTCCTCCGCGGTTGCGACACCATCTGCACTCACAAACTCGTCCACTGTTGATTCGTCAACAGCTTCCGGAAATTCTGACAGCTCGCTCCAAACTTTGGCAACACCGGCAACGGCTTCGTCGTATTCATCAGAATTTAGTCATCACTGAGCACGCGGAAACCGGCACGTATAAAGAACCACTTGCACACGGCCGCGCGTACGCGTTGGGCGCCACGGGCACCGGGTCGCGAGTTTGGCCGCTTTAGCCCTGATCGTGCCGAGAGTGCTCCTCGGAATCTTGCACACTACAGGGACATCGGACTTCCCATCGTGTTTGACCCGATTAATGATTTCGAGCTTCACGACGAAAGGCTTCATCACAGCAACACTGCGGGAGAAGGCCCATAAGGCACAAACACAATGAACCAGAAAAGCACCAACACAACTCGCAATTTTGCCATCTTGCATGATGAGAGCACAAGAGCCTCTGATTGGCTGTCTGAGCAAGTGCTGCGGGCGAGCCAGAATAATTTTTTGCTGGGGGGTGTCGCGAGCAGCCCGAGGCAGCGCAATCACGGTAGGGAGAGCAGTTGGATGGAGCCGTGCCGCCGGGTTGCCCCGCTACTGCGAGGGAAAGCCAACTTCTGGGGGTACATTACCGCCGCTTGACGTTCGATATATCGGGGGTCGCTATTTTTATTCAATGTAAGCGTGATTTTTGCTATATATACTCATTGTAACTATACCGTGACCAGAAATTGTTCGAGATATAGAATAATTTGATATAAACGGGTTGGATATAGTCGGGTTCGACTGTATATGAGATTGTATATCCCTGTAAAAAGGAACAACAAAACAAGATAGTTATGGTCACTCTAACCTGTACAACCAAGGACACCAAAGCCACTTATGTTATAGGAGTTTTGACACTTGAAGTTGTTGAACAACTACTATGTGCTTCTCATACATAAAAGGGTGATGCTTAGCAAGTACTATAATGGTTAGGATACACTTATGCAAGATAGGATGGTAATTTAATATTAAACCTAGAACTAGGGAACAGCACGAAAGACAGGGACAGAGAAGAGGCACACAACAACCACACAGTGTGTGCCTCTTCTGAATCCTCTTCTTTTACGCTATCCCCTAGTTCAAGGCTACCTGACATGTTCACTTTATTAATATTAAGGCTGGTCTCGAAATGCCTGACCTAGTGTCATGGCACAGAGAAAGAGCCAAGTTTGCTGACATAGTGTAGCATCGAAGTTAGGCATGGTGATATTGCTTATGAAAAACATTGAACAGAGTGCACCTTCTGGCAGCAATCTCGCATGGCAGCTGCAGGGACAGAATGAACCAGTGCTTTGCACCAACCTCCTGGGTGCCAGAACTAAAGCTGGTTTACAAGAATAAGTATTCAAGTAAATGGGTGCTCTGACGCTTGCCTTTATTTTTCTTTTTACCAGGGCTTGGATCTTCACTTAATGCAAAAATATGCCCAGTTGAAAATGCTGTGCCATTACTCCTTTAGAGGGACTTTGCTTTTTTTTTTTTTCTGGCTCACTTATGGGAATCTCCAATTTCTTGTTACGTATTTTAGGAGCTTAAGATTGTGCCCGCTTCTATTGTTCTTAAGACTAATTTGACACCTCATTGAAATGAGGACATTGACCTTAACACAAAAGCGTTTTCTGTGTTCTTTGCACTATAACAACGTCTTCAGTTTTGCAAGTGCATTCCCTTCACAGAATTCCCCGCTAACAGAGAGCACTTGTTTAAGTTTATCTCCTTGAAAAGCTGCAGAGCATCTGTGCCCCATTATTGCTCAGTGCAAGTTGCTTCTCGAGCCTGTGATGACAAGGTTTTGTTCATTTTTTTGTCAGAGTTAACAATTTCATCCAGCTTTCAAAACATGCAACAACGTTTTTAGCTCTACAACGTTTATTTTCATATTAGAAGGACGTTATGTATGTCACTAAGATGGAACATTCCATTTATTTTAAGCACACTGCACTAATTATTTGGTGTTGGTGCTAATTCACTATGTCCTCCTTGAGTAGAGCAGTCATAGCAGCGATGATAATGTTTCTACACTTCTTCATAACTGTGTAATGGATTTTTGCAGAGATAAGTTCAGTATCTAATTAGTACTGTTAGCTAGTTTTCAGTAGGTCTATAAATTAACTATATGTAGAAAACCTGGAATGGCTTTTTCAAGTTCTGACTTGACTTACTTTCTTTCTTTCTTCCCAGGCTTCTATGCGTTTGGCAACAGCGTACCCCCACAGTTTTGGGCCAAGGTCAGATATGGCAAACAGAAGTTTGAGGAGCTCATCAGGCAAAACAACCGGTTCTCTCAAAAGGATAAACTTCTGAAGAAGATATACGATTTCCTGGACGACCCAACGTCGTGAGGCTTGCCATATTTTGTTCCAGTGCAGTTATTCCAATTGTGAACGTTGTAGCTGTTTTTCCTTGTACCATGTTTTGTCACATGATGCTCGCACCTTTTCTCACGGAAAATTGATGTGAAGTTGGGGGTGTGCAATAATTATGTGGCTAAAATTTTTTGCTAAGATGTTCTAAGTGCTGAATATAAAAAAAAGGAAAAATGAAGCGGCTTTGTGTCAGGTTTTGCACACCAGCTACTATAAACTCAAACGAAATATTACTTCGAAAACCCACTTGCTTTTATAATAAAAGCATAGGTTCTACACAAGGAGGAATGGTGAAGGACCTTATTTGCAGGCGCCAAGTAAACGTAGTCACTGAACGAATAAATAAAGTGGCTCGGTCCCAACTTATTCGTAGTTGATGCCAATATTGATATAGAGAAACTCGGCCAACTGCCGCTGCAGTAATTTTCGATGGCGCGATGGTTACGAGAGGAAAGAGGAATTCAAATTTTTGATGGCCAATACGGGGGGTGCGAGTGTTATGTGAGTAAATATGAATTAGCTCGGAGTAATGGTGATGAAGACAGGTAGCTACGTGGCGAGGCCTCAGCCTCGACCTCAGTTGAAAACCTGTCATCATCGTGCAGTAAAATTGCTGTGCATTCTGATATGAGGAATGAAGGAAGCATCATGTGCTGGGAGAAGTACCATCTAAAATTGCCTTTCATTTAGGACACGAGAAGGCCATCTTGCGAGAAGGTCAGCCATACAGAAGTCCTCCAAGTTCTTGGGAAACTGAATAGTGGGGTTAGGGGTGCAGAATAAGGCAGATCATTGCTCATACTTGCTCAGTGGTATTTTTCGCAGGCTATGTACCAGTTCCTCAGACTCATGCATACTCACACTGGCCAACACTCACTTGCATTCATAGTCGCTTCCATTTGCATTTACTGGCACCCACTCAGGCTTGTACTCATGTTCGCTCACACTCACGTACATACATACTCGCATTCACTCAGAATCAGCGTCACTGACCTTTGTTTGTACTCCCATTAACCAGCAGTCGCTCCTGTTCATATTAATGTCGACTCAAACTCGCCAACATGGACTTCCATTCATGCTCCCACCCTTCATCACTCAATAGTGCTGTAACTCACGTCTGTGAAATCGAGTATGTCGGTGTGCTGGTAGCTCAGTATGCTGACCTATGACATTGGGTTCCCAAACTGTTCGACTTGTCAGAGAGCTTGTTATTGTGAACGGGGTTCACCTTAAAGGAAGTGTACAGTATTGCTGTTTTAAACAACTTTGTATGCCCAAATCATAATGTGAAAGGGTACTTTTGACCGCCCACAAGACAAAGAGCACATAAAAGTTACGATAGACTTAAAATAGGGCTTTTTACCACAGCGCCATGAACTATGCATTACAACAGCGCATGCGGGCCACAGCACCCGATGTGGGGCTCGACTGGCACAGTTGAGCTTTAGTAGTGACACTGAATGGACAAACATCATTTAAAAAAAAATCTATGTCAATTGATTCTTTAGCATGCCATATTTCTCATCTTATGAATGAAGATTTCAGAAGTAACGTCGATGCATGCTCTTAAAATGTCTATTTAAGCAAAATTTTAAGTTTTTTCTCCCAAATCAAATGCAGTGCACCCTCGTTAATTCGACCCTTGTTGATTGGGAAAGTGGGATAATTCATAGTCCTCTGGTCCCAGCAGGCATATGCGTTATTCAGTAACATCAAACTCTCGTTAATTCGGACGTATTTGGCTGCACTCCAGTTAATTCAGGCAACCCTTAGAGCACCCGAATTGGTGATGCCAAAAAGCAAACGTGGCGCTAGATTCAAATTGAAACAAAGCGGCTGATTCCACATCACCATGGCCATCAATGGAAATCGTAGGGGAATGACAAGAATGCAGGAATGCTTAGTGCCTATTTGGCCTGTCAAACCTTTATTCTTCTATTTACCAACACGCATGATACCGCATTGACTGTGTGCTTTCAGAGTTGCACACTCTGCCATCCATGATCAGGGTGTCTACCAACCGAGAAAATCGGGAATTCTCAGGGATCTTGGAATAGTCTGGAAATACTCAGGAAAGAACTCGGGGAATTTGTGCTTCTGTCAGGGAAAATTAGCTGTAATTTTATTGAGAGGGAACAAAACTCGCGGTATTGCTGGCTCAAGCAACAGATAGGGATCGTAATGAATCGTCTCGGATGCCATGCCGTCGGCTTGAGGAGTTGCCAGTGTACAGTCAGCGACCGACTTTCCGGACGCCCGATAACTCGGACGGCTTCTTGGCATCACCATATCCTATAGAGTCAATGTTGTTTAAGAATGTCTGAAATTTCGGACGCAAGAACCCTTCGCCGTCCAATTTTCCAGACATTTTGCAGTCCGCAGGCTCTAAACGACATTAATCAAAGGCACCACTGTTGCCATTTTAATTACCTCGCCGCTTCAAACCGGCACTCTCGCACGCAGATCAGCTGGCAGCCGTAGCCACCACTGTGGCAAATGCTAGGCCTAGCTGCTTCAACGTTCGCTATTAAGCTTCTTGCCGTTCGGTGAATATTTTTTATTGAAAGAATTCACCGCTGTCAGCAATGGCATTGACTCCGACTTGTGGTCCTTGCGATGGGATTCGAAGCTCGGAAAGCACAGCTTGTTGCATTATGCCGGTCCCAAAAGTAAGCTTCGCCTCAATACAGCAATATTGTGCGGTGATACATATCCAAAGATATTGCGGTGAAGCATAACTAGCGTGGGAAGGGGCAATTGTCGCGTGACAAAGTATGTATTCATTAATTATACACGATACCGCACGCCGTCTCTTGTCACAGTGTGAGCACCGATATGTGTAATAAGTTACTGGCAGGCCTTTTCGGATGTGCCCGTGGCGATTTGAGCCCTTAAGGGCAATAAAAGACTTGCATTCATTTTTTCGAACTGCCCGATTTTTTGGACGTTCTTGCAGCGCCTAGGGAGTCAGAAAAATTAGACGTTGACTATACAACTGACCAAGAGGATGCTTCAAATGGTCCGTGGGTAAAATGCATGGTGGAAAGAGGACGATAACAGATAGGACCTATGCACTGTGGAATGAACCTGAAAGAAAGCATGCTGCCACTTCTTTCAAGGAGCTTTAGCTCAAAAAACAAAGTGTTCGGTGATGCCGAGATGCAGATGTAGCTCATCCAAACCAAGATAAACTCTTTAATGCAGTGAAATGCAACACTGAGGCATTTTGCGCGGGCTGAGAGTATGTCAGGACAGTTGAGGTTGACACACCAGCTGTTGAGAGAGAAGCTCACTTGTGACGAAGTTCAGGCCTCATACCAATAAGCGTGTTGTCTGTTGATAGAAATAGCTCATATCCCCTTCAGTCACAGCGTCCACATTTGTGGACGCGACCTATTTTTGCCCTTTCTGTGCAGTGGTAGCAAGGAATAAAGCAGACATTAAGTGTAGGGTAAATTGCACATTCTGAGAATCTAAATTACTTCCATTTTACTTCTGAATGATATGTATCGTTACAGAATACAACTTTGGTGAACGCACTATCATGTTCTACGTGATGTTTGGCTAGGGGCCTGTCGGTAGCAACCTTGAAATATATTTTTTCTTTCTTGAATTCGAGCAGGGGATTTAATCATTTTGATGAAGAAACATAGCATGATTGTCTTTACAATATTCAAATATTTAATTACTCTGTAATTATGATGACTCATCATAAAATGCTTTAACAGTCATTCTGCCACCTTGATTTGCTTTCAGTAGAGTCTCAAGCACCATCTATGCTTCGCATATGTACCGACGGTCGATCATAATTTGTGACTGAAAGGAATATTCAAAAATATTTGTGTCCGTATGCATCTTCTTTTTATCCATATTTGAGAACGTTCGGCTAGATTTGCAATGAGCTGTACCATTTTTTCAAATATATTTTATTCGTGGTGCATTTTAGTAACCCTTCTCTTCCGCCTTCTTTTTGAACAAAATAAACGCTGCTCATTACTGTTTAAACTGGATTAACTCTGTTTTTTTTTATCTTTTAGCATGCTTACTAGAAGGTGACAGCATCGGGCGACATGCTGTGAGCCCGTCTTGACATAGAATGAAATTCTGTGTCACTCGGGGAATTTTGCAAAGGCATTCAAGGAAAACCTGGAAAACTCAGCGAATTTTAGTATGTCAACTTGGTAGACACCCTGATGGTAGCACTGATAGCAGTCACATTTTCGTCTGCAGCGATTAAGGTGTTTTGTGTTGACCAGTGCTTGTTTGCTGCAAGCCTTCAAAACTGCATAGTCACCATCCATGAGATGATTGCTTTGATAATGACTGGGGATTCATCCACAGCAGCACTTGTGGCAGACATTCATTTATTTTCATCATGGCAGTGCGCATTGGCTGCATGCCTTGATAACTGCGTAGGCACCATCTGCGATCATGTCAATAGCGACAATGGTTGTGGCAAACCGTAGTTTCCTTTAACTTACTACTTGTTGGCTGCGGGCCTGCAGAACTGTGTAGTCACCATCCATGATTGCGACGATATGACCATGGTTTCGTCTGTGGTGGTTGCAGCGAGCAATGGTTTTACTTTGAAATGCAATGCCTGCGCAAATGTCACAAATACAGGGAAGCTGTCCGGTATGAAAAGCGATTCCACCCCCCAGCTAAATCGCGTTGGATGAACGATATGTTGTTGACCAGCTCACTGGCAAAAAAATAAGCACGGTGAAAAGCATGCGCCAGATAAAAGTGTGGGTCTTGCACCGCACTGCAAATGAAGTTGCGAGGCCTTTGCCGTTGCGAGCCCTAAGCAGTTACGTGATGACAAGAACTGCGGCTTCCGCACTTCTCTTGTGCTGAATGAAAGCCAGATTTGTTAAATTTAAATTAAATTATGGGGTTTTTATGTGTCAAAACCACTTCCTGATTGTGAGGCAGGCTGTAGTGGGGGACTGAAAATTTGGTCCACCTGGGGTTCTTTAGCGGGCACCCAAATCTAAGTATACGGGTGTTTTGGCATTTTGCCCCCAGCGAAATGCGAACATCATGGCCGGGATTCGATCCCGCGACGTCGTGCTTAGCAGCCCAACACCATAGCCACTAAGCAACCACGGTGGGTTACCAGATTTGTTGTTTCATTCAGTAAATAAGTGGGTTCATGCAGTAAGCATTTGTTTATTGTTCTCTTAATACCCTTGATAATTCAACATTTGCTTAATTCAGTCAGTTTTCTTACGATCCCGGCAAATCCATATTAATGAGGTTTTACTCATTAGATTGTGTCAGAATAGGAGTATCTATGCAGTCTGTGGGAAATGTGAAACTAAAATATTGCAGCAGAGTGCAAATGAATGAGGAGCAGAAGGCAGGCGATATTGGGGCTAGGATTCAGCCATTGAGGTTGTGTCACTTCTTGAGATTTCATGTTACAGTTCATTGATGTGCAGTTTTCATTTGTAGCTACCCAGTGGATGACGCCATGAGAAAGCAGTCACAAGAGCCTGAGTCAAACTTGAGGCTGATGAACCAGATGAAGTACATCTTGCCCGACTACAATTATGGCACAAGGTACTACCTCTCTGTTAACAAAGTAGTCTGTCATCATCACTGCCAACGTCGCGATTTTTCTTGCAAGGATACTGTCTAGACAGCATAAAAAATTCACTAGAATCGGCTAAACATTCTTGTGAATCTGCTGAAAGTGAGCTAAAGAAAGTTCATGCAAATTTCACTCCGTACAAAAAATTATGCATGCATTACATGTACATTGCACACGTAAGGCGAAGATGTGGGATTGTTCCCCACCTGCTGCAAGTTGTCTTTTCGTCCAGTTTCAATTCCATTAATTGTCCTTGGTGGCTTCTTACTATTATATATATATATATAGAATGTAATTTGCATGAAGTTTCTTTAGCTCACTTTCAGCAGATTCGTGAGAATCTTTAGCCAAATCTAGTGAATTTTTTATGCTGTCTAGACAACATCCTTGCTATAAAAATTGCGGCTATATATATATGGAGTAGTTATTCCTTAAGAGGAAGCTTTAGCTCGGGCCCAACTCCGACGTGGCCTATTCGAATACATGTAAAAATGCAAAAACATTTTTCTGAGGTAACCCGTGGACCGATTTTAATGAAATTTGTTGCATTTGAGATCGAAAGTTAAATTATAAGGACTGTTAGAAGCGGAATTTTGATTTAGGGCTTGAATTTTGTTAAAAAGATTTTCAAAAATTGAGAAGTTTGAAAAAAATAGAAGCATGAAGTTTACAAACTAATAGCTCTGCATCAAGAACAGATATCACGGTTCTGTAAATGGCATCCATTAGATCATTCAAAGGGGACAAATTTCACATGTCATTTTACATCTTACGTGAGTTTGTTACGTTGTTTACGAGGGTTCTGCAAAAGTTGTAATTACATATTAATAAATTTTTTGAGATTCATGTGTAAGATGTCAAATTTGTCCGCTTTAGATGTGCTATTAGGTACAATTCACAGAATTGCGATATCATCTTTTCTTGCTGAGTTACGAAGTTGTAAACTTGATAGTTTCGTTTTCTGAAAATTTGCGATTTTTGCCAATTTTTAATAAAAAATTGACGACCTAAATCGAAAATTCGAAACCAACAGTCACTAGATTTTAAGTTTTTCTTTTAAATGCAACAAACCCCGTCAAGTTTAGTGCAGTGGTTGCCGAGAAAAACGAAATCTCCTTTTATATGTATTTACATAGGAGCACCCGAGCTAAAGCTTCCTTTTAAGAAGTCTTGCAGATCAACAGCAATTGCGCTGTGAAAGGCACAAAGTGAGATTCCTATGATCACTCTACTTCATTGCCTGCTAAGTACGAAATGCACAGTAGTAAACATCGCATTAGAGCTGTGTAGCGACGATGTTTCGCCAACTTTGGTATAACTTAGTCTCCATGAGTAGAGCTGAATTGAAATTTGCCATGTATTAGAGCCCCAAGCGGTTCGTAGTGTCTAACGAATTGTAAATTTGTCATAGTTGATTGAATGCTGTGGTTCTTGTGTTTTCTGATACATGCTATAGGAATGCAATAGGACGCCTTACACAGCTTGTGCGAATACTATGTACTCAAGTTCGCATCGTCTGAACGATGCTGCACAGTGTCATGGATAATTTTAGGCTGAAAACTGAAACTCTGGCATAGAAGTTTTTTGACCAGAAAGAAAAACTATTAAAAAAATTATTATTAAATTGTGGGGTTTTACGTGCCAAAACCACTTTCTGATTATGAGGCACGCCATAGTGGGGGACTCCGGAAATTTTGACCACCTGGGGTTCTTTAACGTGCACCTAAATCTAAGTACACGGGTGTTTTCGCATTTCGCCTCCATCGAAATTCGGCTGCCGTGGCCAGGATTTGATCCCGGGACCGCGTGCTCAGCAGCTCAACACCATAGCCACTGAGCAACCACGGCGGGTAGAAAGAAAAACTATCAAGAAACTATGATATTAGCATAAAAAGGCACACCAGTTTATTGTGACATTGTAATAAGTATTGAGTCTGTAGGCTTGCAGAACTTTGGTGACTATAGTTAACTTTGCTGTTAGATCGGCTGCAATTTTTTCATAAAAGTGATTTAGTTTTCAAAATGTATCTTAAGGATGATCCGAAATGTAGCAGATGTAAAAATTTAATAAAGTTACATTATGTAGTGTTGTTAGGTGCTTTTTTCACGGACATGCACAGAGGAATGGCAATTTTTATGTAACGAAAATATCTTATGACCCAAGTAGTTCCCTTTGTCACCAAGAGATGCTGCTGTTGTGGCCCAACATTTGCTATCACATCATATAGATGTCCACTCATTTCTAAGGGTAGAGCCACATATCATCATTAACAGAGACACAACTGAAGCGCCAGCTGCCGGTGACAAATTTACCATATTTTCCCGCATATAACCTGCACCATGTGCCGCGCTGCCATGAAGCCACAGCTAAAGGCAAAGTTCTCCGGTATTCAGTTTCGTTAGCTCCTAAGGAACCCCACTTTCTCCTTGCCCCTGCGTGTTTAAGCACTCTTCTCCCCTCTGTCATCGTCTGCCATTCTCCTCCGCATTATGGGTCACCATTTTGCATTTAGTACTCAGGAAATAATGCACACTGCACTGGCAAACTCATACGTCACCCACTCCCATGGCGCTCCCTCAATCTGCGTGAAGCGCTTCCCGATACGGCGGTAAGCCAAGTCACTGTTCAGATTTTCGGCTCGGTTGTGTTTGCTTCATCGCCATCGCCGACGCTAGGGCTTCTCCATCCACGCTGTTATCCGCTGTCGTGCGAGGGCTAGTTGCTGAGTGATCCGATTCACGTCACATATCATGCGACTGATTCGTCCGCAGAAATGTCTGGCGCGTGAATCCAGCTTTTTCAGCATCGCTGAAGAATGGGGGGGACAGAGCCGCTGGTTGAAGATACGACGTAAGTCGTGCATCCATGAATGGAGACTGCTTTTGCACAGATTTGAGCAGTGTTGTATGCAGTTACTTTCGTGGATTATACATGGGGATAGTTCTTTTCTTCTTACCGGGCTGTTGTAATTTGGGGTGCTGGTTATGCACGATGGCGGGTTATGCGCGCCAAAATAGGGTATTCACTTTTTCTGACATTTTTATTACTCTTAGCTTTTTCTGCTAGTTATGGATTACCTTTTATGGGTACTTCAATGATAACAATGTGTGAAAAGTGTGAACAAATGCATAGTTCATGTATGTTCATTTCACTTCTTGTTTCTTTCAGGACACATAGTGTTCTTTTTGTGAACGGTGCGGGCAAGGCAGAGTTTATTGAGAAGACTATGAAGGAGCCTATTGACATCCGGTCTAAAGTAGAGTGGGAGACAAGGACCTTCACCTTTGACATTGCATAATTTATGGATATTTCTTAGACACAAAATTAGGTCACCATTTTTTCACTTGGATGTGTTCCAGTGTACGTAGTTATACTTACTGTGTTTTACTTTTTTAGGTGGAATCGCACACCTTTTTTTAGATATTGCTGAATACTCTGGGAGGATATAATATATGTGATGTATTGTATGTGAAGCCAAGAGCCTGTGTTTATGAAGATCTTTGCTGTTATGCTGGCAATTAAAGATTTTATAAATGCGTGTTGTTGAACTGGAAATGGTCATGCCTTTATTTTAATTTTTTATGCAAGCTGTTAATTTTTTATTTAACTACCAAAATTATAAATTGGAGCAATATAAATCTTGGTGACTTGGTTGTTACCATTTGAGTGTACAGATCGGCAGTCTCTAGACAATTAATAATTTGCACAGTTATGTGGGTAATTAATATAGTTCCACTAACTTTTTATTTATTGCGCATAGCTGGTTAATATAAATTAGTAATGTGGAGCCTGTCCTTGAAACTGTCAAGCTGAGTAAAACATTTTTCATTAAACAAGCTCCTGTTGGAGGTGCATGAACAAATATTCCTCCCCGAGAGGTGGCGCCAAAGGCACTCAGTTTTCCTATATGCCTCTCACTTAAGGACTGGCGATGAGCACTGTTATGGGTTGTTGAAATCTGATTGACGAGTCAAATGCGCTGGCTATTTCCAGCGTGATCACTGGTGGTCGCGAATGTTTGAGCATGCACGCCACTGTTCGTCTACACAGCGAGCTGCTCAACCACTCGACAAGTGTGATTCACACTGCACGGTTCGCTGTTATTTCTAATCAAAAGAATTTTATTCGTGGGCGGAAGCCACTTGCAACGAATGAGGTAGTCTTGCAGTGTGTCTGCAGGGATCAATTAGAATGCTTGTGAAAGTAAACAGCACAACTTATTTCGTAACAGAGCGGTGTACCGTGCTCTTATGATCGTCGCATGTGTTTCTTAACTAGTTGTGGCTGCTAAACTGCAGCCTAGAATCGCAGTGAAAATTTTGCTGTAACGGCAAATTTGTGAAACAAATTTTTGGAAGTGCACAACTGATCTTCTAGGCTGATTGTAGGTTTGAACGCGCACACACATTGCGCCAGGTGCTCTGAGTGCCTCAATCCCAGCAGAAACTCTGACCATGCTGACAAACCACTTCAGTATGTCCTGCAGAACTGTTCTAATGTAGAAAACGCCAAGTGATACTAATTAGACAGTGGCGAGCGTAAAAGCAACCACCAGAAACTGCCATTGTGCATATAGGCTTTGTGTGCTGATATGGTTGTGTCGGTGCTTCCGAATGCGGCAGTGTCACAGTGGCCTGGTCGAGTACATTCCATATGTTCCTTCCTGGTGCGTGGTCGTGCGTCACAGCTGTTGCCGTCTGATAACTTCTTCTGACCTGAGATAAAGGCAGTCGAGATGAACTCCTATAAACAGTCTATTGCAACTATTTTAAGGTGATGAAAGAATACTTCAAGACAGAAAACTTGAAACTATAATTTCTGAAGAGAAAATGGCTGTGCCAATTTGGATACATCAAGTTTAAGGCGAGTGAAAATTGGAAAGCAGTTTCTGTTTACATGGAAAAAAAAACTGTCTGCATGTAGTGCATCTAACACAGGTTTTTCCGCTGTAACCTTGGTTTCAGCATTTCATCCGAGTCTTCAGGAGCACATGCTCGGGAAAATGTCCATGCATGTCAAACTGGACCTAATAGGGTGGTATTAAGTCGCCTTTGTGTGCTTGGGAGACTGCAACAGGCTTATCGATGTAATCTTCCAGCTCTCTACTACATTTTCGCCCTTGTGGCATTTCTTTGACATATGCGTCAATGGGTGTTTCCGCAATTTCCTTCTTAAACTCAAATTGGTTGAGTGCGTCATTTGCTACAACATCCGTGCACTTGCAGTCCTTCCAGTTCTCGATCTATGAGTTTGTGACACCTGGATGACACCTAGAGAAAGTGGGCAAAGACATTAGTGATCCACTTCTTTGTATGGATTGCTGTCCTGTAATGGTACACATACCTGTCCACAAGATCTTTACCTCTCCATCTTCATTTAATACGCTTTTATGCAGCGTGGCTGTGAAATATCTACTTCATTTTTCTCTTTTCACTGCCTGCTACATGTCTCTGCTGGGGTAATGTCAGAAGCTGTCGAAAGAGTGATGGCTGATGTTCGATACTTGCACTTTGTGACACACGTGTGCCGCAAATGGAATGTGACGAATGTGTGTCCACTTTACCACACATTTCCCCATCCATGTAGACAAGGGAACATGATTTACCTTGTTGCATATTCTATTATTTGGTAATTTCTGATGCTGTTCCTCCAGTCAAATTTGCCAATACTGTGCCGGTAAGATATACATCTTTCCGAGGAGGAATTTTGCCACCTCCACGCCTGTAAAAATGCAGTCGGTAGAAACATGGATGGGCTGCTCAATCAGCACTGTTCCCAGAAGGTGCTTCATAAGTTCCCTTTCAAGGTCAAGTTTATTTGTGTTGCCTTCATGAACATTTCCTTTATCTGTGTAGATGATGAACTCAGGCACTAGTCCATCACTACTGGACAAGACAAAGTTTTTGTGTCGAACAGAATTGGTGCACTTGGTACATACTGTCGACCGCCGAATGCATACTGATGGCCGAGTACTGTGGCTTCATGTGCGCTTAGTTCGCATTTAAGTGAGAGGCAGCACAAAGGTCAATTTGTGCCTGTTGCTGCTGCACTTTATCACTCCAGCGCTTTGTCAGCGAGTATGCACGGTCATCGAGGGAGAAGTGTTCAAGTTTGCTTGTGCATGAGTGACACCGTGCTTGTTAACTTAGTAAGTGAATGTTTACAAGTTCATACGGGCGATAAAACTACAGGGTGTCTACCAAGTTGACATTTCCAAATCCCTTGAGCTTTCCAGGTTTTTGCCGAGTGGTTTTACAAAATTCCCTGAGTGACACACAACTTTATGTCAAGACAGGCTGACACAATGTCACCTGATGGTGTCACTCTCTAGTAAGCGCAATAAAAAAGACCTAATCCAGCTTGAATAGTAAGGAGTAGTGCTTATTTTATTCAAAAAAAAAAGCAGAAGGGAGGGGTTAGCAAAATGCACAGCAAAAAAATATCGAAAGAAAATGGTAAAACCCATTGTCGAACATTCCCCAAATACGAACAAAACGGAGATGCATACAGAAGCAAATATTTTCGAAGGTGAGCTATTTCTGTCAACTGATAGCAAGCTCATTGACGCCCGAACTTTGTCACAGGTGAGATCCTCTCTCAACAGCTGGTGTCTGAACCTCAACTGACCTGACATACTCTCGCAGCCAGTGCACAACGTCTCAGTGCTGCATTTTACTGCTTTAAAGAGTTTATTTTGTTTTGTATTAGGGCCATCTGCATCTCAGCGTCACCCAAGACTGTTTTTTGAGCTCAAGCTCCTTCAAAGAAGCGGCAGCATGCTTTCTTTCCCGTTCATTCCTCAGTGCGTAGGTCCCTCCTGTTATCGTCCTCCTTCCGACGCGCGTTCGCCCCACGGACCATTAGAAGCAGCCTCTTAGTCAGTTGTACAGTCATCCAATATTTCGGACTCCCTAGGGGCCGCGAAAACGTCCGAAAATTCAGGTAGTCGGAAAAAATGAATGCATGTCTTTTACTGCCCTTAAGGGTTAAACTCGCCGCAGGCACATCCGAAAAAGCTCTGAATGCCTGCCAGCACACTTAATAGGCATAGTGGTGCTTGTACTGTGACACGATATGGCGGGTGCACGCGTGTGTAATGAAGGAATACACAGTTTCCCGTGACAATTCCCTCTTCACACAATTGCGCTTCACTGCAATACTTTTGCGTATGCTTCACCAGGTAGCATTGCTGTATCGAGGCGAAGCTGACTCGGAAACCGGCATTATGCAACGCGTCGTGTTTTCCGAGCTTCGAAGACATTCGCGAGAACCACAAAGGCGGAGTCGGTGTCATTGCTGACAGCGGCGAATTCGCTCAATGAAAAACACGGCACAATATGGCAAGAAGCTAAATAGCGAACGTCGAAATAGCTAGGCTTAGCGTAGCCGCGGTGGTGGCTGCTAGCGGATGTGCGTGCGAGAGCGCCGTTCGAGGCGCCGATGTAATCAAATTGGCGGTGGTGGTGGCTGTGATTAGCGGCATTTAGGACTTGCGATCACGGCAAAAAGTTGGGAAAGTCAGATGGCCAAGGGTTCTTCCACCCGAAATTTCAGACGTTCTTATACGTAGGCTGGGGGTAAAACGATTGCGGTCTTACAAAGCATCAGGAAGTTCTGCTGGATACCAATCGAATCTTAAGATTCGATCCCAAAATCGGACAAATGTTTTTGTTCATTAACTCTGAAACAATGCCGCACTGCTTTGCTATCTCTGAGGCACTTAGATTCGTGGGTGCTGTAAGAGTTGGGGTCGGGCATGTCAAAAGGGGTAGGCTGGCCCATGTCGTCGTCCCACTTATCCAGGCCAAGGAGGAGTACGGAGAAGTACAGGAGGAGTACGATATTTATTTACAATATATCTGCATGAATGGTAGAGAACGGTACATTTCATCAGTCTAGCATGACTGAAGTCGAAGCACACCGAAGAGCCGAAAACGGCTCCTTTAAACCCCCTCTGTCCTCCCTAGATCCCTAGGCCCCGGAAACTGCCGTCCAACCTTTGTTCTATCGCAGCGTTCAAAGTCGTCGAAGGGCGAGGGTTCACACTCTCACTCGCACACTTGTTTCACTGAACACACCGAAAGGAGTGGAGCTTCGTAGACATGGGTTGTTACGCTTGACTGAAGCTGGCACGTCTTGGTTCCTGAGATGACTCCCCAGTTAGCCGCCGCGTCTGTCAAACGACCGTGACGATTACCGGAGACCCTGGGGTAACGCCGTAGAACACCATTGTCCAGGAGTTATCTCGCTCCAGTTGGTCGCGAAGGCTACAGCGCACCAGCTAACGATACACGGTACGCCAAACGCCTTATGGCGCCGTAGGCTGTCCGAAGGGGGCGCATTGTTTGCTTCACGAAGCGAATCGTCGCAGCGGGGCCGGAGAGGCCAGAAGGTCACATACCCCCGCTGGGTGATCGTAACAGTGCCCAACAGCATCACACGGTGCTTCGCGCTTGCTTTACATTTGTCGCATACACAGTGAGATAAGGCCCGTAAAACATTTTGGCTCTCGACATTGAGTTTATAAGCATCGCGCAACAAACAGGTCACGGAATTTCCGTGTTGTGGCTTTGCCGTTGCGCTGCTATGCCTTAGGGCGTGGGATCAAATCCCGGCCACGGCGGCGGCATTTCGATGGGGGCGAAATGCAAAAACGCTCGTGTACATTGTATTGTGTGCACTGTTACGTTTCGCCTACGACGCGCGGTGTAGCCGGCGCGGATGCAACGGACGCCGGGGCTTCGTTCAAAGCGGCGGACATTTTGGCCCGTTCGGAGCGGCCGCGACGCATCCCCGCCGAGCGCGTCCCGGCATGTTCAGTGCCACGTGTCTTTGTGTGTGCGTGTGTGTGTGTGTGCCCACGCTTGTCAAAGCGCGGCAGCCGGGGAGAGGAGCTCCCCAAGTGTGAAGCGAGGAGGTGTGACCGGCGCCGGCCCGGCTGATGCGTCACTACACTCGTCTCTACATGTCTCTCAGCTCGTCCGTGCCTCGCTGTCACGTGGTGTCATCCTGTGACCTTCCTTCTTGCCCGCGACGCCAAGAGTATAAAAGCAGCTGCCCCCGGACGCCAAGAGGGAGGCTCCGAATTCTTCTGTCGAGAAGCGTGCTCTCCCGTCTCTCCACTTCGGTCGACCTGACCGGCCGCTCTTTTGCGATGCTAGAATAAACAAGTTGTTCTGTTAGCAGTCGACTCATGCTTTGCCAGGACCTTCGGATGCTTCCAGTAGTGCCCCAGGCCGCCAGGCCAACGTTACCCTTGGGGCTTGCGACCCATTTGCAACAACGGGCGCCAGCGGTCCGACTGCAATAACGGGTGTCAGCACTGAGGTTCCAACAACCGGTGCCATCGGTGGGATGCCAACAGCACGGCAAGGAACCCGAGATTGTCAAACTTAATCCGGATTGTACCATACTTTGGCACGTAACCCCCCCCCCCCTTTTTTTATACGGCGAAGCTATTAGCCTCTAGTTGGTCGGGATTTTTCGTGGCATGGCAGCTGGAAAAGGGGTATGTGTTCGAGCTTCCGCGTAAGAGAACTATTTTCTCGTATATTGCGATTACAATACGATGCTAACATGTCGGCAATTTGTGTTAAGTCGTACTTTACGAATTTTATTACGCATTTACTTTCAGAAATTAAATTAGTTCAATAATGCACTTGCGCTAGTCGGATGGCGTACAAGGATGAACATGTATGCTGTGCTACCGGTACGGCGTTTTTACAATCCGCCTTTTCCATGTTCCTGTGTTGTGCGTTTTGTGGATCGCTATTAATTATTAGTGGCTTCTCCGGGGCAATATCTTGTTCCTGGAAATCATGTAGCACTCATTGACGACTGGGTGATCAGGCCTGAGTGCGCTGTTGTGCTAACAGCGCGGCCGGTAGAGGTATACGCTGAGTTCCGTCTGCCGACGCGGCTGCCTTGGAGTTTGTTGTCGCCGATGTGTGCTCTTGCACCTCGCTTTTTGTATTTCTTTTGCACGATCATTACACATTTCGCAAACTCAAGAAGTCTAAGAACGCAGCCTTCCGCGTCGTATTTGCAAAACCGGTGCATTTGGTTACATCGGCGTATACAGCCACAGATCGTTGTTTGCTTCTGATATTGTGGAAACGGCGCCTCACTGATATGGAATAATGTCAGAACGTAGCAAAACATACATATCTGCGCATATTAGCCACGTTGTTCCATCCTGAGACGATGCAATATGAGCGGCCCAGACACTTAAACAACGGCAACTATTATCAAGACACATTTATTACGGGATGTTATTACTGATTATCGCTTTGCTTTAACTTCATCATACTTACAGTTTGCGCGTGCCATAAAGTATTATTAGAGAAAGCTGTGCTCGGCATAAGCGCTCACTTATAGGCCGTGTAGTTCTCTCGCGAAAACGCGGACGCCATCGTTGACATCCTTGGTAACTGAGCGAGTTTGGTGCTGCTGTAGCGAATGAATTGTCTCTTCATTCTTTCCCGCTTGACGTAAAGGTAAGCAGTTCTCTGGAATTGAGAAATGTGTCAGCATAACAACACGTACAGACCGACACATCTAGCAAATGCGACCGGCATTCTTCGGGAACAGCCGTGACGTGTACGTATACGGATATGTTGCCATAGCGCTGTGTCGCCGCTCGCCGCTTATTGGAAACGCTCCGTGAGAAGTGAGCAGTAATTGATATCTAATCGCTACATTGCCACAACTGAACTAAAGGAGCAGTTTCTTTCGTCGTAACAGTTTATTTTTAAGTCCAGGTCCATCGGTATAGCGAACACACGAATTCGACAGGGCAAGGCCTAACCCTACCTTCGCTAAACATGGATCAACATTGGCTAAAATTTCATGTGCATGGCTTGAGAGGACGGGAGCTTGGGGAGCTTGGGGAGTTTAGAAGGCACGTTTCGACTCAAGGCACTGCGGCTATTGCGTAGTAGGTTCGACGGCCGATCGCATGTGGTTCGGTCGAGGGATCATGGTCGGCACGCTGATTTTGTCGGTGCCCCACCACGTGATCACCGGTTGGATCTACCATTCTCGATCCACGAACTTAAGGCAGCATTAGCTTTGTGTAGGCGCACATCAGCGCCAGGACCTGACGGACTTTCCTACCGAGCTTTGTGTCACCTGGGGGAGCGAGCGAGAGGGGTTCTTCTTGAGGTGTACAATGAATTTTGGAGAAATGGCACGCTACCAACAACCTGGAAGACAAGTCGCCTTGTTCCACTGCTGAAGCCTGGCAAGTCGCCGTTGGAGCTCTCCTCATATCGCCCGATCGCTTTGGCGAGCTGTGTGGGCAAAGTAATGGAGAGGATGATCCTAGGACGCCTGGAGTGGTACTTGGAGTACCACAACACCTACCCAGATGCCATGGCGGGCTTCCGACGCGGTCGATCATCGATCGATAACGTCCTCGACCTGGTCACCTACATTCAATATGAGAAACGCCGTAAGCGTCTCTGCGCATCCTTATTCCTCGACGTTAAAGGGGCGTATGACAACGTTACGCATGAAGCCATCCTCTCTGCTCTCGCAGAGGTAGGAGTGGGTGGTCGGATGTTTCAATGGATACGGAGCTATCTATCCATGCGATCCTTCTTTGTAAGCACCGAGGAAGGCCATACTTCTCTACATTATAGCTACCGCGGAGTCCCCCAGGGCGGTGTACTTAGCCCCGTGTTATTTAATCTAACACTAATTGCTCTCCTTGAGCACGTGCCAACCACAGTCAGGCTATCAATATACGCGGATGACATCTGCATATGGACATCTGCAGTAACACGCCTACAGCTGCGAGCGAGAATTCAGAAAGCCGCGACACAAACTGCTGTCTACCTCCGTAGTCGAGGCCTGGAAATTTCCTCCGAGAAATGCGCACTAGTGCCATTTACGCGCAAACCCATGGCAAACTACAGTGTAACGATAAATGGCCAAGTAATACGACGGGTCCGATCGTACAAGTTTCTAGGTGTCATAATCGACAGGGACTTGTCATGGAGCCCACACATATCTTACGTGAAAAAACGGTTGACAGGCATATGCCACCTGTTCAAATTTTTCGCTGGCAAGACCTGGGGAATGTCGCCTAGTGCCATGTTACAACTGTACAGGGTGCTTTTTCTGGGATTTCTGCGATACAGCTTGCCAGCAATAATCAACACAGGCAAAACGAATCTACGCACTATACAAAGTCTTCAGGGTCAAGTGCTCCGGATCTGTCTAGGCCTGCCTCAGAGTGCTTCAACAGTGGCTACGATAGCAATCGCTAGAGACCACCTTGTCAAGACCCACATTGACATTGAAGTAGTCAGGACCCATATAAGGCATCTAGCCAGGACTCCTTGTCACCATTTAGCCTCTCTACCAGCGGACAGGCCACACACATCTTTCAGCCAAACGATAACTGCATATGATGAATCATTGCCAGCTTGTTTCACTCCGGCTGCGAGACCTTCGATCCCTCCATGGTGCCTCGCTCAGCCGAAAATCAACCTCGCAATACCTGGTATCTCGAAAAAAGCTGATCTGTCATCACCAGCCCTTAGACAGCTCACGCTACTATATTTGTACGAGAACTACCGTGACTCTACGCATATTTACACTGATGGATCTGTCCTTCCAAGCAGCTCCGCGGCGGCAATCGTCATACCAGCGAAAGCTACAACAATCAAATTTAAGACGACCCACGCGACAACATCGACAGCAGCAGAGCTCGCAGCTCTCTTTACTGCTCTTCATCACATTGGTGATGAACCGCCACACAAATGGACTATATTCTGTGACTCGAAGGCGGCACTGCAGTCTCTACTGTCACCTCTACGACGCGGACCGCACGAACAACTAATATTCCATATTACAGAGACATTACACCATATCAGTGATGCAGGCCACGACATAACCTTTCTTCCAAGTCACTGCGGGATTGTCGGCAATGAACGGGCGGATCACGCTGCCCGCTCAGCCCATACTGAGGAGCGCTACGTCCCCATTCCTCTTTCTAGAACTGACGCTGCACGGAAGCTCCGCCTACTTGCTCGGCAGTGCACCGCGTCGCAATGGAATGAGCCACATTTAAGAAATCCGCGACTGCACTCACTTGATCCAACATTAAGTCTTCGAGCGCCATCACAGCTTCGCCGTAGAGACGCCACGCTTTTATATCGACTTTGGTTGGGCGTTGCCTTTACTAAAGCCTATGCCTTCCGCATAGGGATGACCGACACCCCAACCTGTAACCACTGCGGCCATGAAGAATCAATTCGCCATATTTTGTGCACCTGCCCGGAGTACAGTCCACAGAGGGCATGCCTCAGCCAGGAACTAGACCAACTGGACGACCAACCGCTATCTGAAAAAAGAATTCTGCAACATCGAAAGGACCTACCGTCACAGAAGAAGGCCGTGCAAGCGCTTTTGCGCTTCTTGCGATCTACCGGCCTGTGTGAACGACTTTAACTGGAACGCCTTTTGTGTATGTGTCTCCATGTGTGCGCGTTCGTTTTTTTTTTCCTTTCTCTCTCTGTCATCTTTCTAACCCCTATCCCCTATCCCCAGTGTAGGGTAGCAAACCGGAGACTCATATCTGGTTAACCTCCCTGCCTTTCCTCTTCATTCTCTCTCTCTCTCTATTGTCGGTGCCATCGACAAGAAAGCCCGTCGCGCTACGACAACTCACGCCCATCGGTTGCGTCGCTGTCGGCCTATTAGGATAAAATTGTCCCAGCGACACACTATGCTGAATAGTTAACGTCAGCATCTTGTCGGTGTCGTATCGACACAGTGTTACCGCGCCTTAAACGAGTACCCGAAGTCAGGCACGCGCTGCCACCACCACAAGAGAGGGCTGACGCTGCAAGAAGGCTTCGTCAGCAACGTGATGTTTTTGAAGCGTCGCCAAAGTGAAGCGCAGGGACCTATCAATAAATTTGCTAGCCATCAATGGAAGGCGGAAATTACGTAGTTCACGGTGCAGTCCGGACGAAGCCCTGACCACTTGTTTTAAAGTGGAGCTGCAGTCAGCACGTCGTCAGCATGCACCGCACCGACGTATAGCTATATACCAGTGGAGTTCCAACGCGGCACACGGCACGAGTATTTGCTGCAGTGCTCGACTGCGCGCATATTTTTCGGGGGACTTTCCGCCGGTATCAGGCTGCGCGGCCGCGCGTCCCTTCCAAAACGTTTCGAGACTAATCCGCTATAGGGCAGGGCATATGCGCCGTCGCGCCGTGAAAAAGGCGGATTGCTAGTAAGTACAGCGGGGCGTGGCATTTCCGTAGGCTCCCGAAGTTTGTGTGCAGGCACGAGTTAGAGTGGGTGCGAGAGAGAAAATCTGGGGGCTTTTGCTCCTTGAACATCTTACTTTGCCTGGGTACTATACGGGGAAGACGTTTCTTTGCTGTGTTGTATGCGTTTGTCCCTACAGGCATGCCGGCATTGCGGAGTGGGGTCCAGTTTGTCTGCCGGCGCGGTGAACCAGATAGAGCAGTGGACACTCATGGCCCATATTGTGATCGCTGTGTCTAAAGGTACGCCGGACGTACGCGAATTCCAGAAGCTAAAGGTACGTCGGACAGACTTTCCCGCGCCTGTGGGGCGTGTTCTGAGCCAGTCATGCCGGATTACACCTTTCTCGCGCTTTAGGGCACTTTACTTTCAAAATAACATCGCTGATTTTCCCGGAGGAAGAGTAGGGGCCGTAGTGGTAGTCTACTTTCCTGGAGCAGAATGTTCGCTTGAGCCTGGTTTTTCGTATGCTGCTGTCCGTGACTTTTCAGGAGCATTTTTCAATGATCCCCTTTGAGCGAAATAAACGTATTCGTGAACAAACATGTGGGAAAATCGGAAAGTGGAAGCCGCGGAGCTAGCGAAACGGAAGCAAAGCGGGCACGTCCGACGTATCTTTAATCTGGCGTGAGCGACGATGCTGCTCCAAGTGAGCAGGCCCGGCGTCTATACAACGGTCCCTACTGCTCTCCCGGGAAAATCAGTGATGTTATTTTGAAGGTAGAGCGCCGGAGGCGCGTGAGGGTCTGTACGGCGTACATTCAGGCACAGCGATCACCAAATGGGGCGTCAGTGCCCACTGCTTCACCTGGTTCTGGGCCTGGCCAGCATGCGTCCTCCGTCCGCAATGCCGGCGCCCAAATTTTCTCGCTCGCACCCGCTCTTACTCGCGCCTGCGCACAAACATTGAGCACCTCCGGAAATACCACACCTCGGGGTACTTACTAGTAGAGTGTACCAACAAACTACTCACTGTTACAAAGTACTGGCATAACGAGTCTCATTTCAGGTATCGCCAGCCGTTTGTGCTCATGCGCGAGTACAAAAGGGTGTGAGAGAGAAAATGTGGGGGCCTTTGCTCCTTGAATGTCTGGTTTGCCTAGGTACTATGGAGGAGAAGTTTCTTTGCTCGTCTTGAATGCGTTTCTCCATAGGCGTGTCGGCACTGCGGTGTTGGGTCGTGTGCGTGTGGTGATGCTTTGCGCCATCCACTAGTTTTCCTCGTGCGTCTGCT
Organism: Dermacentor albipictus; assembly: GCF_038994185.2. NCBI lineage: Eukaryota > Metazoa > Arthropoda > Arachnida > Ixodida > Ixodidae > Dermacentor > Dermacentor albipictus. The sequence goes on along the minus strand of NC_091822.1, from coordinate 111,211,869 downwards.
TGGACGGTGCTGGCGCAGTGCAATGGCGTGGACAGTTGTTGACAAGGCTGCGCGCGCTGGCCATGCCCATGCGCAGTTTGTTTACGCCCCGAAGCTGGCTGCCGGCATGGTGAACCAGGTGAAGCAGTGAGCACTGACGCCACTTTTGGTGATAGGAACTCGCATCACTTGCATTGGGGCGTATCCGAGGCACGTGAAGCAACTTACATTGCTTCAGGAAATGCTTTGCAAGGGTTGTGCGCATGCCTTTGACAACGCTGCCGGAAGCCGCGTCATTTAGTTTTTAACGACGCTGAAGCATTCATGCGGAAAGTGGCTACGGCCACAGCGCAAAGGAACAAGACGGCGGGGTAATGGATCCATGTGTTGACGTCACAACGATAACGACGACACGGTAGGTTTCTGTGCAGTTCAAAGGGAATATTTCCGAAAACGCAAGTACTAACGAGGTAAGACTTACGCCGCAACCGTTACGCGCACTTGTCTGAAATATTTCGGCGAAACACAGAGTGACTGTCTACATGCGATGCGGAATGAGAACCACGAATAAACACTTCCTAAGCGTAACCATAAACACTTCCTGCTGCCACTTGCAAGGCTTTGCATTCGCCTGAGGAGGAATGACCGTACGCTACCATTAAACGAAAAAAAAAACCACGTGGCCAACAGGCTATTGTCTTGTCTCTTATTAGAATAAATGTAGACCAATGGGGGAAACTACTCAAACACAGAGGTAGCTGTGATTCTTGAAAATTATGGGAAGAAACGAAAACTTATTTCTCATGGCTTCAATGCATTGCATATGTATAATGCGATGAAACATACAGTGTATTGCAGTAAGCCGAAGTGAACATTCGTGCGCGTACTAAGTGCGCGCAACATGTTATTACTATTATTATCTCAGGTGCCTACCCGAGGCATCCGCGGTGAAGTATACAGTGTATTGCAGTAAAGCGAACTATTTGCGCGCGTACTAAGTGTAAGCAACATATCAGGCGTTACCCGAAGCCTCTGCGCTGAAGCATACAGCTGCAGTGAAGCGACGGGAGAATTTGCGCATACTTGAGAAAATAATACGTTGCTTACACCTAGTACACACGCAAATTCTCACTTCGCCTCACTGCAATGCGCTGTATGCTTCACGCGGAGACCTATAGGGTGGGCACCTGAGATGAAACTACACTTGCACGCGCAAAAATTCTCACTTCGCTTCACTGCAATACACTGAATACTTCGCCACATCGCACAGTTGCTTTGCATTGAAACCATGACTAATTACCGTTTTTCTTTTATTGCGACAGCAATCATATGGACACTCGAGGCACATTTCTGCCGTTGGCGTCGCCGTGAGGTTCCGTATGGGTGAAAGCGTGTGAGGATGAGCCGGCGAACGCGGTTCAATCTCGCGTGCGGGAGCGAGGCCCGGATGCGTGCCCTCTCCTGTCGCGCGCGATGCAGGGGGTCAGGCGAGGGAGGAGGGGCGTTCTTCTCCGCTGGCTGCTAGGGTCCCTCGATGTTGGAGACAACCGTGGCGTCTACTACGGCGTTGGTAACTTGTTTTCAAGTGGAGCTGCCGTCAGCACGTTTTCAGCATGCACCCGCACCAACGTATAGCTATATACCAGTGGAGTTCCAACGCGGTACACGGCACGAGTGTTTGCTGCAGTGCGCGTCTGCACGCGTTTCTTTCGGGGGACTCTCCCCCAATCGCGGCTCTTCCAAAACGTTTCTAGACTAATCTGCTAGAGGGCAGGGCATATGCGCTGTCGCGCCATAAAAAAGGCGGGCGCCGTAGTAGACGCCTTTGGCGGACGCCGTATGCGGACGCGTCGCCGGCTCTCGTGTTTCTCGGAAGCGATCTGCGAATTTAATTAGTAAGCGAATGCTTACACGTTTATACGGCCGATAAATCTACTATCCTTACTTCGTACAGCTATCTACTAATTTGCTATCTCAATCGGTGCTTCGCCTTTTTCCATAACTTTTAAGAATCACAACAAGCTCTGTAAACTTGTAGAGTTTCATCCTTGCTCTACGTTTGTTCTAACTAGAGACGAGACAATTAGATGATGGCCACGTGCTTTTCCTTTAATGACAGCGTACCGTCTTGGTCATCACGCCTCGCGAGTGGCAGCAGGAAGTGCTTATGGTTTGAAGTGCTCAAGGTTACACATCCGCAAATATATGCGTGCTTCTCATTCCGCATCGCATATGCTCAGTCACTCTGTGTGTCTTCGAATTGTTTCAGATAAGTGCGCGCACTGCGTAACGTTTGCGACGTAAGTATTACGCAGTCGTATATACTTGCGCTTCGGAGATATGCACTTTGAACTGCAACAAAAAGTTTCCGTTTTGTCGTTATTGTTGTGGCCTCACCACATGGCTCCACCGTCTCGCCGTCTTCTTCCTTTGCGCTGTCCACTTTCCGCATGAATGCTTCCATCGTCGTCGGAAACGGAGCGAAGCGGCTTTCGGCAGCGAGGGCATAGCGTTGTCAAAGGCACGCGCACAACCTCTGCACAGTGTTGCGTAGCGCATCCTGAAGCAATGTAAGTTGCTTCACGTACCTCGGATACGCTCCAATGCAAGTGCACGCGTGTTCGGATCACCAAATGGGGAGTCAGTGCTCACTGCGTCACCTGGTTCGCCATGCCGGCATCCAGCGTCGGAGCGTAAAGAAACTGTGCATGGGCATAGCCAGCGCGCGCAATCTTGCCAACAGTTGCCCAAGCCATTGCACTGCGCCAGCAACATTCAAGCAGAAGCAGGTCAACACATGTACACACGCACTGATAACCATGATAACCAATACACGGGCACGGCGTAGTGCTCTGGCTCCAAAGCATTAAGGTTATCCGATTCGTCGTCAATATCACAGGTTCAGTGGTGCCCACGCGACTGTCACACGATTTCCTGTGTTGCCGCTGCAGGAACAAAAATTAAAAGAATATATAAAAAGAGAAAACGCAATAAACTCGCCGGCAACATCCAAGGAGCACGATGAAAAAATTTGGACGATCTACACACACACAGGCGAACTCAAACAGCAATCTCGGGACGCTTAGGGACAAACGCATACAAAACGAGCAAAGAAACAAAATGTAACCTCCTTGAAAGAAACTTCTCTTCAGTAGTACCTAGGCAAATTCAGACAATCAAGGCACAAAAGCCCCCAGATTTTCTCCCTCACACTTGCTCGTACTCGCGCCTGCGCACAAGCGGCTGCCGATTCTTGAAATGAGACACTAGTTACTTTACTTAATAATAAAAAAGTAATATCGCTACTGGTATTGCCATCTAACAGCCACGGACACTCAGACAGACCTCAAACTATGCCTCAAACGGCAGCTGGGAAAGGGCTCTGTCTTTCCGCATCCGTGTAACAGATTTATGTATTCTCGTAGGTTCGAACTACAATTCGATGCTGCAGGTTGTGCGTAAGTCACACTTTACGCATTTTCTGACCTAATTTACTTTTAAACAATAATTTAGTTCAATAACGCACTTGAGCTTGGCGGATGGTTTAGAAGAACGAGGATGTATGCTGCACTTGCGCGCACAAGCGTGCTCGCGTGACGTACAGTCGACCAAAAAAGCTTGCGGACCAAGAGACCTGACGAAAAGCTGAATATCTCAGCAGCCTCAAACCGCAGCCTGGTATTCCTATTTACAGCATTTACTGGTATATATGAACAACATTGTGATGTACGGTTTTACTGGCTATTTTTAAAGGCTGCTCGTACATTTAGCATATTCTGAGACCCCGTGGTCCGTAAACTTTTTTGGTCGACTGTACGTCGCTTGTGGTGGTGGTGCCTGTGTAACGTCGTCTGACGTCAACTGAGGTGGGTGGTACTTATCTGACGCAGTGGGTGGACAGTGGGGCTAGTTTCGGTAGTGGCAATAAAGCGTCGTCATGACACTGGCAGTCAAAGGAAAATTCAATGACTTTTGCATGTGTGGCTCCATCTTTTTAACCTACGTAGCAGTAAAGTGATGCAATTATGCGTAGAAATAAAACGTGCTTTCGGCTATTTTCCTTTTCGGCGTCTTACATGTTTATTTAGTCGATTCAGCTGTTGCGGAAACGGGCGGGGCTCTCGCTCTTATCGCTTCGGCTGCCATTCTGTTCGTCTGCTCGTGCCGGTTCCTATGCGCGTGCACTTTTTTATGCGAAGCATATTACTAGAGCTCAACCCAGCTCCTCAGGCGCGGCGGTGTCGCCTTCAATACCACGTGACACCGTGACGTCACGACAGAGGAGAAACGGGGCTCCAACTCGCGCCGTCGCTCGCGGCGTCGCGGCGGTATATAAGCAGCTGCGCTTGCCTCTGCTAGACACTCACGAGGTGAGATGCCTCCTGGAGACAGAGCTGCTCGTTGGAATGAGAAGCGAAGGTTGCGGCGTGCTACAGAGACTGTTTCTAGGTGGCTTTGCTACGGCGCAGACGCTGCGCGCCCCGCATCGGACGCGGTGAGCGTCGAGCAACGCAGCGTTCGGCGCGACAACGAAATGTGCGCCTGAGCAAGCGCCGCACGCCTGAGCCGATGCCGACGACACCGGCTTTTCTGCGACACGAGCTCCTTAACGCTGTCGCGTTAAAATAAAGGCTAGTATGCTTCGCGTCCTGGGCTTAACCTTAGCTAAGCCACAGCCAGTTTTTTTTTTCGCGCGCTCTGCAGTTGTGTGGCTGTGTGGTGTGGCGATTCGGGGAGGAATAGCATGGGTGAGTGAGTGAGTGAAACTACTTTATTTGGCCCACTATATATATATATATATATATATATATATATATATATATATATATATATATATATATATATATATATATAAATAAATATATATATATATATATATATATATATATATATATATATATATATATATATATATATATATATATAAATAAATATATATATATATATATATATATATATATATATATATATATATATATATATATATATATATATATATATATATATATATATATATATATATATATAGGCTTAAGCAAACTCAACGTCACCTGGCTAGGCCCACTCGGGGACCATCAGGTGAAACCTGACGGCCCTCTCGCGAGCCCTCTGGACTGCCAGGATTTGAGAGGTCTGATCCTGGGCCCTAATTAGCTTCATCATTTTCTCTTGGGTGAAAGGGGGACCGGCAGAGGCGCAGCCCCCAGGACATGTTCGAAGGAACAGCATGGGCGAAAATTTTTCCGTTTCCCAGTGAACGAGAGGTAAGCACACTTTTTCTGCAATCATTATGAAGAAACAAGCGCTATCCTTATCAAAACAGCTATAGGACGAAAGAAAAGATCTTCCACGGTTGTTTTCAAGTGAATAGTTTTTTGGCTTGGCACGGTGCATCTTTCTGCGGTGTTGTAAGAAACTGAAGCTACCTGTTGACAGTTACTCATGAGCCAATTGATGCTATAGCTGGCGCACAGACGGAAATTTCGCTTCGCTATATGTTAGCGGTTACTCTTGATTTTTTTCCGCGAGTAGACAAACTTGTATTTGCCAAAGGTATTTGAATGCTTGCTGCACAAACTGGTTATCTTGCAGAGCATTCCGGTGACCAGATTTTTGTTTTGACATTTCCACCTAACACCGCAGAAGTCGAAAAAAAAAGAATCAATTACGTAGCAGTCACCGTTTGCCTTTAGAATCACATGAAGTTCGACTAACCTACACGACGACGACCGAGGTTCGTTTCATTTTGCAACCTTTGCCCCGAAGGACAGAATTTTTTCCCTAGAATAGCAGCTTGGGCTTGCTGGTTTTCCATCCTGCTAGTAACAGCGCAAAATATAGACAAGGGACGAGACAAGAAGACACCACAAGCGCTGTGCGCTTGTGGTGTCTTCTTGTCTCGTCCCTTGTCTATATTTTGCGCTGTTACTAGCAGGAAGAATTTTTTCGTCGCTTCTCCGTAACCACAACTTTGGTTTCGATATTATGTGTGCTTTCATGGTGAACGCGCGGTATTTTTCCCATCTTTCAGATGTGACATATGGTGAAATTACGCGAATGGGGAGTCCTAGGACTCTGTCCTTCCAGGCAAAGGTTGAAAAATGAAGCGAACCTCGGTCGTCGTCGCGCAGGTAAGTCGAACTTCTTGTACTGACATGGGAGCAGACGTACTGTGCTCACGGACTGAAACGTGACATTGCGAATGCGTGGCCGCTGGTACATGCAGCACCACCCGTGGAAGCAAAGTGTTGCATTGTGGGATACCGCGAGGGTGAGAGCGTGTTGAGCGTAGGCTTACTGCTTCCGGTTGCCAGTGAGCGGGACCATGGTTCCCCGCAACGCCGGCGGGGCGCTGCATGCGTCGAACTTTTCAGGCATTTTGGGCGCGCTTAGGCACGCTGAACTGTATAGGTGTTCTGTGGCTGAACCGTGCTTGTGTGCCGCCGATTTCGCAGCATCGTCTGCTCGCGCGCCCTTCCGATGTGGCACATATGCTTTGCAAGTAGGGTACCGTTACGTTCATCTGAATAAAACGAACGTCTGCACGAAGGAATACAAAACATTATTCCATAACATAAGCTTCTAGCAAAAAAGAAACAAAAATCAGTGGCGGACACGTTCGTATAAAGTACGAAGAATTGGTATTTTGTCGGCTCCCCTGTCGCGGCCACGACGGCAGCCATTCTGCGTGCCAGAATCTCGTACAGGCTGGTGGCAAAGGTAGATCACGCCGCCAATCTCTGCCATTCGGCGTGTACCGCCGTCCACGGGCGGTCAGAAAAACACCGTGCAGCGGCCGATGTGAAAGGGCCTTTCTTTATCTACGCCCGTGCATTTTCGATAATGTCCATGAATGTCCGCCCCTTGCGGAGGCCAATCCAGCGCCATCACGCACCTCTCTTCCAGGAGGCGAGTAACGGATGCAGCCGTGCGGATGGGGACGTAGTTGTGCTGGTAGAAAAAAAAATGCCGACGCGAAATGGACCGTTGAGCCCGTACGGCACTATGGGACGGTGTCTATCAGGTCTGTGCAAGCTGCAGCAGGGAACCGGCCGTCCAGGCGTACGAGTGTGCCCAAGCCTTCTTTGGAGACGGCTCGCTACACGCTCAATCCACATCGGCCGCTGCTGGCAACACGCTGGAGGTTGGAGGCATCGAACGTGGGTAAAGCAGGCAGAACACGAGACAATATAATTTTAAAGTACACAGCTACCCGTGATGGCAATACATTACCGCGACGACAGTGGGCTGCGGGCCTGCGTGTCGCCCAGCAAGTATTAGGTCGGACACATCGGTCGGTGTGATAAATTGCGCCAGCGTAGCAACACTGCGGACAAGACCACAGCCAGTGGTTTCCTTGCTCTACAACACAACGTGTGGCTTATTTGAACCGCACCGATGGCACCGGCTGTTGGAATCTCAGCGCTGCCACCGGCTGTTGCAACCGGACCGTTGGCGCCCGTTGTTGCAAATGGGTCGCAAGCCCCAAGGGTAGCGTTGGCCTGGCGGCCTGGGGCACACTGGAAGCATCCGAAGGTCCCAGCAAAGCATGAGGCGACTGCTAACAGAACAACTTTTTTATTCTAGCATCGCAAAGAGCGGGCGGTCAGGTCGACCGAAGTAGAGAGACGGGAGAGCACGTTACTCAACAGAAGAAATCGGAGCCTCTCTCCTGGCGTCCGGGGGCAGCTGCTCTTATACTCTTGGCGTCGCGGGCAAGAAGGAAGGTCACGAGATGACACCACGTGACAGCGGCGACGGACGGACTGAGAGACACGTTGGGACAAGGAGGTGACGCATCAGACGGGCCGGCGCCGGTCAGACCTCCTCGCTTCACACTGGGGGAGCTCCTCTCCCCGGCTGCCGCGCTTTGACAAGCGTGGGCACACACACACACACGCACACACAAAGACACGTGGCACTGAACATGCCGGGACGCGCTCGGCGGGGATGCGTCGCGGCCGCTCCGAACGGGCCAAAATGTCCGCCGCTTTGAACGAAGCCCCGGCGTCCGTTGAATTCGCGCCGGCTACACCGCGCGTCATAGGCGAAACGTAACAGACCGCCCCGCCGGGGGAAGGAGATCCCGATGGTCAGGGGACTGCATCCGCTGTCCGGAGGGATGTCGCTCGATGATGCTCATAACCGAAGTCGGTCGTCCCTCGGCGTTTCTTGAGCGCAGCGCACCGAGAAGGCCTCGTTCTCACGTTCAGGTTCACACAGGACACTGCAAAGTGACTTCAGGAGAGTTGCCATTTTTGTTCTCTTTCCCAGCAAGCGTTAGAACTGCGCCGAAACTCAGCCGCTCAGTCAGCAAGCACGGCACAACCGTCACTAAGCCATGCCAGGCTCTTTCCCCTTTTATACTACTGCCTAGTTCCTTACAGTAGTCTATAGCAGCACTCAGAACGCGTCCACAAATCGGAAAATTGCACTAGAAAGCACATCATCACTTTGAAACACTACACAAAAGCAATATGTTAAAAATCCTGCCTCAGGAAGAAAAACATCAATAACAAACAATTTTTGAGGCTGATTCCCACGTTAGGGGCTTCGACTTAAGCCATCGGCGTTACCGTTGAGACTCCCCTTTTTGTAACGCACCTCAAAAGATTGTTGTTGCACAGCAAGGCTCCAGCGCAGGAGGCGGCCATTTGTGAAAAAGATGGTCTGCAGCCATTGGAGAGGGCAGTGATCCGTTTCGAAGCATGCGAAGCGCATATCGCAGCGAGCGACCGTACACTAGCTCAGCTGGCGAAAACCCCGTAGCCGCATGCGGCGCGGTCCTCAATGCAAACATCACCCCAGGCAGAAACAGCTCCCAGTCAGTTTGCTGTTCAAACCACAATGCTCTCCACACGCGCTTCACGACGGAGTGGAGCTTCTCAACGGAATTCGACTGTGGGTGGTACACTGAGCTATGTAACAGCTTTACCCCGCACCTTTCGAGAAAGGCTGTCGCCAAAGCGCTAGTAAACACTGTGCCCTGATCTGATTGGATTTCCGCAGGAAAACCAACTCGCGCAAATATGGACAGTAGTGCATTGACTATCTCAACTGAGCTGAGTTCTTTAAGCGGCACTGCTTCAGGGAACTTTGTCGCCGGGCAGATCACAGTCAAAATGTGTCTGTACCCCGTGGCTGTTACCGGCAGAGGTCCCACTGTATCAATAACGAGCCGTCTGAAAGGCTCCGTAATGATAGGTACCAACTTCAACGGCGCCCTCGATTTGTCCCCTGGTTTGCCCACCCGCTGACAGGTGTCACATGTCTTCACAAAGTGGTCTGCGTCCCGAAAACACCCTGGCCAATAGTACTCTTGCAAGAGACGGTCCTTAGTTTTCTTAACTCCTAGGTGTCTGGACCACGAACCCCCATGCGACAAGCGCAACAGATCCTGACGGTAGCACTGAGGCACGATCAGCTGATCGAACTCCACTCCCCTGCGGTCTATATACTTCCGGTACAGGACCCCACCTCTTTCCACAAAGCGAGCATTTTTCTTGGCGATACCTTCCTTGACAATGCAGCGTATGTTTTCTAGGCTGCCATCCTTCTTTTGCTCGGCTATCAAAGCCGACCGGCTGACTTTTAGCAACCTATTAAGTCCGTCTGACGTAGGCGCGATGAGCAAATCTTCAGATAGCTCTTCTAACTTTCCCTTGTCGGGCATTTCCTCTCCAGTATCTGGTGCCTTTAACGCTACAGGCTCAATTTTATTCAGTTCGGGCGTGCTCTGAATATCAGCTTGCTGCGCCTCTGACCCTTTCTCATCGTTCGACAACGTCGGCCCCGCAACTACCGCCTTTGCAGCGAGCTCCCGAACCTTCGATCTGGTTAAGGCCTGAACGCTAGCCTCACCAAACAAAAGCCCCTTCTCGCGCAGGAGGTGATCGGACCTGTTCGAAAATAGGTACGGGTACTGGGGGGGGCAGCATAGATGACACTGCCGCCTCCGTCTCAAGTGCTCCGAAAGGTCCTTCAATAAGCACTTTTGCTACGGGCAGACACACGCTGTGAGCTTCCACGGCTTGCTTGATCCATGCGCACTCGCCCGTGAACATATCGGGTTCTACGTAAGAGGGGTGAACTACATCCATCGTAGCTGCGGAATCGCGAAGCACTCGGCACTCTTTCCCGTTCACGAGGAGGTCTCGCATGTAAGGCTCGAGAAGCTTCATGTTCTCGTCAGTGCTGCATAACGACAAAAACACGACTTTTGTTTTTGTTTCTGGACACTGCGCCGAAAAATGACCCGGCTTCTGACACGTATAACAAACGCGCGCTTGCCTCGTCTCGAACCGCTTTCTGCGTTCGGCTTCGGTTGCCGCCGTCTCCTTACGTTCGGTCGGACTGCTTTCACTCGCATCCGCACTACGTGTGTCCCCCTTTGCTCTCATGGGCGTGAACTTCGGCCTCTCAAACTTGGAGCCAAATTCACCCTTTTGACCGTCCTTAGCTCCGCGAGCCCGACGCGTCACAAACTCTTCGGCTAGCTCAGCGGCTCTAGCCACCTTACTAACGTCTGGCATATCGAAGACCCAGTAGCGCACGTTCTCAGGTAACCGACTATAAAACTGTTCTAGCCCGAAACACTGCAGAACTTTCTCGTGGTCACCAAACGCTTTCTCTTCTTTGAGCCACTCCTGCATGTTTGACATTAGCCTGTAGGCAAACTCTGTATATGACTCACTTTTGCCCTTCTCATTTTCTCGAAGCTTCCGACGGAACGCCTCCGCTGACAGCCTGTACTTTTTTAGCAGACTCGATTTCACTTTGTCGAAATCCTCTGCCTCCTCTCTCTCCAAGCGAGCGACTACGTCGGCCGCCTCGCCGGGTAACAAAGTGAGCAAGCGCTGTGGCCACGTTTCCCGAGAGAACCCCTGCTTCTCGCACGTTCGCTCAAAGTTAACCAGGAACAAACCAATGTCCTCTCCAAGCTTAAACGGCCGCATCAGGTCAGTCATTTTAAACAATACTCGTTCTCCTGCACCGTGTGCCTGACTTCCATTACGAGCGCGTTCCATCTCTAACTCGAGACGCTTCATTTCCAAAGCATGATCGCGCTCTTCTTTTTCTTTCTCTTTTCGTTCTTTTCGTTCAAGCTCATCTCTCTCTCTCTGTTCTTTACGTTCAAGCTCATCTTTCTCTTTTCGTTCTCTAAGTTCGCGCTCCTGTCTTTTTGCCGTCTCCCTCTCCTCAATGGTCTCAAGGCATTCCGACAGCTCGTCATCCTCAGCTCCTAACTCAAGAATAGCCCTTAGCAGTTCTGGTTTTCTGAGTTTGTCTGAGACATCCAGACCCAACTCTCTTGCAAGCTCCAACAATTTCGGTTTGCGCAACGACTTCAAATCCATGGCTGCTCTGAATGCTGCTTTCTCTACTGCCTACTATTGTCTTGCCGCAACTAACCCGGCAGCAACGACAACCCCAATTACCAGCTCTGTTTCTGACACTAACAAAAGCCTGGCAAAACTCAGAAGAAGAAAGTCCCGCACTCACCAAACCTCGCAACCAAGAATTCAGCGCAGTCGTTCCGCTGCAGGCAACCAGTCATCACACAGGGCTCGTTGCACTGCTCCCGGATGGTCGTTGTGCTGCTCAGCATACAGTCAACTGCATATCTCCGCTGCTGGCCTCCGTTGTCGCGATCTCACCGCTGGCAACCAGATGTTTGAACCGCACCGATGGCACCGGCTGTTGGAATTTCAGCGCTGCCACCGGCTGTTGCAACCGGACCGTTGGCGCCCGTTGTTGCAAATGGGTCGCAAGCCCCAAGGGTAGCGTTGGCCTGGCGGCCTGGGGCACACTGGAAGCATCCGAAGGTCCCAGCAAAGCATGAGGCGACTGCTAACAGAACAACTTGTTTATTCTAGCATCGCAAAGAGCGGGCGGTCAGGTCGACCGAAGTAGAGAGACGGGAGAGCACGTTACTCAACAGAAGAAATCGTAGCCTCTCTCCTGGCGTCCGGGGGCAGCTGCTCTTATACTCTTGGCGTCGCGGGCAAGAAGGAAGGTCACGAGATGACACCACGTGACAGCGGCGACGGACGGACTGAGAGACACGTTGGGACAAGGAGGTGACGCATCAGACGGGCCGGCGCCGGTCAGACCTCCTCGTTTCACACTGGGGGAGCTCCTCTCCCCGGCTGCCGCGCTTTGACAAGCGTGGGCACACACACACACACGCACACACAAAGACACGTGGCACTGAACATGCCGGGACGCGCTCGGCGGGGATGCGTCGCGGCCGCTCCGAACGGGCCAAAATGTCCGCCGCTTTGAACGAAGCCCCGGCGTCCGTTGAATTCGCGCCGGCTACACCGCGCGTCATAGGCGAAACGTAACAGGCTGCATGCGCATCGGTAGTCAACAACAGCGTCATCGTATGGCGCAGTCAAAATCAGCTCAAGCGTTAATCATCGAATCATTTGGCGATACGAATATGAGCGAACCCTGTTCACCTTTGTGTCGCAAAGAATAGAAGTTCTCGTCCTGTCGGGGAGAACTTCTATTCAACGCAGTGATTTATTACCAGTGTTCACTGGGTAGAAAACCTGAAAACGGGTGTCACGAAATAAGAAGTTGGAAGGTGCCGTCCACCCTGCCATCTTTGCCTGTTCGTCGTTCCTTTCTCACTTTTTTTCCCTTTCCACGCAATCGGAGTTGCACTAATGTCAAGGCGAGCACAAACGGTGCTCGTGAAAACGTGCGTGCGCCGCTTGCTCGTGCAACGCGCGCTGGCGAGGCTCGACATCCCCGTAGCGAATCGCGGTTACGCTTGCTGAATGCCGCATGAAAACATTTTTCTTAGGAAAAAGGGAGAACCATGCAACGCATTCCCTTGCCTGTCTATCATATGCAACGGGAATATGAGGATGCCGAAAAGTGGGCGACCTGTACCTAGTGTTTCCCGTCCTGCAGACGCGCTGCTGTCGGTCCCACCGCGTTGTGAAATTCGATTGGTCCGTAAAAATGACGTTGCGCCACGCATTCACCGTCAAAATCTGATCATCTCGGGCGAACGGCGGCCTTCTGCTTCTGTTCTGGGCTTCGGCTGCCGCGCCGCCACACGGCTTCGAATGAGGCCCCTATACAGTGGAGACGCTCACGTATGCACTTGCGTGCTGGACGCGAGCCTGAGGTCATTGCGGGTTGCTTTTGCAGTCAGCTTCGAGTCCCGTCTCGCGGCTGCAACGACGCACTCGTCGTCGGAGTCCGTTGTCGCTTTCGGTCGATGTCCCTCGCGGGGCACGTTCACCAGGCGACCTTCCGTTTGGTACGCCTGCGTAATTCTGTTAGTCGAAGACCGGGCGTGCCCGGTCATCTCGGCAATTCGCTGCTCCGGCAAACCTGCTACACAGACATATAGTCGCTATATGCAAACATTGCGACATGCTAATCCGTGGCATTTCTGGTTGCGACGGGACGGCGGCATGGCGTGATGTTCACGTTATGTAACTACCTCTGGCTCGAATTCCCTGATAATGTGGCCCGTAAAATGGGCGTAGAAATGGTCAATTGACCAACTACGTGCCCTGTAGTTGGTCAAATGACCAACTACGTGCCTTGTAGTTGGTCAAATGACCATTTCTACGCCAGTTTTACTAGGCGCATTATCGCGGAAGCAGTAGCCGACATTTCAATAATTGCTACTGCCTTCTCGCATAAATAACACCAGCTATATGGCTCATTGCTTTCTTTTGTAGCACTACTAGTAGTCTGTTAAAGTTCGTTCTTGATGCCCTGCGAGACAACATAGCAATAGCTAAGATTAGATTGAGAGAAGGCGTTATAAATTGTTAGCTTTAGTCGCGTACAGGGAAAGCATATATCCACATCTAGAAAGGAAAGCAACACAATTTTTTTTTCCAGTTTTGTAGCACTAATGGTAGTAGACTAAAGGTGATATTGAGAGAAGGCGTTAAAGTTGTTAGCTTTGGTTGCTTAAAGAAAAAGCATATCCACATCTAGAAAAGAAAACAATTGACTAACACAACTTTTCCTTTTTTACAGTTTGCGCTTTCACATCACTCCATCACATGAAAGAATCGAAAATAGCATTGAATGATTTTCAGCTTCGTAGCGCGCAAATTCTATTGTTGCAATCTTCAAGGTGATTCTTCCGGGTAGCTCCACAATTTACAGATTGACATAGAAATTCTTTTTTCTTTTTAGTGCTTATATATACAGCCCGTTTGCCCCACATCACTGGTCAGTTACTCATGAATGAGAAAAATTTGCAAGAATGAGTAAGAAATTGGAAAGGTTAAATGAGATGACCTTGATCATCAGTCAGATAGGCACACAAGGGCAACAAAGGACGCATCGTCGCTTCGAGATGGCGAGGTAGACTAACGTTCATTGTGACCTGCGACAGGGTGCCCTAGGTACCCAGACTGCGTAGCGGTGCCGACATACAAAAGTTAGATAACTATAGGCACCGTTCCGATTACTGGTATTTATTTAACGAATGTTTCATATGTCGGCGCCGCCGTGCATTCTTGGAGCCCCTTCGACCACAGGGACTGTGTTACAGCGCATATTTTACGCGGCTGTAGGTATTAAGAGAAAAACGAGTGGGCCCACAAGCCTATATGTATACGCCCGAGATACGGTGCGATTGAAGCAAATCCCATCTTTCGCCATGGGGTTGCCGAACAGCCTAATGCCTTGAGGAAATCATTTGCCTGCATCCTTAGCAGGTTGAATGCGAGGGCAGCTTCGGACGACGAATCTCGTCGACAACTGTGGTAGCTGCTGTAGATGTGGAGGAGGAGGAGGAAGTAAACTTTATTACTCTAGAAAGAGTAATTCAGCGGTCGTGCCGGATGTCTTGATCTTCTATTGGTTGATGAAGATCTCCGGCCTGCATGGTTGGCGCCCCTGTTCCAGGGCACCACTGAGCGTGGCTGCTCGTCGGGCATGATCCACCAGCTTCCGTTGGAGGCTAGGGTCGCCGCTGGAGAGCACGCTCTCCCACTGCTCCGCACTCGGATTTTCTATTTTGTGGAATTCCTTATTTGTATTGCACTCCCATGTGATGTGATAAAGTGTGGGTATTGCACCACACCACGGGCATGTGTCCCTGTATTGACTTGGGAACATTTTGCATAGTATATGTCAATTTGGGAAGGTTCCTGTCTGCAGCTGTCGCCAGTAAACTGCCTGTTGTTGAGTGAGTGTATTGTGGGGCGGGGGATATCTGATTCTCGTCCCTCTATGGTAATTTAGTATGTCAGAGTACGTTGGGATCACTGTCATGAAATCCTCAGGATCTCTATTTAGGTCCGCTCGGTTTGCATGCTCGCGAGCGATCCTATCAACCCTTTGGTTGCCCTCAATCTCAGTGTGCCCAGGTACCCAAAAGATGGTGTGTCTGATGCGTTTATTCTGTTGGCCAGCGCGGAGGAAGATTTGGAGCGCTTTTTGACCGATTCTGCCATTAATGTAGTTTCGGCATGCTTCCTTGGAGTCGGTTAGAATTATAAGGGATCTATTTGTGCGGTAGCCCTCCACAGCTGCTAGAGCAACAGCCATTTCTTCTCCCTCGGTTACCGTACAATCCCGTGCCGACGCGCAAGCGATTTCCCTATAGTCCGAGTCTATTACTGCCGCGACAACTCTTTGTTGTGTTTCCCGTCGTTCTCGAGGATACACCGCGGCGTCCGTGTATACCGTGTTCGCTTTTGTTGCTAGGTATTTTTCCACATATTCTGCCCTAGCGTTCCGCCTGGCTGTGTGTAAATTTGGGTCCATGTTTCTTGGTAGGGACCCTACCTTGATGGTGCTGCGATACACATCGGGTAGGTTTGCCGTTCTTTGTTCTTGCCTTTCAATTTCTTTGTGCCCCAGTTTTTTTAGGAGCTTTCTGCCCGTGGTAGTCTGCTGGAGTCTGAGTAGCTGCGACCCTAATTGTGCTTCTCTGAGCTCCTCGAACGTGTTGTGGAGTCCGAGGGCCAGGAGCTTCTCTGTCGAGGTGTTGGCCGGCAGGTGAAGCGCTGTTTTGAATGCTTTCCTTATGATGGCGTCGGCCTGATCCCGTTCGCCTTTGTTTGTGTTGTAATATGGGAGGGCGTACGTAATCCGGCTGATTATGAGGCTCTTAACCAGCTTGACTGTATCTTCCTCCTTCATGCCGCTTCTTTTTTGCGAGACGCGGGTGATCATACGTGCTACCTGTGCCGTCGCTTGCTTGAGTAGGTTTATGGTGTGTGTGCAGCGTTGATTGCTCTGCACCCACATTCCCAGAATCCTGACGGCTTCTTTTTCTGGTATCTTTTGTCCTTGTAGGGTGACGCTGATTTGTTCTTCCGAGCGTTTTCCTCTTCTGACTCTCAGAAGCTCTGATTTCTCCGTGGAGCAGGCGAGGCCTCTTTCCCTAACACATTCTTCCACGCATGTTGCTGCGGCTTGTAGTCGTTCTTCTTTTTGGCTGAGCGAGCCTTGGTTAGTCCAGACGGTGATATCGTCGGCATAAATGGCGTGATGTATGCCGTCGATTTCTTCCAGCTTCCGGGCTATCCCTATCATGGCAATGTTGAAAAGGATCGGTGAGATCACGGATCCCTGCGGGGTTCCTTTGTTAGGCGTGTGGAACTTGTCTGTCCGCAGGTCTCCTAACCCCACCGTGGCTGTTCTGTTTGATAGGAACGCTGTCACGTAGCCGTGGATTCTTCTTCCGCTGTTGAGATCATCCAGTCCCTTGAGGATGGACGCGTGGCTGACGTTGTCGAACGCCCCTTTGACATCGAGTGCCATTATTATGTTTTCTCCGTTGTAGGGGATGTTGCTTAGAACCCCCTCTTTAATTTGTAGGAGGACGTCTTGGGTTGATAATTTGGTGCGAAAGCCGAACATACTGTGGGGATACAGATCTTCATCTTCCATGTATTGTTGTAGCCTCCTTGTCACGATTCGCTCGTACAACTTTCCAAGGCACGAAGTGAGTGATATCGGCCGTAGGTTTTCTACTAGTAGCTTTTTCCCTGGCTTGGGGATCATAACTACTTCTGCATGTTTCCATTCCTCTGGCAGTGTCCCCGCTTCCCAATGTGTATTGAGAAAGTTCGTCAGCTGTGTGACTGCCTCATCACTTAGGTTTCGGATTAGGGCGTTTCTAATCTTGTCCGCGCCTGCTGCTGTGTTCCGGGTCGATGCCTTAACTGCTGCGAAAACTTCCTCCTTGGTGACGGGTCTGTCTAGGTCGGGGTTTTCTTCGCCTCGGTATCTCTCCTTGTACGCTTCGGCTTTATCTTG
The DNA here is from genome assembly GCF_038994185.2 of Dermacentor albipictus. Taxonomy (NCBI): domain Eukaryota; kingdom Metazoa; phylum Arthropoda; class Arachnida; order Ixodida; family Ixodidae; genus Dermacentor; species Dermacentor albipictus. Next base: position 111,194,631 of record NC_091822.1, on the reverse strand, counting down.
TCCGTAGTACTTTACACGGACTTTTTCTAGTAGCTCTTCTTCTGTCCCTTCAAATTGGTGTACTAGTCTTTGGATGGCCTTGTTACTTTCTGACTTGGTCTTGGTTGGGTCCATTAGAGCCTTGAGGATACGCCAGGTCTTTGCGGTGCTGAGGGTTCTATTCAGCGAGTCGCTAAACTTTTGCCAACTTTGCCGTGTGAGTTGGGCTGCGTATTCCTCTGCCTCCTTGGTAACCTCTGCTATCTTCTTCTTTAGCTTCTTATTTAGCCGTTGTTTTTTCCACCGTTTGGTTAGTCCACGCCTTGCCTCCCATAACCTGAGGAGTCGCGAGTCCACCTCCGGTGTTTGCTCTGACCTTTCGACCTCCTGGGTGTAATGTTGTTGTATTTCCTTAAGTTGTTTGCACCATTCCTCTATGGAAGTTATCCCACCCTCCATGTGCTTGCATTCTTTGCGAAAAGCGTTCCAGTCCGTTATTTTGGCTGTTCCTATCTTGCGCTTGACGTTCTCTGCTGACACTTGCGTTCTTATAATGAAATGGTCGCTACCCAGGTTCTCCAGCAGGTTCTCCCACGTGGCTTGCCTAGCTCCCCTGACGTATGTCAGGTCTGGGCGGGTGAGACATCCCGGCCATGGCTCAGAGACTCGAGGTGCTGTTAACGTTGTACTGTTCTGTAGAGTCCGTTGCTCTGAGAACACTCAATAGACCTAATGCCCTAATGAGAACTATGTTGATATCATATGCATCTTGAATTTTGGTCATATAGGTATCCGCGAAACAAGCTCTAAAATCAGCGATATTGGTACGTGTCTTGACTTCCAAGGGATGGCGTAGACCGCCATCCACCGGAGGCAATCCGCCAACAGCTGACCCAAATGGGCCACGTGTTAACCAGCTGGGAACGTGTTGGGCCGGTATCGATGAATCTGCGCTATAGGTGCTTGGCATAACAATATAGCGGTCTTCCACTATCATTACTTTCTATTATATTCCCTTCGCAAGCGTGCCTGTCGAGTGGGCGTTAGCTGCCGCAACGTTATATGCGTGCAGCCTTTCAGCGGGTTTTCTGCGAAGGCTTCCGTAGCCTAACACAGGGCCGAACGTTCCGCTGGACCCACGATGAGTCAACACCGTGAGGTTAGCGAAGAACCTGTCCATTGTAGAGACGTCCTCAGCATCAATGGAGGAATGGTCATCCACTCTTCGCTCGCGATGTTCTTTTGAAAGAAAAAGCGAGGTTCGCTTGAGCTTCTTTTTCAGCAGTAGCCAGAATTTCGACCTGAAACCTGTCCCAGAGGTCACTGAGGTCGAGTATGCTTTTCGCACAGGCTTCGAACACACGAGTAGAGTGGGCGCTGCTTGAGATCTCGAATTTTGTGATCCTGTTCATGACGCTCTGCCAGAGAAGGCTTTTGTACCAGCATCACATTTTGCGGGGAACGTATAATACAGGAGCCGTACTTCGTGAACGCCTTGGACTCTGATGCTCACAGCTTCATTTATTAGGGAGAACCCATACTCTAACAAAGTCAGTGTATATGTCCCAAACTCCCTGACTGAAAATTGCGTTGTTACCTGGCAAATGGTACTGAGCCATCTTTTGCATACGTCTTTTTAAAGTGGTCGCACAGCGTCTGATTTGCTCGACCTCATGTTCGTACTCCTCTCGAGAGCGTCCGTTGCGATGGCCGTAGAAGTGGGAAAAGGCTACTTTTAATTGAATTCACACACTGGGAGGAAGTTTAACTGCAAGAGTCTGTGTCCTTTGCAATAGACGCGGATGATCGACAGGAATGTGTACTTTAAGGACGCGACCGTGCTGAAGATCACGGCACTTCGTGAGACAATTTTCTCGAGCAGCTTCTAGGTTAACCCTACCAGACTAGTGGCCAAGGAAGTAGCGCAAGAGAGGTGACGCGGTATGGTCCGAATGCACGTCTTGTAGTAAGGTCGTCACGAAGTCCCGAAGGCGGCGATGACTGCGACGGTGAGTGGCACCGCAATGGCGCACGGAACGACAAGCTTGCGGCGAGAAATGCACTTTGCGCGGCCTACGCTTTGTGAGCCAGGAACGCGGAGTGAATTCATGAATCGTTGGCGAATGTTGATGATGATGATTCCTTATTTAATGGCACAAGCTCACTGTGAGGGATTGGCCTCGTACCAGGTGGCAATATGATAAAAAACAAGTAAGGGAAAGAAAGCAATCGATAACGTGAAAAACCGATAATAAATGAAATAAAATAGTACGCAATAAAGTAGTCAGCCATGCACAAGCTGTTAGAGTAACAAGAACTTATTAAGAATGCCTAAAGTAAAGTAAATGGCGACGTAAAATGAAAGTAAGTTAAATTTCCAAAGAGATTATCATTAATATTATTGTCAGTGTGTCTGTTTGCTATGTAAATTTCATCATTTTTACATTTCATTGAACAAGAAATAAACCAGTCATGGAAAATTGGAGCTATTAGTAAGCTAATCTTTTTGTGACGCAGACGTAATCATATATGACTCGGCAAACGTTCCTCTTGCTGTATCCTGATACCGATGCACCAAGTGAGAGTAGAACAGTACTGCATAAAGGCAGTTATAGATAACGAAGTAGAACTTCTAAACATCGTTTTTGTTGAGTTGGAAACAGCCAGAACGATAGCCAAACGTCATCTACGGCGAGGGTGGTGATATGGGCTTGTTATTCGGTCATCATTGAAAGGTATCTGTATAGCGCAACAAAGCAAGGACACAAGGAGAAACGAAGACGAAGACAAGCGCTTGTCATCGTCTTCGTTTTTTCTTGTGTGCTTGTTTTCTTGCGCATTACGGATACCTTTCAGTGATCTACGGATTCTGATTCGTTGCAGACGTAGCATAAAGGGGGTACCGCCAGAACACATCTATGCGAGTAAAAATTAAGTGGTGGAATACGCCTACGCAACCTTCTAAATGATGCTTCAAATTGCCGGTTAGGACACCATTGTCAGTTCCAAGAATAATTGAAATGCATGAAGTCCGCAGATTTTTTCCAGTGAGAGGCTTTTTCTGTCTTCGGTCAAAGAAAACTGTCTAAATCTAGACGCAGTGATATGCGCAGTTGCCGGCAGCACAGATATCACTGGGCCATTTAAAGAGGTTCGTGCTAGGCAATCAGCTATTACAATAAGATGAATGGCTCAGTGGCCTGGTACCCATATTAAGTGAACTGAACCTAAATAGGGCGAAACTAATGCATCAAATTTTTCAAAGCTACTGAATTGGTAGACGCGTTAAGTGCGCTGCATGCAGAAAGAAAATACAGTTACGTGTGCAATAACTACTCTTGTAGCATAATGTAGCATACAGCAAGAACTATTGCCAGGAGTTCGGCCTGAAAACCCGATGTACAATCTGGCAGGTGAAGTAAAAAAACACACACACAAGTCGAAGGATGGTGAGCAGATTCCCATGCCTGACTTCTCTTCAAACAGGCGAGCATCAGTCGCTACTACCATCAGGCGCTACTACTTCTATTGGGAAATGGGCCAAGTAGTCTTGCAAAAGAGCACTCAAATATGTTGGGGGCAGCGATTTTGCGTTACTGGGAAAAATGCCTGCGAATTAAATTTTGAATGACGACCTGGACCTATCGAATGGTATAATCTCCCGAATACAAACTTTTAAATTGAGGTGCTAATTCTTTATGCACGAATACAACCTGTATGTGACCATGACCATGCGTTCTCAAAACTGAATCTGGTTCACGAATAAATGCATATTGTGTACTCCGTACAGGAGGTTAATAAGTTCTTAAGTAGGTTATTTCAACCGTAAGCATGCGGAATCTTGTGTGAAGAGAAGGTACACGCAAGCTTCCTGGTATAACATATTGCTAGCAAGAATTTTAGTAGGGTGCACGGTAAAGAACCCGAGGGTCGAAATTTCCGGAGTCCCCCACTACGGCGTGCCTCATAATCAGAGAGTGGTTTTGACATGTAAAACCCCATAATTTAATTTAATTAAGTTTAGTAAGACCTAAACATAGTGGAAGAACTTCCCTCTATTAGAGAACAAGGAATTTTATTTTGCACTTCCACAATACAACGCACAGCCATGTTCCAGATTAGGTCGCACATAGATACGGTAAATCATGATTAGTGGGTCACTTCGCATACCCGAACGCCTGTCTACGGCTCGTGTCTCTTTAGTTGCAGTATTTTCTATGTGAGAACACCAATTAAGTTTCCCGTCATATGTGATACCCAGGCACTTGAGCGACCATATCTGGGAAATGCTTCTCTCATTACATACTAATGATAACTGTGTCGCTATAGTCCCAATTTAAACTGCAGTGACGATGAATACGAACAATCTATCACGTGTTTTCCGGCAGCTGTTGTGGAAAGTAGTCAAGTTAACAGCTTGTTAACTGCGAAGTTAACGGTATACCTTACACTATACCAAAGACGCACTGACCCCGTAACCGAGGCCTTCGCTCTTCAGTCACGTAGTGGCAACCAGAGGCACGACAAAACCACTAAGCGAAGGTCACCGTAGACAAAAAGCGAAGGCAGATTACAGGCGCCAGATTGTTGGCATAGATCGAACACAGTGACAGAGATGCAATTTGGGAATGGTTCTAAATGCATTTATGTTTCCGTGGATATAAGACGCGGTAAACAGCGCGTTTCCACGTTGTCTCGGAGTTCATTATGCATACTTTGGCCTTGTCGTGCTCAAGATAGACTCCCGAAGTCTATCGTCCCGCACTTTCGCATTGAAATCCCGTACGCTCGAAAGAGGCGTGCCAGAATCACCATGCATATGAAGTCTTGCTGTTCAAAGTGCCCCTATATAGTAAGGGTACACTCGCGCTGTCACATTTTCGTCTGTGTGCATATCGCGTCACTTCTCAAGACCCGTTCGTACAAGTCCTGCAGTCGCTTGAGCAGCGCTTCGTACCGGTGCGCGCCGTTCAAACCAGGGCACAGAGCGCTCGGGTCCGTACCGAGCTGAGCCCCAACTGCATTTTCATACTTGGCGTAGCGCTCGACGAAGTGTTTCAGTACAGCCTGCTGCAAGACATGCGGGTAGGACGAGTTGCCCAGGAGGCAAGCCTCGAGCGCGTCGCAAACCGCGACCCTGAGGGTCTGGTAGCGCAGGTTGGCGTTGTAGCCGGTCACTTTTTCGAGCCAGCTCCCGAAAGCCTGCCCGAGTCCCGGCTCGTTAGCCAAGGGATCCACGCTGAACAGCGACTGGATCGAAACCACCACGGTCTCGAGGGTCATGTCCGCGCACCACGATGGTCCGGGGAAGGTGCCCAGGATGCTGAGCGAGACCAGCCCGCTGCTGTACAGGTTCGGGTTGAAGCGCACCCTTCCGGCATCCGTTGTCATGAGACGTACCAGCGGTGGCCTGGCGGGGTAGTCCGGGAGGCACTTGAGCACGAAGTGGAAGAAGCCCCCTTCGTAAGGCGTGTCGTCGGGTCCCACGATGACGGCGTGCACGTTGGTGATGTCGTTCTCTTCGGGCTCGACGAACACGCCGGGCTGCGGGTTGTCGAAGATGTGCGCGAGGTCGCGACTGAGCCTCAGCAGGCACTGCGTCGAAGGCTGCTCGGTCTGGCGCGATGCGAGCTCGAAGCCGAAGGCGGCTGCAAGTCGCGCGGCTTCGTCGCTGGTGGAAGTGTGGGCAACGGCGGCTGCGACCGGACGACGCTGCATTCCGCTGCCATATGCGCCGAGCGCACTGACTAGCTCTGACCAGCTCCGACCGCCTGGCGCTGACCCCTGAAAGGTCCCGCGCACACGTGCTCGCTTTTTCCGCAAAGCATGACCTTTACCTACTACGGGAGGATGTCCCAAGAATCTAGCTGTTAGTTGGGGAGGGCAGGTAAAAGGGCCTAAAAGAAAAAAAAAGCAGAACTGAGAAGGACAGAGTGATAGAGAGAGAAATTGCAGGAATAACGATAAAACAAATAAGAAAAAGTGTAATCATGGCTAGGAAAACGTCTTTTTGTTGATGTTGATTGCTTTTCGACGCGTGCCTTCGCATCGTCCTCGTCGTTGTAGCGCTGTTCTTGCCTGAAAACGAATAAGGAGCTGACGAAAGAGAGAATATCCAGGACAGCACGCGAGCGTGGGTAACTCCTCCACTCTGCAGTGGGTACTCCCTTGAGTCCAGCGGCCTTCTAGCTGCCCCTCTCGCCCAGTGGACCAGTTCCAGCTGGTCCGTCGTGTCCAGCTGGTCGAGTCGAAGCTAGACAACGCTGCCTCCCATCGTCGTGCGGTGCCATGTCGATGCTTTCCTTCTATATTAAAAGATGGAAACGGAAAAAGTAATTTTGCTCGGCATTAATCGCACCGAATTGGATCACGTAGTTTGTTGCATTTAGAAGAAGTTACGATATATAGGAACATTAAGCTGCGGGTTTTTTAGGTTGTCTCTTTTTTATATTTTTGTACTATATCAATGCGAGAGTATTAAATGGCTCACGAAGCGGAAACTCCGCGTTGGCGGCGTGACCGCACGATGTACGAAAAGGCTACGAACTCTCGACCTTTGGTGGACGTCGAACCCACGACCTTTAGTGTTAATTAGGGCGAAGTCAATTAAGGCACAGTTAATTACGACAGATTTAATGAAAACACTCGAACCCACGTGACCTTGCATTGTGGCATAATGTCTAAGCATCGTGCGGTGGTCGCAATGCATACGCGTCCATTCACGTAGGGATAACTAAGTGTTCCTTGAATATTTTATTCTTATTTATTTATTATTTGAATATACTGCTAGTCCCACTTGGGACTGTTACAGGAGTGGGCTTACATACAAGAAAATACAAATTACAATAAATAATAAGATAAGCTAGCAATCAGCTGTAAAAAAGACAAGAAATAAAAGCATTCATCAGCAGACACATCGAGGCGGAACATGATATAGACCGAAGAGAGCCGCCAACTTTGCTAGCGTTCATACAAATCGCACAGCATTCATTTATGCATTCATACAAAGAATACACATCGAGCAATGAGGCAAAGATGTAAACCAATAACAGACTGAAGATGGTCATCAAGTCTGACTATAGTTTACATGACTGATGCAGCCGTGAGTTCAATGAACTTTTTTAAGGTCTCCTGTGAAGTTGTGAATTTATCTGGGGCACTCAATTCCCGTATGGCTCGGGGGAAGAAAGAGAAGATATATATGTTGTTAACACAAGAGTATTCAGTTATCTTAAATTCATGCTTGTGACGCGTTTCCCTAGAACGGTTAGAACTAATGTAAGTAGCAGGGTCCTTGTCCATGTTTTTGTTGAACATTATAAAATTGAAAGAAAGAAAGACGACTCTCGATCGTTTCACGAAGTGAACCCACATTCGCGTGAGCGTACTTTCTCATTCCTGGCGTCATTATTTTTCTAATTATTCTCTTACGGTTTATCTCTTTGTTTGTATAATTATTTCTCTTGTAATTTGACGCACTTCGAGACAGCGAAGTTACGTATATTATTGAATAGCCATATTATTTCACATCTCATGGACTTGGATCCGCTGCTGCTGTTGTTTCTGCTTCATCTTCTTCCTCTCGTTCCGATCGCGATTCTTCTCCGTCTGTAGACAGCTCTCATTGTGTGATCACAAGAAGGACCCACACTATTTCCGTCAGAAGTTCATACTAGTTCAAGGCGATGAAGCACCTACTGTGCTTTCCAAGCGGCGATACAGAACTTATTTATTACGCGCCCCTCCGAGCGAAGTTATGTCGGGCGCTGAAGCTATCCGCTCCGCGCCGCTCTACCTACACTAAAAAATAATTTACGCCCTTAAATGTGAAAAATGGTGTAAATGTGTTTATAACTCACACCCTTAGGGGGTGTATGTTGTAGACACATTTACAACCTTTTTCAATTTCAAGGGTGTAAATTAGTTTACGGTGCATGCGAGTTGGCACCGTGCCAGATGTGCCGTTGACGTCATCCACCATGACAGCTGCGCCACTAACCTCATCCTTGGCGCTGTGCCAACTTTTATTGCCGAGCTTCATACACCCATATCGCATCACAAATCCTCACAGTGGGGTATGTACGCTCACGCGTAGAAATAAAAACCGAAATATCAAATTTTCAACTCTGAAAACCGGTAATAAGTAACATCATAATACTGAAAACTCGCCCTAATAAGGCAACTTAATAGGAAAAGGAAGATGCGCTATACGCTGCTTCCAAATATTCCACTATTTTGTGAGTATAGAACCTTTGCAAAACCCTCGTAGGCGTTGTGAATCTAATGTAAGCTGTAAACTCATCAAAGGGAAAATTGTCATTAGCCCTAGTGTAGCCCGAAGCTATGCACTGAGGAAAGCCATGCTCTAAATAGTTCAATAAAACACGTGGCTGGGCTATATAGTTGGTGCATCATGAATTACCAGAATTTTGACGCAGCAGGAGACGAGGAAGGATGGAAGCTGCATAGACGTGCGCCTATCTCTGATGCTTCTATCGTCCCTCGTTTTCCGCTGCTCCCCAATTCTGGTAATTAAAGCCATATGGGTTTCTCAGAAAAGAAAGCTTCACAGTGGAAGTCGGGTGGACGACAAATTTTCCCTTTCTTGAACCGTTCTCCATCTTGCGTGCTTGCGCAGAACGGATATTGCGAAGCTGTAAACTCGTCATATCAAATTTGTCGACTTTAGATGCTAATAAAGGATGCATAATTGTAAATACACGCACAACACACACAGGACGAAGCGCGAGACTTCAACCTATGTGTGTTTACATTATGCAATTATGCATCCTACCCGAAAATTTATGTAAATTTATGCAAATTTACATTTATGCATCCTACCCGATTCGCCCAGTCCTCTTGCTCTAACAGATGCAGTTTACAGAACTGCATTCTGTTTTCGGCGCAGAGTTATAGATTCGTAAACTTCGTGCTTCAATGATATTACCTGACCAATTTTCGACTATTCTTGTGGAAATTGTACGAAGTCCTAAATCAAAATTATGCTTCCTGCTGTGCCTAAAATGTAACTTTCTCTCTCCGATGTGCAACATATTTTGTGCGCATCCTTCCCGCGGCTGTCTCACGAGAGGATGCATTTCTGCGTTTTACCCGTAAGAGGCAAATTGGAGTTGGCCCCGAGCTAAAGGTTCTTCAAGAAGCATGTAAAGCATAAGGTTATGTCAATAGGCAGAATAGTTTTAAAATGAGCATCTGGTATAAACAGTGGCCGCACACATTGCATTCAACAGCAAATGTCACCACGAGGACGATGAACGACTACGCAGGTGCTCGTAAACGAGTTTCTGACAGTGGCTCTTCGGTAAAGTGCATAGCGCCGCTATGTATAGTATAGAGTGTTAAAATAAGAGAAGATGCAACCGCTTTTGCAATGAGCTGTGGGACACCACCTATTGTTTGCAATATCTCCACAATGTTGCTTCAAAAAGTACAGGAGTGTTTCTGAAGGTGGGAATCAACGTCGCCCTCACGAAGTCTTCAAAATTTTGCTTGTCATGGACTGCAGAACGTGTGCCTCCTGCGCTATAGGGACGCGACGCAGGACATGTGCACGGGCTGTAAATTACGTTTTCGTGCCGACCCTCTCGTGCAGGTCCTGCAGACGCGTCAGGAGCGTCTCGTACTGGAACGTGGCGATGCCACCGTCGAACGCGTCGTTCATGAAGGAACCCGTCAGAGGCAGCCGCTCCCTGAGCACCTTCTCGTAGTAGCCGTAAAGCTGCGAGAAGTGTTTCAGCACCTCGTCCCTCAGAGGGTTCGGGCAAAGGGAACTGCCCCTCAGGCAGTCCTCGACCGCGTCGCACACCGCGACCCTGATGGTCTCGTGCTGCAAGACGGTGTTGTAGCAGATGCCGCTGTTCAGCCACGTTCCCACGGCTGGTATGACACCGAACGCCGACCCATCGGCGACGGGATTTTCGTTCGATAGCAAGGACTTGATGGCGACCACCACGTTTCCGATGCTGTGGTACCGCGTCCAAGTAGGTCCGGTCGTGTCAGTGCCCAGCAGTGCCAGGCACACCTTGCCGTTTTCGTAGAAGCTCGGGCTGAAGCGCACTCGGTTAGAGTCCGTGGTCATGAGGCGCACCAGTGGTGGCCTGGCGGGGTAGTCCGGGAGGCATTTGAGTAGGAAATGGAAGAAGCCCCCTTCGTAGGGCGTGCCGACGGGCCCTATGACGAGGACGTGGATCTTTGTTACGTCGTCGTCCTCTGGCTCGACGAACACGCCGCGGGGCCGGTGGTCGTTCAGGTCCGCGATGTGGCGCACGACCGTCGACAGGCACTTGCCGGTCGGCTGTGCGTTCCCGTACGGGACGGGGTCCCAGGCGTCTGGCGGTATCTGCGCGGGCGTCTGCTGTGGTATCGCCGTGTCCATAATTTGTCTCAAGAGGCCGCTGATTGTTCGAAACATGGCTTACACAGATCCGGGATGCGCCATAAAAGCTGATGATTACGATGGTGCTTCTCTAACACATGGCATGGGCCCACAATGGGGGACGTGCCAAGAATTGTGCGACTGTGGGATTAGTCAATATTTTTATATTTCAGATAACGTTTAACTTCGATTAAATGAGTATTGTGTGATAAGCGGTGTGACCACTTGAGTAGATGGTTCAATTTAAAGGAAATAATACGAATAATCATTATAAAATTTATAACGCGGAAAATTTATAGTAACCGTAATAAGAATAGTAAGGAAAGTAGGAATCAGAGTGTTATTCATCTCGTTGCTCGAATGCAATAACTCACAGCGTCAAACACGTCCCTCTGACTAAAGCCCGGTGCCGAAGCTCTGAAAGGAAGTAATATTCCAGCACTTAAATTCAAACCAAGTTCACCAATAGGCACTTCAGAAGTCTTTTTCTTTGTGTTATAAATCAGAGACAGTTCTATTAAAAAAATACTGACCAGTTTACCTTCATTTTCTTCCTCATTGTTGTTGATATTGTGGCACCCTTCACCTCTGGAAAGTGCTGGAGCCGCGCAGCCATCGTGCGCTGATCAAAGAGCGGACGTTCAGAGCACTTCGCGACGCCGCGGATACATTTACGCACAAAAGGTAATATGTCTTTGTTGAATGTGCAGGCAATAAGCGATAGCGTAGTGTCTAAAACCAATAGAAAAGCTTTGCACCCAATAGGATATGGTGGCATGGCCTACTCTCTGAAATTTCGTTATCAAATTTAATGAACGCGTTCTTATTGGCGAAGGGAACACCCGAGGGTTGAAGAAAACTCAGCATTGCATCTGGCGAAAAAAATCAGCAGAAGCAATTTTTCTTTTACCGAACCCACTCAAATTGGACAGTACATAATGAAATTGCCGAATACCTGCGCGGCAGGAGTTGACGATATTTAAGCACAGACAGTCAAGGTTAAATTTTAGGCCCGTTACTGCTTCTCCTGCATATAAACGACATTCCGCGCACCATTTTAATAGTGCTGAAGGTTAGATTATACTAATATATTCTTAATTTGTCCTATGTATTACACTTTAAAAGTCCTTGTAGCGGCGATCCCGTGGGTGACCGTGTTTGACCCCGTGGTGACGCGTCCATTGCTTGCCTCAGCTGCCTCCGATGCCTCCGTGTTTACAGTGGATATGCATGACGCCGGTGAACATCTATTTCAGCGGACACCGTAGACTGTGACTTGGTGAATGACACGAATCACTGAGGCGATGTACTGCTCGCAGGCGAAAGCGCCGTCTCTTTCCTCTATAGAGCCAACTGTTCTGTGAAAAGGGTATGTGGCGAGAAACGCACACGCATGACTGATTCAACGGTTATAAGATCCTCGCTGAGGGTTTCTTCTAATTATAGGCTAGCAACAGAGGGGTTTGCGACTTACCAGCTTGGGTACGGGTGGCCGCTGTGTCGGCTACGGCAGAAACGTGATTGGCTAACCACTGGCAGGGCAGCGGTGGCACAGACTTCCGCACTCGCCGCTTTCCGGGGAGAGAGAGATAGAAAGGAAAGAGAGAGAACAAACATATTTATTCAGGGATTCTTTAAGCGTTGTCTTCAGGGCTGTCTCCCCTTCCCAGGAAATCACAGACTTTAGCCGCGTCCACGGCGCTCGCAACCAGCTGGCGCTGGCTTGCGAGGGTGGAGCTGGCTAGGGCTACCTCCGTATGCTCAGGCGGGCGGCATGGATGGGGTGCGCTGGGGGCGATTCTGTACAGCTCTCTACCATGTCGCAAAGGGTGCTCTGCGCTCCACAAAAGTGGCAAAGTGGAGATGACATGTAGTGGGTGACAGATGGGTGGGGGAAGCTGTTGGTTTGTAGTGCTCCGAGAGTGCGGCCTTGACCTTTGGTTAGCTTTTTATGAGGGGCTGGGAACATTTTACTTACGTTGCATCCCATAGTGTATGGTGATTTCCTGATAGTCAACTAGAGGGTGAGGGCGCCAGCGCTCCTCCCTTCTACCAGGTTCTCGGTTAGTGAAACCTCGAGCCGTGAGATAAGCCATGTCGTTGCCTGGGATGTCATGATGCGTTGGCGGCCACACAATCTTTACCCTCTACCTCGCAACATGCACCCAGTGCACCACACAGAGCGAAGGGAGGCCCGGGCTCTGGCCATGCACAAGCGATACGGGGCTTTACCCTCTACAGCCTACATGGACGCGGGTTCTTACCCCAGACGAGCAGCCACAACAGCCACTGTAGTCGTCAACAAAGAACATCGGAGTAGCATTTCGCTCACACGAAACAATCCCCTCCAAGCCGAGGAAGCGGCCATATCCCTCGCGCTCTCGCACACAGAGGTTGAAGTCACAGTGACCGACTCCCAACAGGCGTGCCGTGTTACGACTTTGCACCGCTGCACCACTATTACGACTTTGTGGTGGTCCCGTAGCGCTCGTCAACCGTTTCGTGACAGAGCGTTGGTAGCGAAGACTCCGGGTCAGGCGTCGGTGAGAATAACGAAAGGGATTCTATACATTATATACAGGTCATTGTACAGGACAAGATCAGATCGGCACTGGGGCCGAGAGCTCACAGCAAACGCGACTGTTCCCGCACGGCGACGTCCGGCGAAAACGCGTGACACATCTCACCCCAGTCGAGAGCGGCACTCAGCTCCCGGTGGGTCGGCGGATCCGGTTTTCGAGGCGGCCGCCTCGCGGCTTTATAATCTCCGAGAACCATTGTCACTCAAACGGCCCAATACAAAGCCTGCACTCGACGGTCGTCCGAGAGGTCCAACCAGCGACCGCGCTGGCCACCCGGTTCAAAGTTCGCGCGCGCGGTGACCTCCAGGCAAAAGTAGGTGCGGCGCCGGGCTGTCTGGCACTCGGTCGCACGTTCGGACATGTTGCCCACCGATGCTTCTCCGCAGGACACCGCTGCCTGACGGCTCAGCATCATGACTTGTCAAGGGAGAATTTGGGCGCTCGCAGGATAAATTCTGCATCTTGCAGATTCGGAATCCGGGCTGGTGGTAATGGCACAACAGCCGCAACTTTGCTAGCGGCAGAATTCATACAACCACGCTCTAGATCATCAATCAAAAGCCGCCAACGCGATCAGTCATGATCATCTGAACGCCAGCTCATCACGGCATTCCTGGCAACGAGTTCGCCAACCATGTGGCTCGAGATTTGACCCACCGAGCCGTCGGCTAGGAATCTGAACCCGAACGCATGCACCCTCTAGTCTCGTACCAATACATCACACAACACTACAAGCTAACCCGCAGAACATATGCACCCCCACACAAGTCACTACTTACAGAGCAGGAGCGATTCCTCCAAGCTCTACGGGTTAACACATTCCCCCACCCAACCAGAAATCACCTTATAGCCCCTACACAATTCTCTCCGCAATGCCGCTTCTGCGCAGATCCCGGGTCCCTCAGGCAAATAGTAGGGGGTTGCAGAGCGGCACCATTAAATCCTCCCAACCCTTACCCTACCAACGAGCTTTGGGAAAGAACCTTGGCCAGCTCCGACCTCGAGGATCAGCAACGGTTGATTGCGAGGGCCCAGGACGCGGCGCGAGCTCAGGGCATTTTGGAATGAGGACGCCTCTCCAAAGCTGCATTCACCCAATAAAAATTTTTGTGCTCTCTCTCTCATCTCTTGGGAGGGGTGCCTCTCGAGTATATGCCAGGAGGTTCGGTGAATTCTGGCGTAAGAGAAATTGCGGCACGCTTCTTAAAAGTTTGTTATGATGGTGTCTGCGGTTGTCTGTGCGATCGCCAAGGCGATGGGCACTTCTTGGCGGCTATGAAGTTGTTACTGGGGGATGGAAACGCTTGTGACGTCCGTATCGACCAAATGGGTGAATCGTATCCTGGCCGCTTGTAGCATTTTTATTCATCGATTCATTTTAATCACAACGTACGTCGACTTCATTTTTACCGTCAACACTCATTTCACTCTTCATTAGAAGGTCAATGGCCAATATAGCACTTTTGAGCGTCCCTGCCATTAAATCAGCAACAAGGATAACCGAAGACGAAAATACGAATGAGATTATCCTTATCACTCTTAAAAAGTTTACACCTATTAGGGTGCTTATTTGCCGCACAACAATAATCGTCATCTGTCTTGACCGCATTTCCTTTCTTAAAAACGCTGCGTTCGTTACTTTCCTGTCGAGAATGCTCTGTCATGCTAATAACGCGCATGCCGTTCATGACGTGGAATTACTGGGCTCGCAGCGTTAAAGAAGGAAGTGCGGGCAAGATAGATGACGATTATTGTTGTGTGGCAGATATACACCTCAAAGCGTGCAACTGTTTTTAGAGTGTATAACTTTATAGGGGCACAAATCTACTGTGGGGGGTCGCCTACGGACCGGGTGATATTAAGGCTGAAGGTTACGGGCTTTGGTTGGTTTCATTGCTAAATTTGAGCCATACATAAGTTTTTTTGCTAAACTAATTCATTTTAAAGCAAAAGCTGTTTTGCATACTTTTCCGAGTTTGGCGTGATTACCCGACTGCTACCCGCCGCGGTTGCTTAGTGGCTATGTTGTTAAAGCACGAGGTCGCAGGATCGAATGCTGGACATGGCAGTCGCATTTCGATGGGGGCAAAATGAGAAGACACCCGCGTAGTTAGATTTAGGCGCACGTTAAAGAACCCCAGGTGGTCCAAATTTCCGGAGTCCTCCACTACAGCGTCCCTCATAATAAAATGGGGGTTTTGGCACGTAAAAACTCATAATTTAACTTTTTTCGTTACCTGGCTGCTGGATGCTGTTAGGTCGGGTGGAGTCCCGGTCATATAATTGTTCATGTAAATACAGAAGTTCTATATAGAGAGTGGGTTAAGCATTTGTTATAGAACAAGCGCTTTATGATGGCCGGGCTTAAGCTTCCCATGAGGGGACGTCAAGGGTTTGCCTCGCCGCCGCCTCACGGGCGTACTGGGTCGCCCAGGTTTGGTCGTCGAGGGAGGAGCTCCGCAGAGCCTCACGCAACCTCGACGAGAGGGTCGTGGTGTTAACGTGTGTGTACTGTGCTGGGCACTCCCACAGCATATGCGGAAGCGTAGCCGGTTGAGTGCCACAGCACCGGCAGTTGGGGGTAGTGTAAACGTCGGGGAATAAAAGGTGGAGGCGGGCGGGTGAAGGGTACGTGTTTGTTTGTAGCGGACGCAGAATGGTAGCCTGCGCCCGGCTGAACTTGGGGTGAAGTGGGGGGAAGTTTCGGCGACTGAGATAAAAGGCCTCAACGAGATCGTTATAAGTTGTCAGACTGTCCCTGGTGTCCAACTCGTCTCCAGTGACTCCGGCGCGGTTGACTAGGCCTCGCGTAATAAAGTGGGTGGACAGAGCCCGCATGGGCCGGGATCCATGTCAGGGAGATCATGCTGTCTTTAGAGTGTGGTGCTTGGCAGAGGATGCGAAGAGCTTGAGGAGAAATACGGCCTTTGCTGAAGTTAGTGACGGCTGAGCGATGTCACACGATGTCACACGATGGTGTGACGGGTGGGATCTAGAGTAGCCAGGGCGATGGCCGCCTCTTCAGCCGTCTCAGCAGTGATGGTAGTGACGCTGGAGGGGAGATTAGGACTCCATCGTGTGTGGCGGCGGCCACAAATCGTGTGCCATGGGAATATTGGGCTGCATCAACAAATGTGACGCCAGGTACGCGAGCAAGGGCTTTTATGATAGCTCCAGCTGAGCTTGGCGCCGGGCCCTGTTATATTCAGGGTGCATGTTTCTAGGGATAGGATCTGTGTAGATCCAGCTACGAATGTCAGTCGGGATCGATTGTTTAGGGCCTTGTTGCAGATGGCAAGTGAAGCCAAGCGTGGATAGAATAAAGCGTCCCGTTTCAGTAAGGGTGAGCCGTTCAAGCTGAGAGCGTTGCTGGGCTTCAATGAGTTCGGCAACGGTGTTGTGAACTCCCAGTTGGTTGAAAAGTTCAGTGCTGGTGTAATGCGGGAGGCCAAGTGCTTACTTGTAGACCCCTCGAATGAGGGTGTCGAGCTTGTTTTGCTCAGCCCGGTACCAGTTGAGGTACGCAGCAACGTAGGTAATGTGACATATGACAAAGGACTGTACGAGGCGGAGAAGACTTTCTTATTTGATACCCCCTCGTCGGTTAGAGATACGTTTAAGAAGGCGTAGGGTGTTTTGAGATTGGGCACAGATCTTGTTGAGAGCCAAGGCGTTGGAGCCGTTGGTAGAGATGGTGAGACTGAGGACCCGGATACTATAGACGTGTGGGATAGGACTGCCATCTTGAAGGCGTCGGATGATGGCGTCACAGGGTCGGTGGTCAGGTTGGTGTTTGGGAGGGCGTCCCCGCGCTGAATGGGTTTGTAGAGAAGTAGCTCCGATTTAGCTGGCGAACAGCGCAGTCCAGTTCCTCGGAGATAGGCCTCAACCGTGTCAATCTCCGTTTGGAGGTCTGACTCCACTTGACCATCACTGCCTCGGTAAGCCCAGATGATGATGTCGTCGGCGTAGATGGTATGGTTGATATTGTCGACTCGTTGTAGTTGGTGGGCAATGCATGACAAAGTTACAGAGCTTGGGAGAGATAACTGAACCTTGCCGGGTGCCTTTGGTGCCAAGGGGAAGCTGGTCTGATTGTAAGTTCCCAGGTGAGAGGGTGGCCGTGCGACTGCAGAGGAAGTCACGGATGTAATTATAGGCTTGCTCTCCCAGGTGGAGGTGGGAGATCTGGTCAAGGATAGCTGCATGGGAAATGCTGTCAAAGGCTTGAGTGAGATCGAGTCCGAGGATGGTTTTCGTGTTACGAGAACGGTCATTTAGTACTTGATGTTTGAGATGCAACATAGCGTCTTGTGTAGAAAGGTAAGAGCGAAATCCAATGATGGTGTGGGGATAGATAGAATTGTCTTCGAGGTGAGTGTTGATGCGTGCAAAGAAGGCGTGTTCCATCACCTTGTCTACGTATGAAGTGAGGGAGATGGGCCTTAGGTTATTGAGGCTAGATGGTTTGCCAGGCTTTGGGATTAGGATAACGCTGGCAGTCTTCCAGGCAGCTGTGAAGGCGCCATTACGTTAGCATTCGTTGCTGTAGTCAGTCAGATGGGATATGGCCTCACCGAGATTGTGAAGGGTTTTGTTAGTGACCCCATCTGGGCCTGGAGCAGACCGACCGTTAAGCTTGCGAAGAGCAGCATGTATTTCAGATACGCTGAAATCGACGTCTAATGTAGGTTTGGGATTACCCATGTAATTACTGTGTGGACTGATTTGTCCCCTGGATATATATACAGAGGTAGTCAAGCACCTGTTGTGGACCTTGCTTTAGGATCTCCGTGTAAAGGAGTTTCTGCAGCCGATCCTGTTGGGTGGTGCGGGTGGTGGTATTGCCAATCAGATATTTCAGGAGTTCCCACGTCGATGGGCGATGAAGTTGTCCATCCACCGTGTTACACAGCTCAGTCCATTGTTGCGGGCTGAAGGTTTGACTATTGCCCTCGATGGCTGTATTGAGTTTAGACATCTTACTTCTGAGGCGAAGGTTTAGGCGCTGCCCTTTCCATCGAGCTAGGATGGAGACCTTAGCCTCCAGAAGATGGGCGAGGCGGCTATCCATGCGTTCAACAGGGGCATCTGTAGTTACCACCCGAGTGGCCGTTTGAACGTCAGTGCGTAGCGCTTGCATCCAGGTGTTAATCTCAGCAGTGCCTTCTGCTGAGGTAGCACCAATGCGTATCTTACGAAAGGCATCCCAGTCGGTAATGGTGAATTCTTTAGTGGGGGCAGGGGCGGCAGCGAGTTGGGGTAAAGCGATAGTAAGAATATAATGGTCGCTGCCAAGGTCTTGCTGGATATTGGTCCAGTGTGCATTGTTGATACGTTTGATGAAGGTGAGGTCGGGGGTAGAGTCCCGGGTAGTGGAGGTACCGAGGCGTGTGGGAAGGAAGGGTTCCGTGATAAGGGTGAGGCCTAAGTCGTGGTAATCTTGCCAGAGGTTACGAGCTGCAACTTCCGTGCGAACGTAGCCCCAGCCTGTATGCGCATGGTTGAAATCGCCGCCGATGAGGAGCGGGGGTGGGGGGTGGGGGGGTGCTGCGTTCCAGCTACACGAAGAGCCTTTCTAAAAAGGATGCGACATTTTGCTTTGTCATTGGGGCTATTATAAATGTTCAGAAGGAATATGCATTCTTTCCGTTTACGATTGGGAATTAATTCGAGGCCCCGCAGGGGCGTCTGCGTCAGCAGGCGTTTGGTGTGTTGCGCCACCACGTACCCGAGCACACGAGGGTTGGACCCTCCCGCGTGTAGCCGTGCGCGGCTTAGCCGTGTCCGGGGAAAAGGGGATCCTGGGGGTTGAGCCAATGCCGGGTGTTTGGACCTTTACGGCCCCTCGGCGGCGGCAACACACCCCTTTGGCCTCGGCTTCACGTAGACGGCACCCCCGGACTGACCCACCCGGGGGAAATCGGTAGTTGCCTTTTCCTGTCTTTCTCTACCTACAACCTTCGTCTTTTCCTTACTTTCCACCTTTCCTGTCTCCTTCTCATTTCTTTATTACTTCCGACCTTCCTGGCAGCAAGGGTTAACCTTGTGTGAGTAGCCAACCTTGGTTATATCATATTAGGTTATAGCGGCAACGTACAGCTGGCGTTTGCAGGCCCTGTTTTTCAGGCCCTGCAGCGTCCCCTTGTTGGACTCCATGGTGGGTGGCTGGCGTTGCTGCCGAAATTTCACATATATTTATGGATAGCTCTTTTCCTCCATTCCGTGATCGCCCTCAGAAAAGAGGGCGCACCGATGAAGTTTTTCAGTTTTTCGGACGCCAAGTCCACAACTTCCCACGTTTCCACGTAGTTCACTCGGAAAAACCCGGCAAACCAGTGCGCACTATTTCACCGTTCCTTGTATCAAAGACTTTGACTGATGTTTTTGGAGCCGGATATAAGGCGACCAGGATGGCAAGCGGTGATCTCCTCCTTGAGCTCCGCGATAAGAAACAATACGAGCAACTGTCTAAGCTTGTGTCATTTGGGGATAACCAACTAACAGTAACCCCGCACCGTACTATGAACACCACCCGGGGCGTTGTCTCGGACGATGATTTGCTGGAGCTCACTGAGGCTGAGCTCTTGGAGGGCTTCAGTGAACAAAATGTTATAGATGTCAAAAGAATTAAGATAAGACGAGATGGAAAAGAAATCCAAACGAAACACTTGATAATCACCTTCGGTTCGAGTGTCCTGCCCGAGTCAATCGAGGCAGGATACATTAAGCTCCGTGTTAGGCCATACGTGCCAAACCCCCTGAGATGTTTCAAATGCCAACGTTTTGGCCACAGCTCGCAGAGCTGCCGAGGCCGCCAAACGTGTGCAAAATGCAGTGCCCATGAACACACGTCTGAAGCTTGCACGAACTCTTTGCATTGTGTAAACTGTGATGGAGAGCACGCCGCGTACTCGCGGTCGTGCCCATCTTGGAAAAAAGAAAAAGAAATTGTCACGATCAAAGTGAAAGAAAATATATCATTCAAGGAGGCACGTAGGCGGGTGGCATACCTGCCTAAGAACACATTTGCCGAAGTGGCGCGTCAGGGGGCAGCGCCACAACGGCCTCCGGCGGCTGTCCGACCCACACTCAGTGAGGCGGCAGTGACGCCATCCGCCCCCTCGGCGGCTGCAGCTAACGCTGCTACGCCAACACAGCAGACGGGGCCATCGATCCCGAAGGTGGGCGCAGCCGAGGCTGCCCCAACCTCCCCGGCCCCATCCAGCGCTGGCAACAGCCGGCGCAGCCAGACCCATCAGGGAGCCCCATCGACCTCCGGTCTGGTGGGCGCAAGGATCTTGCCTTCCCAGGCAGGACCCTCACAGAAAGCTCGCTCGCAAGAGCATGTGTCCAGCGCCTCCCAAGAGGCAATGGACACTACAACTGTCCTGACGGCGCGCCAAGCGCCTAAGGAGCGGCGAGGCTCCCTCGAACGCTCCAGAAAGGGCAAAACCCCGATTACAGGGCCTCGAAAGAGCTCTGTAATCTAAGACATCTTTCAGTTTCCGTACACACAGCACCAACTTACTTTAAATATGGATACAGAAATCATACAGTGGAACGTCAGAGGTCTTCTTAGGAACCTTGATGATGTGCAAGAGATTATACACAAACACAATCCAAAAGTGCTGTGTCTACAGGAAACACACCTCAAATCACAACAAACAAACTTTCTCCGACAGCATGTTACTTTTCGCAAAGATCGCGATGATGCAATCGCATCATCGGGAGGTGTTGCAATTGTAATCCAAAAGAGCATAGCATGTCAACATTTACAGCTACGAACGGCCCTTGAAGCAGTGGCGGTTCGAATTGTTTTGCTAAACAAACTTATCACTATTTGCTCGATTTATATACCTCCACACTACAAACTAAGCAAACATGAATTTCAGTCCTTCATAGATGAATTGCCAGAACCGTACGTTGTACTTGGGGATTTCAATGCGCACAACAGCCTGTGGGGCGACTCTCGTATAGATGCGCGAGGTCGTCTTGTTGAACAGTTCCTCTTCTCTTCTGGTGCATGCCTGCTGAATAAGAAGGCACCCACATATTATTCTCTCGCCAACAGAACATTTTCATCAATTGACCTCAGCCTAGTTTCCCCGTGTATACTGCCTGAACTCGTATGGGAAGTTATGAACAATCCTTACGGAAGCGACCACTTCCCAATCCTGCTTAGAACACCTGAAGTAAAGGAATATCCACCACAGGCTCCTAGGTGGAATATTGACACTGCCGACTGGGAAAAATTCCGAACTCTATCTTGTATTTCTTGGGATGACATGTCCTCGCTAGGAATTGACGCTGCTGTCGAATATTTTACAGCCTTCGTAATAGATGCCGCATCTAAATGTATATCACAAGTAAATGGCCTGTCGTGCAAACCGCGTGTTCCGTGGTGGAATGACGATTGTAGGATCGCACGTAAAAATCAGAACAAAGCGTGGGGGTTGCTACGCGCCTCCCCCACTGCGGAGAATCTTATTAACTTTAAAAAAGTAAAATCCCAAGGCAGGAGAACCCGCCGACAGGCCAGAAGAGAGAGCTGGCAGAACTTTTTAACAGGTATCAACTCGTATACAGATGAGGCCAAAGTCTGGAACAGGGTTAGTAGAATAAGAGGGCGACAAACATACTCCCTCCCTTTAGTAAACACACAAGGCGAAACCCTGCAAGACCAGGCAGATTCACTAGGGGAGCACTTTGAGCGTGTGTCAAGCTCAATCAATTATTCCCAGTCCTTTCTTAAGCATAAAGAAATAATAGAACGTCAGCCAATCATACGGAAATCCAGGCAGAATGAACAGTATAACCGGCCTTTCGGTATTGCCGAGTTGAGAGCTGCCTTGAACACATGTAAAAGCACTGCACCGGGACCAGACAGAGTCATGTATGACATGATCAGGCACCTACATACTGACGCACAAGTTACACTTCTTACACTATACAATACTATTTGGGCTTCGGGGTACCTCCCATCCACATGGAAAGAAGCGATTGTGGTTCCTGTCCTAAAGCAGGGAAAAGACCCTTCCTTGGCGGCTAGTTACCGTCCGATAGCTCTAACTAATTGTCTGTGTAAGCTTTTTGAAAAAATGATAAATCGCAGACTTATACATTTCCTTGAGCTCAACAATATACTCGATCCTTATCAGTGTGGATTCCGAGAAGGGCGGTCCACAACCGATCATCTTGTGCGCATGGAAGGAAATATCCGCGATGCCTTTATACATAAACAGTTTTTTCTATCGATATTCCTCGATATGGAGAAGGCATATGACACGGCATGGCGTTACGGGATCTTACGAGACCTGTCGGCAATTGGCATCCGTGGAAATATGCTGAACACAATTGAAAGCTATTTGTCAAATCGTACCTTCCGAGTAAAAGTCGGCAATGAACTCTCGCGTCCCTTTACGCAAGAAACTGGTGTACCCCAGGGAGGCGTGCTCAGCTGCACTCTCTTTATCGTAAAGATGAACACGCTACGTGCTTCACTACCACCTGCCATTTTTTATTCCGTATACGTAGATGATATACAAATAGGCTTCAAATCCTGCAACCTTACAGTATGCGAAAGACAGGTACAGCAGGGCTTGAACAAGGTTTCCAAGTGGGCAGACGAAAACGGATTTAAGGTCAACCCCCACAAAAGTGCTTGTGTTCTCTTCACAAGAAAGAGAGGCCTGGTCCTAGATCCTTGTGTAGAACTGGGCGGACACCAAATTCCTGTCAGCAAAGAACACAAATTCCTTGGTGTTATTCTTGACTCTAGGCTCACTTTCATTCCTCACATAAAACATGTTAAAGAAAAATGTCTAAAAACAATGAACCTACTTAAAATCCTATCATACACAACATGGGGTAGTGACAGGAAGTGCCTGTTGAATCTTTACAGGAGCCTAGTTCGGTCGCGAATAGACTATGGAGCCGCAGTGTATCACTCTGCCGCCCCGAGCGCGCTAAAGATGTTAGACCCCGTACACCATCTGGGAATCCGTCTGGCTACTGGGGCATTTAGAACAAGCCCTGTTGAAAGTTTGTATGTTGAGTCCGATGAGTGGTCACTCCATTTTCGGAGAACTTACATCAGCTTCAACTATTTTCTGAAAGTGCGCTCTAATAAGGAACATCCGTGTTTCACAACCGTTAACGACTTGACATGTGAAACACTTTTTCATAACAGACCCTCTGTGAGACGTCCTTTCTCACTGCGTGCAAGAGAACTTAGCACGGAAATGGATGTCCCAATTCTCGACCAACGCCTAATGCCTCCAGCTAAGCTAGTACCACCCTGGGAGTGGCAGCTGATAGAATGTGACACATCCTTTGTACAGGTCACTAAACATGCGTCAGAGACACATATCAAAATGCACTTCTTGGAGCTCCAGTACAAGTACTCGTGCACAGAGTTTTATACGGACGCTTCTAAGTCGCATGCCGGGGTGTCCTACGCAGCCATTGGCCCATCAATCTCGGAATCCGGTGTACTGCACCCTGAAACAAGCATATTTACGGCTGAGGGCTATGCACTACTGTCGGCTATGAAACATATCAGAAAATCAAATGTTCAAAAAACAATTTTATTTACAGACTCCTTAAGCGTGGTAAAAGCCTTGAAGTCACACTGTAAACACAGAAACCCCGTAATTATTGAGCTCTATTCCGTCCTCTGTAGAGCGTATATGTCTAACCAGCATGTCATTATATGCTGGGTGCCTGGACATAGGGGCATCGAGGGTAACGTTCTAGCAGACCAGATGGCCACATCAATTTCATTGCATACAGTCAGTCCTACTGCTTCGGTCCCTGTCACGGACCTGAAGCCTTTCTTAAGAAGGAAACTGCGAAACCACTGGCAACGTAAGTGGGACGTAGAAGTAAATAACAAACTGCACGTGATAAAGCCACAGTTAGGTTCTTGGCCCTCCGTAACAAAATCACGGCGAACAGATGTCCTATTCTGTCGCCTCAGAATAGGACACACATTTGGTACACACAACTTCTTACTCACTGAAAATGATCCTCCAACTTGCGGTAGATGCGGGGAGAGGCTGACCGTCCTCCATGTCCTCCTGGAGTGTCGGAAAGCCGAATCTGACAGAAAGAAACATTTTCCGTTAGCATACCGGCAGCATATTCCCCTTCATCCTGTAATGTTACTCGGCCCAGAACCGCTCTTCGACACTAACGCAGTCCTAAGTTATCTGAAAGATGTTGTGTTGCATGTTGTTAGCCCAACATGTTCGTAGCGTCTCCTCTCTTCAGAGGATGGCGCTGCGATAGTTCTTTCGTGTAGCACGTGCCTCTAGGCCCTTGTGTTTGAAGGGCTCTGGCGAGGCAACAGTGCTCCAGGCATTTTTACCATCTCATATATTTTCTATTCTGCATCATTCTTTCACGATGGATTTTAGTGTTCATAGTATTCGTCATCTGTCAACGCCATAATTTTATAACAAGTTAATTTTACGCACTCTACAGCGAATATTTTTAGGCCACTTTACAGCCAAGTCACATCTTCCATAATACATCGTCAACATTACAACTTGTCATGGCGCTCTTTGGCCAAACCTGGCCCTTGCGCCACAAAAAACCACACATCATCATCATCAATTAATTCGAGGAATACATGTTCGATGTGAGGACTATGCAGATCATGTTTAATAACAGGGATATGACGCCGTA
Source organism: Dermacentor albipictus (assembly GCF_038994185.2). NCBI lineage: Eukaryota > Metazoa > Arthropoda > Arachnida > Ixodida > Ixodidae > Dermacentor > Dermacentor albipictus. The sequence continues at coordinate 111,169,983 of NC_091822.1, read as the reverse complement.
CTCGGGTGTAGACCCGGAGAAGAGGGTGGGTGGCATGGAAGGTTTGATAACTGGTGAGCGTGGTGAGGGCGTTATTGGTTTCTTGAAGTAGGATAGCATCCGGGCGGCGGGTATGTTGGCGTAGGTATTGATTGAGTACCGTTTGTTTCTGGTGAAAGCTTCGGCAGTTCTATTGCCAAATGAGGGTGTCTTGATTATGTGAGCCATGATGGGAGGTGGTGGATGTCGCCATCGGCGTCCCGGGAGGGCCGCAGACGGGGCCAGCATGGCTAAGAGGCGTGAGAATATGAATTTCCAGGTTGGTCACTCGTTGGACCATACCAATGAAGGCGTGCTGGATGGAGTCCAGTGCATGTTGGAAAGTGCTAATAATTGTTTCAAGTGAGATGAGCATGTCTTTAACTTCAGAGCGGACATGGCCCGTGGCTCCATCTTGCAGGGCTCTCTCCTTAAGCGCGGGAGTCGTGGGGGCCTCCTGACTAGGAGCAGGGGCGCCCTGAATGATAGGTGCAGGGGCTGGTGTTTGGGATTGTTTGAGGTCTCTAACCGCTTGCGTGAGTTTAGTTAGGAGATCGCGTAGGATGGCGTTCTCGCGATTAAGATGAGCTACTTCTGGGTTATCTGGTGAAAGAGGAGGGGAGGTGGCTTGTGTGTTGGTGATGTTACGCCCCTCTCGCGAGGTGCTCTTGAGGGCCTCTGCGAAGCTCACCTTGTTGTTGTTGGTAGATGTAATGCGTGATGCCAATGCAGACCGGGATCTTGAGCGTTGTTGCCTGGATCTAGACGAGTTGTGGAGCGGGAACAGATCCTTTTTGACGGCGTGTGGGAGCGTCGCATGGTTCTGGTGTTGAGGGCGGAGGGGACGGCTTGTTGATAGGTGGCTTGGCTGGATGCTCGTCGTTCCCCGATACGATACGATACAGAAAGAGGGATAATTTATTAGAAAGGCAGCGAGGTCGGCCTGAGCTAGCATGGTGTGGCATGCTAATCTGCACAGCGGGAAAAGAGGAAAGGGGATAAAATCAAGGCTATTCCGCCCTGCATAGGTGGATGACCAGCGGAGCTGTAAATGTAGTGGCAAGAAAACTTGTGCTAAAGACTTAATTGCTCCACAAATTGTCACTTAGTAATGATGGTCACAGTAGCTTTGTGGTCGCTATGATATACACTGATCGGCATACTCGCAGCTGCAGACACTTTCTTTGATAATGTTAAATCGATGAACGTACACCACTGGGTGGTCGGTTGGGCCAGGTGGGTGTGGCATCGCAAGTGATATGTCTCCCATACGAAACGCGTAAACCACTCCCTCTTCGGTCGCGACACATCCACATAGAAATCACCGACGACGACCAGAGTGGTAGTGTCATCGCAGCAAACCCATGCAAAGTGAGTAGCCATGAACTTTTCGACATGGCAGTGGGACGCACTAGGCGATATATGCACGGTAGATACCCCGATTCTGCCCTCCGGCTGTACGGTACACACGTCACCACAAGCCTTAATATTTTCATCCTGCACCCGTCGGGGCCGCTTAGAGGCTATGGTGTTGGGCTCCTAAGCTCGAGGTCCCGCGATCGAATGCCGGCCATGGCGGCCGCAATTTGATGGGGGCGAAATGCAAAAACGCCCGTGTACTGAGATTAAGTGCATGTTAAAGAAACCCAGGTGGTCCGAATTTCCGAAGACCCCAACTGCGGCGTGCTTCGTAATCAGATCATGGTTTCGGCACGCAAAAGCCCATAATTTAATTTTAAGCTTAATCCTGCGATCCCGGGACATACACGGTCGCACGCGTGTCCCGTCCTTTGCGTACACCGCAACGGCACCCGCGCGCGAGTCCGCATGCCTGCCACACACGATTCCGGTGCAACCGTCAACTTGGTACAACGCATCCAAGTTTCCGAGAGGCACAACACGGCTATCTCACTGAGAACGGCATCTTGCGTGCGAGATCGACACCGTGACGGCCAAGGGAACGACTGTTCAACGCCACGAGTGCGAGCGAATGTGGCTTCCGAAGCATAGAGAGAGACAGACGCCTTTGTCACTGCCGGCAAGTGACCTTTTTCGCACAATACGTGACTTGCGTGTCACTCATGACAGGGCTATGAGCCATTGGATGGTTTTGCTTGCTTATGAGGGTATGAGCGCTTACGCGGGTATGAGCCATTGATGATGATAGCTTTTGTGTGCGGACACGAAAATTCTATGGTACCGTGGCCATACACAGCTCCGATTTATAAAGAGTGATGAAAGGTGATGATGAGGACAGAAAGAAGGGATGTGTATGAACACTAACATAGTGGTTTCCTTTAAGCCTTGCGTACAGGTCGGCGATCTTCAAGTAGTCCAGGGCAGCCTGTTGTTCATACTGTACGGTCACGCATTGCGGACAAAATAGTACTTTCAGACAATGTCTGCTTGCCAATACATGCTAGCGCCGAAGCCAGCGTCTTCCGCTGTGATGCGTAGAGGGCAGTCCAAAAACAGGTGTTGGAGAGTCTCATACATTTGACAGCGTTCACAGTTCGGGCTGTTGGCGGCACGGCCGATAATATGTGCATAGCGTTGAGTGAAGGCGACGGCCAGGCGAATAAGAAAGTACTTGCGAAGTCACTTATATAACCCTTGTATGTTGACCAAGAATGCGCACCACTGTTCTGAGTGACAAAGGAATAACTTCCTACATAAAACGTGAACATAAAATGTCGGCTCACAGGCATCGCTAAAACACACCGACTCGTTAACGGAATGGTGATTATTTGTCCTTATTTTCTATGACTTAGGCGTTCGTTATGTGCCACCACACATACTTGGCCAATCTTGCAGAATGGGCATGTTCCACTGGAGTACAAGAGGGGCAGGATCCCTACATGTTTCTTCATCCATGTTGTACTTTTCTGCGCATACACCTCTATGCTCAATTCTGCCCTCGGCAAGCTTCCTATATCGCATTCGTCCTTATGACTGCGCTGTACATACCCCTCACACTGTCCATCCAGCTAACTTGGAGCCTACAATACGGCTTAGCACCTGACCGATACAGCGCACATATGAACCTGAACCTTGTATGACAACAAAGTTGTGACCTTTATGGTGGATAAACATAAAGATTCCTTGAAGTTACACGTTGCAAAGGATGAAAGTAACAAATAAATCGGCAGCACGTTACACTCCAGTGACATGTGAAGGCGAAAGTCTGCTGCACACGCGGTAATGCATTAAGTAATCCGATCGGAAGAGTTAGACATCATGCAAGACATAACAAGCTGCAATGTGAAGTCAACGTATTGCGCTGTAGGTCGATTTTCTCAACGACACATGCGACCGTCTAAAGCACTATCTAAAGGTTCTTTCATTATGTCTTTCCGTCCATTTCCTTTCTTTCATTATTTCTTTCGTTCTTTCCTACTTTGTCTTTGTACTTTCGTTCGTTCTTTCTTTTCTTCTTTCTTGCGTTTCTTCTTTCATATTCAGCCATTATATCTTTGCCTGCTTACAAGGAAATGGGCTATTCCTGATGTTCACATTTTTTTCTTTCTTTCCTTCGTCCTTTTTTCTTTTCTGTCTTCATTCATATTAGCCATTGTATCTTTGCTTGCTTACGGGGATATGAGCCATTCCAGATTATGTTATCTTTCTTTAGGATATAAACCATTGCCACTAATGATATTTTCCTACCACCCGTAAACTTCTTTTGCATCACTAGAGCACACGCCGCTTTCTTTATTTATGAGTCGTTCCAGCGAGCCACTTAAGGCTTTCGCCTTAAAACTGTACACATCGTCGTTAGTTGGGAAGCATCTAATTATCGCTTTGCGAAAGCTTCGCTTCAGCATCGCGTTTAAGCGATATGTACGTTGAATCCGGAAATCTTTTAAGATCTATTTAGTTTCAGCAATTTTACTTTCTGCGTTATATTTTTAAACTATAGCCTACTCAACTCGCTTTTCAAGTTTCAAGTTTAAGTTTACTGTCTCATTACAGGTACACATATACAGAAAATGCCTTCATTTCAATATACTTACGTGATCCATAGCCAATCTGCCAGAGTGGGTACGTGCCAGTGCCACATCAGGGTCTACCGTGCGCGTGCAGGGGTTCCAAATCGAGCCATGCCGGTCGTCGCCCTCGGCAGAAGCGGCAGCGGAATGCAGCGGCCACCGCTCGTAGCCACCGCCAGGGCTACTACGGCTCAGCTTACTGCGCGACACTCGACCAGCTGCTATGGACCCAACTTACCAGCAGAATTGGACCCAGTGTCGCGCCGGGACGAGCAGCCGTCGCCGCAGTGCCTGCAGAGGGTTCAGCGCGATCTCGCGGAATTCGCCCACCATCCACCGCCGGGTGTGTTCATCGAGCCCGAGGTGGAGGACATCACCACCATCCACGCCATCATTGTGGGGCCCGAGGGTACGCCTTACGAAGGGGGCTTCTTCCACTTCTTGCTCAAGTGTCCTAGGGACTATCCCGTCGTACCTCCGCTGGCACGAATTATAACAACGGACTCCGCACGAGAAGGCTTCAACCCGAATCTCTGGTCGAATGGTAAGGTATGCCTAAGCATCTTGGGCACTTTTCCGGGACCACAATGGAGTTGTGCGCATTCTCTCAAAAGCGTGCTGGTTTCGATCCAGTCGCTGCTTAACGAGAATCCCTTGGCTAGCGAACCTGGAATTGGGCACTTTGTCGGGCATTGGCTCGGAAGGCTGAGTGGCTACAACGACAACCTGCGCTACCAGACCCTCAGGGTCGCGGTGTGCGACGCCGTCGAAGCCTGCCTCCTGGGCACAGCTCCGTATCCGCCGGCCCTGAGGGAGACAGTGCTGGCGCGCTTCACCGAAAACTATGAAAAGTACGAAAAAGCAGTCAGAGACTCCCACGGTTCATCGTTCCTGTGGACTGCGCTCGGTACTTTGACTGGCGAGTCCCAACAGTACAAGGCACTGCTCCCGCGAATGCAAGACTTCTACGGTCACTACAAACACGGGTTTCCGCTCAAAGCTGCGGTCAAGGCTTCGATGAATGAACGATCTGCGCAGCGCTTTGCTCGCTACTTGGGACGCCTCCTACCAGCATTTTTGGACCCGGTGTCGCGCCGGCACGAGCAGCCGTCGCCGCAGTGCCTGCAGAAGGTTCAGCGCGACCTCGCAGAACTTGCCCGCCATCCACCGCCGGGTGTGTTCGTCGACCCTGAGGAAAAGGACATCACCACCATCCACGCCATCATAGTCGGGCCCGAGGGTACGCCTTACGAAGGGGGCTTCTTCCACTTCATCCTCAAGTGTCCTAGGGACTATCCCGTCGTACCTCCGCTGGCACGAATTATCACAACGGACTCCGGACGAGAAGGCTTCAACCCGAATCTCTGCTCGAATGGTAAGGTGTGCCTCAGCATCTTGGGCACCTCTCCGGGACCACAGTGGAGTTCGGCGAATTCTCTCGAAAGCGTGCTGGTTTCGATCCAGTCGCTGCTTAACGAGAACCCCTTGGCTAGCGAACCTGGAATTGGGCACTTGATCGGATATTGGCTCGGAAGGCTGAGTGGCTACAACGACAACCTGCGCTACCAGACCCTCAGGGTCGCGGTGTGCGACACGGTCGAAGCCTGCCTCCTGGGCACAGCTCCGTATCCGCCGGCCCTGAGGGAGACAGTGCTGGCGCGCTTCGCCGAGAACTATGCAAAGTACGAAAAAGCAGTCAGCGACCCCCAGAGTTCGTCGTTCCTTTCCACAGTGCTCGGTACTTTGATTGGGAAGTCTCAACAGTACAAGGCACTGCTCACGCGAATGCAAGACTTGTACGGTCGGGTGCCGAAGAATAACGCTAGTTCCGTCCAGAAAGAAACATGACAGGACGAGGTCAGCGTGGCGAACCCGATTGTATGCCTTCGTCCCATCGAAATAAAAAAATTTAAGCAGGAACTATCCTTCCATAATCATGATTAACATCACATATAAAGTATATATCATGCTTAGAATTTCTGAAAGGTATAGAGGACGCAAACGTATCGGCAAACTGTATTTCTGAAGTGATATTCTTGAGCGCTTTGTTTGGCGCTTGTTCAGCCGCATGTATGCCAGCCCTTATGGATAGTAGCGGTGTATGCAAGCTGAAACACGAGACGTGCTCGTAAGCGGCTAGAACGACCCCGATGGTGAACACGTGGTCGGCGACACTGCCATGTCGAGTAGTGGTGTTTCGGTTCGTGGTATTCAGCGTGAAGCAAAACACTTCCTCAATGTAACGTGGTAACCACTGGTTTACCGGTTTTGAATGTAAATATACAAACAACCTACTCAGGGCGAAGAAAAAAAATTTACTCCGTGTGTGTTGCTACGTTTACAACTCTGCATCCAAACCCTACACATGCAGTTCGGTAGCTCTAACAGATGCAATCTTCAGAACTGTATTATTCGCTCTTGGTGCAGAGTTAGACATCGTAAACACCGCGCTTCCATGTTTATGAAGCTTATCATTTTTTGGCGATTCTTGTGGAAAAGTGGGAGCTGCCAAATCAAATTCCTGCTTCCGACAGTTGCTCTAACTTTTTCTCTAGAATCTAACGTACTTTATTTAAATTGGTCCATCGGTTGTCTCAGTGCGAGAGTCTGCGTTTGACACGTATTACACGTATTTACACGTATTTACACTGTATTTGACACGTATTGAAGAGGCAAACTGGTGTTGGGCCTGATGTAAAGCTTCTGCAGGAAGCATGCAAAGCTTAAGGTTGTCGACTGACAAAATAATGCTAAAATGAGCGTCTGGTTCATAACCGTGGCCGCACACAGTGTATTCCACAGAAAATGTTATGAACACGACGGCGCACAACTACGCAGGAGCTCATTTACCTCAAACGAGTTTTTTGACATTCGCTATCTGGTAACACGGCTTGTTTTCAATAACTCCACGATGTGCTCCAGAATGAAATGTAGCATTTCTTAAGGTGGGAACGTCGCGGTGGCACATTAATTTTATTGCGATAGTAACTATATGGACAGTCATAGCGCATTTCTGCCGTCGCCGTCCCCCGCTGCCGCCGTCGCCGTCAGGTTCTGTATGAGTGAAAGCGTGTGAGGATGAGCCGGCGAACGCGGTTCAATCACGCGTGCGCGAGGGAGGAACGGGTCCCGGATGCGTTCTCTCTCCTGTGGTGCGGGAGGCAAAGGGGATCAGGAAAAGGAGGAGGGGCGTTCTTCTCCGGCGGCTGCCAGGGTGCCTCGATGTCCTCCTCGCCCGCCGCTCTGTACAAAGTGTGGGCATTGCGGCGTTGTAGTATGTGGAGAATCGCGGAAGTTGTAGCAGAGGCCTTTGGCGGACGCCGTAGGGACGCGGTGCCGGCGCTCGTGTGTCTTGAAAGCAATCTGCGACGAGTGCTTGCCCGCGCGGGCCTAATCTTCAAGACGATCTGCGATGTTTGCAGAATGCGCGTAGTGCCGGTAGCTTCGTATGCCCTGTGCTTTCGACGTTTCGTTCGCGTCGAAGCAACAGATGCATGGAGGTCAATTGGCTCGCGGCTACTGCAGCGCTTCCCAACTCCCATCGTTTCCACAGACAGTTTCCGCTATTATTGAGCGAGATGTGCTCATGCTTACCTGTGCGCTCGTGAAACCGTGCTGGTTAATTTAGTTTAAACACGTTGACTAGTTGTTCAAATCCACGAATGGGTAAGCGCGACTGAAAAAAGACGTAGAAAGAAGCAGACACACCAGGACAGTTCTGCCTCTGTGTGTCTGTTGCTTTCTACGTCCACACTGAGTCACGCTTACACCTTCTATCATTGATAATTTAGTTAGTAAGCGAATGTTTACAAGCTTATACGGCCGATAAAACTACTACACTTACTTCGTACAACTATCTACTAATTTGCTATCGCAATCGGTGCTTCGCCTTTCGGCTGTAACTGCGAATTTTTTACGTAGTCAAATTTTGCTTGTTAAAGACTGCGGAAAACATGATGTGCCATTCTGGTAGTGGTAACTTAAAATATTTGGTGCAAATATACACTCGTGCGAAGGTCGCCATTTCATATTGAAGCGACAGCTTTAAGGGCCCTGTTATGCAAGAAATCTGGCGTCATCGGCGTTGTTCGCGTGCGAAAACTCGCGAAGGATGTAAGGAATTAATAGAATTCTTTAACAGGTCAAAGAACGTTCGCATTGACGCCAGATGTCTAAGGTGGGTTCCTGTAACAACGGAAAGTAATTGAGCTGAAAAAAAATTGGAGTTTAGGTGGAAATTATACCCAGGACGCAGGGGCGTAGCCAAGGGTGGGGGGAGGCTTATAGGGCGTCAGCCCCCCCCCCCCCCTGACATTTTTGCGTGCTGTCATGCACCGCTAACGAAAACAACCCCGGCGCCGGAAATCATCCTGGGTGTTTTCTGGAAGGTATTTTTCATGCTCGAAAAGACGTTTCGGCGCGAACATTGCGAACTCGGGCTGGGTTTCGTAGCAATGGCCATGCACCTGGAGTCACATAATGCAAGGAGCCCCATCCGAGGAAAGTTTCAGGCATCGTCGCGGCATCTCGCAGAGGCCACGGGATCTACGGCGCCCATGGATTTCAATTTTGAACCTTCCTAGGGATAAAGTTCTCATAAACTTATTGACATTTCCAAGGTCGTGCTTTAGATTTTCAATTCCGGAATTTTGTGGGGTTAATGCTCGCATAAGCATTTGATGCCAAAGGTCCATTGACATTTCTAAAGTCATACATCGGACCATACAGTGAGACACTCCAAATCAACACACTATCAGACAAGTTGGCAAAGCGTGCACGTAGCGAGGTCCGATGAGACGAAGTGTTGTGGTGGTTTATTTGTGCCGTCATGTCACAGAAATGAATATCATTATTTTTTCACCTGCGCCAAAGATAGACAGAATAAACTTTATTTTCAACGGATAAGGTGATCTACGTCCCCCCCCGCCGACCCCGACACGCAAGTCATGGGGCGAGTGCCGCCACCTCAGATGCAGGCTGGTAGGTCTTGGGTCCCAGCAGCCTCTTCAGCCAGTTTGGCGAGCCGGAACTGGCGCTCAGAGTCCGAGCTGCGCAGCAGGGTCTCCCATCTATCACCTATATTGTGCGTCCCCCCCCCCCCCCGGGAGAATACGGGCATTTCCATATTATGTGGTCGACGGTCCTTCTCACCCCATAAAGATTACACCTATAGCTCCTGGCCTCGGGGAACATGTGGTTCGCCATAACCGGGTGCGGATACATATAAGTTTGCAGTCGTCTCCACGCGACTGCTTGCCTGTTGTTTAATTGCGGGTCTGGAGGGGATACCAATCTACGATACAAACGATAATGTTGCGTCATCTCCCCATATTTTAGCATGCTGCGCTCTCCGCTCCCTCGGTCATCGAGGGGCCCCGTAGCGGCTCGGCGGTAGAGGTCTCGAGCCAGCTCGTGGGCCGCCTCGTTGCCGGGGACGGCTTCGTGTGCCGGAGTCCAAGTTATTTTAATTTTTCTATTTAACGTTCTCTGGCCTAGGATTCTGACCGCTTAGGGCGAAATCCTTCCCTTGCTAAAATTTTGTATGGCAGTTTTGCTGTCACTGATCACAAATTTCGCGTTCGTTCCAGCGCAAGCTTACGCGATCACAATTTCCTCGGCAACTTCTATGCTCCGCCCGCGCAGGGTGGCAGATGTCACGGGATTACCCCGGCCGCTGACGGCCGTTGCCACGATAAAACCGCCTCCACCTTCCGCCGCGTCTACACAGGCCACCTCATGTTCCGAAACTTCACCGAATCTAATTTGTAATGCTTCGGCTCGTTTTTGCCTCCTGTCTTTGTTATGTTCAGGGAGCGTGTTTTTTGGCAGGGAGGGGGGGGGGATAATCAGATTTTTTCTGACTTCCCTATCTACCTCCACCTTTTGGGTGGGGCCTCTATTCAGATTTTTCCAACTTTGGTCAATATGGTTCTTCCTGTCCTCGTGGCACAAAGTCTCAATTTGAGATGTTCGCACCGCTTCCGCCAGTTCTGCCCATGTGTTGTGCGTCCTTAGAGCCATCAGTCTCTCTGTGGATACGCATATGGGCAGTCCCAGCGCTCTTTTTACGCATTTTCTCATTAGAGAATCAATCTTTGTCTTTTCACCGCTTTCAAATCGAGATATGGCTTTGCGTAGCTCACTCGGCTGAAGATGTACGCCTGTATTAGTTTGATCAAATTTTTCTTCTTTAACCCTCGGCCTTTGCTGGCCACCCGCCTAATTAGGCTCAGGGTCTGCATCTCGTGATTCTGCAGCCTCTTGACGGTGTCGACATTATGGCCGTGTGAATGGACAATGAGGCCCAAGATTCTTATTTGCTCGACTATTGGCACCGCCTTACCCGCCACTTTAATTATGATCTCCGATGGTTCATTGCAGCTCAAGTGCTTCGAATTGTATATAAAAATTTTGATTTCGGCTGCGAGCTCGCTAGGCCTATCTCGGCCGCGTAATCGACTATGATGTCGGTGGCGGCCTGGAGCAGGCTTTCGACGGCCGAATCACTTCCCCGGTTGGCCCAGAGGGTGATATCCTTCGCACATATACTAAATTTTGCCAATTGCTCGGGCAGTTCCCTCATAGCCACGTTGTAGAGTAGGGGAGACAGCACTGATCCCTGGGGCGTACCCTTTCTCCCTAGCTCAATTATGGGGCATTCCAGCGTTTAGAACTCCATGCAGGCAGTTCTTCCGGTCAGGAAGTCCCTAATGCACCGATATGTCCTGATACCCACCTTAATCTTGTTCAGCCCTTCCAGGACCGCCGCATGCTTGACGTTGTCGAAAGCCTTCGTGAGGTCCAGCCCAAGAATTGCTTTTGCATCTTTAGAACCTATTATATGATGTTTGATTTGGAGCATGACATCCCGCGTACGCAAGTGAAATCGCAACCCGACCATCTCATGTGGCCACAGATCGCCCTGCTCAATGAAGCCCATCAGTCTGGTCTGGACGATGTGCTCCATCAATTTCCCCACGCATGAAGATAAGGAAATTGGCCGTAAGTTTTCCAATTGCGGAGGCTTCCCGGGTTTCGGTATTAAAATCATGCTTGCCGTCTTCCACTGTTGTGGGACCTCGCCTTTATCCCAACATTCGTGCATGTACTCCGTTAGATAGCTAATGGAGTCATCGTTGTTCGTTACTCCGTCAGGGGCCGGAGCCGACTTCGTTTTAACTCTTACAATCTCTGCCCTCACTTCCGCTTCTATGATTGGGGCGTCCAAAGCATCCACGACAGGACACTAAAGCCAGCAAAGGTAACTACACTTCTTAGTTATTTTTTCTACTTTGACTATTATTCGCGAGGACCACATTCAGCTTCTTCAATTTTCTTGGTCTCGCTACCCGCAGGCTACCAGACACAGCCAGAGCGCAGGCGTTTTTCTCGTGTTGCCCCGACCACCGCGCGGCGTACTACAGCACGCGTTCGTTTTTCTCTGGCCAAGTTGATTCTGGCCTGGCATAGTTTTGGACTTTTTCTAGCTAACAAATGAGAAAAAGAAACAATGGTCGCTCACCGCCATGACTGTGGGGACAAGACGGATCGCAACGCGTTCGCTTGAGGGCATCACCTTCACTTCGATGTTATTGCAACCTCTCCGGAAAGTCTTTTGTCTCGCCGGTGTAGGATACTCAGCAGTATGTGTATGGGTCTCTGTGGAGCAAGCGTCACACGTTTTTATTTTTTTCGATATTCCTTCGGCAGCCGTATTAGGTGCCCGAAATAGTCATTCGATTTTGGCCAACATGCTTTGCGTTTCATTTTTCTTTTTATTTCGGTGCCCCCGCCTCACAAAATAAGAAAGGGCATTGTTGGGGGGGGAGGGGGAGGAATGAACATTTATTGTAGAATCAGCACTTTATGATGGCCGGGAGTAAGCCTCACATTGTCGGGGCGCAGCAAATTGTGGCACGGTGAAAGTTCAATTTTTTTACTTATTCTTTTGCGGAAAGTAACGACACGGGACTCTTCATTTGCTGGATACTCCTACATTAATGTTGCGATGCAATTATACGGACAGTTCAGGCGCGTTCCTGCCGTCGCTGTCATGTTGCGTATAAACTCCAAGGGCGATAACATCGTGTATGCGCGAGTGAAAGCGTAGGGGGGTAGGGGGGATGGGTGAGCCGACGATGGTGGCTCAGTCTTGTGTCCACAAGGGAGAAAATTTGGAAGATGTTTAAATTTCGCCTTTAAGAGTGGAATGGGATAGCATTCAAAGATCGAGTGCTTCGCATGCTTTCCGGCAATTGGAGCGTATGTAACCGTAATGTTTACCGGAAAACGCTGGCCGCGAACGCTATGCACGAAGGCGTGCTTTCTGGTAGAAACGCGCCCTCTTGCGTGGGCCGCGATGCCGCGGAGGTGAGCGCCAGCTGGTGGTATTGCAAGGAACCAGGCGCACCGCTCCTTGGCCCCCGAGTACCCGCGCCCTCTCTGTGAATTTTAAAAACCCTGGAAAGGGGGTTTCCTTGAGTTTTCGCGTAACCGAATTATGTTTTCTCGTGTAGCCAAATTACAGTCGGAGAGCTATCATGTCTCTATAGGTTGTGTGTATGTCGTAGCTTACGATTATTCCAGGTTTTTGAGTTTGAGAAATTCACTTAGTTCAGTAAATTGCTTGCATCACGTGGATGACCTTGGTATGAGTGGTTCGAAAATCTTTTTGCGGAAACGACGCCGGACGCCGACGCCGGATTTTCTGCGACACGGGCTCCCTAAAGGGCCCCTCACCAGGTCTCGCCATTTCGGGCTGACAAGCGCAGAGCATACATTGCACGATAACGATCGTGTCTGCAAAGTATTACATCGCTACGCGCCGCGGAAAGATCTGAAATTTCAAACAGAACGCCGCATTTCATTCTCCTCATGGCCGCCGCGCTCCAAGCCGGAGGATGATGTACTCGTTTGCCTGTGCCTACGTACTGGTGTCCGCTCTATGACGTCGCTAGGGGTGACACGTGACTTCAAGAATTATTCAAGAGAACACCTGTTATCTGTGCGATCTGTTATCTGTGCATGAATTGACAACTTGAAGTTTAGAGAAATAATAAAACACACAAACGGAATGTCTGCGTATTTTTTGTTTTACTTCGCACCGAGACAAGGAAGATGTACTTCGGCTTCGTTTGCTCATGCGGTCACGTGCGCAGGTACCCAAACTGTGCCATTTTCAACCGTGTTCCAGCGCCGTTGATCATGCTCTGCGATCCGCTTGTCCTGCCTCACTATTCGTATAGCACTGAATTTCACCGCTAGTCATGTTTCGTTGTGCACAGCGCGCAAAATCGAGCGCTGCGCGAAAGAGACAACAGCTCGCGTGCGACGCCGCCAGCGGAAGTGAGTAGCGCACTTCCACTGACCTGTGATGTATGCGTCATGCGATCCTTGAGGTCCGGTAAGGAAGAACGCAGGGAAGGAATTTCGCTTGCGGAGGTAGGACGGGGCAACGTTACTAGACTAGCTTCAGTTGTAAAACTCCCCGCCCGCGCGCTTACAGCCGCTGTCGCTACTTCTGTGACAGCCGCCAGGTGGCAACGCTGTTCCATCGGGCTCCACTGCAGACGCCTCGGCACAGCCTTGAGCTCGTGCGGATAGGCAGTTTGCGCGTGTTTCACGCTCGCTGGCGTTCTCCCTTGCCCAAAGTAGTGATACCACGAGAAAGCGGTATTCACCTACAACAAGAAGATTTATCGCGACAGTTCGTTAATACTGAAAGAAGGGTAAACTGTACGAAAGGAAGAAACGCATACAGCGAAGAGCAGAAGCTGCGTTTCTAAATGTCGTGTGTTTCTTCCTGTCGTCTTAATATTTAGCGCAGTTTAGGCTCACGAGCCTGAATATCTGGCCAAAGGGCGTGATTGTAGGATGATCTGCATCCCCACCGAAGCTTCTTACACGGCTGCTCGATGCAAAGCAAGGTGCGGCCAGCTACGTCGCGCCGCGGACAATAGGCGTGCGCGTCTCGGCCGAGTTTACAGTTGCGGCCGCTTTTCTTGGTGAGGGCGCCACCTGTCGGGGATGCTTTCGCGACTTCGCGCCGGGGCTAAGCAGGCGTTGGTTCTCGCGTCAGAACGTGTTTGCCTCGTGCTCTACGCACTAATCTCGTGCTTTTTCGCGTGCGTGTGTGGACAAGTCGGTTCGCGTCGGCACGTGTTTGCCTCGTGCGGTATGCATTAATCTTGTGCTTTTTCGCGTGCGTGTGTGTGATGCAAGTTTGCCTGTGCTTGCTGTGCTTTGTTAAGGCTTTTCGGTGTGCGTGTGTGCCGTAGCCAGCCTCGTTCATTTGGCGCGATGACGCGCAACTGCTATGTGCCACTCTGCGACACAAATGCCAAAAAGGACCCGACTGCGAAATATCATGAGTTCCCATGCGAATTGGAGCGTCGAGAAACGTGGCTAAAAAATATCTCTCGCCAAGGATTGTCAAAAAAAGGAACTAAGTGGGAACTGAGCGATAGATCTCTGGTATGTTCCCTGCACTTTACACAAAGTGACTATAAAATGAACACGGAACTTAGGCTCCTTCTTCCGAATGCGTTACCGACCGTGTTTTGCAAATATCCACAGTACCTGCAAAAAGAGAATGTGCAGCCCAAAAAACGCCATCGAGGTAACTTTACTGATCACACAGTAGTTGAGGCAAGCGATAATTGCGGCAGCTCAGGAGAAAGCCCCAACATCGAAAGTGCCTTGCAGTTTCTCAGCGACGAAGTGGAAGCTCTAGTTCCAAAGACTGCCTTAGAATCATGCTCTGAACGTAGTTTTTCTGTTGACCAGGCCTGCCAAACTGCATTAGATATTGTGGACGTCCTAGAACAGTCAAAGCAAGCAGTCAAGAGATTGAAAAAAAAAAGTTGCCCGTCAAGGAGAAGAGTTGAAAAAATTGCAGTCCGAACGGGACGAAATGAAAAACCGCCTCTTAGTTTATGAAAACAACAACGAAATTCAATCCTTTGTTAAGGTATTACAAAGAGCGGGAAAAGGAGACAAAGCTGCTGTTTTTATCAGCAACCAAGTGGCCACTTCAGGGAAAAAAACCTGCCTACAATGAAAGAATACTGTGGGAATGTGTTTTATGGAAAGCGTGCTCAAATAAAGGGCATGAGCATGTTCGAAGCAGAGGCCTTTTGAAGCTTCGTTAAAAGGGACGCACTCCTTAGATAGCATCACTCAATATGCTACGTTTTCATGAGAAACAATCTACTGATGATTATTTGCAATGATAAACGTTTTTATTTCATCTAAGCTAGTTTGAATTACTTGGGAAACGCGTACAAGTTCTCTCTATGTAAAGTTTTTACTTTGCGTACGTGTTCACGAGAAGTGAATGAAAGTACTGATAGATTGCTTCAAGCAGAACCTCTCGATGGAAGTGCACCAACCGGTCGTGCATCGTACGGGTGACGGTCACGGATAGCGTTCAGGCATATTCTAGAACAGATTTCCACCCCTGTGACAATCTGTTGGCGTTTATGGCGTAATCAGCACTTCCATCGACGACTTAAAAGATTTTGTCTGCAGTTTCCAAATATAAAACGCATTATTTACGCCTTGACTGGAGTGGAGATCGCGCGTGCCGACGCAGCTGTGAAGGCGCTCTCTATCAGCAGCCATCCCCGAGCGGTGGCGCCGCAGCCGGCGCACGGAGAACTAGGCCCGAGACGCCGTTCAGGCGCGACGCAGCGGGCCGCACCTTGTGCTTTTGGATCGAGCGGCCGTGCTTCTTACCATGCCAAAGAAGCGCTGCAAAAAGAAAGATGAGGTTGGTCTTGGTGCACACAAGCCACAAATAAATAAATAAATAAATAAATAAATAAATAAATAAATAAATAAATAAATAAATAAATAAAGAAGTTGGATTTTTCATTCCGGGAAGATGCTTAATTAGCGGAGCTGAAACGTGCGGCCCCTGTGTTTATCACTGGGTTAATCCCGAGGGTTCATTGAAGTATTTCTCAGTCATGAGGTTACACACACAATCGGCTGCGACGGAGAGAACGAAGTCAATGACGGTATGCCCGCAGTCCGCAGTTGTCGCTTGCGTTCGATGTCTCGAGTTTGCTCGGCGGCGTGGTTAGCAGCCTTCGCCTGCGATTTGCCGCTTGCGATTCTTCGAAATTATTTCTGCAAAATTAAATCGTTGTGTTACGTAAGACCATGAGTGGCTCACACTCCCTTAAGCAATGGCTCATACCCCCGTAAACGCGGCCTCCCCATTACGACGACAGAAGTGAAGTGAAATTCTAAGGTGGAAAGATGAACGGCCACGCAGCCAGCTGTGGAAGATGACGACGAACGCGGGAGCAGTGGCACGAGCACGTGCCGTGGATTTCGCAGAAAGTTCGCGGTCGGCACGAGGAATCGCTCTGATCCACGCCAAGCGAAGCGTCGCATTGCTGAGAGCACAGAAAAAGTGGTGCGCCAAACTGTCGACATAATAATAATAATAATAATAATAATAATAATAATAATAATAATAATAATAATAATAATAATAATAATAATAATAATAATAATAATAATAATAATAATGCCTTTATTTTCCATCCCAAGGATGTGGGAGGGGGAGAGAAAAGGCTACATCTCCAGCTTGACGGGCTCTCGCCTCCCCGATACAAAACATGCTGTTTAGAAAAAAAAAAGGCAAACAGTACAAGCATATGAGTACAGACAAAAAGGAATATCACAAATGACAATTTTTACAAAAATGTACAATTCCAAAAAACATAGTGATGTGCATAATATCATGTCGTACATTTCAAACAGAAAGTGCCGCCCTTTCACTTATAAGTGAAACAAAATGACGCGAATCTTTTGACCGGGTGCGTTGGAGATTTAAATTGTAATGTTGGCACAGGTTTAAGAGAAGTGGAAGAGTGTTTCTGAGCATATGTTGTCCGTAACCTGTTCTGAATGAATGTATGTCCCAAATATCGGTGTTTCTGGTACATCGTTCCGATAGCGGCCTATGCAGCCAGGCACGCAGCACTTCGGCATCGTCTGCTGATATTCTTAAGAAACTCGGCGAAGGCTACGGTTCCACGGATGACATGCTTGCTGAAATTCGCTGTCAACAACGAACCACAGAATGCACAAACGCTGCACCGCGTGCTTAGTCCGGCCTGCCCGCGTAGCCGCCTAGTGAGGAAGTGGAGCCGGGCGCGACTGTAGCGCCACGAAGGCGCGGGCAGGTCGCGGTTCCGCGCAACGGCGCCGAGTTTTAAAACTGAAGCTAGTCTAGTAACGTTGGGACGGGGCGAGTGGAGAGAGCGTCTTGATCGGCAGTGGAGCCGGCCTACTGAAATCATGAGTTCATGGCACTAAAATATTTTCATCTCGGCTATTAATGGGCCGATTAGAAAAACTTTTGCGCCAGAACGCTCCCTAGAGGACACGTAACAACTTCCAGCGTATAACCAAAATGTGCTATAGGGCCTGGCGAGGGGCCCTTTAATGATGCATCGCGTGCGATGCATCGGGGAGAATGGAGGGAAGGGAGGGGGCGGGCATAATGACTTTCTAATCTCTGAATCCGTGATTGCGCAATATGTTTATTTGTCTACTTTGACGAATTATATACAGTGCCTTTTGCTTAAATACATAGGTTTATTTGAGCCTTATGCGTATATTGAAATATCTTGCTGTGAGGTTTTGTGTAGACACTTGCACTGCACTGAATTTTGTTTCCAGTGGGACTTTTTGTCCTTTAATAAGCTGTATCTTCACATCTGTTTATCCCATTGTATTTTCGCATTTCTAATGGATATATTGCAGATCTCCTTCTTTCTATATGTGATCTCTGTTGTGACTATAATTTTGGTGCAATTACTCGCAATACACGACTGGTGACAGCTGCTCCTGCGCAATACATTCTAACAAAGGGCAGCATTATTGAGATTTTCCCGTGGCCGCTGCATATTTACAACAATAAAGGAGAAGTCAAAAAGTAAAGGGACTTTTGCAATTTCTCGCACTAGGGTTGGGTAACACTGATAGTATACAGCGCTCTGCTACAATTTTATGGAAACTGTCACTCTTATTCTCGCATTAGTCGCTAGAGTGTAGAGAGAGAGAGAGAGAGAGGAAAGGGGAAAGGCAGGGAGGTTAACCAGAGAAAAAAAAATCCGGTTGGCTACCCTACGCTGGGGAGAGAGGGGAGGGGGAGGTAAAGTGGAAACAAAGTAGAGATAAGGAAAGGAAGGAGCATAGACACACAATCACAATCGGTCACTGTCACCGAACACTGTCATCGCACAGCACACTGACACTTGTAGCAACATTAACATCTGTTCAGGCTACAGTCGCCTGTCCAGGTCTGTCGCCCTCAAGAACCGCAACAGTGCCCTCGTCGCCCTCTGCTGCGATGGCTTATGATGGCGGTATCTGAAAAGGAGTTCCTCTGTGAGAGGTCTGCGGTCAAAACGCGCTATCGCGGTTGCAAGTGATTGTCTCTGTAAATTATATCGAGGACAGTCACAAAGAAGGTGTTGAAAAGTCTCTTCGTTACCACAGTCCTCACACGAGGCGTCGTCGGCCCATCCAATTCGGTAAGCGAAAGACTTGGTGAAAGCCACCCCTAGCCATAGGCGACAAAGCAGGGTAGCTTCGCGACGACAGAGCCCAGCTGGAATACAAAGGCGTAGGGAGGAGTCAAGCTGGTGGAGTCGGTAGTTGTGAAAACTTCCAGCGTTCCACAAGGATAACGTGATGTGACGGCTGATCGTTCGAAGTTTTCGAGCGGCATCGGTCCTTGATAACGGTATCGGCTCCTCTTCGTCCCCTTGAAGAGCCGACCGAGCAGCGTTATCAGCGTGTTCGTTCCCTATGACTCCGCAGTGACTTGGAAGCCACTGAAATGTCACGTGGTGTCCTTTCTCAGTTAAGGTATGAATGAGTTCTCTAATTTCAAATACCAGTTGTTCGTGTGGTCCGCGCCGCAGGGCCGATAGCAAAGATTGCAGTGCAGCCTTGGAGTCACTGAATATTGACCACCTTCGAGGTTGTTCTTGGTTGACGAGGCGAAGTGCAACGCGAAGGGCTGCAAGTTCCGCGGCCATCGGTGTCGTTGGGTGACATGTCTTGAAACTGATGGTGGTGGCTTTCGCTGGGAAGACCACGGCTCCAGAGGAACACTGGAGAGTTGCCGATCCATCAGTATAAATATGTACGTGTTCGGCGTACCTCTCGTGCAAAAGAAGCAGAGTTAGTTGTTTAAGAGCTGGTGATGACAGCTCAGATTTTTTCCTGATTCCTGGTACGGTGAGGTGCACTGCGGGTCGAGCCAAACACCATGGAGGAATCGATGGCTTAGTTGCGGGGGTGTAGCCTGATGGGAGGCAGGTGTAATACTCCGAAATCGTAGTACAAAAGGCTGCCTGCGGCCTTTCTGATGGTAGTGTTGCCAGATGGTGGGAACAGGCACGGGCAACGTGCCTAATGTGCACTCTCAACACTTCTACCGCAATGTGTGTTTGTATAGGTTGGTCCTGAGCAATCGCAATAGTCGCTGCTGTTGATGTGCATTTTGGCAAACCAAGACACACCCTGAGAGCCCGAGCTTGAATAGCCTGTAGAGCACGAAGATTTGTCTGGCAGGTGTTGGTCAGTACGGGCAAACTGTATCTCAAGAAGCCCAGAAAAAGAGCCCTGTACAATTCCAACATTGCATGCACTGACATTCCCCAAGTCTTTCCTCCCAGAAACTTGAAAAGTTGGGAGATTGCTGTCAGACGCTTTTTCAAGTAGGTAACGTGCGGGCTCCATGAGAGATCTCTATCAATGATTATGCCAAGAAATTTGTGAGTCTTCTCATAAGAAATTATCTGGCCATTTATTGATATGGCGTAGGGTGTCATTGGTTTGCGAGTGAACGCCATCAGTGCACATTTGTCTGACGAGATTTCAAGACCTTGGTTGCGGAGGTATAGAGCTGTTAGAGTAGCAGCTTTTTGAAGTCTTGCGCGTATCTGAGGACGTGTCACACCTGACGTCCATATACATATGTCGTCGGCGTACATGGATATCTTGATCGCTGCTGGCAGATGATCAACGAGACCAATGAGTGTGAGGTTGAATAGGGTAGGGCTTAGTACACCGCCTTGAGGTACACCTCGGTACGTGTAGTGTAGTGCGGTTTTACCATCACCGGTACAGACAAAGAACGATCTCATAAAAAGGTAATGAGAGATCCATTGGAAAACTCGACCACCTAGGCCAACCATCTCAAGAGCATCGAGGATAGCCTCGTGAGATACGTTATCGTATGCCCCCTTGACATCCAAGAAGAGAGCTGCAGATAATCTTTTGCGTGACTTTTGAAGCTGGACGTACGTAGCGAGATCAACAACACTGTCTATGGAAGAGCGATCTCGACGAAAACCAGCCATGCAATTCGGTAGCATGTTGTAGTGCTCCAGGTACCACTCCAAGCGGGCAAGGATCATCTTTTCCATTATCTTTCCCACACAGCTGGCCAGCGCTATAGGGCGGTATGAGGTGGTTTCAAGTGGGGACTTGCCTTGCTTCAGGAGAGGGACCAAGCGGCTTATCTTCCATTCTTCGGGAACCATGCCATCCTGCCAAGATAAGTTGTAGAGATGTAACAGTTCTCTTCGTGCGCCATCACTCAGGTTGTTCAAGGCGCGGTAGGATATTCCATCTGGTCCCGCGGATGAAGAACGCCTGCATAGAGCAAGAGCCGCTTCTAGTTCCTCCATTATGAATGGAAGATCCATGCGGCCGTCACGTGAAACAGGGATGCGACTGGGGCTGGAAAGCCTGGACCGGTTGCTTGGCCAGCGATCCTTGCACAAAAGCCTTCTGCAACATCAGCCTCTAGCCGCCCCTGGAAGAGCGCCAGCGCCTTGAATGGGAAGCGTTGTTCAGGGAAGGAACGTAGACCACGTATGGTTCTCCAGATGTGGGAAAGTGGCTTTCGGGGGTCTAGTGACTGGCAAAATCTTGCCCAACGTCGAGATGCCAATCTATCCATGCGACGTTGAAGTTTCTTTTGTAGTCGTCTGGCTGTCCTAAGGTCTTCGATGGACTTTGTACGCCGGTAACGCCGCTCCGCACGACGACGGAGCGCACGAAGTCGCTCCAACTCAATATCGAATTCCGTGTGCTTCGACGAAACCGTGACCGTGCGCGTGGCGTGTAGCATTGCAGACTTGATTGCTTCCTCTAATCCAGAGGACAAGCCCTCTCGACAAGCATCCTCCATGGTGGAAGTAAAAGTGGTCCAATCAATTAGTCGAATGGTGTTCCGTGGGGTGGGACTGGACATTCCTGTGATGACAAGGTATGTGGGAATATGATCACTCCCGTGTGTCTCGATATCCGAAAACCATTTAACATATCTTGTGAAAGTGCTGGAGACGAAAGCTAGGTCAAGACAGCTGCCATAATTCACGCCTCGTATAAACGTTGGGCTGCCGTCATTCAGGAGTGAAAGGCCGTGGTTACAGGCGAAGTTTGCAAGTCTTTGCCCTCTTGCATTTGTTTTTGCGCTTCCCCATGCTATATGGTGCGCATTAAAATCTCCGATGATGACATATGGGGCAGGGCACACAGACAAGATGTTCGTTAATCGTTTGGGATCAAAGATACTTGAAGGCGATATATAAACGCCTACAAGTGTAAACATGAGTTTGCCCTTTTTAATGATGAGGCAAACGTATTGATTTTCATCATGAGGCGGAATCGGCTGGCGAACATAGGTCAGTTCTCGACGAATAAAAACGATGACTTTGCTGCATGCATTAGTTGTTGCGGATATAACAGCTTCGTATCCCGATAATCTGACTGGTTTTGACACATTAGGCTCACATATGACAATGATTGGGAACAAATTAGTATATATATACTGACGAAAGTCCGAAAGGCGTGATTTTAGTCCTCTTGCGTTCCACTGTATGATTGACGCTGCCTTGACTTCCTCTCGAAACGATGGGTGATGGCTGGCCATGTCTCTATTCGAGGGACTCAAGTACTGGGCTCAAGGCGTCCAGTACTTTCAGTGCATTTTGAGCAGACGTAGTTTGAAGGTTCGACAGAATCACTCGAATGGCATCTATGAGGGGACGCAGCATTGAAAGGACTTGATCTGCTTTGGGCATGGCATCAGCGGCAGGAGTAGGCTCCCGAGCGGGCTTGACAATCTGTAGTTCTGTGGGAGATTGCTGGCTCGGAAGCGCAGGCCATTCTTCTTGGGACAAATTCCTTTCAGGCGACTTCCAAGTGCTGTTCAGCCCCTTTTTGGCCTGATTGGAGAATGTGGGTGCTATACTGGAAGTGGCCCTCTCCTTTCGCGGCTCTGCCTTTCTTGAGGAGGTTCGGTGACGCCGACGCCGACGCCGGATCGTTGCAGCAGCCTCCCTGTGTGTCGAATTGTCCCGAACCATTTGCTTGAGAACAGCGACCTCTTTCTTGATGCGAGGGCAGTCCCTAGACGAGGCAGCATGGGAACCATTACAGTTGCCGCACTTTAGGACAGTAGCCCGGCACGTCTCCTCCGCGTGAGGTTCAGCACAACGGGGACAGAGTATCGAGTTTGGGCAGACACCCTTGACATGTCCTAGCCTAAAGCACTGATGGCATTGAAGAGGCCTTTGTACGAAGGGTCGAACAGGGTGTCGGAAGTGACCGACTTTGACGTGTGTTGGTAAGCAATCTCCTTTGAAGATCAGTTTGACGCAGCGCGATGTTCCAAGGCGGCTCACACGCGTGATGACAACACCCTCACTTGCTGGTTTGACGAGGATAGGCAAGTCCGCGTTGGGAATGGCGACATCGATGTCATAAATGACACCTGCTGTGGATGCGTCATCCAACGGGATATATGAACGCACTTTGATGCGCCCTAGCACCGAGATTTGCTTCAGTTTTTCGAGCGCACTCCCGTTGGTAACATCGATTGCGAGGACATTTTTGCGAGTATTTATCCGAATGTCCTAAATTTCATTCGGCACGACCCCTTCCAAGAAAACAGATAGTTCTTGCCTGTTTAGCAGTCGGAGGTTGTTTGAGGGCTCCTCGGGCACGAACACGATGGCGTGAGGCCAGCGTTCAGGCCTTGACTTCAGAGTCGCCGTGCTCGCTTGGGTTGATGGGTTCGCGTTGACAGTCCTCCTTTTGGCCCTCTTTCTGCGGACAGTGATGAAGCTATCATCCGATGAGTCTTCATCCGACATCGAGTATAACTCAGTGTCCTCGGTGTCACTGAGCACGCTTCCTCTCTTCCTCGTGAGGGACGGCCTTGATGACCTCTGGCCAGGAGGGCCTCTGGAAGGCTCCGCGTCCATGGCCACAAAACCGGGAGCCGAGGCACCAGGAAATTCCGAAGAATTCGTCGGAAACCAGAGAACACAGATAGAAGCGTTCTAAGAAGAAGGCACTTCGTCGTCGTCCTGCTAGAGTGTAGCAGACCGTTAAACATGGCGGCTGCATTGTCGATCTGCACCATGGAGGAAGTGAGGGCAGTGATTGGTTTTTTGTTTGCGGACGGTGTTAAACCTGCGGAAATTATTCGTCGAATGCAATCGCAGTATGGTGACAGTTCTTTATCGCGAAGAAAGATTTACGAATGGATAGAGCGTTTCAGAAAGGGAAGAACTTCTTTATGTGACGAGGAAAGATCAAGCAGGTCATCGACGGCAAAGACTGAGGACAATGTGAAAGTCATAGAGGGTATGGTTATGCAAAACGGACGTATCACAATGGACGAAATCGTCAATACTTAACATATCACGCATGGTTCGGCGTATTCCATCTTACAAGACAGGCTAAATTTTCGGAAAGTATGTGCAAGGTGGGTCCCGAAAGGATTGTCAGCGCAGCATAAGGCACAAACGTTGGACGACTCTCGCAAACATTTGGCCCGTTATCGTTGCGAGGGAGAATCAATTTTACAGCAAATTGTTAATGTAGATGAAACTTGGGTACATCTTCATGAATCGGAAAGTAAGGCTGCGAGCATGGTTTGGAAACACTCATCATCACCAGGAGTTACGGAATTTAAACGTCAACCATCTGCTGGTAAGATTATGCTAACACTGTTCTGGGACATGGAAGGTGTTATAGCCGTTCATTTCACCCTACTGTGAACAGTGAGAACTATTGTGATGTGTTTGAACTGAAACCTGCAATCAGATCCAAACGTCGTGGAAAAGTGCGAAAAGGTGCCATCCTACAGCAAGCTAACGCTCGGCCACATTATGCCAAATGGACGGCTGAAACAATAAAAGATCAAGTTCGGATTCGAATTGCTGTAACATCCGCCATACACTCAAGAGCTGGTTGCAAGTGATTTTCATATGTTTGTACCATTGAAGGAAGCCTCAGGGAAAGAGGACTTGAAGCCGATGCAGATGTCATTGATGCGGTGCAAAATTGGTTACAGGTGCAACCCAAAAACTTTTTTTCCGACGAAATGTAAAAACTTGTGAAATGTTGGGCAAAGTGCCTTGCAGTGCAGAGTGGTTATGTAGAAAAATAATGTATGTTTCAGTTTTCTATCGTTAAAATAAATGTACCTTTTCTCAAAAGTCCCTTTACTTTTTCACTTCCCCTCGTATAACCAAGGTTTTTGAATAACAAAGTTTCATTAAATATGTCTTCTCAATTTGTTCATTTATGGCCTTCATGTTTTTCATATGAGCGTCATGCACTGCTATGCTGGCTTCGAATTTATATAGTTCTAAAGTTCGCATGATATTTTCTTTACTTATTAAATAGACAAAAATGGTGGAGTCATTGATATCAGTTATTTCTGGCACAATTTTTTTGTGGCGTACGAATACATTCTTCCATTAAAAAATACAAATTTTACATCTCTTGACGGTGCGTAGCGTTCAAGAATACGTTTGCGGCATCCTTGGCAATGCAATGCAGTTATTATTCATGTATTTGATCCCTCGACAAATGCTATAAGGAGCAGGCCGAGCTGGAACGTGAGCCCCCATCCCCCCTCCCGAACGAAATTTCTGGCTACGCCACTGCAAGGACCTTCGGAATGCCAAACGGCCACGAAGGCTCGTTGGTTCAAGCGTGTCTGAGGAGCCGTAGTGAATGCTTTGTGGCCTTTGACTTAGTAAAGTCTCTTAGAGAAATGCATTGTCGCGCGCATGGTAATTATGAGTACGGTAATTAAGAACTGAAGTGAATTTGACTGTTGGGTTGGTTCATTCTACTAAAACAAGTGAATGTGTGTGTACGTCTGATGTATCGGTAAGTAGGTTGCGTTTTGACTTGGTAAAGTGTCTGAGAAACATACTGACGCGCACTTAGTAATTTTCAATATGCTAATTACGAATGAGGTAATTACACTGAAGCAAAGACGTGTGGTGGTTAATTGAACTTAAACGACTGGATGCATGTGTATCTGTGACCTATAGATGAGAACGCAGTGGTTCGAGTATCTGGTATCTTTAATGAGCGTGTATGGTAATTAGTAAATTAATTACGGGTGTTATGTGACTGTTCGGATGCTTCATTGAATTTGAAATGATGTGGTTCTGAATATAGAGAAGCGTGTCACATGATTCAGTAAGTACATAGATTACAAAAAATATTTAAAAGCGAGAAAGTGTGTTCAAAGCGAATAAACAGCGATGCGATGAAAAGCAAATGGGGGTGTGGAGTAAACAATGTCATTGCGGTGAGAGGCAGGTTATTGTGCGAAATAAAGAAATTTATGTGAAGCGAGAAGCAGGTCGTTGTCTGCGTCGAGAGCATGAGAAGCAGTCACGGACCTTTAATGCTATCGCGTTCTTCTCCTAAAGGCGAAGCTCAAGCGTCTCCCAAGTTTTTTGTTGTTTTTTTGTCACTGATGGCCAAAATCCCCGGTTACAAGAAAACACGTCCTAGAAAGCAGCGTATGCAGCTTCTTGCACTGGGGCTCGTCACAGAACATGCATGCTGGGGCGTAATTTCTCACGCCGACCTTCTCGCGCGGTTTCTGCACATTGTTTGATCCGCACCGATGACACCGGCTGTTGGAACCTCCGTGCTGACACCCGTTGTTGCAACCGGACCGTTGGCGCCCGTTGTTGCAAATGGGTCGCAAGCCCCAAGGGTAGCGTTGGCCTGGCGGCCTGGGGCACACTGGAAGCATCCGAAGGTCCCAGCAAAGCATGAGTCGACTGCTAACAGAACAACTTGTTTATTCTAGCATCGCAAAGAGCGGGCGGTCAGGTCGACCGAAGTAGAGAGACGGGAGAGCACGTTACTCAACAGAAGAAATCGGAGCCTCTCTCCTGGCGTCCGGGGGCAGCTGCTCTTATACTCTCGGAGTTGAGAGCAAGAGGGAAGGTCACGGGACTACGTCACGTGACAGCGACGACGGACGGACTGAGAGACACGTTGGGACAAGGAGGTGACGCATCAGCGGGGCCGGCGCCGGGCAGACCTCCTCGCTTCACACTGGGGGAGCTCCTCTCCCCGGCTGCCGCGCTTTGACAAGCGTGGGCACACACACACACACGCACACACAAAGACACGTGGCACTGAACATGCCGGGACGCGCTCGGCGGGGATGCGTCGCGGCCGCTCCGAACGGGCCAAAATGTCCGCCGCTTTGAACGAAGCCCCCGCGTCTGTTGCTGCATCCGCGCGTCGTAGGCGAAACGTAACAACATGCATAAGGAGCGTCTCGTACTGCATCGCGGCGATGCCGCCGTCGAACGCGTTGATCTTGACGGAACCCGTCAGAGGCTGCCCCTTATTTGACCACCTTCTCGTAGTGGCCGTAAAACCGCGAGAAGTGTTCCAACACCTTGTCTCTGAGAGGGTCCGGGCAACGGGAACTACTCCTCAGGCACTCTTCGATGGCGCAATGCCAATAAAGTAAAGGATGCATTGGATGGCGTCACACACCGCAACCCTGATGGTCTCGTGCTGCAAGGCGGTGCTATAGCACATCCTGCCGTCAGCTACTTTCCCACGACCCGCGTTGCACCGAAAGCTGACCCAACGGCGACGGGATTTCGCGTTCGACAGCAACTACTTTATGGTGGTCAGCACGTTTTCGATGCAGCGGTTCCGCATCCAGGACGGTTCCATTGTATCGGTGCCCAGCAGTACCAGGCACATCTTGCCGTCTTTGTAGACGCACGGGTAGAAGTGCACTCCGCCAGAGTCCGTGGTCATGAGGCGCACCAGTGATGGCCTGGCGGGGTAGTCCGGGAGGCACTTGAGCAGGAAGTGGAAGAAGTCCCCTTCGTAGGGCGTGCCGAAGGGCCCCATGACGAGGACGTGGATCTTTGTTACGTCGTCGTCCTCTGGCTCGACGAACACGCCGCGGGGCCCGCGTTCGTTCAAGTCCGCGATGTCGCGCACGACCGTCGACAAGCACTTCGCGGTAGGCTGTGCGTTCCCGCATAGAAACGTTCCCAAGCGTCTTGGCCAGTTCCGGGCAAAGATAGCCTGCAATTGTATCATGATACAATACAAGATACTCGGGCAACAAGTATTTGAGACACAAATATAAGATACTACCGCTATTGCTGTATCTGATACGATACTTTCCATTTGTATCGTAAGATACCTAGCTACATTCGCAAAAAGAGAGAGAGAGAGAGAGAGAAAATGATAAGTGAAAGGTAGGGAGGTTAAACAGGACTCAGCCCGGTTGGCTACCCTACACTGGGGAAAGGGAAAGGGGGACGGGACAGATTAAAAGAAGAGAAAGTCCACTGGGGATATCAGTCGGTCACTCAGTCCGGATCACAGACGCTGACTCAATCCGGTAGCTTTCAAATATCGCAGCAGCGCTTTTGTGGCCTTTTGTAGCTGCGATATGCGAGGCCATGGTCTGAAGATCTTGTTCAAGGTGAACGGCTTTCCACATAGATCCCGGCCACGGCGGCCGCATTTCGATGGGGGCGAAATGCGAAAACACCCGTGTACTTAGATTTAGGTGCACGTTAAAGAACCCCAGGTGGTCGAAATTTCTGGAGTCCTCCACTACGGCGTGCCTCATAATCAGAAAGTGGTTTTGGCACGTAAAACCCCATAATTTAATCAATTTAATTTAACTTTCCACATAGCTGATTGACAGCTGTGCAGAGGTCTTGCCTTTCGTTTTCAAAAGATGGGCAGTAGCACAGTAGGTGTTCTATCGTTTCTTCGACACCGCAGGCATTGCACTCGGCGCTATCAGCCATTCCAATCAAAAATGCATATGCATTGGTGAATGCGACGCCCAAACGTAAGCGGCACAGCACTGTTTCCTCATTTCGCGGAAGACCTGGTAACAGCCGCTGTCGCATAGAGGGATCGAAGGAATGCTATCGATGTTAAGTGAATTCAAGTGTGGGCCACTTCTCCATTGTCAAAGAGTGCCGTAGCTTGCCTAAGTGTTGGGCTGCGTCAGTCCGCGATAACGGTATAGAAACAAGGGTTGCTCCTTCGTGTGCTTTCCTTGCAGCTCCGTCAGCGAGGTCGTTGCCGGCGATACCGCAATGACCAGGCAGCCACTGAAGCACGACGTCGTGTCCTTTCTCGATCATGTGATGGTGCATTTCTCGTATCTCAGACAGGAGTTGTTCACATGACCCACGACGAAGAGATGACAGAAGACATTGTAAGGCCGCCTTCGAATCGCAGAATATTGCCGACCGATTAGCCGGTTGGTTATTAATATAATCAACGGCACCTCGGAGGGCAACAAGCTCCGAACCAGTCTATGTTGTTAAGTGAGAAATCTTGTATTGGATGCTTAGTGATCGTGATGGTATAACCGCTGCGCTGGTGGAGCTGGTCTGAGTGGAAGAGCCATCCGTGTATACGTGGACTCGATCAAAGTAGAAAGTGTGCAAACAATCCAGAGCTGCTTGCTTCAAGGCCAAGGTAGGCATGTCTCATTATTTCTCATTATAGATCTACATAATGTAGCAGCAAACGTGTACGCACAAAGATGTTTGCTTGGAATTTCTTAACTCCGGCCAACCTTGTCTCATTTGAATGAAATGTCTGTGAGTATCTCAGAATTGTATTCTTTCTTGCTCAAAGTATATTTTCATTCCGAAGCCATTTATTGGGTTTGCTTTAGCTGCTTAACATTGTAGTTCCTTATAGGCTGCACTGTCAGCGGTTTTTGCTCGTCGCTTTCGTAGTTGATGGGAGTCGCTGCTCTGCTTGCCGATCAGTTAGCAGGTTGCCATCTAATTACAAGAACGTCAATAAGAAGCCTGTGCACGATGGCGCAAATACCACTGTGAAGTTCTGCCTTGTTACCTTGACATATCCATTAGCCTGCAATCCTATTACTATTTTTCTTCTATGAGAAAACTTGTGCCGGAGAAAAACGCTTCATGCGTATTGTATAGTGGCACAATGTGTCGCAGGATGCCGCTGATATTCACACTTGTGCCACTTATAGCTCCGACTTTCACTGGCACAGTGACAACAAACAACCACTAGTGCGTCCGTAATGTCCAGTTTTTGTAGCTTGTTCACATTTCGCAGAATTCTTATCGTGTTATGTAGTCCGAAAAATTGCTTTCGGTCCTTTCGAGCAACAATCACGTACACAAGATAACTCCCTTATGCACAAGTGTCCCGGGAGCAGCGCCATGCACGCTTTGATTCGCAACAGTCAAACTTACGTCCCCGAGATTCTTCAAATCGCTGATGTGCGAAAGCCGCTAGACGCGAGGCAACCCCATTCTTGCACTCTTCATACTTTGTAACAAATCACTACGCAAGGGAAACTCCGAAAACGACAATGAAGCGGCATCCGAATTCACGCGAAAGACGCCGCGCGCGTTGGCGTACACTGTACGGCGCTGGCTACGAGCGAGTGTCATGGCGGAACTAAAAACAAAATATCAAGGAAACGAAAGATAGGCTGCGCGCAGACGTTCGCGCGCTCGTGTTTTGCCGAGAAGGAGCGAGCGCCACCGCGTGACTCTGCTCCAGCATGTGCAGGCCTCATCGTCCACCCTCGCTGGAGGACTCTGGCGAAAGATAAAAAAAATGTCGCTGCCTTTAGTTGTATTCAGGTGGCTCAGTGGCTGCAGCACTATCAGCTTGAGAAGCGGAGTTCATCCAACGTTTAGAGTTTCGCATGGTGACGTTGCCATAGCCAGTATCTTGTATCTTATCTTGTATCTGATTATGATTGCGAGAAAGCGTTTGATTCTGTCGAAACGTCAGCAGTCATGGAGGCATTACGGAATCAGGGTGTAGACGAGCCGTATGTAAAAATACTGAAAGATATCTACAGCGGCTCCACAGCCACCATTGTCCTCCTTAAAGCAAGCAACAAAATCCCCAATAAAGAAAGGCGTCAGGCAGGGAGATACGATATCTCCAATGCTATTCACAGCGTTTTTACAGGAGGGATTCAGAGACCTGGATTGGGAAGAATTGGCGATAAAAGTTAATGGAGAATACCTTAGTAACTTGCGATTCGCTGATGATATTGCCTTGCTTAGTAACTCAGGGGACCAATTGCCATGCATGCTCACTGACCTGGAGAGGCAAAGCAGAAGAGTGGGTCTAAAAATTAATCTGCAGAAAACTAAAGTAATGCTTAACAGCCTTGGAAGAGAACAGCATTTACAATAGGCAGTGAGGCACTGGAAATCTTAAGGGAATACATCTACTTAGGGCTAAAGCCCCTTGATAATTTGAAAGTAGCGACACTCTCCTCCTCACGGCGCTTTCTTCCTCGATTCTCCTCACCCGCCGGCTGCGCACGGCGCGCTTTTCCTCCTGGGCTCCCGCGGACGGGCCACCGGATTCTATGGAGGCGTGTTCTTTTGGGCCAGTTGCGCGCCCCACTGGGGCTCAAAATTTTGAGAAATGCTAATAACAGCATCGATAATGCTGAGGGCAGCGTTTATGAGGAGGTTGGTTTTTTCTTAAAGCCCTATGAACGGGGTATACCGATGCAAAGGGAGCTTTGGGGCGAGTTCTATAGACTCCAGACAATTTTTCTGCCATATGATCAGATGCTTTACTTCGTGCGCCTGATCTAGTAGTGCTTGTGACACATCCCTTTGTGCGTGGTTAATTAAGCGAAAGCCTTAGACCTCTGTTTCAAGGTCCCGTTGTGAGCCACAGAAAATATCACGTGACCGAAAGAAGGCGGGAAGCGAACCAAAGCATTTGCAGCCGCGCATAGATGATTATAGATTAGCAAAGCAATGATTGATTAGTGATTGGATTAAGATGAATTCAGGTGTATTAAGGATCGTTAAGGTGGATTAAAGTTGATGAAAGTGCATTAAGGTGCATAAAGGAGGACAAGGTTCGATTAAGGTCGATGAAGGTGGATTAGGGTGGATGAAGGTGCATTGAGGTGCACTAAGCACGATTATAGTGAATTAGGGTGGATTAAAGTGCATGAAGGAAGATGAGGGTGGATTAAGAAGGATTAAGGTGCATTAAGGAGGATTATGGTGGGATAAAGTGAATGAAGGTGGATAAGGGTGGATTAAGAAGGATTATGGTGGACTAAGGTAGATGAATGTGGATTAAGGTGAATTAAGGGCGATTATAGTGGATTAGGGTGGAATAAAATGAATGAGGAAGCAGTAGGTTTGATTAAGGAGGATTAAAGTGAATTAAAAAGGGTTAGAGTAGATTAAGGTCGATGACGGTGGATTAGGGTGCATTAAGGAGGTCTAATCGGTATTAATACTCAATGAACCCTAATTCACCTTAGTCCACCATAATCCACCTTAATGCTCCTTCATCCACCTTAATCCAGCTTAGTATTCCCAATCCACCTTAATACAACCTAATCAACGTACATCGGCCCTAATGCACCTTAGCCTACCATATACGGTCTTAATTCTCCGTTATCAATCCGCATCCATCATAATCCGCCTTAATCCTCCATCCACCTTAACCCTTATTCATACAGTTTAATCCAACGTTATCCTGCCTAATAGTCCCAATCTGCCTTAATACACCCTAATCCACTTCTATCAAGCCTAATCCAGCTCCATGGTCCCTAATCTATTTTAATCTACACTAATCCGTCCTAATCGGTCTTACTCCTCCTTTATCAACCCTAATTCACCTTAATCCACATTAATGGACCTTAATTTTACTTTATCCACCTTAATCCTCCCTAATCCTAGTTCATGCACCCTATTCCACCCTAATCGGTCCTAATACCCTTTCATCAACCCCTCACCATAATCCGCCATAATCCACCTTAATCCACCTCCACCCACCTTAATCTTTATTCATGCATCTTAATCCGTCTTAACGCACTCTAATACACCTTAATCTTCTCTAATACACTCTAATCAACATTAATCCTCCCTAATCCACCTTATGTCAATCACTAATGATTCATGAATTAACTTGGGTAATCATTCTCTTATACAGGGGTGGACATGATTTGGGTCACCTCTGGCCTTCCTTGGGTCACGTGATACTTCCAGTTTACAACGCAACCTTGAAACATAGAGATCTAAAGGCTTTCGGCTTAAAACTAAAGAAAAACTCAACGTTGACTAGCTAACGCTTATCACCTGCAATATACGGGTATATTTGCCACTAAGTTTTTCAGGGCGCAAAGCAGAATCTATAATGCTGCACTTCCGACTGAATAACAACAGTTAGCGACGTGCGAGGGGAATATTAAGCATACTGAGGACAACCGCAACAAAAGCGCTGGTGAGCAGGCCGGAAGAATGAAAAAAAAATGCAGCATTAGGGATGCTTTGCTGCGAGCTATAAGAAACACGCCTCAGCTCGCAAGCAACGCTGTTCTTTGTCGGAACAAAGTTCTTTCGGCCAATGTCACGCAGCCACTGCTTCCTGCGCAAGCCATCATGCTTTCCTTGTGGTATCATAAAAACGGCATAACCATCTTGAGGCTTCTTGCTGCAGTTATATGCACAACAGCCCGGCATAGCGCTAGCACAGACAGAAGGAAACACGGCGTACAACGTTCGCTACGCCGAGTTAAAGCGCCGAGCCAGCCGTGCTCAGGAGGAAAATGGCGCGAACGCAATAGAAAAACACAAGAAAAACTCAACATACGCGCGTTTCCAAGGGCAACGGCAGGGAGACCAATCGGCGTGCAGAAAAACGGGGGCAAAACTGGTTACCGCGGGGGAACGCACAAGGGGCGAGGAGGAGGCGAGGAGGTCGCGCGGCGGCGTCAGAGTTCAGAGAGTGTCGTTACTTTCAAATTATGAAGGGATTTAGGGCAGGTAGTGACGGCGGATCCGGATCATGAGACGGAAATAATCAGAAGAATAAGAATGGGCTGGCGTGCGTTTGGCAGGCATTCTCAGATCATGAACAGCAGGTTGCAATTATCCCTCAAGAGAAAAGTATATAATAGCTGTGTCTTACCAGTACTCACCTATGGGGCAGAAACCTGGAGGCTTGCGAAAAGGGTTCTTCTCAAATTGAGGACGACGCAACGAGCTATGGAAAGAAGAATGATAGGTGTAACGTTAAGGGATAAGAAAAGAGCAGATTGGGTGAGGGAGCAAACGCGAGTTATTGACATCTTAGTTGAAATCAAGAAAAAGAAATGGGCATGGGCAGGACATGTAATGAGGAGGGAAGATAACCGATGGTCACTAAGGGTTACGGACTGGATCCCAAGGGAAGGGAAGCGTAGCAGGGGGCGGCAGAAAGTTAGGTGGGCGGATGAGATTAAGAAGTTTGCAGGCACGGCATGGCCACAATTAGTACATGACCGGGGTTGTTGGAGAAGTATGGGAGAGGCCTTTGCCCTGCAGTGGGCGTAACCAGGCTGCTGCTGCTGCTGCTGATGATGATGATGTATCTTAAGATACACGATACATTCTTTCATGTATCGGAAATACAGATGCTGATGCACGTCTTGCTAGGCGTATCATGATAGAGATACAAGATACCCGAAGAGTATCTAAGATGGTGTCGCATCTGGGTCGCAAGCTCCAAGGGTAGCGTTGGCCTGGCGGCCTGGGGCACAACTGGAAGCATCCGAAGGTGCTGGCAAAGGATGAGTCGACTGCCAACAGAACAACGTGTTTATTCTAGCATCGCAAAAGAGCGGCCGGTCAGGTCGACCGAAGTGGAGAGACGGGAGAGCGCGTTAATCGACGGAAGAAATCGGAGCCTCTCTAGGCGTCCGGGGCAGCTGCTTTTATTCTCTCGGAGTCGAGGGCACGAAGGAACGCCTCGAGATGGAGCTCACGTGACGGCGCCGCACGGACACGTTGAGACGAGTAGTGGCGCATCCGCCGGGCCGGCGCCGGTCAGACCTCCTCGCTTCACAGTTGGGGAGCTCCTCTCCCCGGCTGCCCGCTTTGACAAGCGTGGGCACCAACATGATGATGTGTGGTGTTTTGTGGCGCAAGGGCCAGGTTTGGCCAAAGCGCAACATGACGAACATGTACACACACACACACACACACACACACACACACACACACACACACACACACACACACACACACACACACACACACGCACATACACACACTCGAAGACACGTGGCATTGAAACATGCCTGGACGCGCTTGGCAGGAAGCGTTGCGGCAGCGCTGAACGGGCCAAAATATCCGCCGCTTTGAACGAAGCCCCGGCGTCCGTTGCATCCGCGCCGGCTATACCGCGCGTCGTAGGCGAAACGTAACAATGATATCTAAGATACACATGTCTTAGATACTGCCCAGCACATGGTCTGGCGTTATCTGCGCGGGCGTCTGCTGTGGCATTTATCTCGCCATGTCCATAATTTGTCGTAAAAGGCCGCTGATGGATCTGAACATGGCTTACACAGGCACGGGATGTGCCATGAAATGTGATTATTATAATGATGCTTCTCTAACATATGACATGTATACCACAATGCGGGAGGAGCCAATAATTGGATGGTTGTAGACTTAGTTAAAATATTTATAAAGGATCAGCTAACGTTTAACTTGGAATCCAAGATTATTATGTGATGAGCAGATAGACCAGATGAATAGATGGTTAAATTTAAAAGAAAGAATAAGAACATTCATCGTAAAACTTAAAAAGGGATAAATTTAGAGTAACTGTATTAGGAGAAGTAAGGACGGTAGCAATCGGAATGTTATTCGTCTCTTTACTTGAATGAAATCACTCACAGCATCAAACACGTCACTCTCACTAAAACACGGTACCGAGGCACTGAGAGTTCAGCACTTAAATTCAAACCCGGTTTACCAATAGGCGCTTCGAGAAGTATTTTAGAGCGCAGCTCTTAGGGGCCCGTAACCGAGCGAGCCAGCACAGTGAATTCGGATGACAGAGCGAACGCGGAGCGCCGCGGGGGAGGAAAGACGGCGATAGTGAAGAGCGCGAGGAGGAAAGTGGCGGAGGAGGGTGCAGCGGAACCAGGAGGGGGAGAGCAGAGGAGGAGGGTACGTCGAAAGCGTGAGAATATTGGCGTAGTGCCGCGCAAGATCGGCTCTGCGGCGACGATCGCTACGAGATGGCGCCAGAGTAGCACGCGCCTTGTGTTCACCGATGACGTCACCGACAGCATAGATGGAAACAAAGCGTTGCTTGAGCGGAGGTCTGTCTGCGGCGGCTGCAGTTGCTTGTGTCAGCGCAAGGCTGTTTCACATATGCTGCGACTGCAACGACGAAAATCGGTGCAGTCGCACGTGTCGCGATGCGATTTTTAGAGGGCCCATTTCACATGACTGCGATTTCAACAATGCGACTGGTGCGACGCCCAGGGTTGCTTACTGCCAGGTTTCGTGGCACACGCTTCATAATTATTTTATTGTAATGGATGAAGCGTTTGCATTATAATATTGTTGACTTTTCTTTATTAGGAGCAAATAATGTGCGTTTCTTGTAATTTAGAACGTGTTGAAATTAAGATTTCTTTTGGAGTGCTCAACGGTGGTTTCTGAAGTTCAGTGCGATGAGACACGGCGCACGTAAACAGCTGTTCGCGGCTGGTTCAGCTGGAGTGTACTCTAGTTCAGCTCTGTGTGTTGTCTCATCTGCCTTCTATGACCGTTTCCTTCTGCGTGCGCTGGAACAGTCAACAAGATGACCTATCGACAAGTTCATATAGCTACCCTCACCGCATATGCAGTATTTGGAATTCGGCTGACACGAAGTCGTTGTGCGAGCCCAACAAGATCCTCGCGCCACCCGTGCTCAGCGTCAGCTTCTGGAGAAATGATGTTTGTTATTGCTCGTGATGCGCATTTGCGGTGCCTGCTCCTAGCCATATTCTTGCACCAAACGCAACAACAAGCTCTAACCCGAAAGCCCGCGTATGCCCCTGACCGAAGCCGCAAATGATCTGTGTGATTACTGAACGTGGAATGGAAATTGTGTTCTGAAATTCAGCCTTAGCGCTAGCCCGGTTCGTCCGTCGCGGTGCGTGTGCTGTGAATATGTATATGAGAGTCCTCTCTCAATATTTCTAAAGGCGCAAAAGCCGACGCATAAAAATTGTTGAGCAATTACAGTCACTTTTGTAGACACCTGTACGTTGTATCATAGCATTCTAAAAGACACGCTTCTCGTCCACTTTGTTGTCCTGTGTTTCGCGCTGGTAGTATACTCTGAACTCTTAATAAGGAGGCCATATCAATACGTGTTGTCCATATTGCTGGAACGTAGGCCCACGCCAGGCGCATTTGCCGTACGGTTTTTCACCTTTCTGCTCAGCCTCGCACGCTGCTCACGGTTAGCCAGTTTTGTGGAAATAAATATTATTATTATATTATTATTAATGTCATTAGATATTATAGTTCCTTCGCTGTAATTTATAGCAATCTTCCAGATTGCTTAAGCTAGTCATGCATTTATCCTGTATTAGATCAGCATTATTACAACATGCTTAGGGGAGTCATTTCAAACTAGATTGCTCAGCCAGAGAAAGTACATGTGAAAGCCTCAATGTTTATTCCTATCTAGTATTTCTAAACAGATTATATTTGCAGAATTTTATGCCGCTTGCATAGTCTGCAATCCAATGCTCAAAGCTGGAAAAACTGATTCCTTCTCTTGCTGTCGAAAGACTGTTTCAGTGCCGATAGTAAGCTACAATTATTCATTTCGATAGTGTTAAGCAATGATTATATCTCTAAGCTTATCAATGCTATTTTGTTCCTTGAACACAATAAAGTTTTCTTTCTCTCTCTCATTAACAGCCATGGAATGAGACTGTTCAGTTTCATAAGCAAGTATCAGGATGCAAACATCCTGGAGTTTCTCCTGAGCATTTGTCCGCATCCTATAGTGTGCGCGTTTGTATCAAGTTCTGGTGTGGCAATCGCTGTGATGTTCGCATTTTGAAAAATATGTTGCAACAAACTAGTTAATTGAACTTTGTTTTCAAATCTACAATATTTGGCTATGCAGTAACCAACACATTTATAATCACAAAAAAACTGCGGATTCAGTGCACGTGTTGGAATCTATGCGAAGTGAAGTTTTTGTCAAGTGGTCAATTAAATGCTGTTAATGTAACAGCGATATATACAAATGGTCTTATTTTCAACAATCCAACATGTCACCTTTTGCAAGGTTTGTTTATGCACCGCATAGGTCACAACCTTAATTTAATGTAATGTTTATGCACTACAATGTTCACAAACTATACCAAAATGCAAACGGCAGTTAATGTAGATGCACACTGCGAGAGTTCAACACAGCGATGTTTCTTGAAACCTCGCACCATCTTACGCATTTACCTACGCGTTTACCTAGGCGCGCGCTAAGATGTGAAATCGGGGCGTTGGGCGGTGGCATCGTTGGTCTCCTGTGCAGCCTCATGAATTCATTACCTATAGTGCAACAGAAATACAATGGACAAGAACGAAGTGAACACACAGAGCGCTTCGTTCTTGTACGTTGTCTATTTGTTGCGCTTTAGTTCATAATAAATACACACCAACTCGTCCAGTTCTCAGTTCTTATGTCGGGCTCATAAGCACGCTTGTGTCCTGGAATATCTGCGAGGCTATGTATCCTGTAATTTAATTTTTGGCCATGTGCTTGCAAGTCGCGTGTCAATCTCTTGATTTTGCCGACGATCTCGTTTGATGTGCAGGCCCATACAGTTTCTGGTGAATCCATGCAGATGTGCAGGGTGTTGTAGTCTGCAAATTTGCACTGCACGTGCTGCTTTGCTTTCAGTTCAGCTTTTCTAGGTGTAGGATGACCTGGAATGGTACTCACTTGTATGGGGTTTAATTGTGTGTAGTGTCATACTACTGTTACACTGCTATTGCCACATCACTGTACTATATGTGCCTGATGTTTGCTTGCATCTTCATGATTATCAACTTCCTCTGTGTGTTTGGCAGTTGTATATAGTCTCCTGGCCTAATTGTTTGCCCCCATATTGCACGGTATGGGCCTGTTGTTTCAAGTTCAGGTGGTCCTGAGGTTGTGTATGTGAGGGTAGGGGTAGTCGTCTTTGCATCTCATATGCTAGCTGGCATAGTATCTTGGGACCAGATTCTGAGCTCTTGAGGCAAGAATTTGTGCTGCAGGCTGCAACTCTACTCTGTCTAGGTGCTTGTCCGTTTGCTCTTTCTCGTAGAGGTCTTCAAGCATGGTAAAGTCGGAAACACCTGTTATTACCCAGTGGCTGTATTCGACGAGTTATCTTTTTGTGCGCTGCTGGGAATTCATACCATACAATACCTTGGACACATGCACATCATCTGCGGTTTTCCATAGCATCCGGTAGTCCGCCCCCCAAGATTTCGAGATTTTTCTTTTCACCAGGTGTAGAATTTGCCTCCAGGCATGGCATAATAGTTTCACCCACATGCTGGCTCTGCCGTCATTGTCTTACACTAGCTGAGGATTTGTGGATGTTTACTTGCTGG
The DNA here is from genome assembly GCF_038994185.2 of Dermacentor albipictus. Taxonomy (NCBI): domain Eukaryota; kingdom Metazoa; phylum Arthropoda; class Arachnida; order Ixodida; family Ixodidae; genus Dermacentor; species Dermacentor albipictus. The sequence goes on along the minus strand of NC_091822.1, from coordinate 111,131,168 downwards.
TATATTTGTCCAGTTATGTGGAACCCTATGTGCAATTTGGGGTAGTTCTTGATTCTAGTTTTTTTTCCGACATCAATGTAAGCTGACTTATCAGAAAGCGAGAGGACAGACTGGCCAAGAAAGTCTGCAGTGTTGTCGAGAGCTTGTTGCATCGTTCTTGATTTCTGTATAATATAGCTATCCCATAGACTCTCGTTCACCATAGACTGTAGTACTTCTTGTAATATGCCTAGGTAGTTAGTATGGGTGGGTCAAATGTACCTCCAACTCTCACCTGGAATTTTCTGTCTTTCAAAAAGTTACTGTTGAACTATAGCGCCCTACCAGAAATTTTGTTGCTGATTGCTCCTCTTATGAGACTAGCATGAGGTACTGCTGTTAAAAGCCTCTCCAAATTCTTCATTCTTTCATAATCGGCATCATACAATGCCCTGCAATAAACTTTCTGCTGCTTATGGCCCCCTCATATCTTCCAGAAGGAACAACTCTTGACAAAGGTTGTCCTTGCGCTATGTGCGCAACGTAGTACGAGCTTTCATGTCTTCACATTTATACACCTGTAGAACCAGCTTCCTGACAGAGTACTTGCTATACCTGATTATGCTTATTTGTGCTGAACTGTTGAACCATACATATTGAGGCAATGAATGTTTACACACTCGAAGTATCAGGCAAGATGCTTTATTTTACAATTGTACTTTTTACTTTCGATTGGTGTTAGATTTTGCGCAAGCATGCCCCCCTATGCTGGCAGGCTCTTTTGGGGAGCGATGACGTAGAGGTACAGCATCCGCCTCGCGTGCAAGAGGACCATGGTTCAAATCCCGCTGCTGCGCAATTTTCCACCGGATTAAAAAAATCCGCGTGTTGATAAAATTGTATAAACAGGCCTGGAGTGCTGCCTGATCCCGGTGACCAGAACCGGAAACTCACTCCCTCATCAGAGCAGGATTGGCCACCCTGGTGCAGTACTTGCCGCAACCTCCTATATGAATACAACAATCAAACCCCGGCCCTCAGTTCCCAGCAGCTGCGAAGCAAGTGACCACGGCCGCGGTGAGACGTGTGACGCAGCAGAGGGCGCTAAGAATCTCTGGATCCGGACAGGCCGCCATTGGAATCTAAACCTGGCAACGTTTAACGCTAGAACGTTAGCTAGTGAGGTGAGTCTAGCAGTGCTATTGGAAGAATTAGCGGGCATTAAATGGCATATAATAGGGCTCAGTGAGGTTAGGAGGACAAATGAAGCACATACAGTGCTAAAAAGCAGGCACGTCCTGTGCTATCGGGGCTCAGCGGAGATACGAGAACTAGGAGTCGGATTCCTGATTAATAAGGATATAGCTGGTAACATACAGGAATTCTATAGCTTTAACGAGAGGGTGGCAGGTCTTGTTGTGAAACTTAATAAGAGGTGCAAATTGAAGGTCGTACAGGCCTACGCGCCTACATCCTGCCAAAATGACCAGCAAGTTGAAAGCTTCCATGAAGACGTGGAATCGGCGATGGGTAAAGTAAAAAAAAAAATACACTATACTGATGGGCGGCTTCAATGCCTGGGTAGGCAAGAAGCAGGCTGGAGACAAGTGAGTGGGGGAATATGGCATACGTTATAGGAATAGCAGGGGAGAGTTTATTGTAGAGTTTGCAGAACGGAATAATTTGCGGATAATGAATACCTTCTTCCACACGCGGGATAACCGAAAGCGGACGTGGAGCCCGAATGGTGAGAATAGAAGCGAAATAGACCTTATACTCTGCGCTAACCCTGACATCATTCAAGATGTGGACGTGCTAGGCAAGGTGCACTGCAGTGACCATAGGATGGTAAGATATCGAATTAGCATAGACTTGAGGGAGCGTACGAAACTATTGCATATGAAGCCGATCAATCAGTTAGCGGTAAGAGGGAAAATAGAGGAATTCCAGATGAAGCTACAGAACAGGTATTCGGCTTTAACTGAGGAAAAGGACCCTATATAGTGTTGAAGCAATGAACGACAATCTTATGGGCATCATTAAACAGTGTACAATAGAAGTCGGCGGTAACTTCGTTAGACAGCATACTGGTAAGCTATCGCAGGAGACGAAGGAAGTGATTAAGAAACGCCAATGTATGAAAGCCTCTAACCCTACAGCCATAATAGAACTGGCATAACTTTCCAAGTTAATCAACAAGCGTAAGACAGCTGTCACAAGGAAGTATAATATGGATAGAATTGAACATGCTCTCAGGAACGGAGGAAGCCTAAAAGCAGTGAAGAAGAAACTAGGAATAGGCAAGAAATCAGATGTATGCGCTAAGAGACAAAGCCGGCAATATCATTGCTAATATGGATAAGATAGTTCCAGTGGCTGAGGAGTTATATAGAGATTTACACAGTACTAATGCCACCCACGACGACAATGGAGGAAGTAATACTCTAGAGGAATTTGACATCCCACAAGTAACGCCGGAAGAAGTAAAGAAAATCTTGGGAGCTATGCAAAGGGGGAAGGCAGCTGTGGAGGATCAGGTAACAGCAGATTTGTTGAAGGATGGTGGGCAGATTGTTCTAGAAAAACTGGCCACCCTGCATAAGCAATGCGTCATGACCTCGAGCGTACCGGAATCTTGGAAGAACGCCAACATAATCTTGATCCATAAGAAACGGGACTCCAAAGGCTTGAAAAATTAAAGACCGACCAGTTTACTGTCCGTTGCCTACAAAGGATTTATTAAGGTAATCGCAAATAGAATCAGGAACACCTTAGACTTCTGTCATGTGGTAGAAAAATGCGCGGAATATACCCAACCCTTATTTATAGCTTTCATTGATTACGAGAAACCATTTGATTCAATCGAAACCTCAGTAATCATGCAGGCATTACGGAATCAGGGTGTAGAGGAGCCGTATGTAAAAGTACTGAAAGATATCTACAGCAGCTCCACAGCCACCGTATCCTTCTATAAAGAAAGCAACAAAATCCCAATAAAGAAGGGCGTCAGGCAGGGAGATACGATCTCTCCAACGCTATTCACAGCGTGGTTACAGGAGATATTCAGAAACCTCGATCGGGAAGAACTGGGGATAAGGGTTAAGGGAGAATATCTTAGTAACTTGCGATTCACTGATGATATTGCCTTGCTTAGCAACTCAGGGTCCAATTGCAATGCATGCTCACTGACCTGGACCGGCAAAGTAGAAGGGTGGATCTGAAAATTAATCTGCTGAAAACTAAAGTAATGTTTAACAGCCTAGGTTGGAACAAAACAGCAGTTTACGATAGGTAACGAGGCACTGGAAATGGTAAGGGAATACATCTACTTAGGGCCGGTACTGACCGCGGATCTGGATCATGAGACTGAAATAATCAGAAGAATAAAAATGGGCTGGGGTTCGAAATGTAAGGTTTGATAGCCGGGGAGCGTGGTGAGGGCTTTATTGGTTTCTTGAAGTAGGACAGCATCCTGGCGGCGGGTATGTTGGCGTAGGTATTGATTGAGTACCGGTTGTTTCTGGTGAAAGCCTCGGCAGTTCCATTGCCTAATGAGGGTGTCTTGATTAGTGTGAGCCATGATGGGAGGTGGTGGATGTCGCCATCAGCGTCCCGGGAGGGTCGCAGACGGGGGCGACATGGCTAGGAGGCGTGAGAATATGAATTTCCAGGTTGGTCACTCGTTGGACAATACCAATGAAGGCGTGCTGGATGGAGTCCAGTGCATGTTGCAAAGTGCTAATAATTGTTTGAAGTGAGATGAGCATGTCTTTAACTTCAGAGTGGACATGGCCCATGGCTCCATCTTGCAGGGCTCTCTTTTTGGGCGCGGGAGTCGTGGGGGCTTCCTGACTAGGGACAGGGGCGTTCCGAGTGATAGGTGCAGGGGCTGGTGTTTTCGATTGTTTGAGGTCTCTAAGCTCCTGCGTGAGTTTAGTTAGGAGACCGCGTAGGATGGCGTTCTCGAGATTAAGTTTAGCTACTTCTGGGTTATCTGATGAAAGAGGAGGGGAGGTGGCTTGTGTGTTGGTCATGTTACGCCCCTCTCGCGAGATGCCCTGGAGGGCCTCAGCGAAGCTCACCTTGTTGTTGTTGGTAGATGTGATGCGTGATGCCGATGCAGACCGGGATCTTGAGCGTTGTTGCCTGGATCTAGACGAGTTGTGGAGCGGGAACGGATCCTCCTTGACGGTGTGTGGGAGCGTGGCCTGGTTCTGGTGTTAAGGGCGGAGAGGTCGGCTTGTTGATAGGTGGCTTGGCTGGATGCTCGTCGTTCCCCGATACGATACGATAGAGGGATAATTTATTAGAAAGACAGCGAGGTCGTCCTGAGCTAGCATGCTGGGGCATGCTAATCTGCACAGGGGGAAAAGGAAAGGGTATAAAATCAAGGCTTTTCCGCCGCAAAGATGGATGACCAGCGGAGCTGTAAATGTAGTGGTAAGAAAACTTGTCTCAAACGCTTCATTGCACCACACATTGTCACTTAGTAACGATGGTCACAGTAGCTTTGTGGTCGCTATGATATACACTCATCGGCGTACTCGCAACTGCAGAAATTTTCTTTGATAATGTCAAATAGATGAATGTACACCACGGGGTGGTCGGTTGGGCCGGGTGGGTGTGGCATGGCAAGTGATATGTCTACAATACGAAACGCGTAAACCACTCCCTCTTCGGTCGCGACACATCTACATAGAAATCACCTACGACGACCAGAGTGGTAGTGTCATCGCAGAAACCGACGCAAAGTGAGTAGCCATGAACCTTTCGACATCGCTTTGGGACGCACTAGGCGATATATACACGGTAGATACCCCGATTCCGCCCTCCGTCTGTACGGTACACACGTCACCACACGCTTTAATATCTTCATCCTGCACCTGTCGTGGCCGCTTAGAGGCTGTGGTGTTGGGCTCCTAAACTCGAGGTTGTGGGATCGAATGCCGGCACGGCGGCCGCAATTTGATGGAGGCGAAATGCAAAAACGCCCGTGTACTGAGATTAAGCTCACGTTAAAGAAACCCAGGTGGTCCGAATTTCCGAATTCCCCACCTACGGCGTGCTTCGTAATCAGATCATGGTTTTGTCACGCAAAACCCCATAATTTAATTTTAAGCTTAATCCTGCGATCCCAGGACATACACGGTCGCACGCGTGTCCTGTCCTTTGCGTATCCGCGCGTGAATCCGCATGCCTGCCACACACGATTCCGGTGCAACCGTCAACTTGGTACAACCCATCCAAGTTTCCGAGTGGCACAACACGGCTATCTCACTGAGAACGGCATCTTGCGTGCGAGATCGACACCGTGACGGCCAAGGGAACAACTGTTCAACGCCACGAGTGCCAGCGAATGTGGCTTCCGAAGCATAGAGAGAGACAGACGCCTTGGTCACTGTCGGCAAGTGACCTTTTTCGCACAATACGTGACTTGCTTGTCACTCATTACAGGGCTATGAGCCATTGCATTGTTTTGCTTGCTTATGAAGGTATGAGCGCTTACTCGGGTACGAGCCATTGATGAAGATAGTTTTTATGTTCGGACACGAAAATTCTATGGCACCATGGCCATACACAGCTCCGATTTAAAAAAGTGTGATGAAAGATGATGATGAGGACAGAGAGTAGGAAAAAAAAGGAGGAAAGAAAGAACCACTGTTCTGAGTGACAAAGGAATAACTTCCTGCATGAAACGTGTACATAAAATGTCGGCTCACAGGCATCGCTAAAGCACACCGACTCGTTAATAGAATGGTGATTATTTGTCCTTATTTTCTATGATTTAGGCGTCCGTTATGTGCCACCGCCCATTCTTGGCCAATCTTGCAGAATGGGCATGTTCCACTGTGGTACAAGAGGTGCAGAATCCCTAAATGGTTCTTCATCCGTGTTGTACTTTTCTGCACATACACCTGTATGCACCATTCTGCCCTCGGCAAGCTTCGTATATCGCATTTGTCCTTATGACTGCGCTGTACATACGCCTCACACTGTCCATTCAGCTAATTCGGAGTCTACAATACGGCTTAGCACTTGACCGATACAGAGCACATATGAACCTGAACATTGTATGACAACAAAGTTGTGACCTTTATGGTGGATAAAGATTCCTTGAAGTTACACGTTGCAAAGGATGAAAGTAACAAATAAATCGGCAGCACGTTACACTTCAGTGACACGTGAAGGCGAAAGTCTGCTGCACACGTGGTAATGCATTAATTAATCCGATCGGAAGAGTTAAGACATCCTGCAAGACATAACATGCTGCAATGTGAAGTCAACGTATTGCACTGTAGGTCGATTTCCTCAATGACACATGCGAGCGTCTAAATCACTATCAAAAGGTCCTTTCATTATGTCTTTCCGTCCCTTTTCTTCCTTTCATTATTTCTTTCATTCTTTCCTACTTTGTCCTTGTACTTATGTTCGTTCTTTCTTTTGTTCTTTCTTGCGTTTTTTCTTGCATATTCAGCCATTATATCTTTGCTTGCTTACAAGGATATGGGCTATTCCTGATGTTCACATTTTTTCTTTCTTTCCTTCGTCCTTTTTTCTTTTCTGTCTTCATTCATATTAGCCATTGTATCTCTGCTTGCTTTCGGGGGTATGAGCCATTCCAGGTTATGTTATCTTTCTTTAGGATATAAGCCATTGCCACTGATGATATTTTCGTACCACCCCTAAACTTTTCTTGCATCACTGGAGTGACGCAAAAAGCATCACTGTCAGAGAGATGGCCACCACACTACTTCATTTGGCGCGAACACACTCTCCACGTCATTGTCCCACACCAGGGCTTGCCTAAAACCCCTCAATCTCCCAAAGTAGCGCCATTCACTTCTCTCCTCCTCCGCTCGGCGCGGCCTCGACGGTGGCGCCGCCGGCAGTGGGCCTGCCGTAGCAGACGGCGGCTAACACGCTACGGGAGGAAATCCGCGGAAAAGTTCGTTCGAGTCCTGCGTAGCAGTTTTTTCAATCTAGATCTTGCTTTGTCAGTCGGTAACTGGCCTTTAGAATGTCGTGTCGGATTTGCGGAAGAAATAGAGAAAAGCACCATTATTCAAGGCGCATTTAAGGCGTAAAGCGCGCGCACGTTGAAAGTTCGTGTTGCTGAAACACGACACAAGCACGCGGTGTGCTCAGACACGCGAGTAATTACCAGAGTTTCAGGTTTTGACAGCGCGAAAGTATGTGCACGTGGTTTCGTAGGTTAATTTACGTACCTGCAGGATGCTTTTGTTCGGCCGGCGCGTGAGAGATTCCGACTGTCTGCGGTCAGCAATGCCTGGCAGCAGGGCCGTTTCTGTTCCGCGCCTTTTACAGATGTACGTAGCTCATGCACAGGTTGTGGTGGCCATGAGCAACGTTTTCACACATAGGCGGTATAGATAATTTTAACAACTTACCAGCATATGAAATCGTTATTTATTTATTACAGTGCAAATGGTTAGAATTTGATAGAAAAGAAAGAAGGAACTTGATGGGACAACTGGAAAGAGGTTCAGAAAATAATTATCCCCCTCCCTCATTGGCACCAGCAACACTTTTGTTGAAGTGCTAATTTTATCTCTGTATACTACGTGCGTCTGTATTCTTTTGCGTTGTAAGTTTTCACAAGGAAGCAGTGTTGCGTTAACTGGAGCAGTCAAGGCACACAAGACAGAAGAAAAGTTGATTCTTGGGTTTTACATCCCAACACCACGATCTCATAAGGCACGCCATAATGGGGGCTCTGGATTAATTTTTTTTGCAGCTGGGGTTCTTTAACGCACCCCCAATGCACTGGACACGGGCCCGTTTTGACACGGGCGTCAAAAGAAGAGGTTGGAGGAGCCGTGTCACTTAACAAAGCCGCGCGTTCTTTGCCACTTGCTCGAAGTCAGCCCGCCCGATCTTGTGAATCCACACTTTTCTTCGTTTTGCGTTGCGCCCGGCGGATGGTAAAACAAAAAGCTTTTTGCCGTCACTGGGTCTGTTGTGGCAACCGTAGGCGCAGCAGCACGGCATCGCAATTAAGCACTCGGCCCTAACACATTGTATAAAACTACCGCGCTCCTTCAAACCGCCTGCCGTACTTCGTCGCGGAGGCCCAAAAATGGGGGTCGCAGGCCCAAGATTGGGGCTCGCAGCGCGCTGGAAAGAAAAGATATACAAAAGCGCGGCGCCTGCTCTGCGCCGGAAAGAAAAAAATATACAAAAGCGCGGGGCCCGCTTTCACGTGACACAGATTGGCCAATGGGGGAGCGGAGGAGGCTGGGGCTACAGGAGGAGGAAGCGCCTGGGTGAGCGGGGTGGCGGAAAGATCTAAGAATGGCGCCACTTTTGGAAAATTGAGGGGCTTTAGGCTTGCCAGGGATGTGGCTCCACCCATCGGCACAGTGGGGAACGTTCACAGATGGTTCCGGACACTCCCACTACGCGGCTGCACCCGTCCGCATCCGAGGACTGAAACACGAACAATCAGGGACACAACAGCTTTCGCCTTAAAACTGCACACATCGTCGTTAGTTGGGAAGCACGTAATTATCACTTTGCGAAAGCTTCGCTTCAGCATCGCGTTTAAGCGATGTGTACGTTGAATCCGAATATCTTTTAAGATCTAATTAGTTTCAGCAATTTTAGTTTCTGCGTTATATTTTTAAACTAGCCTACTAAACTCGCATTTCAAGTTTAAGTCTACTGTCTAATTACAGGTACACATATACAGAAAATGTCTTCATTTCAATATGCTTACGTGATCCATGGCCAATCTGCCAGAGGGGGTATGCGTCAGTGCCACATCAGGGTCTACTGGCGCGTGCAGGGGTTCCAAATCGAGCCATGCAGGTCGTCGCCCACGGCAGAAGCGGCAGCGGAATGCAGCGGCCACCGCTCGCAGCCGCCGCCAGGGCTACTACGGCTCAGCTTACTGCGCGACACTGGAGCTGCTGCAATAGACCCACCTTGTCAGCAGCCTTGGACCCAGTGTCGCGCCGGGACGAGCAGCCGTCGCCGCAGTGCCTGCAGAGGGTTCAGCGCGATCTCGCGGAATTCGCCCACCATCCACCGCCGGGTGTGTTCATCGAGCCCGAGGAGGAGGACATCACCACCATCCACGCCATCATTGTCGGGCCCGAGGGTACGCCTTACGAAGGGGGCTTCTTCCACTTCTTGCTCAAGTGTCCTAGGGACTATCCCGTCGTACCTCCGCTGGCACGAATTATAACAACGGACTCCGCACGAGAAGCCTTCAACCCGAATCTCTGGTCGAATGGTAAGGTGTGCCTAAGCATCTTGGGCACTTTTCCGGGACCACAATGGAGTTCTGCGCATTCTCTCAAAAGCGTGCTGGTTTCGATCCAGTCGCTGCTTAACGAGAATCCCTTGGCTAGCGAACCTGGAATTGGGCACTTGGTCGGGCATTGGCTCGGAAGGCTGAGTGGCTACAACGACAACCTGCGCTACCAGACCCTCAGGGTCGCGGTGTGCGACGCCGTCGAAGCCTGCCTCCTCGGCACAGCTCCGTATCCGCCGCCCCTGAGGGAGACAGTGCTGGCGCACTTCGCCGAGAACTATGCAAAGTACGAAAAAGCAGTCAGTGACCCCCACGGTTCATCGTTCCTGTGGACTGTGCTCGGTACTTTGACTGGCGAGTCCCAACTGTACAAGGCACTGCTCCCGCGAATGCAACACTTCTACGGTCACTACAAACACGGTTTTCCCCTCGCAGCTGCGGTCAAGGCTTCGATGGCTGAACGATCTGCGCAACGCTCTCATCTCTACTTTAGATACCTCCTACCAGCATTCTTGGACCCAGTGTCGCGCCGGCACGAGGAGCCGTCGCCGCAGTGCCTGCAGAAGGTTCAGCGCGATCTTGCGGAATTCGCCCACCATCCACCGCCGGGTGTGTTCATCGAGCCCGAGGAGGGGGACATCACCACCATCCACGCCATCATAGTAGGGCCCGAGGGTACGCCTTACGAAGGGGGCTTCTTCCACTTCATGCTCAAGTGTCCTAGAGACTATCCCGTCGAACCTCCGCTGGCGCGCATTATGACAACAAACTCCGGACTAGTAGGCTTCAACTCGAATTTCCGGTACAATGGTAAGGTGTGCCTCAGCATCTTGGGCACCTCTCCGGGACCACAGTGGAGTTCGGCGCATTCTCTTGAAAGCGTCCTGGTTTCAATCCAGTCGCTATTTAACGAGAATCGCTTGGCTAGCGAACCTGGATTTTGGCACTTGGTCGGGCATTGGCTCGGAAGGCTGAGCGGCTACAACGACAACCTGCGCTACCAGACCCTCAGGGTCGCGGTGTGCGACGCGGTCGAAGCCTGCCTCCTGGGCACAGCTCCGTATCCGCCGGCCCTGAGGGAGACAGTGGTGGCGCACTTCACCGAGAACTATGCAAAGTACGAAAAAGCAGTCAGCGACACCCACGGTTCGTCGTTCCTGTGCACTGTGCTCGGTACTTCGATTGGCAAGTCTCAACACTACAAGGCACTGCTCCCGCGAATGCAAGACTTCTACGGTCACTACAAACACGGTTTACCACTCGAAACTGCGGTCAAGGCCTCGATGGCTGAACGATCCGCGCAACCCTGTGCTCCATTCTTTGAAACCCCCCTACCAGCAATTGTGGACCCGGTGTCTCGCCGTCACAAGGAGCCGTCGCCGCAGTGCCTGCAGAAGGTTCAACGCGACCTCGCAGAACTTGCCCGCCATCTACCACCGGGTGTGTTCATCGAGCCCGAGGAGAAGGACATCACCACCATCCACGCCATCATAGTCGGGCCCGAGGGTACGCCGTACGAAGGGGGCTTCTTCCACTTTGTGCTCAAGTGCCCTCGTGGCTATCCTGTCGAACCTCCGCTTGCGCGCATTATGACAACAAACTCCGGCCTAGTAGGCTTCAACTCGAATTTCTGCAAGAATGGTAAGGGTTGCCTCAGCATCTTGGGCACCACTCCGGGACCACAGTGGAGTTCGGCGAATTCTCTCGAAAGCGTGCTGGTTTCGACCCAGTCGCTGCTTAACGAAAACCCCTTGGCTAGCGAACCTGGAATTGGGCACTTGATCGGACATTGGCTCGGAAGGCTGAGCGGCTACAACGACAACCTGCGCTACCAGACCCTCAGGTTCGCGGTGTGCGACGCGGCCGAAGCCTGCATCCTGGGCACAGCTCTGTATCCGCCGGCCCTAAGGAAGACAGTGCTGGCGCTCTTTGCCGAGAATTATGCAAAGTACGAAAAAGCAGTCAGCGACCCCCACGGTTCGTCGTTCCTGTGCACTGTGCTCGGTACTTTGACTGGCGAGTCCCAACAGTACAAGGCACTACTCCCGCGAATGCAAGATTTGTACGGTCGGGTGCCGAAGAAGAACGCTTGTTCCGCCCAGAAAGAAACATGACAGCACGAGGTCAGCGTGGCGAACGCGATTGTATATTGTGCATGGTTGCGATGCCTTCGTCCCATCGAAATTTAAAAATTTAAGCAGAAACTGTCCTTCGATCATCATGATTAAAATCATACGAAGTATATATCATGCGAAGCATTTCTGAAAGGTATAGAGGACGCAAATGTATCGGCAAACTATATTTCTGAAGTGATATTCTTGAGCGCTTTGTTTGACGCTTGTTCAGCCGCATGTATGCCAGCCCTTATGGATAGTAGCGGTGTATGCAAGCTGAAATACGAGACGTGCTCGTAAGCGGCTAGAACGACCCCGATGGCGAACACGTGGTCGGCGACACTGCCATGTCGCGTAGCAGTGGCGTAGCCAGAAATTTTGTTCGGGGGGGGGCTACGCCACTGGCCCAATATATATATATATATATATATATATATATATATATATATATATATATATATATGTACATATACATATATATATAGCTGCACCTTGCAGCTCAGCCTCCTCCTCAACAGGAAGCTTTAGCTCGGGTGCTACTATTTAAGTACATGTAGAAGGGGAATTCGCTTTTCCCTGCAACCACTTCACCAAATTTGAGGAGGTTTGTTGCATTTAAAAGCAAATGTTTAAGTCTCGTGACTACTGGCTTGGAATTTTTCATTTAGGTGGTCAATTATTTATTAAAAATTGGCCAAAATTAAAAATTTTCAGAAAACGAAACTATCAAGTTTAAAACTCCGTGACTCAACAATGAAAAATATTATCACAATTCCGTGAATTGCACCTAATAGTAGATCTACAGCGGACAAAATAGATATGTTACACATGAATCTAAAAAAATTTAGTATTGTGGAAATACGGCTTTTGCAGAACCCTTGTACACAACGTAACCAATTCACGTAAGATACAAATTGACACAGCAAACTTGTCCGCTTTGACTGTCATAATAAATGCCGTTTACAGAACCACAATATCTGTTCTTCATGCATAGCTATTAGTTTGTAAACGCCGTGCTTCTATTTTTTCAAACTTTCGAATTTTCCAAAATATTTTAAACAAAATTCAGGCCCTAAATCGAAGTTCTGTTTCCAACAGACACTAGGATTTAAACGTTCTCTCTCAAATGCAACCAATTTCAATTGAAGTGATTAGCAGGATTATCTCAGAAAAGCATTTCTGCGTTTTACAAGTATTTGAATAGGCCGCGTCGGATTGGGCCCAAGCTAAAGCTTCCTCTTACACAATTTATCGAGGGATCAAATACATGAATAATAACTGCATTGTCATTGCCAAAGATGCTGCAAACGAATTCTTGAAAGCTACGCACTGTAAATACAAATAAAATATGTATTTTTTCATTAAATATTGTACTCGTATGTGCCAAATATTGTGCCCAACATAACTGACGTCAATGCTTCCATGTTTTTGTCTATTTATTAAGTAAAGAAAATATCACACGAACTTTAGAACTACGTCAGTTCGAAACCAGGAAAGCAGTGCATGCCGCTGATATGAAAAATTAAAAGGCAACGAACTAAACAAGTTGAGGACAAATATGTTAATGAAACTTTGTCATTCAAGAACCGTGCTTACATTCTTGTATATGTGCAATGGCCAGTGAAAAATCTCAATGACGCTGTCGTTTGTTCCAATGTATTACGCAGGAGTAGCTGTTCCTTGTCGTGTATCGTGAGTAATTGCACCGAAGTTATAGTTGCGACAGAGAGCACGTATAAAAAGCAGGAGTTCTTCAAGATATATGAGGGCAAGTCACTTGAATGAGCCAACAACGGGGTACATTATTTAAAAGTAGTCTTCATGAGAATTTAGACATTTGTCCTATTGACTAACGAGTTGCGTGATTCCCGTCTTATAAAATTTCTTGGGTTGCTGCTTCAAAAAGTCTGTATCTGGTTCCCTTGAGCTGTTTTTTCGGTTGCCCCAAAATGTAGAAGTCGCAAGGTGACAGGTCTGAGCTGTATGGCGGGATTTTGAACCACTTGAACTTGGCCAGTTTTGTATTAACCGCATAAGCGACGTGGGGACAGGCATTGTCGTGGAACAAGATGACCCCATTCGTCAATTTTCCACGTTGTTCGTTCTTGATTGCGACACGCTGCCGTTCTGGCGTTTTACAATATCGGAAACAATTGATAGCCTCTCAAGATTTAGCAAATTCTATCAGTAATGGACCCTGTTGGCCTTTACGTTCTTTGGGCGTGGTAAATTCGAATGTTTCCACTGTAAGCTTTGCCGTCGTGTTTCAGGCTCGTAGTAGTGGCACCAATGTTCGTCCCCGATCACAGTTGCAAACAAGAAGTCGTCATGCTCATTGTGATACCCGATCAGATGAGTCAAGGCAGCGCGAAACTGCTCCGTCTTCTCGCGATGGATAAAAATCTTGGGGATCCATTGCGTACCAAAGAGCCGATAACCGAGAAGCTCATGAATTATGGCGTGAACGGAACCGTGACTGATGTTCAGACGGTCTGCCAGTTCATCGACGCTTATCCTCCGTTCTTGTTGCAGCAGCTCATGAACCTTTGAAATTGTGTGGGGGGTGATTGCACGATGGTTTTGGCCCGGCCTTGGAATGTCTTTGCAACGTCCTTTGAACCGTTTGCTCCAACGCTTCACAGTGGTCAATGAAATGCGGTGTTCAACGTACACGGCAGTCATATGGTGATTAATTTCTGTTTTGGAAACACCATCAGCTGTCAAAAACTTCGCGACACCGAGCTGTTCAACTTTTGAAGTGTCCATTATGTGACGCAATTATATTCAACTGAGTGTATGAGAGCATTAAAGAACATTTATCTTCACACCTGCGTGTCACTTTTGTAAATGAGACATACCGTTCTCCTACGCGCATGCCTCGCAGATAATGAACCGAAGCATTATTGCGCGGTTAGGGTAGGCTCACTTTCATTTGACTCGCCCTCGTACATTAGAAATGCAAAGATACAATGGGATATGCAAATGCGAAAATACGGCTTGATAAAGGACAAAAAAGTGTCACTGGAAACAAAGTTCACTGCATGTATACACAAAACTTCGCAACAAGATATTCAAGTATACGTATAAGTCTCCAATGAGTCTATGTATGTAAGAAGAAGTAACTGTATATAATGCGTCAAACAAGGCAAATAAACATGTTGCACAATCATAGATTCACAGAATCCTAGATTCCACCCCCATTCTATCCACTCCCCCCGATGTATTGCGCGCGACGGAAGGCAGCGCGCTTGCTCCCCGCTTTTCTCCTTTGCGCACACAAGACTGAGCCACCATCGTCGGTTCAACCATTCCACCTCCCCTCCTACGCTTTCGCTCGCACATACAGCATGCAGCGCGTGGTCACGATGGTATCGCCCTTGGACTGGACTCCGAAACATGAGGGCGATGGCAGGAATGCGCCTGGAGTGTCCATATAATTGCTTTCGCAATAATATAATAAACGTATCCGGCAACTGAAGCGTCCCGTCGCCCATTACTTTCCGCAAAATAAGTATCAAAATCGAACTTTCACCATGCGACAATTCCCTGCGCCGCAACAATGTATTTTTTTTTTCTGTGAGGCGGAGGCACCGAAATGAAAAAAACAAAAAACAGGAAAGTATGTTGGCCAGAATCTAATGCCTACTTCGGGCACCTAATGGGGCTACGGAAGGAATACCGAAGAAAACATGAGACGCTTGGTCCACTGAGAACCATACGCATACTGCTCAGTATCCTACAGCGGCGAAACAAGACTTTCCGGAAAGGTTCCGCTCAAGGAATGCGGTGCAATCCTTCGAGTCCCCACAGTAATGCGGCGAGCGACCATTGTTTTTTTTTTTCTCGTCTGCTAGCCAGAAAGCGTCCAAAACTCTGTCCGGTGAAAATCCACTCGGCCAGAGCAAACCGAACGCACACCGAAGTGTACCGCATGGTGGTCGGGGCCATGCGAGAAAAACGTATGCGCTCTGGCTGGCTCTGGCAGCCCGCGGGTAGGGTAGCCAGAACAAAAAAAAAATTGAAGAGGCGTAATGTGTCTTCGCGAATAAAAGTCAAAGTAGAAAAATACATAAGAACGTTGTTACTTTGGCTGGCTTTAGTGTCTTGACATGGATCTTCTGGCGTAGGTAAAAAAAAATGTTGATATTTTTTTATGTGACATGACGGCACAAATGAACCACCCCAACGCTTCGTCTCATTAGACCTCGCTGCCTGCTTTGTCAACTCGTCTGCTAGTGTGTTGATTTGGCTTGTCTCGTCGTATGTTCCGGTGTAGACTTTAGAAAAGTCAATAGACTTTGGCGTCAAATGTTTATAACAATATTAAACCCACAAATTTCCGCAATTGAAAATCTAAAGCACAACTTTGGAAATGTCAATGCACCTTTCACATCAAGAGCTTATGAGATTTATACCAATAAAGTTTCGCAATTTATATCCATGCGCTCCATAGATTCCGTGGCCTCAGGGAGATGCCGCGGCGAGCCCGCTCACCATCAAAGCGCCCCTGAAACTTTGTGCTCGGATGAGACTGCTTGGCGTTATGTGACTCCTGGTGTATGGGCGTTGCCATGAAATCCAGCCTGAGTTTGCAACCTTCGCGGTTAAATGCCTTTTCGAGCGCCAAAAAGACATTCTAGACAAAATCCGGAGTGATTTCCGGCGCCGGGGACCGCTTTGGTCGGCGGTGCATGGACAGCACGAAAAAATTTCGGGGGGGGCTGAAGCCCCATAAGCCCCCCCCCCTGGCTACGCCCCTGTCGCGTAGTCGTGTTTCGGTTCGTGGTATTCAGCGGGAAGCAAAACACTTCCTCGATGTAACGTGGCAACCACTGGTTTACCGGTCTTGAATGTAAATATACAAACAACCTACACAGGGCGAAGAACGAAAATACACTCCGTGTGTGTTGCTACGTTTACAACTTTGCATCCAAACCCTACACGTGCAGTTCTGTAGCTCTAACAAATGTAATTTTCATAACTGTATTATTCGTTGTTGGCCCAGAGTTAGACATCGTAAACACCGCGCTTCCATGTTTATGAAGCTTGCCATTTTCGGCGATTCTTGTGGAAAAGTGGGAGGTGCCGAATCAAATTCCTCCTTCCAACATTTGCTCTAATCAACTTTCTCTCTGAAATCTAACGTACTTTATTTAAGTTGGTTGTCTCAGTGCGAGAGTCTGCGTTTGACACGTATTTGAAGAGGCAAACTGGTGTTGGGCCTGATCTAAACCTTCTGCAGGGACCATGCTAAGCTTAAGTTTATCGACTGACAAAATGCTAAAATGAGCGTCTGGTTCATAACAGAGGCCGCACACAGTGTCGTCGTCGTCGTCGTCGTCGTCGTCGTCATCATCATCATCATCATCAGCCTGGTTACGCACACTGCAGGGCAAAGGCCTCTCCCATACTTCTCCAACTACACCGGTCATGTACTAATTGTGGCCATGTTGTCCCTGCAAACGTCTTAATGTCATCCGCCCGCATAACTTTCTGCCGCCCCCTGCTACGCTTCCCTTCCCTTGGAATCCAGTCCGTAACCCTTAATGACTATCGGTTATCTTCCCTCTTCATTACATGTCCGGCCCATGCCCATTAGCTTTTCTTGATTTCAACTAAGATGTGATTTACCCGCGTTCGTTCCCTCACCCAATCTGCTCTTTTCTTATCCCTTAACGTTACACCCATCATTCTTCTTTCCACAGCTCGTTGCGTCGTCCTCATTTTCAGCAGAACCCTTTTCATAAGCCTCCAGGTTTCAGCCCCATACGTGAGTACTGGTAACACAGAGCTGTTATACACATTTCTCTTGAGAGATAGTGGCAACCTGCTGCTCATGATTTGAGAATGCCTGCCAAACGCACCCCAGCCCATTCTTATTCTTCTGCTTATTTCAGTCTCACGATCCGGATCCGCCGTCACTACCTGCCCTAAGTAGATGCATTCCCTTACGACTTCCAGTGCCTCGCTGCCTATTGTGAATTGCTGCTCTCTTCCAAGACTGTTAAACATTACTTTAGTTTTCAGCAGATTAACTTTCAGGCCCACTCTTCTGCTTTGTCTCTCCAGGTCAGTGAGCATGCATTGCAATTGGTCTCCTGAGTTACTAAGCAAGGCAATATCATCAGCGAATCGCAAGTTGCTAAGATATTCTCCATCAACTTTTATCCCCAATTCTTCCCACTCCAGGTCTCAGAATACCTCCTGTAAACGTGCTGTGAATAGCATTGGAGAGATCGTATCTCCCTGTCTGGCGCCTTTCTTTATTGGGATTTTGTTGGTTTCTTTGTGGAGGACTATACGGTTACTGTGGAGCCGCTATAGATATCTTCCAGTATTTTTACATATGGCTCATCTACACCCTGATTTCGTAATGCCTTCATGACTGCTGAGGTTTCGACTGAATCAAACACTTTTTCGTGATCAATGAAAGCTACATATAAGGGTTGGTTATATTCCACACATTTCTTTATCCCCTGATTGATAGTGTGAATATGGTCTATCGTTGAGTAGCCTTTACGGAATCCTGCCTGGTCCTTTGATTGACAGAAGTCTAAGGTATTCCTGATTCTATTTGCGATTACCTGAGTAAATAATTTGTAGGCAACGGACAGCAAGCTGATCGGTCTATAACTTTTCAAGTCTTTGGCGTCCCCTTTCTAATGGATTAGGATTATGTTAGCGTTCTTCCAAGATTCCTGTACGTTCGAGGTCATGAGGCATTGTGTGTATAGGGTGGCCAGTCTTTCTAGGATAGTGTTCCCTCCATCTTTCAACAAATCTGCTGTTACCTGATCCTCCCCAGCTGCCTTCCCCCTTGGCATAGCTCCCAAGGCGTTCTTTACCTCTTCCGGCGTTACTTGTCGGATTTCAAGTTCCTCTAGACTATTCCCTCTCACCTTATCGTCGTGGGTGTTACTGGTACTGTATAAATCTCTATAGAACTCCTCAGCCACTTGAACTATCTCATCCATATTAGTAACAATATTGCCGGCTTTGTCACTTAACGCATACATCTGATTCTTGCCTATTCCTAGTTTTTTCTTCACTGCTTTTAGGCTCCCTCCATTCCTGAGAGCCTGTTCAATTCTATCCATATTATAGTTCCTTATGTCAGCTGTCTTACGCTTGTTGATTAACTTCGAAAGTTCTGGCAGTTCTATTCTAGCTGTAGGGTTAGAGGCTTTCATACATTGGCGTTTCTTGATCAGATTTTTCGTCTCCTGCGGTAGCTTACTGGTCTCCTGTCTAACGAGGTTACCATCGACTTCTATTGCGCACTCCTTAATGATGCCCATACGATTGCCGTTCATTGCTTCAACACTAAGGTCCTATTCCTGAGTTAAAGCCGAATACCTGTTCTGTAGCTTGATCCGGAATTCCTCTAGTTTCCCTCTTACCGCTAACTCATTGATTGGCTTCTTATGTACCAGTTTCTTCCGTTCCCTCCTCAAGTCTAGGCTAATTCGAGTTCTTACCATCCTATGGTCACTGCAGCGCACCTTGCCGAGCAGGCAAGTGATCGTACAGTGGTTAGTACCTAGTACCTTGCGTTGTGCACACGGTGTAGTCCACAGCAAATGTTATGAACACGACGGTGCACAACCACGCAGGAGCTCATTTACCTTAAACGCGTTTTTTGACATTTGCTGTCTGGTAACACGGCTTGTTTTCAATATCTCCACGATTTGCTTCAGAATGAAATGTAGCATTTCTTAAGGTTGTGGGGATTTGGGGGATTCGACGCGCCATTGCGCGGGCGCATTTCACCCACGTTCTGCAATCCTTAAGCTACGTCGTCCTCGCTCCGAACCAGTTTCGGCGGTGGCGCTCCACTCACGGTGGTTCGCGGTGAGGGCGGAGCTAGTGACGTCACGGAGCGGCCCTGGTTGCTACTGCCGTGACAGTAGCGACTCTCTTGCTCCTTGGGACGGCGCCCGGTACGTACATGCTTTCTCTCGTCGGCCGACACCTTTGTGACTAGGACTGAGCTCACGCGCGGTGCCTTTGCCCGTGCGGGGAGCGCGTACCTCGTGTTGTTTCTATCCCGACGCTAAGCCGGAGAACGGGTGCCTAGTGCTCGCGCGAGGTCGTACCACGCCGAGCCGCACTCATCCGGAGGCCCAAGCCGAAGGAGATTGCCCGAGCTCTCGCGAGTTGGCCCATCGGTTATCGCGAGAACGAGTAGCATAGCCGCCGGGACTTTTCCTAGCGGCGTGTCCCAGCTTGAGCCTCTGCTCTCGCAGCGACGTGCTACAGGCGCCCCAAACTGTATTTTTCGCCCTTGGTGCGGGACTCCTTTGGTTCCCCGCCGTCACGGGACCGGGCGTTCGTGCAGTGTTGGGTGCCATTGGAGACAATAAACGGTTTCCGTCATCTTAGGGCAATACTGTGTTCTTGCGTGCGTCGCTCGGTAGCACCTTGTGGCCTGAGCTCGCGCGCAGCGGCGCTAGAGGCTGACGGCTGACGCGGCCCTGTGGCTCGCTAAGCTCGAACCCGCGGTGGTCGGTACTCCCGTGAGACCCGAAGACCCCCACATGGTGGGAATGTCGCGGTGGCGCATTAATTTTATTGCGATAGCAACTATATGGACAGTCATAGCGTATTTTGCCGTCGCCATCCCCCGCTGCCGCCGTGAGGTTCTGTATGAGTGAAAGCGTGTGAGGGTGAGCTGGCGAACGCGGTTCAATAGACAGTTTTAGTATGGCGTAAAGCAGCAAACGCAAAGAGCTAGCGTTAACGTTGCGTGCACGACACTGCGCATGCGCTATACGTAAACGGTGCTGGAGCTCTTACGTACGTACGCTATTTTCGAGATTTAGCGGTGTACGCTAACGCACGCAAGGGGAGCCTTACGTACGGCGACATGGCGGCGCCAGTGAAGTGAGAGCAGCCCGCTTCGGATCTATCGAGTCGTCCGCCTGCACTGCTCGGCTCATTCGTTCCCCACTAATGCTCTTGTTTGCTTTAGATTTGTGTGATGATGCTTCGACAGTGGCGCACAGGTGACAAATGGGAGTTGTTTACGATATACGTTCTCGATTAGCGGCGCAGTAGGCTTAACGAGAGGGTTTGCTAATGTTTGCTCATGTTTGCTGTATCCGCCTCGAGATGGCGCCCAAGTGTATTTCGCTCTTTCGCTTGGTGTAAAGCCGCATGTCAAGCCGATGCATGTCACGTTTTCCGCGGCAAAACACAGCAGTGTGGTCGGTGCTGTGGTCACAATGCGTGTGCGTTTTACCAACGACGACGATATGAACCTCGTGAAGGAGGTTTTCGCCTTGAACCTATTCGGACGGACGTCAAGATGGGCGTCCGTTGCAAAAAAGTGGAAAGAAGTGGGAAATCCGCTTTCGGGAAGCGAAATTGCCGGCGAATCGTCCCCTCCGCAATGGCTTCGATGTTGAGTAGATCTTGAGGACACGTAGAACCTGCGCGGTCGCTCTCATTCCCGAAGCATGAGGGCGTCTATGTCATCCCAACTTAAAAAGGACACGTAATATGGGTCCCACAGAACACTCGATCGCGGCATGCCAAGAATAATCGGTGTGTTTCGCGACTCTTGACAAAACAACACTCAAACCAAACACCTACATGCGTAATTAACGCAGCGACTGTGGCTTTCGATAAGCTTGAGTTAGGGACACACTTGTGGATTCGGCATTGGATACGCTCGACATTTCGTGTGGATTTGGCTTTCCAGTACTTTGTGTTTTTACATCTAGATGGCGCTGTATTTGTTTGCGTTAACGTAGACGCTTTTCTCCGTTCCGCTTTACTAAAACACTACCTTGTGCCGCGCAGTGCAGTCTTTCTTTGCGTTAGCGTTGCGTCGCACGCTAACGCTAACGCAAGCATTTTACGCTATACTAAAGCTGTCTAACCTCGCGTGCGCGAGGGAGGAACGGGGCCCGGATGCATGCTCTCTCCTGTGGGGCGCGACGCAATGGGTATCAGGAGAAGGAGGAGGGGCGTTCTTCTCCGGCGGCTGCCAGGGTGTCTCGATGTCCTCCTCGCCCGCCGCTCAGTACAAAGTGGAGGCATTGCGGCGTTGTAGTAGTGGAGAATCGCGGACGTTGTAGTAGACGCCTTTGGCGGACGCCGTAAGGACGCGGTGCCAGCGCTCGTGTGTCTTGAAAGCAATGTGCGACGTGGCCAAAGTGCTTGCACGCGCGGGCCTAATCTTCAAGACGATCTGCGATGTTTGCAGAGTGCGCGTAGTGCCGGTAGCTTCGTATGCCCTGTGCTTTCGACGTTTCGTTCGCGTTGAAGCAGCAAATGCATGGAGGTCAATATGCTCGCGGTGCTGCAGCGCTTCCCAGCTCCCACCGTTTCCACAGACAGTTTCCGGTGTCATTGAGCGAGATGTGCTCATGTTTGCCTGTGCGCTCGTGAAACTGTGCTGGTTAATTTAGTTTAAACACGTTGACGGGCTAGTTGTTTGAATCCATGATAGAACTGGTAAGCGTGACTGAAAAAAAGACCTAGAAAGAAGCAGACACGCCAGGACAGTGCTGCCTCTGTGTGTCTGTTTCTTTCTACGTCCGCTTACACCTTCTATCATTGATAATTTAGTTAGTAAGCGAATGTTTACAAGTTTATACGGCCGATAAAACTACTATACTTACTTCGTACAACTATCTACTAATTTGCTACCGCAATCGGTGCTTCGCCTCTCGGCTGTAACTGCGAATTTTTTACGTAGTCAAATTTTGCTTGTTAAAGACTGCGGAAAACATGATGTGCCATTCTGGTAGTGGTAACTTAAAATATTTGGTGCAAATATACACTCGTGCGAGGGTCGCCATTTCATATTGAAGCGACAGCTTTAAGGGCCCTGTTATGCAAGAAATCTGGCGTCGTCGGCGTTGTTCGTGTGCGAAAACTCGCGATGGATGTAAGGAATTATTACAATGCCTTAACAGGTCAAAGAACGTTCGCATTGACGCCAGATGTCAAAGGGGGGTTCCTGTAACAACAGAAAGTAATTGAGCTGAAAAAAAAAATTGGTGTTTAGGTGAAAATCGTCAGGGGCGTAGCCAGGGGTGGGGGGAGGCTTATGGGGCGTCAGCCCCGCCCCCCCCCCCCTTGACATTTTTGCGTGCTGTCATGCACCGCCATCGAAAACAACCCCGGCGCCGGAAATCATCCTGGGTTTTGTCCGGAAGGTATTTTTCATGCTCGAAAAGACGTTTCGGCGCGAACATTGCGAACTCGGGCTGGGTTTCGTAGCAATGGCCATGCACCTGGAGTCACATAATGCAAGGAGCCCCATCCGAGCAAAGTTTCAGGCATCGTCGCGGCATCTCGCAGAGGCCACGGGATCTACGGAGCGCATGGATTTCAATTTCGAAACTTTCTCGGCATAAACTTCTCATAAACTTTTGATGCAAAAGGTGCATTGACATTTCTAAAATCATACATCGGACCATACAGTGAGACACGCCAAATCAACACACTATCAGACAAGTTGACAAAGCGTGCACGTAGCGAGGTCCGATGAAACGAAGTGTTGTGGTGGTTCATTTGTGCCGTCATGTCACAGAAATGAATATCATTATTTTTTTTCACCTGCGCCAAATATAGATAGAATAAACTTTATTTTCAACGGATAAGATGATCTACCACCCCCCCCACCCCCCAACACGCAGGTCAGAGGGAGGGTGCCGCCGGCTCAGATGCAGGCTGGGAGGTCTTGGGTCCCAGCAGCCTCTTCAGCCAGTTGGGCGAGCCGGAGCTGGCGCTCAGAGTCCGAGCTGCGCAGCAGGGTCTCCCATCTATCACCTATATTGCGTGTCCACCCCCCCTCCGGGAGAATACGGGCATTCTCATATTATGTGGTCGACGGTCCCTCTCACCCCATAAAGATTACACCTATCGCTGCTGGCCTCGGGGAACATGTGGTTCGCCATAACCGGGTGCGGATACGTATAAGTTTGCAGTCGTCTCCACGCGACTGCTTGTCTGATGTTTATTTACGGGTCTGGAGGGGATACCAATCTACGATACAATCGATAATGTTGCGTCGTCTCTCCATATTTTAGCATGCTGCCCTCTCCGCTCCCTCGGTCATCGAGCGGCCCCGTAGCGGCTCGGCGGTAGAGGTCTCGAGCCAGCTCGTGGGCCGCCTCGCTGCCGGGGACGGCTTCGTGTGCCGGAGTCCAAGTTATTTGAATTTTTTCTATTTAACGTTCTCTGGCCTAGGATTCTAACCGCTTAGGGCGAAATCATTCCCTTGCTAAAATTTTGTATGGCAGTTTTGCTGTCACTGATCACAAATTTCGCGTTCGTTCCAGCGCAAGCTTACGCGATCGCAATTTCCTCGGCAACTTCTATGCTCTGTCCGCGCAGAGGGGCAGATGTCACGGGATTACCCCGGCCGCTGACGGCCGTTGCCACCGCAAAACCGCCGCCACCTCCCACCGCATCTACACAGGCCACCTCATGTTCCGAAATTTCGCCGAATCTAATTTGTAATGCTTCGGCTCGTTTTTGCCTCCTACCTTTGTTATGTTCTGGGTGCGTGTTTTTTTGGCAGGTGGGGGGGGGGGGGGGATAATAAGATTTTTTTCTGACTTCCCTATCTACCTCCACCTTTTGGGTGGGGCCTCTATTCAGATTTCTTCCAACTTTGGTCAATATGGTTCTTCCTGCCCTCGTGGCACTAAGTCTCATGTTCGCACCGCTTCCGCCAGTTCTGCACATGTGTTGTGCGTCCTTAGAGCCATCAGTCTCTCTGTTGATGCGCATATGGGCAGTCCCAGCGCTGTTTTTACGCATTTTCTCATTAGAGAATCAATCTTTGCTCTTTCCACCGCTTTCAAATCGAGATATGACTTTGCGTAGCTCACCCGGCTGAAGATGTACGCCTGTATTAGTTTGATCAAATTTTTCTCCTTTAACCCACGGCCTTTGCTGGCCATCCGCCTAATTAGGCTCAGGATCTGCATCTCGTGATTCTGCAGCCTCTTGACGGTCTCGACATTATGGCCGTGTGACTGGAGAATCAGGCCCAAGATTCTTATTTGCTCGACTATTGGCACCTCCTTACCCGCCACTTTAATTATTATCTCCGATGGCGCCTTGCAGCTTAAGTGCTTCGGATTGTATATAAACAATTCCGATTTCTGCGGCGAGCTCGCTAGGCCTCTCTCGGCCGCGTAATCGACTATGATGTCGGTGGCGGCCTGTAGCAGGCTTTCGACGGCCGAATCACTTCCCCGGTTGGCCCAGAGGGTGATATCCTTGGCACATATACTAAATTTTGCCAATTGCTCGGGCAGTTCCCTCATAGCCACGTTGTAGAGTAGGGGAGAAAGCACTGATCCCTGGGGCGTACCCTTACTCCCTAGCTCCATTATGAGGGATTCCAGCGGTTAGAACTTCATGCAGGCAGTTCTTCCCGTCAGGAAGTCCCTGATGCACCGATATGTCCTGGTACCTACCTTAATCTTGTTCAACCCTTCCAGGACCGCCGCATGCTTGACGTTGTCGAAAGCCTTCATGAGGTCCAGCCCCAGAATTGCTTTTGCATCTTTAGACCCTAATATATCATGTTTGATTTGGAGCATGACATCCCGCGTACGCAAGTGAAGTCGGAACCCGACCATCTCATGCGGCCACAGATCGCTCTGCTCAATAAAGCCCATCAGTCTGGTCTGGACGACGTGCTCCATCAATTTCCCCACGCATGAAGTTAAGGAAATTGGCCGTAAGTTTTCCAATTGCGGAGACTTCCCGGATTTCTGTATTAAGATAATGCCTGCCGTCTTCCACTGTTGTGGGACCTGGCCTTTATCCCAACATTCGTGCATGTACTCCGTTAGATACCTAATGGAGTCATCGTCTATGTTCCTGAGCATTTTGTTCGTTACTCCGTCAGGGCCCGGAGCCGACTTCGTTTTAACTCTTACAATCTCTGCCCACACTTCCGCTTCTATGATTGGGGCGTCCAAAGCATCCACAACAGGACACCAAAGGCAGCAAAGGTAACTACACTTCTTATTTATTTTTTATACTTTGACTTTTATTCGCGAGGACACATTCAGCTTCTTCAATTTCTTGTTCTCGCTACCCGCGGACTGCGAGACACAGCCAGAGCGCAGGCCTTTTTCTCGTGTTGCCCCGACCACCGCGCTGCGCACTTCGGCACGCGTTCGTTTTTCTCTGGCCAAGTTGATTTTGGCCTGGCAGAGTTTTGGACGTTTTCTAGCTAACAAATGAGAAAAAAACTGGCTGTGGCTTAGCTAACGTTAAGCCCAGGATGCGAAGCATACTAGCCTTTTTTTTTTAACTAGACAGCGTTAAGGAGCTCGTGTCGCAGAAAAGCCGGTGTCGTCGGCGTCGGCTCAGGCATGCGGCGCTTGCTCAGGCGCACATTTCGTTGTCGCGCCGAACGCTGCGTTGCTCGACGCTCACCGCGTCCGAAGCGGGGCGCGTAGTCGCTGCGCCGTAGCAAAGCCACCTAGAAACAGTCTCTGTAGCACGCCGCAACCTTCGCTTCTCATTCCAACGAGCAGCTCTGTCTCCAGGAGGCATCTCACCTCGTGAGTGTCTAGCAGAGGCAAGCGCAGCTGCTTATATACCGCCGCGACGCCGCGAGCGACGGCGCGAGTTGGAGCCCCGTTTCTCCTCTGTCATGACGTCACGGTGTCACGTGGTATTGAAGGCGACACCGCCGCGCCTGAGGACCTGGGTTGAGCTCTCGTAATATGCTTCGCTTAAAAGAAACAATGGTCGCTCACCGCCATGACTGTGGGGACAAGATGGATCGCAACGTGTTCGCTTGAGGGCATCACCTTCACTCGATGTTACTGCAACCTCTCCGGAAAGTCTTTCGTCTCGCCGGTGTAGGATACTCAGCAGTATGCGTATGGCTGGGTCTCTGTGGAGGATGCATCTCACGTTTTTTTTTTTTCTCGATATTCCTGCGGCAGCCGCATTAGCCGCTCAAAGTAGGCATTCGATTGTGGCCAACATGCTTTGCGTTTCTTTTTCTTTTTCATTTCGGTGCCCCCGCCTCACAAAAGAAGAAATGACATTCTGGGGGGGGGGGGGGGGGAAGGACCATTTATTGTAGAATCAGCACTTTATGATGGCCGGGGGGCCTAAGCCTCACATTGTCGGGGCGCAGCAAATTGTGGCATGGTGAAAGTTCAATTTTTTTACTTATTCTTTGGCGGAAACTAACGACACGGGACTCTTCATTTGCTGGATGCTCTTGCATTATTGTTGCGATAGCAATTATACGAACAGTCCAGGCGCGTTCCTGCCGTCGCTGTCATGTTGCGTATAAACTCCAAGAGCGATAACATCGTGTATGCGCGAGTGAAAGCGTAGGGGGGTAGGGGGGATGGGTGAGCCGACGATGGTGGCTCAGTCTTGTGTCCACAAGGGAGAAAATTTGGAAGACGTTTAAATTTCGCCTTTAAGAGTGGAATGGGATAGCATTCAAAGATCGAGTGCTTCGCATGCTTTCCGGCAATTGGAGCGTATGTAACCGTAATGTTTACCGGAAAACGCTGGCCGCGAACGCTATGCACGAAGGCGTGCTTTCTGGTAGAAACGCGCCCTCTTGCGTGGGCCGCGATGCCGCGGAGGTGAGCGCCAGCTGGTGGTATTGCAAAGAACCAGGCGCACCGCTTCGTGGCCCCCGAGACACCCGCGCCCGCTCTGTGAATTTTAGAAACCCTGGGAAAGGGGTTTCCTTGAGTTCTCGCGTAACCGAATTATGTTTTCTGGTGTAGTTAAATTACAATCGGAGAGCTATCATGTCTGTAGATTGTGTGTATGTCGTAGTTTACGATTTTTCCAGGTATTAGAGTTTGAGAAATTCACTTAGTTCAGTCAATTCCTTGCATCACGTGGATGACCTTGGTATGAGTGGTTCGGAAATCTTTTCGCGGAAACGACGCCGGACGCCGACGCCGGATTTTCTGCGACACGGGCTCCCTAAAGGGCCCCTCACCAGGTCTCGCCATTTCGAGCTGACAAGCGCAGAGCATACATTGCACGATAACGATCGTATGGTATGGTATGGAGAACTTTATTGGGTCCTGAAGGTCAACCCTACGTTGACGCGGGCCGCTCCCACGTTGGGACTGTCAGGCCGAGCCCTTCAGCCACATCGCGGGCCTTCTGGACTGCCCGTAATTGGTCAGAGGGTGATTCACTGTGCAGCATTTGCAACCACCATTCTTGTTCCTTGTCACAGTATGTGAAGATCGCGGGGCACTGCGATCGTGTCTGCAAAGTATTACATCGCTACGCGCCGCGGAGAGATCTGAAATTTCAAACAGAACGCCGTATTTCATTTTCCTCATGGCCGCCGCGCTCCAAGCCGGAGGATGATGTACTCGTTCACCTGCGCCTACGTATAGTGGCGTCCTCTCTGTGACGTCGCTCGTGGTGACACGTGACTTGGAGAATTATTCAAGACAACACCTGTTATCTGTGCGATCTGTTATCTGTGCTTGAATTGACAACTTGAAGTTTAGAGAAATAATAAAACACACAAACGGCATGTCTGCGTGTCTTTTGTTTTACTTCTCACCGAAACAAGAAAGATGTACTTCCCCTTCGTCTGATTGTTCCCACGGTCGTGCGGACACGTGCGCAGTTACCGAAACTATGCCATTTTCTACCGTGTTCCAGCGCCGTGATCATGCTCTGCGATCCGCTTGTCCTGCCTCAGTATTCGTGCAGCACTGAATTTCACCGCTACTCATGTTTCGTTGTGCATAGCGCGCAAAATCGAGCGCTGCGCGAAAGAGACAACAGCTCGCGTGCGACGCCGCCAGCGGAAGTGCGTAGCGCACTTCCACTGACCTGTAATGTATGCGTCATGCGATCCTTGAGGTCCGGTAAGGAAGAACGCAGGGAAGGAATTTCGCTTGCGGAGGTAGGACGGGGCGAGTGGAGAGAGCGTCTTGATCGGCAGTGGAGCCGGCTTACTGAAATCATGAGTTCGTGGCACTAAAATATTTTCATCTCGGCTATTAATGAGCCGATTAGAAAAACTTTTGCGCCAGAACGCTCCCTAGAGGACACGTAACAACTTCCAGCGTATAACCAAAATGTGCTATAGGGCCTGGCGAGGGGCCCTTTAATGATGCATCGTATGCGATGCATCGGGGAGAATGGAGGGAAGGGAGGGGGCGGGCATAATGATTTTCTGATCTCTGAATCCCTGATTGCGCAATATGTTTATTTGTCTTGTTTGACGCATTATATACACTGCCTTTTGCTTAAATGCATAGGTTTATTTGAGACATGTGTATATTGAAATATCTTGTGAGGTTTTGTGTATACACTTGCACTTCACTGAATTTTGTTTCCAGTGGGACTTTTTGCCCTTTAACAAGCTGTATCTTCACATTTGTTTATCCCATTGTATCTTCGCATTTCTAATGTATATTTAGCAGAACTCCTTATTTCTATATGTGATCTCTGTTGTGACTATAATTTTGGTGCAATTACTCGCAATACACGACTGGTGACAGCTGCTCCTGCGCAATACATTGTAACACAGGGCAGCATTATTGAGATTTTTCCGTGGCCGCTGCATATTTACACAAATACGAGGGGGAATCAAAATCTTGCTGCGCCTTATATCATATCAATAAAAAATAACTTACACTTTGACACACAAGTTACACTACTCGCACCTTTCAACACTATTTGGGCTGCCGGATACCTCCCGTCCGCATGGAAAGGAGTAATTGTCCCTGTTTTGAAGCACGGTAAAGACCTTTCCTAAGTGGCAAGTTACCGCCCGATAGCTCTCACAAGTTGCCTTTGTAAGCTATATGAAGAAATGATTAATCGGCGACTCATACATTTCCTTGAACTGAACGAAATGCGTGATCCGTATCGGTGTGGTTTCAGAGAAGGGCAGTGCACAACTGGCCATCTTGTGCGCACTGAAGGAAATATCTGTGACGCATTTGTACATAATCGCTTTTCTCATCGATATTCCTCGATATGGAGAAGGCGTACGACACAACGTGGCGCTACAGAACCTTGCGAGACTTGTCGGAAATGGGCATTTATGGGAATATGCTAAACTTAATATAAAGCTGTTTGTCTGATCGCACCTTCGGCGTCTAAATCGGGCATGTATCGTCACGCCCATTCATACAGGAAACTGGTGTACCTCAGGGAGGCGTACTCAGCTGCACACTCTGTATTGTTAAGATGAACGCACTCCGTGCCTCATTACCACCGGATATTTTTTATTCCATCTACGTGGACGGCATACAAATAGCCTTGAAGTCTTGTAATCTCGCAGTGGGCTAGAGACAGATACAGTAGGGCTTAAAAAAGGTGCCCAAGCGGGCAGAAAAAAAAACGGATTTAAAATCAACGCCCACAAAAGTTCTTGTGTTCCCTTTACAAAAAGAAAGAGGCCCGGTTCTAGATCACTGTGTAGAATTCTGTGGGCAACAAATACCTGTCAACAATGAGCACACATTTCTAGGTACTATACTTGACTCCAAGCTTACTTTCATGCCGCACATATACTATCTCAAAGCAAAATGTCTAAAAACAATGAACTTACTGAAAATTCTATCCTACAGAACATGGGGTAGCGACAGGAATTGTTTAATGAATCTTTACAAGAGCCTAATTTGATCTCGATTGGTCTATGCTGCCCCCGTATATCTCTGCCGCCCCGACCGCGCTACAGATGCTAGGTCTTGTCCACCATCTAGGTATCCGCTTAGCCCCTGGCGCTTTCAGAACAAGCCCTATTGTAAGCTTACACGTTGAATCAAATGACTGGTGACTCCATCTGCAGAGAACATATATCAGCCTCACATATTTTCCGACGATACATTCTGATCATGAGCATTCATGTTCTAATACCGTTAACGATATGACATGTGCTACAATTTTTCGTAATCGTTCCTCTGTACGACGGCCTTTCTCGCTGCGTGTGACGGAGCTTAGCAATGAAACGCATGTCCCACTCCTCGAACATCGCTTAGTGCATCCAACCAAGCTGTTACCTCCTTGGAAGTGGCAGGTGGTAGAAGGGGATATATCCTGTCTAGAGAATACAAATGACGCTACAGAGCGCGAAATCCATATGCATTTCCTAGAACTCCAGTACAGCACTCCTGCACAGAGTTCTACACAGACGCTTTCAAGTCACATGCCTGGATATACTATGTAGCTGTCGCTCGATCCTTCTCGGAATCCGGTGTACTGAAACGGGAAACAAGTGCGTTTACGGCTGAGGCCTATGCTCTATTGTCGGCTGTGAAGCATGTAAGAAAATTTTAACTAAAAAAACAATTATATATGCAGACTCCCTAAGCGTCGTAAAAGCCTTTCTGTACACAAACATCCAGTACTCATTGAGCTCTAGTCAGTTCTGTATAGAGCGTATATATCTAACTACCATGTCATTATAGGCTGGGTACCTAGCCATAGATGCATCGAGGGTGCTATGCTAGCCGACCAAATGGCGACGTCAATTACATCGCAAGATATTAATCCTGCCACTGCCGTCCCTGCCACACATTTGAAGCCTTTTTACGAAAGAACCTGCAAGGCCACTGACAATACTTGTGGGACGCAGAAACAAGTAATATTTAATTAAAGTTTAACGTGATAAGGCCACAGTTAGGTTTCTGGCCCTCCGCAACAAAATAACAGCGAACTGAACAGCGAACAGCGTACGGAAGAAGAACGCGGCAATACTATGTTCCAGCCATATTTAATAAATTGCCAGCGCCTGTGTTAGAAGCAAACACAAGACGTGAGATTAAGAAACAACTTAGAATTGTCGATGTTTGATGTACCATTTTGTATAACTGTTCAACATTTTGTTCCGACCCGCTAATAGCTAACTCCGCTATTAACCCTGTGCAATTTTCTGTGACCTGACTGTCAGGCACTGCCAGTCAAGCCCTCTGAGGCTTTGGTAGGCCTGCTATATGTACTTTGTTTTCCTTATGCCCAATAAAGATTGTATTGTATTGTATTGTATTGTATTGTATTGTATTGTATTGAACTGATGTCTTATTCTGTCGTCTCAGAATAGGACACACATTTGGCACGCATAATTTTCTACTTACTTGAAATGAGCCTCCAACCTATGGTAGATGTGGATAGAGATTGACCGTCCTCCGCATCCTCCTGGAATGTCGGGAAGCCGAATTTGAGAGAGACATTTTCCACTAACATACCGCCAGCACATCCCTTTTCATCCTGTAATGTTTTATTGGTTCAGAACCGCTTTTTGATAGCAATAGTCCTAGGCTTCCTGAAAGATGTTGCCTTACATGTTATTAGCCCCATGCATTCGCAGCGCTTCCTCACCTCAAACGGTGCCGCTGTTATAGTGGCTTTGTATAGCACGTGCATCCAGGTCCTTGTGTTTCAAGGGCTCTGATGAGGCAGTAGTGCTCTAGCCAATTTTTTGCATCTGACATATTTTGTATATCATATCATGCTCTCGCAATACATTTTTATTGGTCATAGTACACGTCATTAGTCATTGCCATAATTTTATTACCCGTAGACTTTACGCAATTTACGCCGACAATTTTTAGGCCCCTTTACAGACACGTCACATCAATTATAGAACTCATTGCTCCACTGCGAACTCAGCAACACTGGCATGGTGCTCTTTGGCCATACCTGGCCCTTGCGCCATTATTCATTCATTCATTCATTCATTCATGTTACGGCACATATATTAGTCTAGAAATTGTAGCTAGCCTGAGTTCACAAGGCGTATCCACAGGTTTCGAGATAATAATTTTCAACGTGTCCGACGAAATGCTAGTGGTGTTCCAACAGCCGTGCGCTTGAATGCATACAACAGGGTTTCTTTAATCAAGTAACTGGAACGCCAATGCATATCGTCGGACACTTTGAAAATTAACATATCGAAAACGGTACAGTCCTGAGATTTCGTCCCAACTCACCGGCAATAATTCGTAGATGCAAGATGTGCCATAAGGTACGTCATTAAAAATAATTAGAGTAATTATGTTAATAATTCAATAAAGCATATGGACTTCACGAAGAAGTAATGGCCGTCTCCTCAAGTAATCTATATCAAGGGTTAGAATTGTTTTATCTGCCACAGGCAATCTTTAAAATTTTCGTGCGGCTAAGTTCTTAGATGATGAGGACGATGAAATATGATAACCTATGGCGCAAGGGTAATGATCACCAAAGAGCGCCATACATGTATTTGTATATAAATAGTTTATATGATATCAGGCACACATAGTTTCGCTTTTTTAGATGGTCACCGGTACAAAAGCTGACAGTGTACGCAGGATAATATATGGCGTGAACTTCTATCTATCTATCTATCTATCTATCTATCTATCTATCTATCTATCTATCTATCTATCTATCTATCTATCTATCTATCTATCTATCTATCTATCTATCTATCTATCTATCTATCTATCTATCTATCTATCTATCTATCTATCTATCTATCTATCTATCTATCTATCTATCTATCTATCTATGCGCCTGTCTGTCTGACTGTCTGTCTGTCTGTCTGTGTTTTGTTCTGTCTGCCTGTCTGTCTCGAGCCGTCTTTCCCGACCCACGCATTCTGGGGTAATTGTTAGGCCCATGCTCCGATCGGTAGAGTATCGACTGCTGTTCTGAGAGCATTGGGTTTGAAACTAACCGTCGGGCCAACTTGTATTCCTGTGTATGTGACAATGGGTATGTGCCGCTCTTCAGTGAAGCCCTTTTACGCCAACTTGGGTCACTGCAGATATACATGTGCCACAGTTCAATTTATTTTATTTTAAAGTTTCCTCTGGTCCTGGGTGGAATCGTACCAGCGCCTTTTTTATATGAAGACACATTCTGTCGGAATATATATATATATATATATATTCCCACGCTCAGCACGCGCGGACTTCGCGGCAGTGCCGCCAGATGGCACAGCGTCTCCAGTGGGGAAGCGCAAGAGAGGAAGCCTGGCTGCATGCATGCCTCATACATGACGCGTTTCGGCGTGGCTATACGCTGTGTCGCTACATTTGTTGAATGGAAGTGAAGTCAATAGCGTCAAGATTAATATTGATACAGGTACCGCCGGAATTATTTGTTTTCGCTTAACTGATACCAGTTTCGTTTGGTATATTTATGTATATAATAATCTTCATTTGCTATGTTAGCTATTTTTTATTTTGATATTTATTATTTACTTAAAAAAGATAATCAGGATTGTTCTTTTTCTTCTGTTTTCTGCTAGTCTCCCCGACCTCAACTTGTGCATCATGCCTTCATTGCAATATGCATCGTTTCTAACATTTGTGCAATCAACCCTTGGACAATTCGCCAAAGTGGGTATCCGCCAGTGCCACCATCAAGGGTCGGTATACTGCGCGCGTGCGAGGGTTCCAAATCGGACCTTGCGCAGGTCGGTGCCCTCGGAAGACACAGCAGCGGAATGCACCGCATACCGGATGCAGCCGCCGCTAAGGCTTCCGTGGATGAACCTGCCGCGCTCGTGGAACATGGACCACTACCAGCAGCCTCAGGCCCCGTACTGCCCGAGAACGAGCAGCTGTCGCCGCAGTGCCTGCATAGGGTTCAACGCGACCTCGCGGAATTCGCCCACCATCCGCCGCCGGGTGTGTTCATCGAGCCCGAGAAGGAGGACATCACCACCATCCACGCCGTCATAGTCGGGCCTGCCGGCACGCTGTACGAAGGGGGCTTCTTCCACTTCGTGCTCAAGTTGCCTCCCGACTATCCTGTGCAACCTCCGCTAGTGCGCTTCATGACAACGGAGGGCGGACGAGTGGGCTTCAGTCCGAATCTCCACGCCGACGGTAAGGTCTGCATCACCTTTCCCAGGCCACCGTGGAGTGCGGCGCTGTCTCTCGAGTGCGTGCTGGTTTCTGTTCAGTCGCTGATTAACGACAATGCCTTGGCGAATGAACCAGGACTTGGACACATTGGACAGTTGAGTGGAAGGCTGAGCGGCTACAACGACAACCTGCGCTACCAGACCCTCAGGGTCGCGGTGTGCGACGCGGTCGAGGCCTGCCTCCTGGGCACCGCGCCCTATCCGCCGGCCCTGAGGGAGATAGTGCTGGCGCGCTTCGCCGAGAACGATGCCAAGTACGAGGAAGCGGTCAGGGTCGGTTATTCGTCCCTGGTCTTAGACTTCTGTGCGTCGAATGTCGAGTGCCAAAAGTACCGAGAGCTTCTAGAGCGACTTCGAGACTTGCACCGCCGGGTCTCGAAGAAGAACGCACGTTCTGCTGACAGGCAACCGTGACAGCAAGAGATCTGTTGTCCGTGTCAAGCTTGAGCTATAACAAAATAAGACTTGCGTGGAGACTCGCGATGAGACGCGAGAGGTCGATTCATTGAAATTTTCTTCTGGCTTCTAGTGCCTGCCTGTTTAATAAGAAGGAGCCGGCCTATTACAGCGTCCAACACAAGTCGTATTCTTCAACACATCTAGCAATTTGCTCTGCTTCTCTTCTGTCTCACTTGGAATGGAATGCCATCAGTAAACCTTTTGGAAGCGACCACTTTACTGTATCTTTAAACCTGGTAAATCTGCATGAGAACCCTCCTCATATTCCTCGATGGAAATTTGCATCGGCTGGCTGGGAGGATTTTAAAGAACCAACTTATCTACTACAAAATTTTATAAACGATCTTAGTATAGATGACGCTGTTGCAGATTTTACCGCTTTTATTATTGATGCAGCCGAAACGTTTATACCGCAAGCTAAAGGTGGTTCCTTACAGGACGTGTTCCCTGGTGGAACGAAGACTGTAGAGAGGCGCGAAAGAGGCAGAATAAGGCATGGGGCGTATTGCGTAGATCGCCAAATGCAGAAAACCTCATTTAATTTGAAATAATTAAATCACACGGAAAGCGGGCACGGCGTCAGGCAAAGAGAGAAAGCTGGGTGAGGTTCCTCTCGAGCATAAATTCATGCACACAGGAGGCGAAGATGTGGAATGGCTTAAAAAAACCAAAAGGGCAACAAATCCATCTGTTGCCTCTGGTGAACAACCAAGGGAATACCTTGCAAAAGCAGGCAGACTATTATGGGGAGCGCTTTGAGCGTGTGTTAAGCTCAATCCATTATTCACAATCCTTCCTTAAATACAAACAAATAGAAGAATGTAAGCCAGTCGTACGAAAATGCCGACAGAACGAACCGCATATCAGGCCTTCCAGTACTGCCGAGTTGAGAGCTGCCTTGATCACATGCAAGAGCTCTGCACCGGCACCTGACTGAGTCGTGTGTAACATGATCAATAACTTACACTTTTATTGTTCCTTTCATTTCAATGTCACTGTGTATATGTATGTGTTTGTGGATTACGATATGTTGACTGTTCTGTTGCGACTATATGTGATAATGCATTTACGAGATCTATGTACCACCCGCTGACTAAGCAGACAGTATCATTTTATTTTTGAAACTTACTTCTACAGAACTTTGAAGTCATTTAACTTGTATATTGTATGTACCATGTATTTATCACGTCATATTGTTGCTGTGAAAACGTTGCTTGACAAGTCCTGGTGCTTGTATGAAAAGGTTATTTGATATGTCATCTTGAACCCTGTATCTTGTAGGCGAGACCATTCACGACCTAAGGAGTAGCCGGCGCCTTAAATTGTGTGTTAACGTCTCCTTATGTCATATAAATAAAAAAAAACTTACACACTGACGCACAAGTTAAACTACTCGAACTGTTCAACACTATTTGGGCTGCCGCATACCTCCCATCCGCATGGAAAGAAGCAATTGTAGTCCCTGTTTTTAAGCAGGGTAAAGACCCTTCCTAAGTGGCAAGTTACCGCCCGATAGCTCTCACAAGTGGCCTTTGTAAGCTATATGAAAAAATGACTAATCGGAAACTCATACATTTCCTTGAACTGAACTAAATGCTTGATCCGTTTAAGTGTGGTTTCAGAGAAGGGAAGTGCACAACTGACCATCTTGTGCGCATTGAAGGAAATATCTGTGACGCATTTATACATAAACGGTTTTCTTATCGATATTCCTCGATATGGGGAAGGCGTACGACACAACGTGGTGCTACAGAATGTTGCGAGACTTGTCGGAAATGGGCATTTATGGGAATATGCTAAAGTTAATATAAAGCTGTTTGTCTGATCGTACCTTCCGCTTCAAAATCGGGCATGTGTCGTCACGCTCCTTTATACAGGAAACTGGTGTACCTCAGGGAGGCGTACTCAGCTGCACACTCTTTAATGTTAAGATGAACACACTGCGTGCCTCATTACCACCGGATATTTTTTATTCCATCTACGTGGACGGCATACAAATAGCCTTGAAGTCTTGTAATCTCGCAGTGGGCTAGAGACAGATACAGTAGGGCCTAAAAAAGGTGTCAAAGTGGGCAAACAAAAACGGATTTAAAATCAGCCCCCACAAAAGTTCTTGTGTTCCTTTTACAAAAAGAAAGAGGCCCGGTTCTAAATCACTGTGTAGAACTCTGTGGGCAACGAATATCTGTCAACAATGAGCACACCTTTCTAGGTACTATACTTGACTCCAAGCTTACTTTCATTCCGTACATAAACTATCACAAAGCAAAATGTCTAAAAACAATGAACTTACTGAAAGTTCTATCCCACACAACATGGGGTAGCGACAGGAAGTGTTTAATGAATCTTTACAAGAGCCTAATTCGATCTCGATTGGTCTATGCTGCCCCCGTTTATAGCTCTGCCACCCCGACCGCGCTACAGATGCTAGATCTTGTCCACCATCTAGGTATCCGCTTAGCCCCTGGCGCTTTCAGAACAAGCCCTATTGAAAGCTTACACGTTGAATCAAATGAGTGGTGACTCCATCTCCAGAGAACGTATATCAGCCTCACATATTTTCCGACAATACATTCTGTTCATGAACATCGTGTTCTAATAGCATTAACGATATCGCTTAATGCATCCAACCGAGCTGTTACCTCCTTGGGAGTGGCAAGTGGTAGAATGGGATATATCCTATCTAGAGAATACAAAGGACGCTACAGATCTCGAAATCCAGATGTATTTCCTAGAACTCCAGTACAGCACTCCTGCACTCCTGCACAGAGTTCTACACAGATACTTTCAAGTCACGTGCCTGGATATACCACGTAGCTGTTGCTCGATCCTTCTGGGAATCCGGTGCCCTGAAACCGGAAACAAGTGTGTTTAATTACGGCTGGGGCCTATGCTCTATTGTCGGCTGTGAAGCATATAAGAAAATTTTAACGAAAAAGGAAAACAGTTATATATACAGACTCCCTAAGCATCGTAAAAGCCTTTTTGTAAGCACAAAAATCCAGAGCTCTAGTCAGTTCTGTATAAAGCGTATATATCTAACCACCATGTCACTATAGGCTGGGTACCTAGCCATAGAGGCATCGAAGGGTACCATGCTAGCCGACCAAATGGTGACGTCAATTACATCGCAAGATATTAATCCTACCACTGCCGTCCCTGCCACACATTTGAAGCCTTTTTACGAAAGAACTTGCAAGGCCACTGACAATACTTGTGGGACGCAGAAACAAGTAATATTTAATTAAAGCTTAACGTGATAAAGCCACAGTTAGGTTTCTGGCCCTCCGCAACAAAATAACAGCGAACTGATGTCCTATTCAGCCGTCTCAGAATAGGACACACACTTGGCACCCATACTTTTCTACTTATTTGAAATGAGCCTCCAACCTATGGTAGATGTTGGTAGAGGCTGACCATCCTCCGCATCCTCCTGGAATGTCGGGAAGCCGAATTTGAGGGAGACATTTTACATTAGCATACCTCCAGCACATCCCTCTTCATCCTGTAATGTTTTTTTGGTTCAGAAGCGCTTTTTGATAGCAATACACTCCTAGGTTTCCTGAAAGATGTTGTTTTACATGTTATTAGCCCCATGCATTCGCAGCGCTTCCTCACATCAGAGTATGCCACTGTGATAGTGGCTTTGTATAGCACATGCATCCAGGTCCTTGTTTCAAGGGCTCTGGTGAGGCAGTAGTGCTCTAGCCAATTTTTTGCATCTGACATATTTTGTATATCATATCATGCTCTCGCAATACATTTTTATTGGTCATAGTACACGTCATTAGTCATTGCCATAATTCTATTACCCGTAGATTTTACGCAATTTACAGCGACTATTTTTAGGCCCCTTTACAGCCACGTCACATCAACTTGTAGAACTCATTGCTCCACTGTGAACTCAGCAACACTGGCATGGTGCTCTTTGGCCATACCTGGCCCTTGCGCCATCATTCATTCATTCATTCATTCATTCATTCATTCATTCATTCATTCATTCATTCATTTTACGGCACATATATTAGTCTAGAAATTGTAGCTAGCCTGAGTTCACAAGGCGTATCCACAGGTTTCGAGATAATAATTTTCAACGTGTCCGACGAAATGCTATTGGTGTTCCAACAGTCTTGTGCTTCAAAGCATAAAACAGGGTTTCTTTAATCAAGTAACTGGAACGCCAATGCATATCGTCGGACACTTTGAAAATTAACATATCGAAAACGGTACAGTCTTGAGGTTTCGTCCCAACTCACCGGCAATAATTCGTAGATGCAAGATGTGCCATAAAGTACATCATTAAAAAAATAATTAGAGTAATTATGTTAATAATTCAATTAAGCATATGGACTTCTCGCAGAAGTAATGGCCGTCTCCTCAAGTAATTTATATCAAGGGTTAGAATTGTTTTATTTGCTACAGGCAATCTTTAAAATTTTCGTGCAGCTAAGTGCTTAGATGATGAGGACGATGAAATATAATAACCTATGGCGCAAGGGCAATGATCACCAAAGAGCGCCAGACATGTATTTGTATATAAATAGTTTATATGATATCAGGCACACATAGTTTCGCTTTTTTAGATGGTCACCGGTACAAAAGCTGACAGTGCACGCACGATAATATATGGCGTGAACTTCTATCTGTCTGTCTGTCTGTCTGTCTGTCTGTCTGTCTGTCTGTCTGTCTGTCTGTCTGTCTGTCTGTCTGTCTGTCTGTCTGTCTGTCTGTCTGTCTGTCTGTCTGTCTGTCTGTCTGTCTGTCTGTCTGTCTGTCTGTCTGTCTGTCTGTCTGTCTGTCTGTCTGTCTGTCTGTCTGTCTGTCTGTCTGTCTGTCTGTCTGTCTGTCTGTCTGTCTGTCTGTCTGTCTGTCTGTCTGTCTGTCTGTCTGTCTGTCTGTCTGTCTGTCTGTCTGTCTGTCTGTCTGTCTGTCTGTCTGTCTGTCTGTCTGTCTGTCTGTCTGTCTGTCTGTCTGTCTGTCTGTCTGTCTGTCTGTCTGTCTGTCTGTCTGTCTGTCTGTCTGTCTGTCTGTCTGTCTGTCTGTCTGTCTGTCTGTCTGTCTGTCTGTCTGTCTGTCTGTCTGTCTGTCTGTCTGTCTGTCTGTCTGTCTGTCTGTCTGTCTGTCTGTCTGTCTGTCTGTCTGTCTGTCTGTCTGTCTGTCTGTCTGTCTGTCTGTCTGTCTGTCTGTCTGTCTGTCTGTCTGTCTGTCTGTCTGTCTGTCTGTCTGTCTGTCTGTCTGTCTGTCTGTCTGTCTGTCTGTCTGTCTGTCTGTCTGTCTGTCTGTCTGTCTGTCTGTCTGTCTGTCTGTCTGTCTGTCTGTCTGTCTGTCTGTCTGTCTGTCTGTCTGTCTGTCTGTCTGTCTGTCTGTCTGTCTGTCTGTCTGTCTGTCTGTCTGTCTGTCTGTCTGTCTGTCTGTCTGTCTGTCTGTCTGTCTGTCTGTCTGTCTGTCTGTCTGTCTGTCTGTCTGTCTGTCTGTCTGTCTGTCTGTCTGTCTGTCTGTCTGTCTGTCTGTCTGTCTGTCTGTCTGTCTGTCTGTCTGTCTGTCTGTCTGTCTGTCTGTCTGTCTGTCTGTGTTTTGTTCTGTCTGCCTGTCTGTCTCGAGCCGTCTTTCCCGACCCACGTATTCTGAGGTAATTGTTAGGCCCATGCTCCGATCGGTAGAGTATCGACTGCTGTTCTGAGAGAATTGGGTTTGAAACTAACCGTCGGGCCAACTTGTATTCCTGTGTATGTGACAATGGGTATGTGCCGCTCTTCAGTGAACCCCTTTTACGCCAACTTGGGTCACTGCAGGTATACATGTGCCACAGTTCAATTTATTTTATTTTAAAGTTTCCTCTGGTCCTGGGTGGAATCGTACCAGCGCCTTTTTTATATGAAGACACATTCTGTCGGAACAGCGTCAAGATTAATATTGATACAGGTACCGCCGGAATTACTTTTTTTGGCTTAACTGGTACCAGTTTCTTTTTGGTATATTTATGTATATAATAATCTTCATTTGTTATGTTAGCTATTTTTTTATATTTATTATTTACTTAAAAAAGATAATCAGGATTGTTCTTTTTCTTCTGTTTTCTGCTAGTCTCCCCGACCTCATCTTGTGCATCATGCCTTCATTGCAATATGCATCGTTTCTAACATTTGTGCAATCAACCCTTGGACAATTCGCCAAAGTGGGTATCTGCCAGTGCCACCATCAAGGGTCGGTATACTGCGCGCGTGCGAGGGTTCCAAATCGGACCTTGCGCAGGTCGGTGCCCTCGGAAGACACAGCAGCGGAATGCACCGCATACCGGATGCAGCCGCCGCTAAGGCTTCCGTGGATGAACCTGCCGCGCTCGCGGAACATGGACCACTAGCAGCAGCCTCGGGTCCCGTGTTAACCGAGAACGAGCAGCCGTCGCCGCAGTGCCTGCACAGGGTTCAACGCGACCTCGCCGAATTCGCCCACCATCCGCCACCGGGTGTGTTCATCGAGCCCGAGAAGGAGGACATCACCACCATCCACGCCGTCATAGTCGGGCCTGCCGGCACGCTGCACGAAGGGGGCTTCTTCCACTTCGTGCTCAAGTTGCCTCCCGACTATCCTGTGCAACCTCCCCTAGTGCGCTTCATGACAACGGACGGCGGACGAGTGGGCTTCAGTCCGAATCTCCACGCCGACGGTAAGGTCTGCATCACCTTTCCCAGGCCACCGTGGAGTGCGGCGCTGTCTCTCGAGTGCGTGCTGGTTTCTGTTCAGTCGCTGATTAACGAGAACGCCTCGGCAAATGAACCAGGACTTGGACACATTGGACAGTTGAGTGGAAGGCTGAGCGGCTACAACGACAACCTGCGCTACCAGACCCTCAAGGTCGCGGTGTGCGACGCGGTCGAGGCCTGCCTCCTGGGCACCGCGCCGTATCCGCCGGCCCTGAGGGAGACAGTGCTGGCGCGCTTCGCCGAGAACTATGGCAAGTACGAGGAAGCGGTCAGGGCCCACCTCGGTTCGTCGTTCCTGGGCTTAGTCTTCTGTGCGTCGAATGTCGAGAGCCAAAAGTACCGAGAGCTTCTAGAGCGACTTCGAGACTTGCACCGCCGGGTATCGAAGGAGAACGCACGTTCTGCTGACAGGCAACCATGACAGCAAGGGAACGCTCTCCGCTTTGAGCCAGTGAAACAGCCAAGTTTCGCTGATGATGTATGATGCGCTTGTCTCGGGTCTCCTTGTGTGCACCTGGACTGGACCCATTTAGCAAACTGCGCGTAATATCGTAAGCATATCTTAGACGCGATACCTTATTCCTCCCAAAATAATAAAATGCACAAGATTCTAATGCGAAGCAGTGACACAACAGCTAGCAGATTATTGCGCGCAGCAACTCTTGCACCGTTGCGAACATTATCGGTTGTAGTTAATTGTTCAGCGATGCACGCGAGCGATTTTGTTGATAGAATTCTGGGTTGTCTTTTTATTTATATAAAAAATAAATGTAGCCATCCTCTTACGGTGATGGTTACTGCTCTTCGGGCAATAGCAAAAAAAAAATTGTAGGACGCTTAAGCTGCGCCTTTAAGAGTGGAACGCGATAGCATTCAAAGATTCCTAACTGCTTCCCACGCTTCCCAGCAACTGTGGCGCATGTAACCGTTATGTTTACCGGGAAACTCACGCGGCGAACTCTATGCACGAATTGCAGAGTTGTGCCTAACTTTCCCGGCGCCGCTCGCACCGCTATTCGCCGAGCGCTATCACGTGGCGGAAAATGACGTCAAATTCAACTGCGCCGCTGCGAAGCCAAGTTTACGGGCGCAGCGCCGACTCGTTTATGTCCGTGCCACCGAAATTTCAGTCAGCGTACCGTCGAGCGTGCGTTGCACCGATCGGCTGCGGGTTTAGGTACGTTATTCGAGGATATTAAGTTAATGACGTTGCTAAAATGTTACGAATCGCATCACTTTGACACTT
Source organism: Dermacentor albipictus (assembly GCF_038994185.2). Lineage (NCBI taxonomy): Eukaryota > Metazoa > Arthropoda > Arachnida > Ixodida > Ixodidae > Dermacentor > Dermacentor albipictus. The sequence goes on along the minus strand of NC_091822.1, from coordinate 111,088,525 downwards.
GTATTACATACAGTATGACGGGGTGCAGCGCACCAAACTGCACAAACCGCACGGAAGGTGGCAAAGCCTTTTACGCGGTGCCGTGCGGACGGACAAAACCGGCCGGCTCCGAAAGGGACGCAGGATATGCGAGGTGCGTTTGCCTTGTTTACAGAGTTGAGTTCGGCTTGTTTACACTAAAGCAGCATTTACCTCGAGTAAAATACTCCTGTAAATGCTGAAATGCGTACGCCTGGCATTAGGCGCTGTTCACTTGTGCAATTTCTTGTGTATATGTGCAACGCGACACAGACGCGGGACAATGAACGACGCGTCTGTGTCCCGCTGCGCACATACGCCAAGAATGTTAACTTAGCAACTCGCCCAATTCGCTGTGTTGCTTGTACGATTGTTCTGACTATGCGGCTCCAGAACGGTGTGTTCAAAACCGCAATTACTAGCAGATACAATTTTCCCGCTGCACCTTGGTTTTTCTCTACTGTATTTTTTTATAGTTCTTGTCGGCGGTCTGATTTTTCCTGTAAGGTCTATTGATGTACTGGTGTTCACTGTTTTGTAGTAAGCGAAAACATCGTGCGCTCTCGCTGATGATACAGCTGTGATAGCTTCAGCATTTACCGCCCGCAATATGTTGCTTGTTCGATCAGCCTTAGTTGACTTGAGGAATGTAAAATTATATGTACGTTCGTGCGTGTGTGTGTGTGCGTGTGTGTGTGTGTGTGTGTGTGTGCGTGCGTGCGTGCGTGCGTGCGTGCGTGCGTGCGTGTATATATATATGTACATACAAACTAAAATTTCGGGGATTGGCATCCAGCCGGCTACACCAATCGTTCGAGCGTAGCCTGCATTAAAAAGTGTCATCTCGCTCAGCGCTTGCGAACAACTGCCGCATGTAGCTCGCAACCAGCATGCAAAAAAGCAAATGGAACACCGCGCAGCATTTGCCTCCTGCTTGCGCGAGGAGTGGCTTCACTGCAGAGCTGGAACATAACGGCGGACCTGTGCGCTATACAGGGATGCTACGATGGATGGATGGATGGATGGACGGATGGATGGACGGATGGATGGATGGATGGATGGATGGATGGATGGATGGATGGATGGATGGATGGATGGATGGATGGATGGATGGATGGATGGATGGATGGATGGATGGACGGACGGACGGACGGACGGACGGATGTATGGATGTTATGAGCGTCCCATTTGGAATGGGGCGGTGGGTTACGCCACCAACCTCTTGTTATTATACTGCCTAATGTCGTACCTAGGTTAAACAAGAAAAAAAAGAAAAAATACGACTATAAACTCCCACAACTAAACTTTCTGATCCCCTATTTCGAGCTGTGCTTTTGTACGTCACCGTTTCTTGTCATTTCCCTGCCTTTATTCCACCAATCCTCAGATCGCCTCTTACTAATCATTATTACGGACGTGTTTACTTTTCCATTGCCCTCGCAGAACCCAAGGGCTTCAAGGAGGCCAGTGGTGCCTAAATCGACCGCTGATCAGGCGTCTTCACATTCTAATAAAACATGCTCCATAGTTTCCCTAGCTTTACCGCAGCAAGCACATGCTTCTTCTTCCTTCTTAGATCTCGCTTTATAGGTGCGTGTTCTAAGGCATCCCGATCTCGCTTCGAAAAGTAATGAGCCTCCCTTTGAGTTGTCATAATATGTTTCTTTCCTAATCTCGTTTTTTCCTCTTAAGTGGTTACTCATGGCAGGCTTCTTTTCCATTGCCGCCACCTATGAGATTATTTCAGCCTCTCTGACTTTCCACTTGACGTTCTTTGTTGCTGTGTTGCCCACCCTATATACAGGCCGCATACCTGCTGGTAAGCTTCCTAGTTCTTTTCCTCCACTGTGAATCAATGTTTTTCCTGTACAGATACCCCAACACTCTCACAGCCCATTTACTTTCTTCCATATTCCTCAGTCGTTCTTCATACTCAATTTTACTGCGAGCTTCCCTCACTTCAAAACTATTCCAGCCCATATCACCCTGTACAGCTTCATTTGTAGTCTTCCCGTGAGGGCCCAATGCGAGGTGTCCCACTGACCTTTGGTTCCCATCGAGTCCTGACTGTATCCCTGATATAAATCAAACAACCGCCTTTTCAAAAGTAAGCCCTGGAACCATTAAACCTTTCCACGCACCTCGAAGCACCTCGTAACTATTGTATCCCAATAGCGCTCTGTGCTTCATTATGGCTGCATTTCTCTTCCCCCTCACTGTAGAAGGGGAAGAGATACGGTGGTGGCGAGCGCCGTCTGGAAGTGTTTCAAGGAAGTGGGCGCGCCGCTCCGTAGACTGAGATATTTACGCACCGGCGTGTGCAAATGGCGGAGGCGTCCCCGGTATATGCATCGTAGAAACGCTGGAAAAGGGCCTTGTTTGAGTTTTCGCGTAACATAATTATATTTTCTCGTATGGATGGATGGATGAAAAACTTTATTAGGATGAAAAACTTTATTAATATTTTCTCGTATATTCAAATTACAATCCGAGAGCTACCATGTCTGTAGGTTGTGTGTAAGCCGTAGTTTACGATTTTTGTACGTATTTTAGCTTGAGAAATTCAATTAGTGCATGAATTCCTTGGGTCAGGTGAACGGCCTGGGTATGTGTAGTTCGAAAATCCTTTTGGTGTAACGACGTCGGATGCAGGACACCGACGCCAGCTTCTTAGCGCTATCGCGTTATTATTAATAAGAACGTTGTACGATAAAGAGAAACAGCCCAGAAAACATAAAACCAAGTCTTATGCACACACATGAACATATTGACATAAAAGGTGGGGGCAAGTTTCATCACAATGTGTTTCTAAATATTCGCGCGTGCAGATTCCCAAACACATAGGCCACTTTGCAATCTCAGATGGGCAGGTGCACAGGTGAGGAAAATACGTATGTAAAATGATGCAAGCACAGAGATATGGCGTTCAAAAGCGAGCTTTACCACAGGAATCAAGAAAGGGTATATATGGCGCATATTATACAACGCACAGACACCAATGGTTTATGGAAGTGGCGCTCTCCATGTAAGGAAGTTGAGAAACCCCTAAGGCTTATTCCTTCATCGTCTTGCATATTCTGCCTCTCACTTCTTGACAATGGCTTCGTGTAAATTCTTTCATAAACGCGCAGGTTCACCGTGGCAAGTGGGCGTCGCAGCCGAATGAAGTTTTGAATCTGCCGTGATTTTTTGAATGCTCGACGAAAGCAAAAGACGTAATCGTTTCGTTACCGCGGTCGTTGAACGTGGGCCACAGGCGAACGACGAGGATCACGTGAGATTTCAAGGCTCCTGGCGCTCTTATACGTGCGTTATCCAGGGTGTCTACCAACCGGGAAAACCGAGAAAACCGGGAAAACCAGGAATTCTCAGGGATCTTGAGTAGTCTGGAAAACTCAGGGAAAACTCAGGGAATCTGTTCCTCTATCAGGGAAAATTAGCTGTAACCTTATCGAAAGGGTCGGAAGTCGCTGTAATGCTGGCTCGAGTAACAGACCGGAATCGTAATAAATCGTCTTTGACGCCCCGTCGTTGGCTGGAGCAATTGCCAGTGTACACTCAACGACCGACTTTCCGGATTCCCAATAATTTGGGCGGATTCACGGCACCACCACGTACCCCATAGAGTCAATGCATCAGAACGTCTGAAATTTCGGACGCAAGCACTCTTCGCCGTCCGATTTTGTTGACGATTTGCCGTGACCGCAGGTCCGAAATGGCATTAATCAAAGCCACCACCGCTGCCATCTTGATTTCCTCGCCGCCTCGAACAGGCGCTCTCGCACGCAGATCCGCTGACAGCCGTAACTGCAGCAAGGCTAGGCCTAGCTGCTTCGACGTTCGCTATGAAGCTTCTTGCCGTTCGGTGCTGTGTTCTTTATTGAAAGAATTCGCTGCTGTCAGCAATTGCACGGACTCCGCCTTTGTGCTCCTTGCGATTGGCTTAGAAGCTTGGAAAGCACGGTGCGTTGCATAATGCCAATTCTCGAAAGTCAGCTTCGCCTCTGTACAGGAATGTTACTTGGTGAAGCATGCATGAAAGTATTGCAGTGAAGCATAACAAGCGTCGGAAGGCGCTATTGGCACGGGACATAGTATGTATTCCTTAATTATACACGCATGCATCCTGTATTTCCTGTCACAGTACGAGCACCGATATGCCGAATATGTGTACCGACAGGCCTTCAGAGCGTTTTCGAATGTGCCTGTGGCGGTTTGAGCCCTTCAGGGCAGTAATGACATGCATTTATTTTTTACAACTGGCCGATTTTTCGGACGTTTTCACAGCCCCTAGGGAGTTCGAAAAACCGGACGTGGACTGTGCAACTGACCAAGAAGACGCTAAAATGGTCCGTGGGGCGAACGAGTTGCGAAAGGAGGACAAGAGCAGAAAGAACCTACGCAATGAGGAATGAACGGGAAAGGAAGCGTGCTGCCGCTGTTTTGAAGGAGCTTGAGCTCAAAATCAAAGTGTTGGCTGATGCCGAGATGCAGGTGTCCCTTATCCAAACCAAAATAAACTCTTTAAAGCAGTGAAATTCAACACTGAGGCGTCATGCGCGGGTTGAGAGTATGTCAGGATAGTTGAAGTTGACTTATGAGCTGTTGAGAGAGAATCTCAATTGTGACAAAGTTCGGGCCTCATACCACTGAGCTTGCTATCTGTTGATAGAAATAGCTCATATTCGAAAATATTTGCTTCTGTATGCATCTCCATTTAATTCATATTTGAGAATGTCCGATTCGATTTGCAATTTTTTTCGAAGACATTTTATTTGTTGTGCATTTTACTAACGCCTTCTTTCTATTCTCTTTTTGAATAACATAAACACTACTCCTTAGTATTCAAATTAGATTAAGTAGTATTTTTTTTCGTATGCTTACTAGAGAGTGACAGCTTCGGACGATATGGTTTCAACCCATCTTGACATAAATTATAGTCCTGTATCACTCAAGGAATTTTGCAAAGGCACTCAGGGAAAACCTGGAAAACTCAGGGAATTTGGAAATGTCAACTTGGTAGACACCCTGCACGCAGTCTAAAGAGTACACTTTCGCTTTCTGAGTGGCTTATTTGTTGTCGTGATTTTTAAACAGCAAGCAGGCAGGCACACCCAGTAGCACCGAATAGTCGAGACGCTGATCTTATGACTCGTATGCGCCCTCGATTGGCTATTTGGATGCTACATAGGAGCAGTGAGCCAGAGCACAATTTCAGATCATGAGGCTTCAATTTGGACGATGGCGATTTAAAAAAAATGTAGCCGGGATCATCGTCAGCTGTTTGGCGGCAAATTTCGTTTTCTGCTTGTTGACGACTGATTTCTTCTGCCGAGTGATATGTCGTACAGATGTTGGCACACATCTAGTATTTTCAGTGTATCTACTGTGTCTGACGGCACTTTGTAGCTGCCAGTCCAGCAGACTGCCACTTTTGACATTCGAATACCTGTGGCACGTGCCAGAAAGATCGCGCTTCCACCATGCCGAATTTCTAGTATGTTTTTCTTAGCTCATAGCTAGAACACCGAAACTTTCCAACATTGTAGATAATTAAAGGCCAAATGCAGCAAAAAATTGGGACCATGCAAGAAGTCTCAGATAGCGTACATATAGAGCAAGCTCCATTCAAAACTTTTTCTTTGAAACATGGATGCGTTAGTGAAATCCCAATGTATAGATGTTTTCATGCGATTAGCACTTTTGGGAACACTTAATGCGACAGCATTCTTCACGGACTTCACCAACAGGCTTCGGCCAATGTCTATAGGGTAGCGTCGCTACCAGACCTTCGTCTTTGCGTGCTTTCCAGCTTATACGCGTGCTACTTATATCTGAATTTGGTATAATAAAAGCTTAAACTACCAGTCTAGTTTAATTTATTATGTGTTTCTTAGTATCGATCGATGTATATAAAGCACAGCGCCTGTCGATTCCTTAATCCTGTTCTTGAAGTTGAATGGATAACGCTACATGGAAGATGGAAATGTAGCTTAAGGTGAGACATGATAGCGAAAAACCACAAAGCATTTCAGCGATTCTTTGGGGCTCGGAACTTATTTACTGCAACAGCGGTATTAATCGCCGCCAATGAAGACAACCGTATCTTACTTTGTAATTCAAGCCATCGAGACGCGAGCGCGTGGTGTACGTGGTATCAAAGCTTTCAACCTAATGTTGCAGTAATTATTAAGAAATGTAGAGAGAGAGAGAGAGAGAGAGATTATCGCGTCGCGTCGTCATCAGAAAGTCGCCGTAATGCCATCGTGGTATTCCATCGTCCTCATTTTGTCGTAGCGATTGCACTGTCGTCAAACTACCGTCATCATGCCTTTGCGGCCATGCCAGAGTCATGATTCCGCCATCGTCATCCTTCTCTCGTCCCACTAACGCCGACACGCCGTCGTTGTCATGCCGTAACGATTTTAACATTGTCATCCCGCCGGTGTCACTCGGGCATTAGCACCGCCTTGTTCTTAAGCCGTCGTCGTTCTTCCGTCGTCTTCACTCCACCGTCGTCAACTCATGGTCGTCGTGCAGTCGTCATCAGATCGTCGTGATACCATGGTTATCACGCCATCGTCGTCCCACCATCGTCATCATGCACTCATCGCCATACCATCGTCGCCACTCTTTGCACTTATTCGCGTCGTCTGCACCTTTCGGAAAATTGTTTGCATGACACAGATAGTCAATCACCTAGGATAGTTCCTGCCTTCATGTTTTTCTACAGTACGCTGCTGCTCGCGGCAGTCCGCTGCGTGCTTCAACAGAGATTGCAAGGAGGTGGTGCGGCGTGCGTCGGCCATCTCGGAGCCCCGCACCGAGTAACTATGTATCCCAGCTTTGTCAAAAGATGGCGGCAGGGGTATCGTGTGTAGGGTGCGGCGATGTTTTTGCTTTCCGCCCTGTAGCGACGGGCGAGCAGAACGTCAAGGCACCTTGGGTACATGGCACACTTAATGTACAGTACGTGCTGTTTTGAGCTTACGAAAGCCAGTAAAGGAAATGGTTTGATGGTGCTACATTTCGGACTGAAAATTACGTAAAAGACACTAAAGCAGTATTTGTAGGAATTACCAGCAACTTGCGACAGAAGTGTAAGCCACTGGCATACTAACAACCACTATTCGATTGTGTCAAAGTGCAGTACCATTTCCGCGCACTTGAAAGCTCGTGCCAAAGGATCAGAAAGCGTGCTAAAATACACTTCCGCGGTGTTCGGGCTATAGTGCTGCAGGTTTGTTCATGGAGTTAAAATTATGTTCGGTGCTTACAGGAGCGCTTAGCGACGTAGGGAGGAGGACTGGGAGGTCGTGAAGTATTGTAGTGGGTATCTGTACTGGCCAGCGATGCAGAAATAATGTTTGCGATCCTCTTGTTATGAGTAAACATGACAACACGTGTGACGGGAGATTGCAATGAGTGACGTATGCGTGAAACTAGACAGGTGCGTGTCCACGGTAGTATAATTGTGGGTGCCTCGCGCCTGCGTAAGACTGAGCGGACTAATGAGTAAATGAACGAAGGAGGAGACAAAAATAAGAAAGAAGAACGTAAGACTGCTCAGACTGAAAGGGCGGAGGCGAACGTTAACCACGCGCGCGACGGGATAGCTTTAATTATCGCGGTCACGCTACCAACTTCTACGTCTCATGGGTTTGGCGTGACTCAGCGCAGTAGGGCCAAGTGGGGCCTTTTCAAGAGAATGTGTAATCAAAGCTTGGTCATCACTCGGTGCGCCGATCTTGCCACCAGTGCACGATTTGTTTGAATTTCCTCGCAGTGGTCTTAATATCGTTTACAACGCGGCCAGGTCCGGAATGCAGTGCAATCAAAGCCGTTGATAGGCCAATCATGACATATCCTATGACATTACAGTCACTATAGCTTCTCTGCCTCGTTCTCCGGGTTTACCGTTGGTGTCTCGCCGAGTTCTCGTAAAGCGAGATCTACAGATGAGGCGCGGAGGCGGCAAGGCGCGAAGAACATCCGCGACGTTCGCGTGGAATGGTTTGGAGAAGAAGCTGTTGCCTAATGGCGCTAGTTTAAATAGGTCACAAGTGGTGTTAGTTTAGTTCAATGCAATCCCAAAGGACAAGCACCGACGTCTCAATTGGTGTGCACTTGACCATCATTTAAAAGGTGTATAGACGCGTAAACGGGAACTATGATTCGCACTTCTGTGTACATACCAAAAAAAAAAAAGAAAGTTGAGAGAGTTGGTACGCATTTATGACTGGAATGTTGAAAGGAGCGCAAGAAAATGTCGACAGTGGAGCAGAGAAGCGGACAAGGCAAAATCTGCGCTTACAGCAGCAATTTGTTGAAGCAACACGTAATAAATACACAAAAAACGCCCTATCATAGAGCGCGCCGATTACGTGTTGCTTCAATACACTTCATTCATTAGTACAGCGCTCGCCTTGTCCGTTTCTCTGCCCCTGTGTCGGCGTTTTTCATTTTTTTTTTCACTGCTTTCAGCATTCCGACCATACATGAACGAACAACCCTATACCTATTTGACTCAGAATAAGGGGATCCCAAAGGACCGTCTTATTTTTTTTCCTGGCCACAACCAGCTGAAGTAACAAAAACACTGAAGCCAGAGAAGTGGTAGTTAAGTATTATGTTCGTTTGAAATGTACATATGTAAAGGGAAAGGAAAGTGGACGAAAAGATAACTTGGCGCCTGTGGGAGCCAGATCGGCACACATCTATACCACATTAGGCGCGTGGTATATTTTACGAAATACGCTAGACCATGCCAGCTATCCTTGAACTCATTTTACTTTCCTAGGTATTCGCGTACCTTTCTTACATCGGTGAACAAATACTCAAGAAAGTGAGTCGCAGGATGGCCTCCACGGTGTAGCATATTTGCTAAAGTACCACACGCATGATGCGGTTGATGTGCATCAATCTAGCTCCCACCGGCGCCAACTTATCTTTTCATCCATTTTCGTTTCTCCCTTGTAACGATGAAGAAGCGCCGGTCCGCCAGACGCTTCGCTAACTGTCAAATCTAGCGTTTCGATCAAATCGCCGTTTCAAACTTAATATCAAAATATGCTTCTTTCCTTCTCGTAAGCTTACCATCTTCGGCCACGTCATACGTAAAGAAGGCGTGCTTCAAGATCCTGAAGAGTTCCGTGCAGTTGCGGTGTTCCCCAAGCCCACAAGCCCGAAGGCGCTACGCAGCTTCGATATCGTCGGCCTGTGCTCCTATTTTCGGGGCTTTGTGAAAAAATTGGCCGCGATCATCGCTCCTTTGACTCTACTTCTTGCGGGAGACGACTCCCTGTCCGCCTGGTCGAAAGCCCGGCTGCGATGACACCGTTCACGCCGTCTGCTCACCTCTCTTCCTATTCTGCGACATTTTGAACCCAACGCCCCAACTGAAGTCCGTACATGTATGCCAGCGGAGTCGGCCTTGGTGCGGTTCTCTCCTAAGAAAGACGTGATCGTGATGAATACCTCGTTGTTTCTGCCAACCCCACGAATGCGGAGCTAATTACTGTTCTTTTACAGGAAAGCAGTGTTTAGCCATACTGTGGCTCAGAACGCAATGAGAACCACAATGAGACGGCACAGGGAGCGGTGCGAGCGCTAATGAACTGCGCCCCGGCAACAGACCGTCCGACGTGGTTCAGAACCAAGGACCGCATGACGGTCTACAACGAAATCACGAAGGCCTACCGTCTGGCTCGCAGGACTCTCCCACCCCACACTTGAGGCTGAGTCGAGCGGAGGCGGTACTACTGAGACAGCTCCAGACCGGATCGCTAGCGAGCCCTGGACTGATGCATCGCATGTACCCCGAGACATATCCGGCCGATAAGTGCAGAGTCTACCTGAGGGAGACGGCAGGTTGCAAGCACATCTTGTTGGACTGCGTCAAAAATCCAGAAGAAGCAAAATCAAGAACGATCCCACCGCGGCTCGAGGCAGCCGCGAAGCGCTATGGCCAAGACGAACAGCTCTGGGCCGTCCAGCAGGTCCTCGGGGCGCTCGAGAGGCAGGGACCCAGCGAGCCGGCAACGGCGAGCGGAGACCCGCGCCGAGTAACGGCGGCTTCGTATATAGATAATGTAGGCCCTCGTCGGGGCGCGCGAGCACCCAACTGCAGATACAAATAAAGTTGACTCCAATCCAATCCAATCCAACCTTACTTGTACGACCACCCATTTTTGTAGTAACTGACCATCACGCGTTGTGCCGGAATTCCTCACCAAAAGACCCCTCTGGCCGCCTACATATAGCATGCATGTTTAGCACTGCGTTTGCAAGATTACGACAACCGGGTCGCGTACTGCTCTGGACGCAAGCACACTCATGCATACGCTTTCTATCGCTCGCCAACTTCATCTGACGTAGAGATCCTTAGCTTGCCTACTCAACTTTGTGCTGTGAGTACTTGCCGTCGATGACATGCGCTCCGAGTAGAGCAAAAACCTGCGGATTTCTTCGTTTTCTGAGTTCCTCGACGATCTTGCTTCTGTACCAGAATCTAGGAGCCTACGGCGGCAGCCGCGTGCCCTGTTATCCGTCGACCAACTCATGTATCTGTATAGGTACACGAGTTGGTATATACCTATATATAGGATTCCGTTCGTCACGTTCACCTAAACGCTGCATGGCACTCCACGGGTTTCTCTATGTGTTTGTTAGTACACTGCCGCGAACATTCCTGCGCCATCAATACCATTCTGCCCTACCAGCCTGAATATTCAAAATTTGCTCCTGTGTCTCGAGCTGAGCCGCATGCTGAAGAATGCAGACAGCTCGCCCACTGCCTTTCGACGGCAGATCAGTCCCGCCGGAAGCATCGTCGCCACGACCCTGGCTCCCCAAGCGCCCCTTCTGACTCTATGGTTTGTCTGTTAGGGGAAAGGCCGGTATACCTCCCGGCCTTTCCTCTAAGTTGCTCCTCACATACCGTGGCCCGTACCGTGTGATTGCACAAACTTCCTCCATGAACTAAGTCGTGCAGCCTCTATTGCCGGCCTACTGATCAGCGCCTCCGCGGTCGTCAAACTGTCCACGTAGATCGGCTGAAGCCCTTTTACAGTTCCTTTGTGTTGCCACACGTTTAAATTACAAGGACGGCGTCTCTTTTTTTTTTGTTTCAAAAGACAAATCTAGCAAAAAAAAGAAGCAGGCAGGTGCATCGAAAGCGTATACTTATACGGGGCACGCTTTCGCTGCTTGCAGGGTTAAACCTCCGCAACTAGTTCGACGTTTCTCGTCTTTTGTACCCTGTGAATCGACACCTTCGCGTCCTTTATTCCATTATCTTTACATTTCAATGAAACAGAACAATTAATTTCCCCTTTGCTTTATCTGACTTAATTGTCTGTTGCTTGGTACAACCGTACTTGTTATTCTAACCAGCACTGCGAGACCAGCAGCGTCTCAATATTGAATGGGAGTTGGAAACCACGGAGAACTTTTGCGTCCACATATTATCTTTTATCCTTCTTCTTTCTTTCTTTTCTTTTTGCTTAGGGGAGGGGTTTCCTTTTCTCCTTCGCGATGATGCTCCTTACTTTCCGGAGACCTCATCGTGTTTGAAAGCTTACTGAGAACGGTTTCCGTGGTCCGCATGAAGGCTACGAATAACTTTATAGCCGATCCTCCGAAAGCAAACTTGTTGGCCACGGTAGCACAATAACGTGGTGATAAATGTTCGAGCACTCCGTGTCTTTATCGATAAGACAATGCCAAAGTCTCAAGAGGCGCTAGAAATAAAGAAACGCTCTGGTTTGCGAAACAGTGCTGTCAACCAGGTCGTTGTCTCGTGCATAAATATGCGCGACCGCCTGTTATGGCCTCTCAACACGACGAAGAAAGAAAAAAAAAATAAGAAAGACGAATTCCGTAGCGCCAGTGCCCCACCCGTCAATTACTCTGCGTCCGGAAGAGAGAAGGGAGAAAGACGGAGTCCCCGGGACACAAGTAAAAAGGGAGTGGGAGGTCTCCGCGTACGCGTCTATACATAATAGACAGCGTGCGTGCGTGTACGCGAATGAACGTATATTTACTATACATATAAGCTCCGCACTGATAGAGCAGCAGCATGCGGGAGTTCTTCATCGATGCCTGCCAACAACCATTTTCCCCTTCTCCACACTGCCTCCGACGCCGCAGCTCCGTTCCTCCCGACCCTCCCCCATTTTTTTACCCTCCCTCTCTTTCCTTCTGCTCGCCGCGTAGCTTCGAGTGTGCAGCGAGCGCGTTCAGCGTGGTTTCGTGATCCACGTTCGATCGCCGCACGGACCCGAAAAAGAAAATACAAAAAGTTGGGGCGAGGCCCAAAACAAGAAGCGAGGCTGGGCCCCTATTATAAAACCATTAATCAGCGGCTCCCTCCCCCTCCTCGCGTATTCGCAGTCTATCGTTATCTATTCACCACTCTTTTTTTCTTTGTGTGTGTGTGTTATTATTATTCTCTCCCTTGTCGTCTTCATACTCGGAGCTTGCGATTAGAGCAGGCAAGGCACCGTGATTTGGACTGTGTGTATTATATACTCTGGATACGCGAATCTGCACGCGAAACGGACAGATCGTGCGTGGTACGGCTAAGTAATTCTCGGTCTTCTTTTTTTTTTTTACGTTTATCCATCCGTTTGCCCCCGCACTGTGCACGGCTAATGCAGCGCTGGTCGCTTTCTAAAAACAACAACAAAAAAAAAACGCTTCGCGTGCACAGTGAGCAAAAGGATATTTATAATATGATGCTGCCACGTGTTCCCACGCCTTCTTGTAAACTTGCACCAAGTTGTTGTTCTTCATTATACAGCTAGTCCCATTAGTATTATGTGGAGGTCGCTGTTTTTGATGAGCTTCCGCCTCTTTGCACTATCAGTCAACCGCTCGTTCTTCAGTGCTTTTCCAGCGTTGAGATGTTCCGGCCGTGATACTGTGTATTGGCCAACTCCTTTTGGGCCCCCCTTGCCCCCTTGCCCCCCCTTTGCCCTTGCCACACGAGTTTGACTGTAGGGCTATCGTAGCCTTCTTCCCAATATCAGTGCGCCTATAGGTTTAGGGTTATACAGAGCCCCAGGTGGGCCAAACTTTATCTAAGTATATACGGCGCCTCTCACTTAAATCCCATGGGCTGCACTGCGCTGTTGAGCATCAACCTTGCCGATATAGAACGGCACCCGTCTTTTTATCCCTCCTCCTTCCATCTTGAACTTCGGTCACGAAGTCCTACTTGTCCTCTGATGCAGCTTTTTAAGGCGTCCAAACTTCCATAAATAAAAAAAACGCATTCATCTCAGCGTCCTCATTTCGGCCACTTGATTCTTATAAATGTTAGACTAGCACATAAACAGAGAACAGAAGAGTTAGAGAATGACAGAGCAGGACGTCCCATTGAAAACAGAACTTACGCAACACACACACACACACACACACACACACATATATATATATATATATATATATATATGAGCGTGCGGTTGGGTACCCTGCGAGGGAGACAGTGAGTGTAAAGAAGTCTAACGAAACAACGAAAATGCGTAGATGAATGGACCGACAGTTTACGTACACAGAATAGCATACGAGCGTCTTCACAGGATTTCAAGCAATTTGCCGAAACTCACCTAGCTTTCTGGGTTGTTGATGGGTGAAGTTAAGTGAACCAAGCAATCTTTGACTATGCACTGAGTCGACCATCCAGGCGGCTGAGCGCGCTTCAATGAGACTGACGTTGGACGCAGACCCGGGTGCAGTAGCAGTGGAGGTGCTTTGTGGCCTCGGGACATGTGCCGGAGTCGGCCATTCCTGAGGAAGGAGTACGAATTTGCGAAGGCTACATCCTGTGGGCGACGTTACAGGGGGCTGATGGTAGTCGTAGCTGCAGTGGCGAATCCAACATTAGCAAGTGATGGTTGGAATTCGTGTACGGGGTCTTCCGTAGAATTCCAACTAAGGAGCCTGGCGCAGACTGCGTGTCGTCACTGGCGATTGGCTTAGCTTCATCGCCCAGCTTGCCGTGTTAATTCATCAGCAAGACGGCTGCAAATAATTACGGACGCTTCCCCTATACCGGAAAATGGGGGCAAGCGACGCTCGTCCTGCGTGAACCAGACCTTCGTCCCGGTTAAGTAACCCACTGGTAACGGTGCCGGATTGCTTCGGCTTCCTGCTCCCTCAGCTCGGCATGTTCTCGCTGTTGTCGGATTACCTCGGCAAACTTCTGGATCTCGCCGCCGCTCGTCGAGCGCTGCCAGTTCCTGAGTTGTTCCTTCGCCCATCTTACATTTCACCTCGCATCGATCACCAAATGAAGTTGGGGGTATACAGCCGTGCAACTCCAACTCTCACTTTCGATCATTTAAATACCACACACTGCCGACGACTGGAACCACTTTCCCGCCTCCATCGCTGCCATCTGTGGCACAACTAAATTCAAGAACTTCAAGAATTTCAAGAAAGAAATTTCAAGAACAACTAATTTCAAGCGGATCACAGAGCGTGGTCCCGCGCTGAAACACGGCAGAAAATGACGTAGTTACGGTGTCTGCGCGCGCGACTGCACGACGTGGGAACAACCTGACGAAACGGAAGCAAATCCCTCTTGCTGCGGTGCGCAGTAAAAAAAAAAAAAACATGCCGATATTTGGTTTGTGTGTTTCATTATTTCTGTAAGCTTTAATTCGTGTGTTCTAGCAACATATTACACAAATAAGAGATGTTGTCTTGAGTAATTCTCCAAGTCACACGCCACCACGAGCGACGTCAGAGCGCGAACACGTGTACGTAGGCGCACTATATCACATGTACGTCATCCTCCGGCTTGGAGCGCGGCGGCCGCGAGGAGAAGGACAAACGGCGTTCGGTTTGAAATTTCATATTTTTCCGCGGCGCATAGCGATGCAATACTTTGCGGACAGGATCGTTATCGCGCATTGTATGCTACACGCTTGTCAGCCCAAAATGGGAAGACCTGGTGAGGGGCCCCTTAAGAAAGTGCGGTCTCTGGCCCCCAACGCCTTGTATAGGACCTCATTAGATGAGCTAGTTACTGCCCAAACATGTTACAAAAATATTTATTCCGATTTCTTCCTAATGTTTGCTCACACTATCACCCAAGCTGTAACTTTTAGAACGCTGAAGTTTAATTTGTCATTTCCAGTAGCGACAATGAAAAGGCGGATACAGGGCACCATACACTTGATTTTCATCTTTTGGTGCTGAAACAAAGTTGCCTGTGCTCTTTTCAACGCCAGCGGTCCGTGAGTTCCGCGGCGTGGGTTTTGCGCCACCTCGAGAGATGGCGCCACGCTGCGTGACCTCGCCAGCAGCATCCGGCGCGCCGCGGATGCTGGCCGAGACGAGGCTTGTAATGAGGTTCAGTTCAAAGCATGCAGGTTGTCATTTCGGGTCAGTAAGCTTTCAGACCTACGTCGCGTCGTGGCCGCATACGCTTCTGCATCGTTCATCATTTCAACCAAATCAAAGCACAAATGCTTAAGCCAAGCAATACAGCGCAACGAAAGGAGAGGTATAGGAAGCGTTTTCCGGAGACCGATCGCTCAGCGAGTTATACGCCAGAGCAGAAGGCTGCTCGACTGTGCCGACTACTCCAGGATTATGCGGCCTTTCACGCAGGTGACACCATTGTCGCGGACTGCGGCCACCTACCTATAAGCACGCACATTTGCAGCGGACCACTTTGAAGCGACAGGCAAAAAAAAAAAAATAGCGACAGACGCAGAGCGCGCCGCTGCACTGTCGGAGGAAGAAAACCACTTGAAGACGGCGGCACCACAGGCAACAAAAGACGCCATGAGAACAACTGCACAGTATGGCGTGGTGTGATGTGGTGTGCTATTGCGAACATGCACTACAAGCATTTTAAGATTGTGGCTAGTGTCATCTCCCACAAATCTGCTTTGCCGGCAACCATTTCATGCTTACGTCTACTCTCGATTACGGGAGAGCCTGAATTTTTTTTTTTCGGCACGTATTCCTTATGCTTGTATTTTTCTGCTTGTTCAACGCACCGATGTGTCGGTGAAGGTGCGTTCTTTCTCTCTCTTTTCGGAACAACCAAGCTGGACGCCCAAGAGAGTGGACAGTACTATTTGGTAATTTATATTGACAGTATAGGTGCTATGACAGCACACGGGACGGATATAGAAGAGACGACGACGAGCCCTCGATCGTCTCTTCTATATATCCGTCCCGTGGGCTATACTGTCCCCATGAACGGTGCCTTTAGTCTGTAGCGGAGGAACAAAACGCGTCTTGATGCAACACGTTATATAGAGTAGATGGCGTGTCGGAAAGGATATTGCAATGAAGGAAGGTGGAGGCGGCGCTGTAGCGAAGGCCGAATTCACGATACTTTTCGTTTGCAAGTGCTGTTTGCCATTGGCTGGGCGCATTCGCCAAAACTTCAAGATTTGCTGGCGCCTGCTATATTACGAACAATTTCGCCGCAATGTCCTTTTGTTAGCAGGCCCAGTTGAGCAACAAGCAACCACGCAAAACGAAGAGCCTGTTGAGCTGCTTCCCATGCACGTGTGCCCGTAACTGTTAGCCCTTTCC
Source organism: Dermacentor albipictus (assembly GCF_038994185.2). NCBI lineage: Eukaryota > Metazoa > Arthropoda > Arachnida > Ixodida > Ixodidae > Dermacentor > Dermacentor albipictus. The sequence continues at coordinate 111,071,944 of NC_091822.1, read as the reverse complement.
TCTGCAGCGCACGTTTTGGGAACCGGCTGGGGATTACTTCGGTTTTACGGAAGTGTCAACGTATACGGTGATTCACCGTTGTACTACCGCCACTACGCTCTTTCGCGCATCCCGCCGCCAGCGACGTTCCATCGTCCATGCACGCTGCATGACGGCAGCGAAAGTCCTGCAGGGGGGGGGGGGGGGGGGGGGGCGTGAGCAGACGGGGGAGCTGATGTTTTTTTTTTTTTTTACAGTACCCTCAGGGCCCAAAAGGGCGTTACATGTTGCGCCACATGTCGTTGTCTCATCAGCTGTCAGCAACGAACAAGAGGGGCTGACAGCCAGAGCGCAGGGCTGATCGTTCAGCTTTCCGCGCACTTTGTTGTACGATAAGGGATTCACGGCGGAAGAGCCCATGGGCTCACGCACACCAAGCGCATCTCGCCGCGCGCGATCCGCTGATTGACGTCCCCAGAGGACCTGACACGTCGGGGGCACCCGAGAGCTTCGCACACGGTGGTCGGAACCACCACCACCGGCGGCGACGGCTGTTTCTCCGTCGTCTCCGGATCAAGGGTCCGCGGGAAGAAACGTGAACGGGGGGGAGGCGCACCACGTGAAAGAGACGAGCAGCGAGAGAGGCCGGAAACAACGACGCTCAACAAAAACAACGTGAACACCACAACAGTGGGCGAAGAACCGTCGGAGGCGAAGACAAGGAGCCGAGTATATATAGACAAGGCGGCCGTTTGAAGAAGAAAGGTTGAGGAAGAACGTTTGGTTTGAGAGAGTACGTCTGTGTTGTGAGGGGGGAAGGGGGCGACGAAAGCCGCAAGCAGCAGCAGCAGCATCAACAGCGGGAGCTGCAGGCCGTCTCGCGTGCGTGCCCGCGCGATTCACGAGGAAGGCAGAAGTAGAAGAACAATACCAACAACGCGCTTGGCGGCCGTACATGCGCGCGCGACGATAATCGATTAGGCGAGCCACGTATATATAACTGCTCCGGCCCAGCAGCGTGGGTCCTGCGAGCGCGGCTCCGGTGGTGGCGGTGGTGGGAGGGCTAGCTGCTCTGCAGACAAGGAGGGACCATTGAGCAGAACGGACGTCCCGGCGGCTCCGGCTGCAGGGGTGGAGCCACGCGAGCTCCGGCGCCGAGTAGAGATACCGGGAACTGGTTTGACCGGATAACTAATGACGGGCTCTCGCGGTGGGGGCAACCGGAGCCCCGTGTAATGCCGCCAGGAGCGGACAGGGGTCACGCCGACGAGGCCAGCGCCGTGATCCATTCTTGGCGCCGTGGACAGGTCCATTCATCCTGCTGGCTGCTGCTGGCTCCTTCTGGGCCCTGCTGCTGCTGCTGCTGCAGCAAGGACGGAAACGGCGGCGCTGGTCTGCGGCCCTCTCCTGCACGGCTCCTTGTACTTTTCCTCCGGCGGAGTTGCTGTATTTTAGCCCGTGTCTGGCCAAACCCCCGGGGCGTCGACGTGGTCGTTGCTGCCATCGCGCGTACACGCGGCGGTGGTGGTGCCGAGCGGCGAAACGAGGGGCCGATTAGCATCGACGAGTGGCGGTGATGGCGCCCTTTCTGGTTCGTGCCGTCGCCCGTAGTCGGGCCCCGTTCATTCACCAAACGCGTGGTACCGCGTTTGCTCGCGCGTAGTCGCCCCGCCGCTTCGGCGTGAGAACGCGCGGGCGGCGTGGCGTCGCGGCTTCCCTCAACCCGGTCCTTCCTCTCAGGCGGCCATCCGCCTCGGCGCAAGCTAAGCACCACGTTAGGATCTCCAGTAAGTGACTGCATCGGAAGTCACTAGGATGACTAACAATGACAATAGGCACCGCTAAGACACTGCTTTTTTTGTTGTTGCTTCGTCCCACGAAGAGCGGGCTTCAACTAGACGTCAAAATTACGTTGTTGCCATGAACCAAAGGTGTCGCAGCGAGACATACTGCCGTTAGCGACACGTAGTGAAGTCAGTTATTGCTGTTTTAGCAATTACCCTGTTTGTAATCTGTGGTACTCCTACAACCTTACGGTCTTGGACCTTATCATATTATCCGTACACCGTTTTCTTCCAAGGACCTAATAAGGTGACCTATCTGAAACGTATTGACTTATTCCTTCAACGACATTCTGCTCTGTTTATTACGTTTAGATAGTGGGGATTTCGGCACCGTTTTACTGTATTAAGACTGAAGATTAATGTAACGTATAGATTTCCTGTCCCATACTTGTTGAGCAGAACGTTACGTTATCATATGATCCCGTTGATCGTTCCACTACTATAGACATGGACATGACAACGGACAGAAGAACATTTTCCTCTCGTCCTGCTCTTGTCTGCTGCCGTGGTGTGTGTTTATTTGAACAGTTGATGTATAAAGAAAAACGACAGACTAGCCCACCAATATTCCATAGGGCCGCTATACTTTTCAGTGCATCCATCTGGGTAATAAACATACGGTGACGTTGTCATATGGGTATGTGTACGTATGACGCAGATAACTCAAAACTCTCTTATGAAAAGCGAAGACGAATTTCTCCACCAGTCAGATTGCGCCAGCGGCAAAATCTGTCCCACCACTAGGTGAACATAGCAAACACTGACACCGTCGCAACTGTATATACCGATTCATTCATCACAACTGTACGAGATCTGGCCACTGACACTGCGGCTTCTGGCAAGATCTCGGCAAGACGACGTCGCATTCTGTTTTCTATTCGCATTGGCGTTTTTACGTCTACAGCTCTCACAAACGCGACTTCATATAGCTCTAAATGATGGCGAGTATGAATACGTTGTTGGTTAAATCGCAAGACCGCTATAAGACTAAAACGAAAAAAAATATATATAGAGAGAGAGGAGTACACAGGACGAATGCTGCACCTGTCTCCTTTACTCAGACTTCAGGATGTGGCGCACCCTCTTATAATGGCCCAACTTGAAGTCGGAATATATAGGAGACAGGTCCCAGTGTTCGTCTTGTGTATACTCCTTATATCAACTATGTCTGGTCTTCTTTCAGTGGCTTTCGTATTAACTGATCACGTACCAACTCGCCCAACAGTTGACCTTATTGAATTCGTAACATGGACCAGCCTCTAACTGAATATGAAATCCGCGGGCGCAAAATAGTTTTCATTTTTTTTCCCAGGAACATATCTTCGGCAGTGAAATACGAGAAGACTCTCAGATTTCCTCGAGACGCTCGCGTACTTAGACTTCACCAGGATCTATCTGCGATGCCCGCTCGAAGGTGCATCTTACACCTGCATCAGTGGCTGGCTATAGACATCCCCCGCAGAGGCGCTGTTGATCGCTCACGTATACCTGTAGTCACGCAAGCGCTCGTTAGGACGTCGACCCGTTGGTCCTGCATAGGTGCGCCTGCACGTTACCGGCCGGGATACTGTATATACACACAGGTAACGTTCACATTGCCGTCAACAAACTACAGCGCCATACTGCTCGTGACCCCTCGTCGGTCCGCTATATCGTGCAGCCCTTGCCAGCCGGTCTTCTATCCTTTTAGTTGTTGGGCCTTCTGGCGGCGCCAGAGATCCGTAACTCTACGCCTGCGCGCTTTCATTACGAGCGCTTAGACATCATCCAGAGGCGAAGCGGGAACAACGTCGGATGTACCCACGGAGAGGCGGTGCGCGCGAAGCTCGAACCAGCGGGCCATGCGCGTGTACATGAATGAAAACAACAGGAGACGACCTGCAAGCCGTTGATGCATGCTTACGTCTTGGGGGTCTGCAGAGGGTGTGTATACCCGAGGCTGTTGTTGTGGGGCCCCTTCCATTGAGAATCTTCGCGCACCTCTCCCGGCTCGGTTATGATATGCGCACGGCTATTAGTCGCGATACGGGGAGCCCCGTCACTGCAGGCGCGATGGAGGCTTCCAAGCAGAGCTGACCAGAGGCGAGGGTGGAGGGGCGGGGGGGGGGGGGGTTCGGCATCCTAAATTTTCGGCCTCCGCGCACTTCTGCTGTGAGCAGGGAAGCGGGCGATGAAATACGCGATAGACACGAGGATGTCCGTGCGCAGTGCCTGGTCGGATGGATGCTCGTGAGTGTGCCTGTCTGCTCCTTATACGCATCACACGCAGAAACGATAACACATATCGCAAGTGAGGTGGCGTCGCCGTCGCGAGAGCATCGTATATATAGGCGCCACGATTGCGTACTCAATGCGCTTGTGGCGCGCACCTGTATACACGGGAGCAACAGGTCCTTCCACGGTCCGCCCCCTGCAATTTGCCCGGGCTGCTTTATTAGTGTCATTATACGAGGGCGCACGAGTGCGCATTACATGCGGGAACCGGCGCCCTTCCCTTCCTGATCTCTTATCCTCAAGCGCTACGCCTTTATTTATTTATTTATTTATTTATTTATTTATTTGCTTATTGGTCGATTTCTTTTTTTTCACCTTCATTATTCACTTCTCTTCAGCTTTAGGCCTTCTTTCCGTTTTACACTTCCATTTTCGGGCCTCACGGTTTGCAAAAAAAAAAAAAAAAACAAGCGTTCCTGGAACGTCCCACGAGAGGCGATAAATTGCAGCCGTGCGACCATGGCTCAAATTGATTGCCTATAGTAAAGATTACAACATTCGCTATCGCATTTTAAAGCCACTAAATTTCGATCCAGCAATTCCACGCAAGTTGTGTACTATCGCGGACGAAAGAAACCAGAATGAGAAAGTTCGATTCAGAACAAAAACCTGCTATTGTGTACTTGTGGCAGAGGCGACACATGTCTGGGTGATCCCAACTTCGAACATAGCACAATGTGGGTGTGGGCCAGTTGGTGATTCATTAATTTGGGAAGTTACCGCAGGCAAAACACTGGTCTTAATGGGGCAATTCACGAAGCGGCTCGACCGCTTCGTGTTGTCCCTTTCTTCAAGTCTCGTGTTTTGCTTGCGGTAACTTCCCAAAATCATGAACCAACGTCGAAGTGCGATATATTGTTGTTAGGAGGCGAACATGGTTTTCGTCTTCCTGTGAAATCCAACAATGAAACATCGCTCTCCTTTTTTTAAAGCATGTTCGTCCGTTCGTATTTATCGTTTCAATGTTCATCATAGAGTGTGCGCATGTGTGTGTACGGGAGTGCGTAATGCAGAATGTGTAATCATAATAAAAATATCTAAAAATGTACACACATATTTAATCCTCTCGTCGTCATATTGAAATGAAATTAGACATTATCTTAAGTTAGGACAAGATGCAGAACAATGCCCAGTTTTATGTCATTTTTTTAAGTGGATCTTTCTTCCACGAACAACAACAACAAAAGAAACTTAGCATACATAAGCGTCATCGGAAGCGCTTTCATATCCTCAAAATTTAACACTGTATAAGACTACCAGGTTGCTAAGGCCAAAAGGAGACTCCGTGCTTGACACTTCCACAGAAATTCTACTCAACAGAGTGTACAGACAAAGCTTTGAAAGCTATCATCTAAATTGCACAACGCCCTCTAGATAAGAAACCCGCCTTCAGTGTTGTGATTTTAGCGAGTTTGCCGCTAAATTAAGAGACTTTCTTGCTTGTTTAGCAACAATATACTTTTTCCAATTTTCGAGAGACTGTTTTAGCGACGTGACAGAACAATTGGCGACACTTTAGCAACTTCGACGTTACAGGAATGTTGCTTCGAAAATTACCTTCTACACGTACTTTATCATTCAAAAGCTACGTGTGAGCGGTCAGATTTGTCGTATGGCGTGCAGGCTTTGTGCCCACGATGAAGCAATGATTGCCTTCACCGGATGCACAGTGTGTGCTCACAAAATGCATTTTTGATGCGAAAGCATTAAATGGCCATGAGCGAAAAAGCCGGCGTCTGTAGCGGCGAAAAGGCGCCTAAATTCGGATTGGCTGCGACGCAACGCCATGTGCGCACCTCCAAGGAGCAGAGAGGGCGAAAGGTAACACCTGCTGCTGCACTGGCGCGTCAAGTGTTGCGTGAGGGGGAGAGGGCATCTCCGCGACGACAAGTCACCCTCGCTCTCGGAAGCCTGTGTTATACGCGCGTTCCTTGCCCTCGCAAGCTCTCGCCTGCGTTCTAACTTCGCCTCGGTAATCGTCACAAAAAAATTACCCTATAAAAAAAACTTCGAAAATAAAAACGGTGGCGGTAGTGAATTTCGAACCTGCGCGCCCCCACGCTGAGAAGCCGAACGTCTTACCCACTGGGATAAGCGAGCGTTTCCTAGACAGCAGGCCTGTGCACCCTGCTTGGTGACATCGTGCTTCTTCGAGCGACATTTACATTGGCAAGCCCGGCGTGACGAAAGTGATGCCGTCAAAATCACCGTGCCGTACTCGGGAGCGTCCCCATTAGATGCTATGGTAGTTGCGCAAGGTAGCATGATGTCACGGATCGAAGTGCACCGGCCTTGTGATGTCTAGGAGGCGTTGGCCAAGCATCTCAACACGCTCGCTTTGCGGCGTTCAATTGGACATTATTGACAGTTTTCATGAAGAAGCGCTAAAGACAAAGACGGAGGAACACATACGACAGGACTGGCGCTAGTGACAGGTGCATATGGCAAAAAGGTTGATGTAGGTGATGGCACAGTTGATTGTAGCCGGTGATGAGAGGATAGAGCCCATTGTAGAAGAAGTTTGTTGCAACAATACCTCGATTTTGGCGAGTTGGTTCATCTTGACAGATTTCACAAAAAAGCACTAAAGATGTTGCATGGGCAGATTGTGTTAAGTTCGATGTACCATTCAAACGAGACGGTGGCTATTCGGTCCATCGCATTCCAAACTAAGTGCGATTAGGCAGTGTGAAGTGAGTAGGGCAAACCGGTGAATGACCTTTCAAAGCCAATGACCATTCACCTATTGCCAAGATTTACGGTAACAGTCCAGAAGGTGATTTCGATTTGACTTGCCAAGGTATAGCACAGGCCACAACAGGCACGATGTTCCGGCAGCTACCGGCAACCACGCTCGTCTGCCGGAGTCCAAAGAGAAAAAAAAAATTATGCGGATCTCATTTAGTGTGAGAGTCACGTGAAGCATTTTGCAAGTAGCTGGCTATGGCATTGACCCTGCGGCGGTGCGCGTCCACTGCGTCATTGACTGCCTCGGTGTTTTCGAGAAGACGCTCAATGTGGTGCTGGGACACGTTGAGAGTCACAGAAAGAACGTGGGCTTGCCTAGTTGCTCGGTCATTGCGGACACTTTCTCCATCCTTAGCGCTAAGTATTGACACGTGTACTTATCTTTATCGGGCGACCACGTTTAGCCGCCTAACAAATGTTATCGCAGAGCGCGGGACGCGCTTGCATGTATCCCGAACTTTCTGGAAAGTTATCGATGCTTCTATCCGCTGTCTGTTCTCGCCGAACCTTGTGTTATCTGATTTCATCGCTTGACGCGAATGGTGTAGAACTTTGTAGAAGGCATGCGGGTCCCAACGATTAGTCTGGAACATTCGGTGACTGCTGTATAAAAGCCGACGCCCTTGACCCGCTGATCAGATTTACGACGATCGCCGACTGTGTTCGCCGCTCTCGTTGTGCTTTAAGTGTAGCGTGTTTTGTGGTCACAGGTTCGCCCAATAAAAGCTAGTTTTTGCCTTTCACAGTATTGCTACTGTGTTCTTTGACGTCACGACCACGTGACATCTGGTGGAGGTGCTTTTCGTTCATGTACCGGACGCCCCCGACAAGCCGTGATCCAAGCCCGGACCGCAAAGAGAACACCAACGTAGTCCCGGAGCATCGAGCAAGCCGCCGTCTTCAACAGCTGCCCCCGGAGCACGGACTTCTACCTGAGAAGACCAAGAAGATTGTGGCCAAGGCAACCCCAATGGCAGCCCCAGCGTCCCCCATCGTGCTGCAGCAGCCCAGGGAACCTCCGACGTTCCGCGGCTCAACAATCGAGGACCCGGAAACCTGGCTTGAGAGGTATGAGAGGGTCGCTACGTTTAACAGTTGGGACAGCGACGACAAGCTGCGGCATGTATATTTCGCACTGGAAGACGCCGCCAGGACCTGGTTCGAGAATCGGGAAGCCACCTTAACGACGTGGGACCTGTTCCGAAGCGGCTTCTTGCAAACCTTTACAAGCGTGGTACGAAAAGAGCGAGCCCAAGCACTACTAGAAACCAGAGTGCAGCTGCCAAACGAGACGATCGCGATCTTCACGGAGGAGATGGCCCGTCTTTTCCGGCATGCCGACCCAGAAATGCCAGAGGAGAAAAAAGTCCGCTTCCTCATGTGGGGTGTCAAGCAAGAACTTTTCGCAGGACTTATCCGTAACCCGCCGAAGACCGTAGCGGAGTTTTCTACAGAGGCATCGACGATCGAGAAAACTCTGGAGATGCGCACCCGGCAATATAACCGCCAGGGGCTCACGCCGCAGTACGCCATCCAAGGACTGGATTCCGACAACCTTCAGGAGACCATCAGGGCCATTGTGCGCGAAGAACTGCGCAAAGTCCTGCCTTCGTCGCAGCCCCAAGTGGCTTCGATCGCCGACATCGTGAAAGAAGAGGTGCACCGATCACTTGGAGTTACCGAGCTGCAACCACAATTACCGCAGCCCCAGCCAGAAGCGATGACATACGCCGCCGTCGCACGCCGTCAAGGTCCCCCTCCGCGACCACGCCCGGGCCCTGCAACGACGCAATTCCGTCGTCCGCCGCCGCCGCCGACAGCGCGCCCACCCGTCGCCCAGCGGAGCTACCCGAGGAAGACCGACGTTTGGCGCGCTCCTGACCACCGCCCGCTCTGCTACCATTGCGGGGAAGCGGGTCACGTCTACCGACGATGTCCATACCGGGAAATGGGACTGCGAGGTTTCGCCGTCAACGCTCCGCGCCCGCAGCAAGGTGAACGCCCTCGCGATATCGCTGACTACCTCACGGCTACTCAGTGGAGCTCTCGACGACCGTCGCGTTCACCATCACCAGGCCGCTACCTGTCGCCGCAGCGCCGACCATACACTGGCCCAGCTCGGGGCCGGTCAGCGAGCCCATATCCGGAAAACTAAAAGCAGCAACCGATGGAGGTGCGGTTGCTGTCCGTCGAACTGTCGAAGATCCTCCGCCGCCGACGAAGACAACGAAGAAACCTTCTCGACGACCTAATCACGACACGCCGCCGTCCCGAAGAAGTCGGGAAACCAAGACTACACCGACGAAAGACGACTTGACGACGCGACGTTCCGGTTTCAGTTCAACACGACGCAGCCGTGATCCGACGCCAAGACCAAACTGCAACGCCAGACAAAGAACCACCGACCTCGACGTGCTTCTCGACGGCCACGCAGTCACTGCCTTAGTCGACACAGGGGCCGATTACTCCGTAATGAGCGGACACATCGCCGCCAACTTGGAGAAGGTTAAGACTGCATGGGAGGGTCCCCAAATTCGGACTGCTGGAGGACACCTCATTACGCCAACTGGAATCTGCACGGCAAGAATTACCGTTCATGACCGGACTTACCCTGCCACCTTCGTTATCCTGCAACAGTGTTCGCGAGACGTCATTCTAGGCATGGACTTCCTGAACCAACACGGCGCAATCATTGACCTGAAGTCGAAGTCCATAACGCTGTCGGAAGATCGAGCGATACCGCCGGAGAGCTTTAGTAGTCACCATGCCTTAAGTGTGCTCGAAAGTCAAGTCAGCATCCCGCCTCGCTCAAGCATTGTCATTTCAGTAGGCACCAAAACGCCTGCCGACCTAGAAGGCGTCATCGAGGGTGACCAACGTCTACTGCTAGACCGTGAAATTTGCGTCGCAAGAGGGATCGCTCGACTGCATGGAGGGAAAACTGAAGTCTTACTAACAAACTTCAGCCAGGAGTTCAAGCACATCAACAAGGGCACGACAATCGCGTACATCGAGGAAATTCTGGAAACCAGTAATGCGTTTGTCCTCTCGGATTCCGCCGCATCTACCCCGACGACCATGGTTGCCGAACCAGACTACGACATTAATCCAAGTCTTCCCGTGATTCAGCAACAGCAGCTCAAAAGTCTGCTCCAACGATACAAAGGCTGCTTTTCGACGTCTTCGAGGATTCGACAAACACCAGTCGCCAAGCATCGCATAATAACCGAGGAAAGCGCTCGACCACTCCGCCAGAGCCCTTACCGAGTTTCGCCGCGAGAACGTGAAGCTATAAGACAACAAGTCGACGAAATGCTGCGCGACGACATCATCCAGCCGTCGAAAAGCCCGTGGGCATCCCCTGTTGTCTTGGTGAAGAAAAAGGACGGAACCCTTCGTTTCTGCGTCGATTATCGTCGTCTGGACAAGATCACGAAGAAAGACGTATACCCTCTCCCACGGATAGACGACGCATTGGATCGGCTCTGCAACGCTAAATACTTCTCGTCGATGGACCTCAAGTCTGGCTATTGGCAAATAGAAGTCGACGAAAGAGATCGTGAAAAGACCGCCTTCATCACCCCAGACGGCCTCTACGAGTTCAAGGTTATGCCATTTGGACTGTGCTCGGCGCCTGCAACGTTCCAGCGCGTGATGGACACGGTTTTAGCAGGATTGAAGTGGCAGACCTATCTCGTTTACTTGGATGACGTCGTTGTATTCGCCGAAAGTTTTGACGATCACCTTAGGCGGCTTGCCACAGTACTAGAGGCCATCAAGTCATCAGGGCTCACTCTGAAGCCAGAAAAGTGCCGCTTCGCTTACGATGAGCTTCTATTCCTAGGCCACGTCTTCAGCAAATCCGGAGTACGCCCCGACCCGCAAAAAAACAGCTGCCATCGCAAAGTTCCCGCAGCCCACCGACAAGAAGGCAGTGCGTAGATTTCTTGGCATGTGTGCCTACTACAGGCGATTTGTCAATGACTTTTCACGCATCGCTGAGCCGCTGACACAGCTAACTAAATGTGACGTCGAGTTCAAGTGGGAAACGCCACAGGCCGACGCATTTCAAGAACTCAAACGACGGATGCAGTCGCCGCCCGTACTTGCGCACTTCGACGAGCACGCCGATACCGAAATACACACTGACGCCAGTAGCCTAGGCCTCGGTGCCGTCCTAGTCCAGAGAAAAGATGGACATGAACACGTGATAGCTTACGCTAGCCGATCACTGTCAAAAGCAGAAGGCAATTATTCTACAACCGAAAAGGAATGCCTCGCCATCGTTTGGGCCACAGCGAAATTTCGCCCTTACCTATATGGCAGGCCATTCAAGGTGGTCAGCGATCATCACGCATTGTGTTGGCTAGCTAACCTAAAAGACCCTTTAGGACGGCTGGCACGGTGGAGCCTCAGGCTACAAGAATACGACATCACTGTAACTTACAAGTCCGGACGAAAACACTCAGATGCCGATTGCATATCCCGCGCCCCCATTGACCCGCCGCCGCAAGATGACGACGATGACGACGCCTTCCTTGGAATAATACGCGCGGAAGACTTCGCCGAACAGCAACGGGCAGACCCGGAGCTAAAAGCCCTAGTCGAGTATTTGGAAGGGCACACCGACGTTGTTCCAAGGGCATTTAAGCGTGGATTATCTTCGTTCACGCTTCAAAACAACCTGCTCGTGAAGAAGAACTTCTCGCCAGTCCGCGCCAGCTACCTTCTTGTTGTACCGTCAGCGCTGCGTCCAGAAATACTGCACGCCCTACACGACGATCCAACCGCTGGGCACCTCGGATTCTCCCGGACGCTGTCGAGAATACAGGAAAAGTATTACTGGCCACGCCTAACCGCCGATGTCGCCCGTTACGTCAAGACATGCCGCGACTGTCAGCGACGCAAGACACCGCCGACAAGACCAGCGGGATTACTACAGCCGATCCAGCCTCCTTACCGACCTTTTCAGCAGATCGGGATGGACTTGTTAGGACCGTTTCCGACATCAGCTTCCGGAAATAAGTGGATTGTCGTGGCGACGGACTATCTCACCCGCTTCGCTGAAACTAAAGCTCTACCGAAAGGCAGCGCAGCCGAAGTGGCTAAATTTTTCGTCGAGAACATCCTGTTGCGACATGGTGCTCCAGAAGTCCTCATCACCGACAGAGGAACGGCTTTTACAGCAGAGCTCACCCAAGCCATTCTGCAGTACAGCCAGACAAGCCACAGGAGGACAACTGCCTACCATCCGCAGACGAATGGTCTCACGGAGCCCCTGAACAAGACCCTCGCCGACATGCTAGCAATGTACGTCGACGTCGAACAGAAGACGTGGGACGCCGTCCTGCCGTACGTAACCTTTGCGTACAACACGGCGGTGCAGGAAACAACACAGATCACGCCGTTTAAGCTGGTTTACGGCAGGAACCCGACGACGACGCTTGACGCCATGCTGCCGCACGTAACTGACGAAGAGAATGTTGACGTCGCTAGCTGTCTCCAGCGCGCCGAAGAAGCCCGACAACTCGCCCGCCTACGGATCAAAAACCAGCAGCGTATACGGACAGCCGACACTACAACCTCCGACGACGCTTCGTCGAGTACCAGCCCGGCGACCGTGTTTGGGTATGGACCCCTATACGCCGACGAGGACTGAGCGAGAAGCTATTGCGCCGCTATTTCGGACCTTACAAGGTCATTCGACGTATTGGCGCACTGGACTATGAGGTCGTGCCACACGGCATCTCGCATTCACAGCGGCGCCGCGCACGACCTGAAGTGGTCCACGTGGTGCGTCTTAAACCGTTTTACGGACGCTAACGAACTTCCCTTATTTTGTTGTTTTCATTGCTACGAGTGCTTATTTATTACTTTCGTTTGTTTGCAGCATCGGGTCGATGCTTTTTAAGAGGGGGGTAATGACACGTGTACTTATCTTTATCGGGCGACCACGTTTAGCCGCCTAACAAATGTTATCGCAGAGCGCGGGACGCACTTGCATGTATCCGAACTTTCTGGAAAGTTATCGATGCTTCTATCCGCTGTCTGTTCTCGCCGAACCTTGTGTTATCTGATTTCATCGCTTGACGCGAATGGTGTAGAACTTTGTAGAAGGCATGCGGGTCCCAACGATTAGTCTGGAACATTCGATGACTGCTGTATAAAAGCCGACGCGCTTGACCCGCTGATCAGATTTACGACGATCGCCGACTGTGTTCGCCGCTCTCGTTGTGCTTTAAGTGTAGCGTGCTTTGTGGGCACAGGTTCGCCTAATAAAAGCTAGTTTTTGCCTTTCACAGTATTGCTACTGTGTTCTTTGACGTCACGACCACGTGACAGTATCGTACCCCGGCAGTATACGCAATCCCCGAGCTGCTCAGCTAAGCCTCTCAGGAGCGCTATGCACGAGTCCAGACACTTCTCGACGAAGCTGCACTCGTCTTCCAAGGTGTTCTTTGGGAGCGTGCAGGAGCAGGTTAACCTGAACGGGGTGGGATACTCGCTTTTGAATCGCTGTTCGTACACTCTTAAAACGGTTGCACCCTTTGGGGTGTATATTTGTCCCACAACGATAATCGTCATCTGCCTTGCTTGCGTTTCCTTTCCCGAAAACTCGACGCTCGCTACTTTCCTCTCGAGAATGATGCGTCACAATGACAACGTGCATGCCGTTCGTGACTGGGAAGTACCGGGCTCGCAGCGTTAAAGAAAGGAAACGCGGGCAAGACAGATGACGATTATTGTTGTGGGACAAGATAAGCCCCAAAGGGTGTACATTTTTCTAAGCGGGTATAGGCACCTCCAGTCCCTGCCGGCGTATAGCAGGCTAAATAGATAGACACACTCAGAACGCGCGAACTTTGCAAAGAATGCTTCGCATTAAGATCTTATTTCGATGATCTTTAGAAAGTGTATACGCACATACATTTTAATGTAATGTTTGTAGAATTTCTAGAGCTAACCTGCGGACTCGGAGCCTTAAATTTTTCGTTTACTGTACAGTCTATTGGCCTCGAGCTCCACCACTGGAAAAGCTGGCGCCACCGTCGGCGTGACGTGCTAGGAGGGATCACGTGGACATAGCGGTCGCGTCGGCTGCTTCGGGCGCGCCGAAGCGAGCTGAAAACGAGTTTGAATTCCCTCGTACGCTGCGGTTTTCATTTAGAGGCGAAATTTTCCCGCTTCGAGTGTCTCCTTTACAACGCTTGAAAGCACTACAATAGGTAGTGGCTGCCTTTGAAGGCGCGCAACATGGTAGGCTACTGCTCGGTGCCGCAGGGCCGGACGCACGTAACGGAGGCCGGTGTCGGCCTTATTCACACGTAGCCGTACGACAAGAAGCTGTGTGAAGCTTGGCTCGCGAAACATAAAACCGGCAGTCATCGGCTACAACTCGGGTATGCAGCAAGCACAGACGCGAGGAAGATTTCTGCTACGGCGCCCGGTCTGCGATGTTCTGGAAACGCGCACTGAGACCCTCGCCTGAGTCCGCTGCCCGACTAATGTCATGACGGTTTGTTCTATGAACTTGTCGATACTATAGATACTGGCAAGTTCAGTGGAGTGGAAAGGCAGCGGTAAGAAGCACATTTAAAGTAAGCGTGGCGTATGGTTATGTTTGTGTTATGAATTAATGCACTGGATTACAAAAAAGGAGCAGCGGGAAATTGCACGCTGAGAACGCCGATAAACATACAGTGCGACGCAACTCGAGAAATAGTATTGAAAGGTCAAAGAACTTATAAGAAAAAAAAAGATTGCATCGTCGCGACGGCACATCACAGTCCCCGTAGGCGTCGAAGTCTCTACAATGAAATTATTTTTGAACAGCTCTGATAGCGCCCACGCAACAATGGTTGCCTGTATACTGTCAAATGCTCATATTCTGCGGCCTAAAGCTAATGGCACGGTGCGAAAACGCGCGCGCGGAGAAAGCGAAACAGTGCGTGGACAAGTACGCAGACGCGCAGTCGGTCGCTGCGAATCTGCGCTATCGCTGCATTGAGGCTTCATTCTATTACGCTCCATTTAGTTATACAAGCACTATAACAACCTACCTACCTTTCACGAAAGAAGCCGGTTCGGGAGACTCCATCGCGGCGACCGCGCGCAGTGGCGTTCACTGTACGTATTCGGTAAAGAGATAGCGGCTGTAAACGATTGTGTGCTTTCAGCTTGCCCAAGATTATTATTTAGACAGTAAGAAACTTCTCTCGTGTCGAAAGTACTTACAGAAATGTCCGGGAGAGCTCGCGCGTGGTGTTTTCAGTGAGCGCTGACAGCAAAACCTATGAGGAGCGCGCCACGTGATCCCTCATACTACGGCAGCGAGGCGCTTCCGATAGAGGGCGACTCCGTAACTCCTCGCCGCCAATAGACTTTCCTAAACGACCTGTTTGGTAGCATGAATCGCAATGGACCAAAGGAAATAGTGTGGTTGGTCTTTTTCCAGAGACAGTCTGTATTAGTCTTGGCATAGTGGAATACATGTAGATTTATAGGAAGACGAACTTGACTATTTGAAGTTTATAGTAAACACTATATAGGTTATCTAAATCTATTTACACGAGGGAAACGTAACATTGGGGTCCTTTTTTACAGCCAAAAGCGAAACCTAAGCGTTGAGCACGTGAGAACGTGTTGAATGGCCTGCAGCCGCTGGTCTAGCGCTCCCCAGTAACTTTATTGCAGCAACGTGACAATAAACGGAAGATTGTTTAATGTATCTACACAGCCAGATACGTTATATTGCGTGATCAGCTGTTTAAAGCAATATTTATGGATCGATCGTACCAGTACAGGTCGCTCATCGCAGGCAGGCTACACGTAACATGACTATGATTAAGATGAAGACATGAGACTGGAGAAATTGTTTTTCACGGCAACCATTACACCGAATTTAATGGCGCTCAATAAATTTAAAAGAAAAAGTTGATATCTAGTGACTGCTGGAGGCACAATATCGATTCGTGTTGTTAATTTCTTTATAAAAATTGTTCAAAATTGCAGAATTTAAAGAAACGAAGCTATCGCATTTGCAGCTCGGCAACTGCACAATGAAAAACGATATCGCAATTCCGTAAAAAATATGATACAATGTGTCTATTTAACATCATGCGGATGTTGGGTGCGCCGGCAAAAAGCCAGTGAGAAGGCTTGACGAGGCTGACGTACCATAATACTGCATCAAATAAGGCATCTAAAGAAGAAAAAGATGTGTTATACACCGATGCTTCATGCCCGCTAAACATGAGACGAAATTAAATTCAGGGTTTTACGGGCTAGAACCTCGATATGATTATGAGACACGCCTTAGTGGAGGACTGCAGATTAATTTTAACCTCCTGCGATTCTTTCAAGAGACACTAAAGCAAAATATTAAGTCTAACTATATCGACAGATTATTCGTCTAGAAGTCTATCATCGTTCTCTGTGTGCCAATATATCAATTTCTTGCGTACACTATTGCCGCAGAAGGTCCCTCAGCAGCTCATCAACTTGAACCGCCCGCGTCAGAACAAACGAGCTTACGTGGTCTCCCCGTAAGCTCCCTCTATGCCGCTGTCACATGTTATTTATAAACGCTTTGGTGTTCTGCTTTAGTGAGTCACTGACGCTATCCACGCTCTCTCCTTTACGCAGCGTAGCCAGCCGGTACTTACACGGGCTAACCCCCTGTCTTTCCTTTCCTTCTCTCTCTCTCTATTTCTCTCTCCCTCCCTATCCACGCTCTGCAGTCCAGGCTACGGGATACATTATATCTTAAGCCTTGGTGGCCGGAGCTGGCGAGATGCTTGGTGCAGGCGCCTCGGGGGGTTATAAACAGAGTAAACGATGCAGCTGGCAGTGACGCGACATATCAACCGCTCTCTCTGATTGCTAGGCCGTGCTGAAGTCGCATGTGAAAGGTACCGTAGTCCACAACAAATGGCGCCGCACCAATGTTCCATTTCGTCGTTCTGTAGCTTACAAAAGCTCTACGAATGACGAATCCGTCATTACAGAAGCCTAATATTTCAATCTAGCTTGACTTAATATTTTGCTGTAGTGTCCCTTCAACTCTCACCCAATGAACGCTACACTAGTGTTATTGCGCTCCATCCTTCTCGGAAGGTCGCCGCCGTGGCAGGGATCGAACACGTGACCTCAAGCTCAGCGGCGAAGCGCCATAGCCGCTGCGCTAACGCGGCGCGTGCATGGAACGAATAGCTGTCGAATTGTAGCAACATATTGCTGCTTCTGGCGATGGTGGGCACATGTATACGTGCGACGCGACTTTTGACTTGCCCATACATGCCTGCACGACTCCTCGAGTTTCGAGCGCTCGCAGAAGCTGTCTTCTCCACAGCAAGATTGCCCACGGGGAGAAGCCAGCTTGTGTGGCTGCTTCTTTCTTTCTTTCTTTCTTTCTTTCTTTCTTTCTTTCTTTCTTTCTTTCTTTCTTTCTTTCTTTCTTTCTTTCTCTCTTTATTTCTTTATTTTTTTTGTTCAACAGTCTAAGCATGCATGTGAACAGGTGCAATTGTGCGTGTGTTTTGCAGTGCTACGCCACTCTCAATTTAATGTTGCGCCGCTCACCATTAAGCTTCCTATGCAAGGGTTCCAAAGGAAAGCATAGTTGAATTGCCTTCCCTATTCGCCTTTCCCGCGCTTTTCATCATTTCACTCGGCTTGTCTGGTCAGATCTGCTTGGGCTTGTCGTGATGCGTGTGTACGCGCGCACCTCCATACCTGTGCTTGTGTGCGTATACAGCCGAAGGCATTGCCATAGGAATGGTGAGATTTGTTATAGAGAGAGAATTAAAAAAAAAATTGTTTCTTCCAGCTGAGAGAGGGCATCATGAAATGCACTCGGTGCGTCTGAAAAGGGATCCAGCAGCCTCATTTTTTAAGGCCAACAGCAACGAAAGTTTACTTTGGCAAACTTTGTTATAAATGAGTGGTAAATACCACTGAACCAACGTCGGCAAAGCCGTAGGGCTGGTAATTCTATAGTTTTCACGTTAGCAGCCTTTGACAGCACCTAAGCAGACGATGCGTGCACCTGGTGGTTGTCGCTCACGGCGGAAGTTCCACCACGCCGCCCTTGAGATTTGTCAGTGCGCCGCGGGCGCCGGGTGCTCGGGGCTGGCTCGCGCCTGGAGCTACGTCATTCCCAGAGACCAATCGGAGTACGCGTCTGGGAAGTGAGATGCGGGCTCGTCGCAGCCCTCCGCGGCGGCTACGGTATCCATACGCTATTCAGCAGACGCAACTACGCGCAGTTGCTGGAGTACGCGGTCGCGTTCGTGCGCTCCGGTCTGGCCGTGCGGATGGTGCGGACCGGCTTTGTCCTGCACCAGCTTGAGCGACGGATAGTGACCAAATCCAGACTGCGCATTTTTAAGCGCTATTAATTGACCCTTTTCACGGTGATCCCGTGGTTGCTGTCATGTTTGATTACGTGGTGACGCGTCCATAGCTTGCCTCAGCTGCCTCCATTGCCTCTGCCTTTACAGCGAATGTACAGGACGCCTGTGCGGCTCTACAAACCTCTGTTTCATCATGTAATTAAAATTGGCGGCGCCCTTAGGATCATCGTGAAAAGGGTAGATATCTACACTATCTTAAATGGGGCTTGTTGCGCAGTCCGAAACATTGCTGCAGGTGGCCTTTAACCTCCCTCTTTTCAGGCGAGACACCCTTCTTCATAACCATATTTGCCTGTTTTCAATTTTCTGCCTTCTGCTTTTCTTTTTCCTTCCTTCCTTGTTCTAGATCAAAATTGGATGTGTCTTGGAGTTCATTCCTTACGAGAAAAATTCTGTGTTTTGGTCTTTTCTGTACATTCAGTTTTCGAGATGTTTGATTTACTAACCATCACTGCCTTCGCGGAAGAAATCTTGCTTGGTAAGGCACAATGCATGGCAAGATAAAACAGATACAGTGATATCTTTATTGAAAATTCTATGCATAACTGCAGCACTACTGAGGCCATCGTGGCTATAACCGTTTAAACAAAATGGGTACGTTCAAAACAAGAGCGTACCGAGAATACGGTTTCTGACACAACCATGGCGCTTCAGTGGAGGATATCATAGAATTCTCTCAGTACGACCAGCAGCGGATTCGCCTGCGTGACCGTTTGAGCATACCCGCCAGACGTCCCCTCACAGACGTCCCCTCGCACTATCCAAGCGAAGTGCTTGTACAGTGTTTTTACAGTGCACAAAGTGCTGCCTACGTGCGCCTACCTGATATATCTGCTCTGGGCAGTTCTCTTCATCGATGTTACGAACCCTACAAGACATTAAGTCTTGTAGTGTTGGTAACATCGATGAATGGTTCATTGATTAACCGATCCTTGTCCACCTTTCATTTAATAGCCTTAACCTTTTACGCCCGTTCGGTTAATCACTTTCGCGAGTTCGACAGGAGTGGCGCGAAAGTTTCGAAATCATACTGTAATGGCGGCGCACGAGCAGTGACTGCGCGACTGTGGTAGAGCGACTGTTTTTGCGTGTCCCTAGTGATGCCGTGCCGAGCACTTACCCTCTCTTCCTCCACACCGGACATGCCGCCATGCCGCCGGAGGCTTGAAATGTCCTCGAAATTCAAGGCATACTATAGCAACCCAGTCGCCGATCTTCGTGCCACTCTCAGCCCACTAAGGACGTCGCAGAGCAGACGCGTCGGTTTGGAGCCTGTATTTTGACACAGCGATGTATAATTCATGTCGATTCCAGCAAATCTGTAGCGTAGGGGCTTCTATTGTCGCATGCTGGTTGTGTGGCTATACGAACGAGGTGCCGGTTTCACCCGAACATGGCATCCGACTGACATCTCTTCGCTCTGTGGAAACCCAGAGAGCGAAGAGATGTCTTGTTCTGTGGAAAAGAGCATGTGGTTTAAACATCCCAAACCAACACTTTCCTTTTCCCCTGTGTATGTTGCAATGTATTGCATATTGCAGTTGGACTTCACCTTTCACTTTTGCCACTTTTCTTATTTCTTGTTTAACTGTACTATACAGGGATTCATTAGTGCCATGTGTCTTATTTAATTGTGCGCCAAGTCCCAATCTATAACATATGTTGTTTATCTTTTCAAAAGCCAGTAGTGCCAAGTATACTTAGTCTTTAATTTATTTAAGATTATCCTTTATCAAAAGTTTATGCACTCGTGTTTCAAACTTGGTTCCACCTATGAAACACTAAAACAACGTCCTCCAAATGTAGATGACCGTGTTTCAACCTTTCTAAATGTGCCCAGCAAACATTCCGATTAATCAATTAATCTATGAAAAACCCTGCATCGAAAGCGATTAAACGATTAAAGGCTAAGATGATGAATGATTATTCATTAATCGAAGAAACAAATTAACCGACCATCCCTAATGTCTTGCTGTCATGGCGCTGTTGTCCTTTTCGCGATCAGGTTATGTGCAGGTATATCTATAAATATTGCAAAATACGTTATGTATGCACGAATATACCTGCGTGAACTCGCGCCCTCCTGCGCGATTCATGACTGCCGTCTGTGCATTGTACTGGAGAGCCTACCTGCAAGACCTGTCCTTCATGGGACCGTGCTTCCGGCGCTGGTACCTGAAGTGACACTATTTGCGTGCTTGTGGCTTGTGCTAGTTTGCGTAGTGCTTGCCTTTCTGCTTTTCTGCTTGCTTTATTTTGATTATTTAGTCTTGCCGGAGTACTGCATTTGAGATTTTGCAATGTCTGGTTCTAACGGGACCTATACTTTCCCATCTTTACTACATGAAAAGTAATAGTCATCTCGCATCAGTGGCGTAGCCAGAAATTTCGCTCAGGGGGGGGGGGGGGGGGGGGGGGCTCACTTTGCAGCTCGTCCTCCTCCTTATACAAACTGTCGAGGGATCAAATACAGTACACATTTATAATAACTGCGCTGCCTTTGCCAAAGATGCTGCAAACGATTTCTTTAACGCTACGCCCTGTCAAGACAAATAAAATATCTAATTTTCATAAAACAATATACTCGTATGTCTCGAAAATTGTGCCCGAAATAACTGATATCAATGCTTCCATGTTTTCTGTATATTTAATGGGTAAAGCAAATATCATACGAACTTTAGAACTATATCAGTTTGAAACCAGCAGAGCAGTGCATGCGCTGATATGAAAATGTAAAGGCCACGAAATGAACAAGTTGAGGAGAAATATTTTAATAAAACTTTGTTAGTCTCCCTGCCTTTCTCTCATTTGGATCTTTCTGTCATTCAAGAGCATTGTTTACATTTCTGTACATATGCAACGACCAGGGAAAAATTTGAGCGGCGCTGTCCTTTGTCAGAATGTATTGCGTACGAACAGCCGTCACATGGTCGTGTATTTTGATCAATTGCTCCGAAATTCCAAAAAGTCGCAACAGAGAGTAACATATAAAAAGGAGTTCTGCAAAATATACGAGGGCAAGTCAAATTAAAATGAGCCAATGCGAATATATTACAAACGGGGTACTTTATTTAAAAGTAGCCTCCATGAGCATTTTGACATTTGTCCGACTGACTAACGAGTCGCGTGATCCCCGTCTCATGAAACTCCTTGGGTTGCTGCTTCAAAAAATCTGCAACTGACTCTTTCATGTCATTGTCCGACAAGAATCTGTATCGCTTGGGCTGTTTCTTCAAGTTCTCCAAAAAGTGGAAGTCGCAAAGCGACAGGTCTGTGCTGTATGGCGAATGTTGCAGTGCTTCCCACTTGAACTTTGCCAGTTTTTTATTAACCATATCAGCGACTTGGGGACGGGCATTATTGTGGAGCAAGATGACCCCATTCCTTAATTTTCCACGTCGTTTGTTCTTGATTGCGATACGCAGCCGATCTGACGTTTCACAATATCGGGAACGATTGATAGTTTCTCCAGGCTTAGAAAATTCAGACAATAGTGGCCCCTGACGATCGAAAAAGAAAGTCAACAAAACAATTCCTGCAGAAATGACGGCCTTTGCTTTCCTTGGGCGTGTTGAATTTAAATGTTTCTACTGTAAGCTTTGCCGTCGTGTTTCAGGCTCGTAGTAGTGGCACCATAAATCGTCCCCGGTCACAATTGCAGACAAAAAGTCGTCACCCTCCTCATGAAACCGGATTATATGAGTCAAGGCAGCGCCGAACCTCTCCATCTTCTGGCGGTGGTTCAAAATCTTGGGCATCCATTGCGTACACAAGAGCCGATAACCGAGGTGTTCGTGAATTATTGTGTGAGCCGAACCGTGACTGATGTTCACATGCCCTGCCAATTCATCGATGTTTATCCTCCGTTCTTTTCTAATCAGCCTTTGCAATTGTGTTGAGGGTGATTGCACGGTGGCTTTGGCCCCGTCTTGGATCGTCTATGCAACTTTCACGTCCTTCTTAGAATCGTTTGCTTCAACGCTTCAGAGTGACAAATGAAATGCAATGTTCAATCTACACGTCAGCAATACGGCGACTAATTTCTTTTTCGGAAACATCTTCATCTGTCAAAAACTTCACGACACCACGCTGTTCAAATTTTGGGGCGTCTATTATGTCACGCAACCATGTTCAACCCAGCGTATGAAAGCATTAAAAAACCTTGATCCTCAAACCTGCGTGTCCCTTTTGTAAATGAGAGATGCCTCTGTGCCACGCGCATGCCTCGCAGATAATGAACCGAACCATTATTGCGCAGGGGGGGGGGGTGAGGGGGGGGTCGGCTCACTTTCATTTGACTCGCCTTCGTACATTAGAAATGCGAAGATACAATGGAATATACAAATGCGAAGATACAGCTTGATAAAGGGCAAAAAAGTGTCACTGAAAACAAAGTTCCCGCACATATACACAAAACCTCGCAACAATATATTTAAATATACCTATAAGTCTCCGATAAATCTAGGTATCTAAGAAAAAGTCACTATATATGATGCGTCAAACAAGGCAAATAAACATGTTTCGGAACCACAGATTAACAATTCACAGCCCCCCCCCCCTCCCTCCATTCCATCCGATGTATCGCGTGCGACGGAAGGCGGCGCGCTTACTCCACGCTTTTCTTCCTTGCGCACACAAGAATGAGCGACCACCGCCGGCTCACTAAACGGCTCACCCATGCCACCCCCACCTACCCCCTTTCACTCGCACATACAGCATGCGGCGCGTAGTCACGATGTTACCGCCCTTGGACTTTATAGGGAACATGAAAGCGACGGCAGGAATTCGCCTGGAGTGTCCGTATAATTGCTATCGCAATAATGTAATAAGAATATCCGGCAACTGAAGCGTACCGTGGCCCATTATTTTCCGCAAAAGAAGAAGTGACAAAATCGAACTTTCACCATGCGACAATTCGCATGATGGCTACAATCGAATGCCTACTTTGGGCACCTAGTGGGGCTACCGAAGGAATATCGAAAAACACGTGAGACGCTTGGTCCACAGAGAACCATACTCATACTGCTCGGTATCCTACACCGGCGAGACAAGGCTTTCTGGAGAGGTTGCTCTCAAGCGAACCCGTTGTAAAACATCGAGTCCCCACAGTGATGCGCGGCGACCGACCATTGGTTCTTTTTCTCGTCTGCTATCCAGAAGGAGTCCAAAACTATGGCAGGCCAAAATCCACTCGGCCAGAGAAAAACGAACGCGCGCCGAAGTGCGCCGAGCGTTGGTCGGGGCAACACGAGAAAAACGCATGCGCTCTGGCTGGCTCTGGCAGCCCGTGGGTAGGAGAACAAGAAAAGTGAAGAAGCTCAATGTGTGCTTGCCATTAAAAGCCAAAGTAAAAAAAAATAAAGAAGAACGTAGTTTCCTTTGCTGACGACAATGCCTTGACATGGTTTCTTTGGCGCAGGTGAAAAAAAAAATACGGTACAAATGAACCACCACTATGTTTGGTCTCATCGGCCCTCGCTGTGTGCTTTGTCAACTTGTCTGGTAGTGTGTTAATTTGGCTTGTCTCGTTGTATGGTCCGATGTACGACTTAAGAAAAGTCAATGCACCTTTGACGTCAAGTGTTTATAACAGCATTAAACCCACAAAATTCTGGAGTTGAAAATCTAAAGCACGACTTTGGAAATGTCAGTGCACCTTTCGCATCAAAAGTTTGCGAATACATTATGCCCATAAAGTTTCAGAATTGAAATCTAAGCGCTCCCTAGATACCACGGCTTCCGCAAGATGCCGCGACCATCCGCTCGCCATCAAAACGCCTTTGAGACTATGTGCTAGGATCCTTGCGTTACGATATGCAGCTCCCGGTGCATGGGCGTTGCCGCGAAATCCAGCGCGAGTTCGCAGTGTTCGTGCTAAAATGTCTTTTCGAGGCCGAAAATGACATTCTAGACAAAATCGAGCACGATTTCCGGCGCCGGGGGTTGTTTTGGTCGGCGGCGCATGACAGCACCAAAAAACTCCGGGTGGGGGGGGGGGGGGGGAGGGGCTGAAGGCCCATAAGCCCTTGCCCCCTCCCCCCCCCCCCCCCCCTGGCTACGCCCCTGTGTCGTATCGACGTGCCGTCCGACAATTTCGCTAAGTTGCGCGCTTCCTTAATTTTCAGCTTGATTTTGCGAGGCGTGAAACAGCTCACATTCAGTAAAAAGAACATGGCCGGACTTCGACTGTGTGCCCTGGAAGCTGGAGCAAGCTTGGGGGAAGATTGCAGCGAGACAATTTAGCAGTACGCCATGTACTTGTGCAGCAGAAAGAGCTATAAACGGCTCTTTACCTGGTCCAACGATGACATATCGAACAAGGACTTCGCGAAGGCCCTCCGTGTATGCAAGAAAACAACTCGAATCCTTTTATTCGTCTTCGAGACGAAGTCGGCACCTTGATCTGTCAACGGGCACACGTCGTGGCTCCCGTCAAATGGCGTAAACAAGGAAGGAGAACCGCACGGAAGGTTAAGCTGTGCCAGAATATAGTTACGGCATTCAGACGAGTGGGGGGGGGGGGGGGGGGAGAAGAAAAGAAAACCTGCGTCGACTTCTTCTCTGGCATATATTCACCTGACTATACGTATACTGTACGCGAACGAAGGAATTATCAGAGTGGCGCGTATACGCACACCTCTGGCTGCTCTTCGACGAGACAGAGAAAGAGAGAAAATGAGAGAGTCGTCGACGGTGGCAGCTTGATTGCTCACCCGTCGCGCAGCGTTTTCCTCGCTTCGCGTGCTTGCCGAGGGTCCGCGGAAGAAAAAACAAAGATACATATTTCCCGGACGCGAGAACCAGCGGGCTATATATCTATTCCCATTTCTTTTTTCCGCCATCCGCGTTTCGTGCGCGGACTGCCAGACAGGAGATTTCAAAGATCGAAGCGAAGAGGAAGGCGTGTACGTGTTACCAGCTGCCCACTCGTCAATGTCACCGGGTTTCGCGCGTCAAAGATACCTCCGCGGTGCTAGAGCCGTGCCGTGACCGTGCACGCGCCAGGACGAGGAAAGCTCGCCAGATGCCCCCGCCGACTATAGTCGAACGGTTCCTTTCGTGCACACACACACACACACACACACACACACACATGTATATATATATATATATATATATATATAATATGTAATATGCCATCCGACTTGACGCGAAATTGGTCCTAGAGCTGCCTATGTGTCCGTGTGCCCTCTTGTTTTTAGCCTTGGTTGGCGCTAACTTTCGTCGAGCGAGTGGTGATCGGTGGCGTCTCGGCCGTTGCGTTTTCCCCGTCGTATCTCACTCGCGTGCACGCTGGAGGGGGAACGCTCGCTGGAAGCGCGGGCGTATATAGTGTGCAGATCCTCATCGGCACAGCAGGGGCGCCGCGGTTCGCCCTGGCGCTTCGTTGTCCACGCTCTGAGAAATGTGTCTTCTCGCTCCGCCATGAACGTGGATTCGTGCACGCGGACCGACACCACCTATGGAGATGAAATCGTACCCTGAATTGAGGCAGCGCTCGAAATCACCGAGGAGCGGTCACCTGACGTTACGTTAGAGACGTAACGAAACCGCGTTAGAGACGAGGTCGTGAGATAAATCGTGTAAGCAGTATGTGCCAGTAGAAGAAAGTATTGGGAAAACATGTGTTGTGCACCCTCGATACACTCGACCAGACAAATAACTGGGTTTTCTTCGCGCTGTTAATACTCGATGCCTAACCAGGTCTATTATTGAGCTCAACGTTTTACCATTGTGCTGTTACGTGCGTAGAGATCATCGCGGCAGATGATCCTTTGCACACACAAAAAAAATTTCGTTGTAGTCGAAAGCTATAGGACCCTGCCTTTCTGTTGCGTCTTTGAATTCATTTCCTTTTGATGGTATTATAATTCTGTTAATGAAAGCTGTGAACGAGGTCGTCGCGAGTGCGCGAGCGAAGCAATTTCCTGTTCCAGTATGTTGTACGATTCTCGCCGAAGCTGCACTTTGTCATGCAGCTCTGTGCCGGGCAAGCGACACCTTACCGCTTTGAATCCCGTGCTTCTTCCACGTGGCCCACGTGCTTCAAGACGAAGTTTCGAACTCCGAGGGCCTCTTCTACCAATTTCCAGCCACGTTACCCTGTTAAGTGTCTACTGAGTGCTATAGGTATGCATGAAAGTCATATTTTACGACCACGCAAGGGACGTGGCTCAGATTCAAACAGCAGCAGGGTGACTACAGGCTTGTTCGTGTCTGCGTGGGAAAAACTTACGCGAGGAAGTATACTTACAGTCTTTGCAGTCGTGCTTATGTTCTGTCTTGGCCTCTATACTAAGATTAATAATTTTATTTTAAAATTAGGCAGAAACCATCTGCGGGTGAATGTCAAAGTCACGCGATATATCTTCCCAGTATACCATCTGAGATATATGCTGCTGGGCCCACTAACCGCCGTATTCGGGAATGCACCTCAAGTTGAAGCCCACGCTTTACTTATCTAAATGATGCCTGACATGAAAGTGCCCAAGAGGCTCGCTGCGTTTGCAATGACGCGTTCACGAAAGGCGTCGTTCAGATCAAGTCAAGCATGGGCTTCAAGTTAAGATGCATTTCTGTATACGGCGGTTATTCGTTAAACGTGAGAATGCGGCGACGTTGCACTGCCTCCAGCCCGGGTTGCAATCCACATTGAATCCCCGGTGAGGACACGTATTCTACGCTGTTGTCAAGATCGGCCGTCAAGTCACCACCTCTGATTACACAGTCTCCGGGATAGACTACGTTTCCTGGCCGGACAACCGTCCATCCAAAGTTGAAAGCGAGGAACGGGGCAGCGAAGAGCCAAAGAAAGCG
Source organism: Dermacentor albipictus (assembly GCF_038994185.2). Lineage (NCBI taxonomy): Eukaryota > Metazoa > Arthropoda > Arachnida > Ixodida > Ixodidae > Dermacentor > Dermacentor albipictus. Next base: position 111,044,868 of record NC_091822.1, on the reverse strand, counting down.
TCGCCCTCTAAGAAATGGGCGTGTGTTCGACAAAGAAATTCTAGGTAGAGCCAGCGCCACTTGAGGTGTACGTAATGAGAAGCACTGCGTAGATGCCACTATTCGTAATTCGAAGCTTTGCGTATGTCACTGCGCAGGTGTTCGTTGTTGTTGTCATACCCAGTGACCCAGATTGACGTCAAATAGGTTCACTGAAGAACGGCAACTACCCAGTGACACATACCTGAGTTGGTGTCAAAGAGGAAAATTTTCTCTTTGAAAATTATAGTTTTACGGGCCAAACAGCAATATGATTGTGAGGGGACGCCGTAGTGCGGGACTCCGGATTAACTTTGACCACCAGGGGAGCACCCAATGCACGGTACACGGGTGCTTTTGCATTGCGCTCCCATCGAAATGTGGCCGCCGTGGCCAGGATTCGATCGCGCACACTCGGGCTTAGCAGCGCAACATCAGAGCCACTACGCCACCACGGCAGGTAGCGCCAAAGAGGTCCATATACACAGTGGTATACAACCAGTGACTCATACCCAGTGAGGCCTACCCAGTGGCCTCAGGGCCACATACCGAGTCGAACGCACCCTGTGGCACCTACACAACGACCTTAAAGGGCACATCGGCCCGCAATTTAAAACTGTGCTATCTTCGGGATCGGCCCATGAAAACAGGCAGATACCGGCTACGTTTACAGAGGACTAGGCTGAACCCGACAAAAATGCTTCGCATTACAGGACCCTCGCCGCACACCCAAACTGCATTGCGAGTTTCCCGACCGAAACGCGCTGCATTTCGACTCATTTGCCTCGCTTTTCTCGGAGCCTATTAAGAGAGACACGGCGACCTCAGCGACAGAGGCGCTGGATGCGTCCTCGCTGAGGTGCAGCGAAGCGGCTCGTCCCTAACCGACATTTCTTTTCTTCCTCTCACGCGGGAGTCCATCTCGACGCGCAGCTGAAGTGAATGACAGATTGGGTGAAACGGAAAGGAAGCAAGAACAAGAAGTGTAAAGGACTCGGATATAAACACGAAGCACTGCGCACGCTCTTAGCTCCGAAAGAGAGGTCTGGCTGCCTCCACACGCACCCAACGGTGCGGACAAACTCGCAGAAGAGAAAGACAAACGCCAGAGACAGGCAGACATACACTCTCCAGGAGCGAAGCCGAGGGGATAAGAAAAGAGCGTGTGTCTTTGATGGAAAGAAGTCATCCGTCAGGCTTCAATTTCCTCGCAACGGATCGTCTCACGGGGCCGTGAAAGATGACCCTGTCAGCGGGACAGGCGCCGAATGCGACGCCGCCGATCGCACCTGCTTCGGGGCTGGAGCGCGCGGGATGCGATTGAAGAACGCTCGCACTCACGCATGCATGGCGTACGCACATACGAAAGTGCGCGCGCGCGCGTTATCACCCGGCCGCCCACCTCCTGCCAGGAGACCTCCCCCCCCTCCCCCTCCCACCACCTCGTTTCCCACCTTGCGGTGCCTACACGTCGAGGGCGCTGCCGCACGCGCGAGGGGATGAAGCCGTGCGAAGGCGTCGAGGCGTCGGTGCGGCTTTTCACAGCTGCGCAGACAGCGAGACGAGCGTGAGTTGAGAGCGGAAAGGAACAAAATAAAAAAGTAGCGGCATCGGACGGGAAGCGAGCTGGCATCGAAGCCTGGCGTGAAAAAGAAAGACATGGCGCGAAGAGACGCCTCTTTGCATTTCTTCTTCGTTCTGATCATTTATATCTTATTTTGGTCACCCCACTGAGGCCACGTGCATCATTTGTCTTTGGCGCCGTCGAGGAGGAAAGCGACGCGACCGATTGTAACCGCTGCTGTCTATACGTGACAGGAAGAACGGCACGCGGCTATTGTTTTCATCGCGATTGAACCCGCGCAGCAGTTGGTTCTGTTGCAGTTGTCGCAGCAGTTGGCAGGGAATGATCATGTTGCTGAAATCGTCCTGTGGGACGGCACTTTGCAAGCAGCCTTCCACACCAGGCACAGTTCGTGGGCGCTCACGTGTCGCTTTCTTATACACTCTATAATGTGGCAGAAAGACAGAACGTATTTTCGTCGTCGTCGTGGCCACGCCGCGCAACGTACGCGATATCAATGAGAGAGAGAGTGTTCCGTAAGCGAATTCAAGTTTACGAAATTCCCGAGCACCGGAGACAAGCTTGTGCGGAGCTGCACTCGTCGCGCCATTTTGTGATGCTGACAAGACAAGTATAATTGCACCGACCGCGTTCTACCCGAGTGCTGGTGCGGATGCCTCTAAACTGCCACAGTCGTTAGACTGTAGTCGATTTAGATCTCTTCTCCTGTCTCCAATGAAAATGATGCCCCAAGACGTACACGTTTTAACGGTTTATGGTTAAAGAAGTAGCCACAAGATGGCAGTATAGGCGTTTCCGGTTTTTCAGCATGCCGTAAACTGTAATACGTTTTCTATTATAGATTTTAGCCTCTCCACATGTACTTGTCACGTGACAGCGTCACGACGTACTGCGAAATGTACTCGCCGACGTCTAGCTATGAAATAGCGTGTCCGTTTGCGTATTGCAGTTTACGGTGCACCGGAACACCGGAGACACTTGGACTGCAGCAGCATCAGCAGCAGCGCTCTTAGAGGCATCTTGTGGCAGCTTGCGTAACTACGAGGCATCAAAAAAAAAAATCTGTGTTCATTTTGGGGGTTTGCTGTTCTTGCCATAGTAGATTTTCAGAATACGCTATGCTTTCATAATGATGCTGCTGCGCTCGAAGACTTTTCACCAGCAACTGAGTTGCACGCAGCTCGTTGTTCCACTACTAGTCGCGCATGTTCTCTATGTTCAACTCAACATCATGAGATGGCGCCACTACCGCTGCTGCCTCTACATCTCCTGCGTTCTTATGCTCCGTACATGGTAATACGGTATACGCAAAAGCTAAAAATGTGTTCGCAACATCGCTCCCAACCGATTGGGAGCCCGGTAGAAAGCGGTCAAATGTATCAAAATGTACGGGTTGCCAGCTCGCCCAGCATGCGGTTCTCTTGAAACGAAAGCCGAATATAATATTGTCTTTGCCCTCTGCCGTAGTTGTTCTTCTTCAAGGAACTTTATACCTGGATAATAATAATAATAATAAGAAGAAGAAGAAGAAGAAGAAACCCCGCTTCGTATTTGTAGTGTCCGTAATGCTGTATTTATTCGGAGGACGCTGGCCTTGTTAAAAGCGAAGCTTTTCTTGGTGAACCTTGCCGGGTTTTCCTAACCGTGGGTGCTGCGTGGCTGTTCTCTAGCCCAATAATCTAACCAATCACAGCGGAAGACGCGCGCAACATCACGGCCGCTGCGTACCTCGCACCACCACCAGACGACGCCCACCTCCGCGCATCTGTAAAGCCCCTTAAACTTCGTAAAGTAGTGCCACGCTTTGAAGAATGCCGCCTCCTCCTCGCGAGCTCTGGGCGAGGCCGACGCCGCGTCGCTGTTGGCCTAATAGCATCACGTGGGCCCTCGCGCCATGCATCAGCGCCATTTTTGCTCGAGAAGCGTCTACGGAGTGGCAAGGATCGCATGTTGGCGCCGTTGCCACGCGCGAGCATTGTAGGCGCCCCCACGGTCGAGGAGGGAGCGCGAAAGAGAGGAGAAACGAGGAGTGAAGGCGGAGGAGAGTGTCGCTACTTTACGAAGTTTAAGGGATTTTACGCATCTGTGGTGGCCGCGGCGGCTGTGCGGAGGAACACAAACTCGTGTTTAGACGCTTTATGCTGCGTAGGACGCGGTTGCGTTCCTTGCGCCATCACCAGATGGAGCTCGCCTCCGCGCATCTGCGGCAGCGGCGGCCCTGCGCGGGAAAAGATAAAGAAATAGAACCAGAGAAACACAAACTCGTGTTTCGACTGTCTATATGCACTCACACAAAACTTCGCTGTACGTAGATTCCAACTAATTGAATCTGCTGCATTCAAAAAGACGACCGAAAACTCCTCAGCACACTTCCATTACAGTCCAAGCGAGACAGAGGCTCACAGCAAGGTGTAGTCTGTAAGTAAGTGACAATCAATCGACTAGTTAATTTCATATGCGTAAAATAGAGTAATTGCTATCTGGGTCCTAATTCTTTAACTAGTGGCCTGTCATGGGTCCTTACATGAATGTCGAGACAATGTACTGCGAATTGCCCACCACCCACCACAAGAAAGCGTGACCATCTGTTGCACATACTAAGCTGCACACAGGATAAAAGGGTCAAACGAAAAGTAAAACTAATGCATACACAAATACACGCTCACAGAGAACAAGCTACACTGCAGAGTTTTATGGTAGGCTAAGAAAGAAGAAATTTCTTGGTGGCAGTAGTCGCGTTGGTTTATGGTCGAACAAGGGATGTCTCTGGAGCTAGCGTTTCAATAAGGGAGCAATCGAGGGGGCGGTGACGATTACATATTCCTGTATCTATAGCCGTTGGCTCCAGAGTCATTCCTTCTTCGTTGATCGCAAAAATATGGTAATAAGGTACATTCCTTCACCCGTCCCCTTAATTCCCAGGAGCTGCAATCACTCGGAGAGCGTACAGAGCTCCCCGTCGGGAGACCAAAAAGTAGGTAAAGCCGGGCAGCTTTCTCAATATATTTCGATTTCTCAGCGAAAGTAGATACACGAAAAAGAGCTAACGAAAGAGCAAACCGTAAGGGTGTATAAGCATGTATGTCTACCGCGTGTGCGCGTATTACCACTCGCACGGCTCTCGATAATCGCTCCCCACGCCGGGCAATAAACATCTCTCCCGCCTTGCTTCCGCTGCCCGCCCCGCGGAGGGGTGGTCGGGGTCGCTCGTCAGCGCCCGCGAGCTTACGGGCCACCAAAGAGTCACGGAGCATTAGTGCCCGTAGAGTGAGCGCATGCGCTGTGCAGGCGGCACGCGGTGTCTTTCTTCGAGGGAAGCGGGCAATGGTGCGCGAATTCCGCAACGGCCCCCTTTACAAACTACATCCGACTCCCCGGGTGGTCCCTCTGTGCCCCCGCTGGAAGTGGCACCGCCGTCCGAGTGGCCTGCGACTCTCTGCCTGCGCGACGATACGCCGATGGAGGCGGCAGCAAGACACGACGCCGCGTGTGTGTGCAGAGAGCACCGTCATCGGGACATGGCCTACTTAACAGCATTCGTCCCTCCCAGCTTCCATCCCACCCGTCTCAAAAGCCTCGAATCGTTTCCCACGAGACGTGTTTTGAGCAGCCGCTGAAGGTTGCAACCGTAACTGAGCCTCGTCATTCGGTATATGTCTATACCGTACCTAAAGGAAACGGTAAACGAGGTTATAGAGGCAGACAGAAACGAGTGCCAATTTGTGCGCGTTTAGTGCGCCTTTCTGTGTGCCCAGTGGCATCCTCTTGCCCAATGGGCGGTTTCCCTGAACCTCGTTAGGTCTATAGCGCGAAAACGAGTAGCGTCCGTGAGCTAATCTGTTGCCAGAAGAGGACTTGTCGGTGGTTAGAAAGAGCTAGATCGATTAACAGCTTGTGAGCGGAGTGGCAGCAGCTCACGAAGGTGTGATGACGAGTCTAAAAATGTTTGTATTGGTCGAAGGGCTCACGGGAAGATGAAAATTTGAAATTGCCAACAGCTGCACGAACAAGGGAAGCCTCAGCCTGGAACATCAGCGTTTCCAGAAAGGGACCTGACAGGCTTTATTAGACACTGCGAAAGAAGATCGAAACCCAGCCTTGGAGTGTTTCCTTTGAATGCCAACTCTGCTCGTAATCAGTCGCTTGTGTAATTTACTTTGGCGACTGCCAAAGAGGTAGACGCACTATATTGCTTCCTATGCCTTTGGCTTGTGTGGTGTTTTTCGGAAGCGAATAACAAAATTATATTATTGTGACTCTTCTTACTTTAATTTCTCATAAAGAATCAATGTTTCGGCAAAAGGTACAAGAGGTATATACATTCAAACCCCAGCAACAACGACAACAGCGGCAACGACGAAGTGTCTCACGCAGCATAGTTTCCGATTAACAAACAGTCAATGTAGATTGCTTTCTTTACATCTGGTCAATGACTTTAGCGTTATTTTAGATCAGAGTAGCGTGGGGTCTGCATACTCATTTGCATCATTGAGTCAATTCGGGCATTGTATCTGAGCGAAGTCGCACGAATTTGGGCTCCACAACTTCGCTTCCTGCTTGCCGTCGGTGCCGCTGTGTAAGTTCTCTCCCCGATCGCCGACAGTTGGAACACATGTAGCGCTGCGCGTTTGGCAAGCGTGAAACTTCTCCCAGATGGATGAGGCTCCGTGGTTCCAGGTATAGCCGCTGAGCGGCGCTCTCCTTTGTACACACGCGGTGCCCTTTGGGACCCCTCGCTAATTGGATCCGCAGCAAGAGCCGCGGGAGCTTGCATGGCAGGGGTCATTTGCGGTGACTCCTGCTGCAAGCTGCACATATATACGTTTACCCGCGGTGCGGCCGGAAGGGTGACAGATCGCACGACACCAGCGTTGTGACAGAGGACACGAGGCACGAGAGAGATGCCGCGGAACAGGAAGTACACTTCCGCGACCGTATATATACTCGCGAAGCCGACAGCTATGTAGCGGTCGTATTACACGGTGGAAGTTAACAAGACTAACGCAAATTTTCACAGTCAGCGGGGCGCGGGACAGTTGCAGCGGTTTCTCCGAACCCTCCACTTTCTCGGTGGTCTTGTCGATCAATGCTGAGCAGGATGAAAGTGCGGCGAGAAACATGAAGAGCGCCGAAGTGTCCCTGCACGTGTAGTTACAGAAAATAAAAACAACAGAGAACGTCCATTTTACAGTAGATTGAAGAAACTTCACACCCTTAAGTATGTTGGTTTGTTTCATGGCTGACACCCTTGCTATTAGGGCTATAAAAATTTTCTTTAGTATAAAAGCGAGTCGATAGAAACGGTAGTTGAAAACTGTGTAATTGTTCCGACCACCTGGTGCGTACGGGAATATGGGACACGGGAGTTTGACAACGATATGCATAAAAGTTTATTTCGCGCAGTTTTCGTGTCACCTGTCGCAGTTGCCGCCATGTTTACTTGCCACAAAACCAGCCAAAACAGAAAACTTCATTTGTCTTCATCAATCATTTCATATTGCGCCTTAGGTGTGAGGGTATTTGCCTTGGACAATACCAGGCACCCTTTATACGCCTATAAGGGTGTTAAAATGTTCAGTGTGATATATTGTCTACGACATGTGTCTGAAGGGTGAAGACGACAACGCTGTACGTAGTTATTCATTGTGATGGTTCTGCAAGCGAACGAGAGCAACAGAGAAAACACGACAAACGCTTTCTATATCAACGGCATATTGTCCCGGAAAACGCGGAAATATCAACGCGACAATATCAGAAGAAACAAGATCGCCTCGAGGCCATGAGAACCGAAAGATCGATCGGTTGTTTGTTCTTCTGACCGTCTATACGCACTTGAAGCCATACATAATCGCACCGCAAAGTACAAGTCGTTATTATTGTGACAGAGGTGAGATGTACAGGCGAAGGACATATTTACAAAATATTTACAAAGATAGCTATGGCAAGAGAAGATGTCTGATCCGGCCCACGTGTAAGCGACCTCATCGTCGTCTTCATCGCTCGGCCAAACCTCGCGTTCATCCGTGCATCAATCGCTCCGTATAACATCCCCCTCTGCTACGAAGGTGAGGAGTTAGAAGAGCCATTGTGATAGGAGGATGTGGGCCCAGGCCTCAAGCACACAGGGATGGCACAATGAACACAGAGAGGCTTTAATGACACGGGGACGGGAATAGGATAACGTACACGATAACACACACAGAGTTCCTTTCATAAATGTCTGTCGCGTAAGTATCGTCGCGCTCAGCGTCAATGTAGGAAGGTGTCCGATAGCGCGTCGGTCTCACACACTCACGGCACGAAGAGGCGCAGAGATGAATCTCGAGCGGCGAGTGGCGCAGGTGTTGGAGGCCGGGGCGGGTGCCCGGCACACGACGAGCCACTCGCGCGACAGCAGGGTCGGGACGTCGGCCCGCCACAGGGTAGACCGTTCGGGAGGCTTAGCTGCACCGGAACATGCCGCTGTCGGACGCTCGCCCAGCAGTGGAGCAGGCCGGTTGAAGACCAAGGACAGCCTGGCCTGTTCTGCCAGCACACCCAGGAACACCGGCCTTGGGTAGATGACTGCTCGGCTCGTTCGGAAGGCCAGCCCAGGCAGCTCAGGCAGATCGCATGGCTGCCGTCTCCGCCCAGACACCGGCTCTTCTCTTCTTCTTCGTCCGTCGCCGCCGCACAGCAATCACGCGCATTCGGCCGCGACATTCAAATAGTCCAAACTCCTATCACATTTCCCCCCAAGTTCAAGAAGTCGAGGAGGGTAGCACTACGGAGTATCACAAGTGACACAGTTCAAATTATTACTCTCATGAGAGATTAGTCCGTGTCCGTAGCTATTTTACTTAGATAGTCTGCACCAACGTTATCACATCCACGAATATACTCCACATGAAAGTCATAATCCATGAGGAGTAAACTCCAACGTAGCACGCGACTGGTCACGTGCTTCGCCGAATTGAGGTATCGCAGTGGTTGGTGGTCGGACTGCAGGATGAACGGTTTACCATAAAGGTACACATGAAATTTCTGTACAGCCCACACTATGGCCAGGCACTCCCTCTCAATTGTGGAGTAGGCAGCTTCACGTGGCAAAAGCTTCCGGCTAGCGTAGGACACGGGATGCAAACGGCCGTCGTGTTCTTGCAAAAGAACTGCTCCGAGACTTCTCGAAGAGGCTTCTGTGCGTAGCACAATGTGTCTGCTCAAGTCGGGAGCCTTTAATATAGGCTGCTGTGACAACAGCTCCTTTAATCGCATAAATGCCTCTTCGTGTGGTGTCTGCCAATTCAGCCGGTTCGGAGAGCCCTTCTTCGTAAGGTCGGTGAGTGGATGGGCAAGCTCAGCGTAGTTCGGAACAAAGTCCCGGTAATATCCCGTTAGTCCTAAAAAGGCCCTGAGCTCCTTCTTCGTTCCAGGTCGTATGGCAGTGCTGATCTTGTTGGCGGTGTCTTTCAAGGGCTGTAAAACGCCTTGCCCTACCAGATGGCCTAAGAAGCATGTTGTTGGGCAGCCGATTTCACTTTTGTTGGGTTTTATGGTTAGTTTGGCTGTGCGCACTCTATGGAACAAGCAATTTAAAGTCTCTAAATGCTCTTGCCATGTTTTTGTTGCCACAAGAACGTCGTCGAAGTAATGGTAGACGTGAGGTATGTCTCCGACAACCTCCCTCATCAATCGGTTGAAGACAGCAGGTGCTGTCTTAATGCCAAAAGGCATGTACTTAAATTGGTATAGTCCAGAGTCGCATGAAAATGCAGTGGCTTCTTTGGACTCAGGGGCCATGGGTACTTGCCAGTACCCTTTTGTGAAATCAAATTTAGAAAAATAATGACTTCCAGTGAGCCTGGCAAACATCATCTCTGCTCTAGGAATGGGCTCACAGTCGGGAACTAGAATTTGATTAAGTTTTCGAAAGTCTATGCAGAGGCGCACTGTGCCGTCTTTCTTTTTGACCACCACAGTGGGTGCCTGATATGCTGACTTTGATTTTTCTATTATACCTAACGTCAGCATGTCCTGGACTTCTTTTTCCACGGCATTTCTGACAGCAAATGGCATGGGGTACTGCCGGACTTGTATGGGTGCAGTAGTAGTCAATTCCAAATGACATTGCAGGACATCAGTCTTTCCAGGTAGATCGGAGAATATATCGTCGTAGGTTGTAAGGACAGCTTCAACTTGGAGTCGCTGATCCATAGTCAGTTGGTTTGAAATGACAACGTCTTTTGATGTCTGTGTTCGGATAAGTGACGGGTAAGGCGGCGTCGTCTCTTCAAGCTCTAGCCCTGTTGCGTCATCTGTACCCACCGTTGTCGCTGTTACCTGAAGCAATTCGCTGTTGGGTCGCTCTTCGTATTTTTTTAGCATATTTATATGAAAAACCGTTGTTCTGCTCCCAAGGTCAACAGCATAGTCCAACGGACTTTTCCTTTCTACAACGTTGAAAGGTCCCTTCCACATAAGTATCAATTTATTCCTTTCACCAGGCAGGAGAACAAGTACTTTGTCTCCCGGATTGAGCTCTCGCATCTTGGCTTTCCTGTCATAATACGTTTTCTGTTGCTCTTTCGCTTTCGTGAGCTCGTGCATGGCGATGGCGCACGTACGCTCTAGCCGGTGACGCAGTTCCATGATGTATTCGTAAGAAGATTTCGTGTCGTTATCCAAACGGGGATTTGTCCACAATTCCTTTAGCACAGCCATCGGACCACGGACATAGCGCCCATACAACAGTTCAAATGGCGAGTAACCGATGCTGCTCTGTGGCACTTCTCGGTACGCGAAGAGTAGCGGGCCGAGATAGCGGTCCCAACATTTAGGTCGCTCTTGGCACATCCGTCCGAGCGCGCGCTTTAGCGTGCCGTTAAATCGTTCCACTAATCCATTTGCCCTGGGGTGGTACGGCGTGGTAGGCAATTGCTTAATTGACAAGAGACGACTGAACTCCTTCATCACAGCTGACATGAAATAGGATCCGCGGTCGCTGACAATCTCCCGCGGTAAGCCCACTCGGGAAAACATTTCGACGAGTCCTTCCGCAACAGTTCTCGACTCGGTTGATGGCAGGGCGACAGCGTCAGGGTATCTGGTGGCGAAGTCAACCATAGTGAGGATGTAACGGTTGCCTTTATCTGAAGTTGGGGATAAAGGACCAATAATATCGATGCCTACGCGAGCAAAGGGAGTCTCAATTACAGGCATCGTACCCAGTGGAGCGCGTCCGACTAAATGGCGCGGCACCGTTCGTTGACAGACGTCGCACGACTTAACAAACCGTTTCGTCTCCGACTGGACCCCTGGCCAGTAAAATTCAGCAACAATTCGGTCCACCGTTCTCGTCATACCCTGGTGACCGGCGAAAATCCCTTCATGAGCCAACTTCATGACCATCTCCCTGAGGGCTTTTGGCACCACTAGCTGATCTAGTATTTTCCCACCTTGCACTGTGTGCTTCCTGTATAAAATGTCGTTCTGTAGGTAATATTCGCTTGCGCGGCCATCCGCGACCATCATCTTGCCGACCTTTTCGAAGCATGTCCTCAGAGACCCATCGTCTCTCTGTAAAGCTTTTAGTTTGCCTTGCTCTATCCCAGTGACTGCGAGTTGCGGGACAGGCAGTGTAGGCAGGGACCGTATCTTCGTTTCTTTTGTCACAGCAGCGAGCTCGGTACCAGATTCGTAGTCTTCTTTATGTCTCAAGGATCCGGCTGCGTTTTTAGCTGCTGTGGTCAACGTTTGGCCCTCTACGTCTGGTAGCTCTGCTTGAGCGGTGGATGACATCCTGTTGGCTGGGTAACTCATGTTGTCGCTGTTATGTTTCAGCGGAGACCATGAAATGGTCGGGTCATCAGGTGCACGGGCACCTTCAATGTTTCCCAGTACCACATCATACAGGGGATCTTGCATACATTTAACTCGTGCGACGCCGGTAAAGAACGGACTGTCTAAGTATACTATGGCTTCCGGTAAGTAGTGGATTGTACGGTCTAGCAAGAGCACTGGACTTTTTGTTCCTGTCATTTTGTCCTCAGGTACCAAAGAGAGTCGCACGACCACGGTATTGCAGCCAGTGTCTCGTAAGACAGACACCGGTTGTGATTCGAGAAAGCCTGTTCTCACTGGCAGATTTCCACTGTCACATCTGGGACCTTGTCGCATTAACGTCATGTTGACTATTGGGACCGTTTCGCCACCTTGAAGCACTACGTATCCGCCACTCTCTTCTGTCGGCTTTTCGGCTTGCGATGGAGCCAGAATACACGAAGCTTGTCCTTGATTTTTCCTTCTTGAGGTTTCACCGCCTTGTCCCTTTCTGCCGGACCATCCGCGACCTGTAGAGTCCTCTTTAGTCCGGGACCAGCACTCCGAAGCTCGATGTCCCGCTTTATCACAAAGGAAGCACCGATTAGTTGCACGTGGCATCGCTGTTGGAGGTTCAGTCTTGCGAGCAGAGTCTAACGCGACCTCCTTGGATAACTTTTCTCTACCTAGATTGGTCAGGTTTTGTGCCTCTATAAAACAATCGGCATTCTTTGACAACATAGCGAGGGTCTTACAGTTCCTTTCTTTCAGGAACCCTCGCAGTGACGCAGAACATCTTCTCAAGAACTGTTCAGCAATCATGGTGTCCCTGAGGGAGTCGAAGGTCCTCTCAATATGGGACATTTCAAGCCAGTGGTCAAAGTAGCCCGATATTCTACCTGCATATTGTAGGCCAGTCTCATTGTCTTCGGGCCTTGCGTTTCGAAACTTTTCTCGGTATCCCTCAGCAGTGCACCGAAAGCGCTGAAGGAGAGTAGCCTTCAGCTGGTCGTAGTCTAGGGCTGCATTAGAATCAAGCCGTCCTATGACCGTCAACGCTTCTCCTGTCAGGCAGAGGCTGAGGGAGAGCGCCCATTTTGCGCGGGGCCATTCCTGACTTGTTGCCACTCGCTCAAAACGTTGCAAGTAAGCGTCTAAATCATCCCGGGCTTCGTTAAAGGGCGGGATCAACTTATGAGGACTGAATAGCTCAGGAGCCGCCCTGGTAACCGACTGTTCCGTAGTGCTGTCTCTCTGTGCGCTTTGTACGCCAGTAGTCTTTTCCTGGAGCTCGATCTTGAGCTTTAGCACTCGTTCTTCCGCTTCTAGTCGTAGACGCTCTTGTTCTGCCTGCGCTTCGGCCTCTAGCGCCTGCGCTTTCGCGTCTTCCCGATGTTGGGCACGCTGGTCGCGTTCCCTCACGATTTCTGTATCAATCCAACGCTTTAACTCCGCTCCTGTCATTCCTAGCTCTTTCCCTATGGCGTACAACCTCTCGATCTCCATCGCACCTCCTGTGCGTTTGAATATCCTGGCAGGCTCGCCAAAATTTGTGATAGGAGGATGTGGGCCCAGGCCTCAAGCACACAGGGATGGCACAATGAACACAGAGAGGCTTTAATGACACGGGGACGGGAATAGGATAACGTACACGATAACACACACAGAGTTCCTTTCATAAATGTCTGTCGCGTAAGTATCGTCGCGCTCAGCGTCAATGTAGGAAGGCGTCCGATAGCGCGTCGGTCTCACACACTCACGGCACGAAGAGGCGCAGAGATGAATCTCGAGCGGCGAGTGGCGCAGGTGTTGGAGGCCGGGGCGGGTGCCCGGCACACGACGAGCCACTCGCGCGACAGTAGGGTCGGGACGTCGGCCCGCCACAGGGTAGACCGTTCGGGAGGCTTAGCTGCACCGGAACATGCCGCTGTCGGATGCTCGCCCAGCAGTGGAGCAGGCCGGTTGAAGACCAAGGACAGCCCGGCCTGTTCTGCCAGCACACCCAGGAACACCGGCCTTGGGTAGATGACTGCTCGGCTCGTTCGGAAGGCCAGCCCAGGCAGCTCAGGCAGATCGCATGGCTGCCGTCTCCGCCCAGACACCGGCTCTTCTCTTCTTCTTCGTCCGTCGCCGCCGCACAGCAATCACGCGCATTCGGCCGCGACATTCAAATAGTCCAAACTCCTACCACACCATAAAGCTTCAGCCGGGGAACATGAACATCAGTTGGTAGCGAGAAGGTCATAGAAGCAAGGCCCAGGGGCATAATCTCGTAATCGACGTCACCAAGTTGGTGCAGCACCTTGTAGGGCCTGGTGTAACGTGGGAGGAGCTTTAATGATAGGCCAACGCGGCATCATGGCGACTATAGGAGGACTAGAGGGCCAGGCATGAAGTGCACACTTCCGTGTCGGCTGTCGTAACGGGACTTTCGGGAGTCCTGCGAAGCACATGGTCGAACGTAGGCAAGTTGACGAGTTGCACGGGGTCGACCAACAACGTCACTGGCGTATTCAGTAGGCGTGTGAGGAGCCGACGGAAGGAGAGTCTCAAATGGCAATGCAGGTTGCCGGCCAAGCAGTAAATAAAACGGGGAATATGCAGCGGTGTCATGCCGTGACGAATTGTACACGAAGGTAACAAATGGTAACGTGCCGCAGTCACGGTGATGAGGTGAAACATGCATGGCCAGCATCCCAGTTAGCTAGAGTTCGGTTCTGGCGCTCAGCCAGTCCATTCTTCTGTGGTTGATAAGCGGTGGTGAGCTTATGTTCAGTGGAGCAGGTACGAAGGAGGTCATCTACCACTCATGAGATGCAGTGCCTCCCGCGATCGGTGATGAGCTGCCGAGGGGCGCCATGATGTAGAATTACGTCGTGGAGGAGAAAATTAGCGAAGTCCGTGGAACAGCTTGTCGGCAATGCCTGTGTGATTGCGAAGCGCGTGGCGTAATCTGTGGCGGCCGCGACCCACTTATTTCCCGATATGGACGTAGGGAATGGGCCTAGAAGGTCAAGGCCGACCCCGAAGGATGGCTCTGCAAGGATATCAATCGGTTGTAGCTGGCGTCCAGGCAGCGCTGAATGGCGCTTGCGGCGTTGGCAGCGTTCACAAGCAGCGACGTATACCGGCGCACAGAACGGTACATGCCGGGCCAGAAAAACAGACGCCGGGTGCGGACGTATGTACGCGAGACACCTATAGGTGACCGGCAGTTGGTACGTCGTGAAGCTGGTGAAGAACGCTGGAGCGGAGAAGGCGAGGTAGGACAAGCAGAAGCTTTGGACCATCTGAGCTGAGATTACGGCGATGCAGAACGTAGTCGTGTAGCTCAAACAGACGAACAGAATGGTCTGGTGATGGTGTGGTTAGAAGTCGATCATGAGTCGTAAAGAAGCGTCTCGTCGCTGATCGGTGGGGATATGATCCGGAGCGAAGATGGACAGTACGCAGTTGTCTGAATCAGGGTCAATGAGGTCGGGAGCACCGACAGGGCGGCGTGACAAGCAATCTGTGTCTTGGCGCAATCGTGCAGATTTGTAGCGCACAACAAATGAGTATTCTTGGAGCCGTAGTGCCAAGCGACCGAGACATCTAGATGGATCCTTCAGCGACGAGAACCAGTAGAGGGCATGAAGGTCTGTAATCATAGAAAAATAGGTCAAACAAGGAAGGTCTAAATTTGGTGAATGCCCACACTAAAGCCAGACACTCGCGTTCAGGGACGGAAAAGTTCCGTTCGGACGATAAAAGAAGGCGACTGGCGTAGGCGATGACACGCTCCTAAAGCCGTGCTGTTTTTGGCCAAGGGCAGCCCCGATTCCATGACCACTGGCATCGGTGCGAAGTTCTGTAGGCGATGAGGGGTCGAAATGGGCCAGTATTGGTGGTGCAGACAGTAGACGCATGATGGCAGAAAACGAAGCTGCTTGTTCAGGGCCCCACACGAAAGGAACGTCTTCAAGAGTTCAGTGAGAGTGCGGGCGTTGTCCGTGAAGTTTCGGACAAAGCGGCGAAAGCAGGAACATAATCCCACGAAACTGCGGTCGTCTTTGGCTGAGCAGGGGACGGGAAATTGTTGCACTGCTCGCACCTTGTCGGGGTCTGGTAGAGCACCGGCAGCACTGACAAGGTGACCGAGCATAGTTATTCGGCGTCGCCCGAAACGGCACTTGGCAGAGTTCAGCTAAAGATTGGCTCGGCAGAAGACGGCAATGACGGTCGATAAACGGGTAAGGTGACTGTCAAACGTAGGTGCGTAGACAATGACATCGTCTAAACAGATGGACCACTTATACCCCCGCAGGAGAGAGTCCATCACACGTTCCAAAGTTGCTGGGGCATTACCCAGTCGGTGCGGCATGACCTTGAATTGAAACAGACCATCTGGCGCAATAAATTCAGTTCTCTCGTGGTCCATAGGGTCGGCTGAAATCTGCAAATAGCTGGACCGAAGGTTGATTAACGAAAAATATTAGGCTCCATGAAGGCAGTCGAGGGCGTCATCAATGCGAGGCAAAGTGTAGATGACTTTATGGGTTACTTTGTTTAATCTCGGAGAGAGAGAGAGAGCGTAAACTTTAATTTCAAATCAGCAAGATTTGAGTCCGGCGTCTTTTAGTGGGTCTGGGCACCCGCCGCGGACGCGGTTCCGAGACCTTGTCTCGAAGCGGCTTCCTCGGCTCGCTGGACGGCCCAGAGTTGTGCTGTCAGGTCAGAGCTGAGCAGTGCGGTCATCCAGCGTGACTGGAGGCTGGCGGTGGAAGAGACGGAGGGGTCGGCACTGCCCGACTTGTTTGTTAGGTCCCGACACTCCCATAGCATGTGATTTAGTGTGGCAACCTCGCCACACGATGTGCATCTGTTCGTAGTGTACATGTCTGGATACATGGCGTGCATGAGTCTGGGGTTTCTGTAAGAGTCTGTTTGTAATTGTCTGAAGTGTACTGCTTGCGTCCTGCCTAACATAGCGTGAGGGAATGGGTATATGCGTCTTTGCAATTGGTAGTGTGCCGTGATGTCGTGAAAAGTGGTCATACGATCCTCCCATGCCCAGACGTTTGCAGTACCCCGCGGGGGCTCTTCCTCCGATGCTGCTCGGTGAGTCAGGCCTCGAGCAACGCCGTGAGCCGCTTCGTTGGGGGTGCTCATTCCAGTGTGTGCCGGGATCCACAGCAAATGCCTTCGGGTATCAACGTCGGCCTCTCCCTGGTGTATGGGATGTCGCTGGAGTATCTGATACGCCTCTTGCGAGATGCGCCCATTTGCAAAATTGCGAATTGCCGTTTGCGAGTCACAGATCACGTATGTAGCTTTGGTTTGTGTGAGTGCCAGTGCTATGGCCGCTTCCTCTGCCGCTTCGGCGTGTGCCGTGTTCACGGTGACGCTCGTGAGGTGGTTGCCTCGGTGGCTAGTAACTGCTGCCACGAAACTCTTCCTGTCTCGATAGCGGGCTGCGTCGGTGAAGACCGCATCCTTGTCGTTAGAGTAACTTTTGTTCATTGGTTGTGCCCTGGCTTTACGCCTCCCCGTGTGGTGTTGGGGGTGCATGTTGCGAGGCAATGGGGGTACGTATAGTTTCTCGCGTATGGGTCTTGGAATGTCTACTTTGACGCCATGTTGCGAGTGGTATGTGATGCCGAGATTTTCAAGCACGTGTCTGCCCGGGCGGGTCTTGGATAGGCGTTCAAGTTGGGACACTTGTTGCGCCTCCACGAGTTCTTCGAGCGTATTGTGCAGGCCTAGTTCTAAGAGCTTGGTGGTGCTGACTCCAGGCGCAAGTCCCAAGGCACATTTGTACGCCTTGCGTATGAGCGCGTTGAGCTTGTTTTTTTCCGCAACCGTCCAGTTGTGAAACGCTGCCGTGTACCTTATCTCGGATAATCAAGGCAGAAACGCCAGCTGTCGTCCTTCTTTTTTGATGAGAACGACAGGGGAGGCCCACAGGCTAAACGAAGGTTCGATGACGTCTTTTGTAATCATTTTGTCGACTTCGTTCTGGATTACTTGATGTACATGATGGGATATGTGGATGCCAGCGTATAGGGTTGGCGTCATCAGTGTCGGTTCAATGAGTCACGACTGGCATTTGGCCTAAAGGGCGACCGTCAAAATCAAAGATGGCACGATAGGACGACAGAACGCGGTATCAGCGTTATCAGCATTAAGATATCATGGTGTCCACATTGGAAGCAAAGGAGGTTTCGGACACCTTACATTGCCGCCGTACGTCGCGAGCTGATAATTGCTTCACATGTTCCCCACCAGTTCACTTCGTCACTTACCCGATATCCTACCATCCCCACGCATACCGCTTTGCACAGAAAACGATTTTGTACTTAAATTTATGTGCACCTTAAAGAGCCCCAGGTAGTCAAAATTAATCCGGAGTTGCCCACTATACAGCGTGCCTGATGTTAGATGCTGGTTTTGGCACGTAATGAAGCACAATCTAAATTTAAATTTTAAGGTTCGCAAGAACTTTGACTTAGCCACTGCACCTCCAAAACGGAAAAACTATTTTGAAATCTATGACGTCACACCGACGTAAGGACGCTGGGATTTCGGCCATTTACCAAGAAATGAACCGAAATATAGCTTTCAAAAAAAGAAACTTTTTCGGACTGTAGAGTCATTGTGAGTTTCTCCTCAGTGTCCTTTTAGCAGCGGCTTCATCACTGTCAGCTGAAGAATTGAGGCGGTGTGCATGCGTGTAGAGAGCTTTTGCTCGGCAGTATAACTCATGGCCATGAACAACAGCCCCATGGCTATATCTATGGGTCGTCGCACAGGTCTGTCACATCGTAGGCCGGGCATGATAGACGCCTGGGGCCTCGAGGGCTGCGGGAGAGAGATAGAGGGAGAGAGCGATATTTGGTGCGAGATTCTGGGATGCCCGCAGCGCAATAATATTTGGCTCACAAGTTCACCTCAGTATTGGCTGCAGATGGCGAACGTTCTCTTACCGTTCTTAAAAAGCGTCGCAGGGACCCCTTCATAGAGCCACTGAGCCGTCGTAAAGAAAAAAAGCGGTGTGAAAATTATGTAAGCCCAACAGAGGTCTGCGAGAAAATGAGGGTTCAAGCGGCTACAAATGGCGCTATTCACGCAGTCAAATTCTATAAGCTTGTTAAGCAACGCGCAGGTTGGGGAAAAAATCTGCAATGAATCGCACATTCTTGTCTATAAGGTTTGTTCTTCCTTGTTGTTCCTGTCTTTAGTACAAGACGCAAAATGGCCATATGGTATCATGCTATCCTTCTTGCGACCCATTTTTTTGCTTCTCAGACGAATCGCCGAGTTTGACTATACGCCTAAGTGGTCCTCGGATTTTTTTTTTCTTTGTTATGTCTAGGCTAGTTCCCGTTCCTACGTCGCTATTGTTTCAGTCTTGTAATTTGCGACGAGAGCCGTGCGCAACCACAGTGCGATCACCATCAGCGCGCCAGGAATCATCACGCACCATCGTCATCAGCTCGTGGAAGCTTGCGCGAGCGCGCGCTCCGAGCCAGTCCTCCATACCCGGCAGCCACGTACGTATAATTTTGGCCACCGCGCCAGCGACTCCCACCATGCGTATCACGCACGTGCGAACGCACGCACAAAACACCTTCGACTGCCATGCGTATCATTTCGCGCCAGCATTCCGTGCGCATTGTCTACACCCACAGCGGAGCAGCTGTTCAAAAGTCCTTACCGAAGCACGAGAAAGACGCCCGACAGTATATACACACAGGGGAGACACACGGCAAGGTTCGAACCAATCCTCACGTGAGCGCATTTCCGAAGCTCTCGCATGCGAATGGGGAAATCATGAGTAACCTCCGCAAAACGCAATTAGGAACCGCGCCTAGCCGGTACTTTTCTCAAGTGCCCCTGCCAGACCCGAACGAAGCCCTTCTGCGGTGACGAGGTGTGTTGCAGCTGCCGTTGCTGCTGCTGCAGCCGATGAACACCAACTGCGGAGGCGGTACGATTAGGCTGTCCGTGCCGTGCTGCAAAGCGTTCCGTGTCTTCTCCTTCGTCGTATCCTTTTTTTCTTTCTCAAATTTTTTTTTACTCTCTCGGGTCCGTAGAGTTGAAGAAGGAGGAGAAGCGTGTCACGCGCGCTTGCCGAGACCGCGTGTTACGATGGCAGTTGGCAGTGGTGACGGTGCATGCTCCAGGGGCTCAGTGACTAGCGGTAACCACAGGCTGGACATCCCGGAAGCCCCACGCCTCAAATCGTAACGGATATGCGTCGTCGTCGTCGTCGTTGCTTCGTGCGCGAACACGCACGCACACGTGCGCACATACTATATAGGGTAAAGTATAACTGCTGGGGCGCAAAAGAAAAAAAAGAAAGAAAGTATGTGCGTGAGAATTATAAGCAACAAGGGAGGAGCTGGGAAAGGGGGGCTCACTTTCTTGCCAATCGTATATATACATGCGCGTTTTGTTGGGCACATGCAGACCAAAGCGGAAAGGACGGACGGGCGACGAAACGGTGGCGCCCTCTCTGTATTCCGGGAGGCTGCATGCCCTATCATCACCGTGCGCGTAATGACAGCTGCTGGCCGCGTCTCTGCCCTCCCGCCGTTTGCCTTCACCTCCTCCGATATCTTTGCTGCTCGGCGAGAGCGCACGCGTCCGCGCGCCACGGCGAGCAAGCTTCGACTGCCCGTTCACGCGACGAGCGTGTCTCCCCAATTTCCTTTTTCTTTCTTTGTTTGACGGAATTACGTGAACCTACCGCCTTTGACGCTGTACTGCCACCGTTAGACTCAACCCGAACACGCGTGAGTACACTCCTCTGATGGCCTGACTCGGCAAATGCTACACTGTGAGAAGCAAACGTCGATAATTTAGTGCGATAGAAGGAACAAGCTGTAGCGTTTGCGGGGCACCGCTATCCTGGTAAACAATGTACGTGTCCCTGTGTATAGTAGAATGGAACGGCCTGTAAAGGTGTGCTGCAGGTTAGTTCTGACACCGGTTGCGTTGCTGCATTTGATGCCGGTGTGGTTATTGCCTCTTAATAGGCCAGCTACGAACGCGACCTCACAGAGCATGCCGGAGAAAAAAAAAACAAACGCGAAGTAAACAGGAATGTCCTTTGTGTCCGCGCTAGCACTAATAATCTTGATGTATTACTGCACAACTGTACCTGGCTTTTATAGTCACTGAAAAGTGCAGTTTTTCACCGTGTAGCTGTTAGCTCGTTCGTTGGTTGGTTTTCCTTTAGTGACGGCGCGCATACCCACTGTAAGGGATTCGCGAAAAACTCAAACTGCATTAGAAAAGACGTCTACTTTCTATTAAAACAACGGCAATTTTGCTCTAAGCTCATGCTCGTCCCTTCGTTGTCGACGTGCGTGTGCAGCAGCACCGTGTTTTCATTTAGGTGGCCGTAGCCAAGCCGAGCGCTTGCGGTATGCAGCATTACGACTTGGCCACTCCACGGACACTATACCACACGGAATAATACAGAGCCTAAGGAGTTCGCGCTGACGGAAGCTGCTATTATAGACTGACGCCATGCTCTTCGGTTTATCCATGAAGCAGCACCAAGGTCAAACAATTCAATCGATGCTAGCCGTAAAATGTGTACGGCCGGAGGGAGAGAGCAGAACAAGATAATTCTGTCTTATCCCCACCCCTCTGCGAACGGGGTGCGCCATGCATATCCGCAATAAACGCTGTGTTCTTACCATAGTAGACTGTTGCGCATGTACCTGCAAACGTTTATTGCAACTGATACTACATGAAAAAGTGCAAGACTTACTGCGCAATATATCGTGCCGGAGCTATATGCTACACCAGAAAGAACATGCGCCTGAAGAACTATGATTGGATGACGCGCTATGATTCGCTGACGCGTGACAGCTGATCTGTAAAACAGCACCGAGCTGAAACAATTTAAACTATGCCAGTGGTAAACAGGGAAAGACATGCATGGCAGGGAATTAAAGAAACAGCTCTGTCTCTCCACTTCACCACCACTTCATCAGGTATATGAATTAGCAGGATGACATTCATAGCCTATACTGTGACCACATGACATGCTCGAACAATGGAACAGCGCGAGCTGCTGGAAAATAAACCATTATTGCTTTTTACTTGCTTGAAATGTTGAAGTGCCCGAGCACCATTACATTCTGTAAACTGTATGTTCCGCACAAAACGCCCTTCTTGCACTCTGAATTCAATGAAAGCGTGCATTAAGGGTGTTGTTAATTCTGATGAGTATGCCAATAGTGGAAATTTTTAGCAAAAGTATGGGATCACGAAGGGTGTTTCGACATTCAATCCGCCCTCGAGGGTGTTATTTTTCTTAATCTGTGGGTTCTTTGGCAGGAGGGCGGTTAGCGTGCGCTATCTTTGGGTAGGCTAATTTTAGAACTCCCTGTTGTGAGGAATTCAGCGCTATTACGTAAGAGAAGTCGCGTGGATTGGTTCCCCGGTGTTCGTCGCCTCTCTCGAGGAGTAGAGCAAAACAATGTTTGTTGTCATATCATCCGCGGCGGCCCGAGATTCGAACCGCTGACCATGTGGCATGCCCAGGTTCGCCAACACAACTTGCTCCACTGAGCCATAGCCATAGGGATGTCGATTTTCTTGCGGACCAACGGATCTGTATGTTCTTGTATAACGTACAGATCTGCAGATAGCACTGCACATTTCTCGAGTTTGATATAACGGAGTTAAATTAGTCATTTTTATTCTAACTTTCTCAACGGCGTTAGACGTATACAGTGACACGGATGTCCTGTGTATGAAGTGCATATCTGACTCGTAAAATAAGTCTAGTTCTTGTTTTAAACTAGACATGCTCTAGTCAGTAAAGGTCACGTTGGATACATGACCTGATAGTCGTCCGTGACAACCCCCCTTTTAACGCATCGCACAAAAATTAGCACATATAAACAAATGCGCTTCGGCTGTATACAATTTGCAGCTATGCTTCATGTTTATTTTGTACCGTTGTACCCTTTGCACACTTTGATTTGTTTCCGCCTATGCTCTCCCATGTCACGCCTTTTTTATTATTATTAACTATACGCTTTGAAGCTCTAGAAAGAGAGAGAGAGATAGCTCCACATTTAAAAGCAGAGAGGTTTAAGTATTCACATGCGTGCTACTCTGCAAAGCAGGGGAACAGGGCGGACTAAGATAAGAAAATAAAGAACTATCTTCTATGGTTATAAAATTCATACGAGATTCATACGAGATCGAATAGCTTCGCAGATCGCTTGTGAAAGAATTTCGTACACTATGTTTACAGTGTGTGTGTGTGTGTGTGTGTGTGTGTGTGTGTGTGTGTGTGTGTGTGTGTGTGTGTGTGTGTGTGTTTGTGTGTGTGTGTGTGTGTGTGTTTGTGTGTGTGTGTTTGTGTGTTTGTGTGTGTGTGTGTGTGTGTGTGTGTGTGTGTGTGTGTGTGTGTGTGTGTGTGTGTGTGTGTGTGTGTGTGTGTGTGTGTGTGTGTGTGTGTGTGTGTGTGTGTGTGTGTGTGTGTGTGTGTGTTCCCAATTACCTGTGTAGGGGGTATTCAGTGCATTCATGAAACTATTTAGAGTATTTCACATGAAATGTATGCCGGTGTTGCAGCAGGATTCGAGCCGCGATAAATGTGAAGAACAAGTTCTTCTAAACCATTTCCATTTTACTTGACGTTTTCTTACCCGCTGCTGGCCAAACAAATGAAATTTCATGAACGTCACGACAGCGTTTCCCCGATAAATCATGCCCTTACTAAGCATATAGTATAGCAGGCTGCGTCTGAGTTACCTGGTGTTTTATTGAACTGCTATATCTATTCCCCGCCTTTAATTTTAGACCGTAGTTACTCCAGCTCATTTTTTGATAGTCAGTATAAATGGCGACTCAGTAACCTGTATTCCCAGAACCCCATCATTTTCATTTTGAAAACAGCGACGGTATTAGCGGCGCAGACAAAAACAAAGGCAAAAAAAAGAAAGAAGAAAGAAAACCATTGAAATGCTTGACGAGGGGTCTGTGCGTTCTGCACTCAACAGGTTTCCCCTCCTTGTACTTCTCAAGGAAACAAACAGCTTCGTCACTGCACATAGTTCCTGTTTACATGCAGGCGCGGGCGCCCGTCTCACGGCGGAAATGACGGCACACCTGGTTAAAAAGACAGACAGCCCCGGGAGCGGCCCTCGCGTGTAGATACGTACCTTCCAGTGCTAAGCAGCCACAGGGAGGGGAAGCCGTGAGGCACGTCTGCTCGGGCGCGCGCGGCCCACATTGCAGGGCGTGCTCGCACGACTCGTACGCGCACTACGCGCAGGGGGCTTCCCTTGAGCAAACACACGCCCGCCTCTGCCATTAGGGGCGAACAAAAAGACCTCTACTCCCGGTGGTGCCCCCCTCTCTCTCTCGGGGCAGCCGAAATTTCATCAGAGCCAGCACGCCCCGCAGGTAGACATGATGGAGGGGGCCTTGCTCCGAGGAAGCAAAATGGGCGCCTGCGCTAACGACTCTCCGCTACGCCAGATGGCACTCCGTCTCTCTGCCTCTCTCTGTATGTTCGACGAGCGTGCTGCCCTTCTTCATGTGCGGTGTCTCGCCTTTGCGGCGTTGCCCTATTCTTTTCTGTTCCCCGAACGGGGGCGAAACTTGTCGCCACAGGTGTCAGAGCGACGGCAGCGACCCCTGGCGCCTCAAGTGAGAAACTTGCGCCTCGGGCGCGGGTTTTTTTTTTTGCGCCGTCTGGCGTTCGGCTTGCGCGGAACGATCGTGGATTCATCCGAGGCTGGCACTGGGCGCGCTGCGTATGTTGCGTGATTTCTGGATGGTGACGCGGGGCCGACTTCCTCCTGGCTTCCTGTATAGTAATTGAGAAATGCGCAGGCTGACCAGGCCGTGAGCGTGCGCGTAAGGAAAGATTTATGCGGCGTGGTTTAGCCGTAATTGCTCTTGGCACATATTAAGCCGACTGTGTACAGCGCACGCTAGGCCGCGTTAGCGGTGCCGCAAGGCCATTGTCGAAAAGCGATTACTGCAATTTCGCGTGCGTTCTGACAGAAAGAAAAAAAAAAACGATCCGAAGGTGATGAAACCCGGACTTCGTGTAAGTGAACGCTTCGTTGTTTCTCGAAGGCCGAGGAAGGAGCCAAGGCGCTGTATGGTGGCTCCACCAACCGGCGACGGATTGTGTTACTGCGCCCTCGTCGCGCCTAGCTGGTCTTGCATTTCTTATCTGCATTGCGGTGAAAGCCGAACATTATAAAATTCAGAAGGCTAACTTAGGGTTGTCGACAAATGTCTTAGTGCTGAATTTTTTTTAGCATTATTGAAAATGCGTTTGTTTGTACAGCGGGACTGTCTTGTAACCGCAGCAGGTTGGTTTGAAGCTACAATGTTGGTGGTATACTTTCGCACTTTTTTACGTGTGATGTATCTTTTCTTTATCAGTCCGCATGTAAGCATGCGTGAATGTGAACGCCTGATGGTATCAGCGTTAACCTACTGCTCTGCGATCAGACAAAGGACACAAATTTACAACATGTCGCCACACGTCATATGGAGTGAGAGAGAAAAATGATGGACAGGTAGGCAGGGAGGTTAACCAGAAGTAGTCCAAGTTGGCTACCCTGCGTGAGAAGAAGGGGTAGGGAGATAGCCACGCGGCAATTGTGCACCGCCTCAATACGATAAACTACTGTCATTTGGTTAGCGGCAGGGACAAATACGGGAGAAGGCGAGTAATGATAATGCACAAGCGAATCAGTGAACCATCAAAAAGATTCCTTAAAAGAATATACCGAGTCTATTCTAAAAAAAGAAATGTTTATGATTGTTAGAGCAAAATGCAAGTTCTTGAGCTTGATTGTTTGCACGAGAAATGGAAAGGCATACCCGGCTCATCAAAAAATATCGCTAATTAGGCTTTAAATAATTCCATTACGGTCCATATCACAATATGCGAAATTTAGCGGGTCAATTAGTAAGCCAATCTATCTGGAACGGATTATCAGGATGACACTGCAGTTTCGAGATATGCAGCCCCAACGTGTGCGATAAGATATGTTGGCGCACCAGTTATTTTCGTGCCTAAATGCATGAAAAGGCATTATGTTAAAAAAGAAATTAGAATAAATTACAGCGCAATGTGCGGCGTGCTTGACGGCGTGTATTTAGAAACCGGTACCATCCTCAGAATTGTTTCCAAGTGGATGAACTTTACAAGCTCACCGGCTAGGATTTGTAAATTGCGCTATACGTGCCGTCAAGCAATTAGTTAATAGCCTAATGATGAAACTTCGTTAAATATTCAAATGTGCATTTAGATTTAATTATGCGAGCAATCTCCGCCCGTTCCAGCAATCCACACGAATCATTAAAATTGTGCTGTCTGCCTCAGGCAATTTAAACGAAATAAATTATTTTTATAACAAGCAAAAACAAAAGCAACCAGCATATATTCTAGGAGGAACTACTCCATGCACTAATTTTCACTGCTTCAGTCGATTCAGGGGCACTCGGGAACCTCGTATGTCTAGAGGAATGTTAGCCTGCAGGTTTCTTTATTCGCTCGAGGACATTTTTGTTTCGTCACTCCCATAGCAGATGCGTGCACAATCAGCATCAAAAGTTTGCGGGAGGCGGGTTTGTTACGAACTTCCAACCGGTGCCACCAGTGTTACGACATCCAACCGGTGCCACCAGTGTTACGACATCCAACCGGTGCCACCAGTGTTACGAACTTGTACCGCTGCACCACGATTACGGCTTTGTGGTCCCGTAGCGCTCGTCACCCGTTTCGTGACAGAGCGTTGGTAGCGATGACTCCGAGCCTGGCGTCGATGAGAATAACAAAAGGGACTTTATACATTATATACAGGTTATCATACAGGACATGAACGGGTCGGCACTGGGGCCGAGTGCTCACAACAAACGCGACTGTTCTCGCACGACGACGTCCGGCGAAAACGCGTTACACATCTCACCCCAGTCGGGAGCGACACACTCTCCCGGTGGGGTCGGTAGATCCTGTTTTCGAGCGGCGTGTCGCTGCTTTTATAATCCCCGAGGCCCATTGTCACTCAAACGGCCCAATACAAAGTCAGCACACGACGGTCGTCCGAGGGGTCCAACCAGCGACCGCGCTGGCCACTCGGTTCAAAGTTCGCGCGCGCGGTGACCTCCAGGCAAGGGAGGTGCGGCGCCGGGCCGTCGGGCACACGCGGACACGTCAAAACACGCTGCTCCGCCGAGGCTTCTCCCGCACGAAGGCGCAGCATCTTGACTTGTGAAGGGAGAATTATGGCGCTCGCAGGATAGATTCTGCATCTTGCAGATTCGGGATCCGGGCTTGTGGTAATGGCACAACAGCATCCCCGCCCTCAGATAAGGCGCCGGGAAGACGAGCTGCCTCCACGTGGCTCGGATGCCAGGCGCGCACGTTCGTCAGGCTCGTCCAAGTTCACGTCCAGTGTCGGGACGCCAGGTAACCTCACGTGCCCAGGTCCGACTCGCCAGGACAGGAGCTCTGCTCACCACGTCGTCGCCAAGGCACCTTGACCAGCTCCGCTCGGGTCGTTCCTAAGACCTTGCTTCTCGCCACTGGTCCCGCTTGGTCGTTCTGCAGCTTGCAAAACCGACCGGCAAAAGGCAACACCCAACACGAACAAGTGCCCTCTGTCTCCCGTCAAACACCAGACAAGGCCATAATTCAAATCAACCTGACTAAATTGTTTTCCCCTTTTTTCTCCCGCTGCAACAAGAGGCAGGTGTACGATCTAGCACACAAGGCTTAAACAATCAGTTTTCAAATCATCAACATAACAAACTAGAAACAATTAATAATCAGCAATAATAATGACAGATAGAATGGTCCCCTTGAAATCGCTTGGACCGAAAACATACTTCTGAGGAAGCAAATGAGGTCATTCATTTTTCCCGGCGATATTTTCGCGGAATCCGAAGCTGCTTATATTTGCGACCCTGCTTATCCGTGTAGCGGCGGTACAATAAGCCAGATTCCTTGCCAAATGAAACCTCTTTTTTTTTCACTCCCCGTTTGACGCTCTTCCTCAGATCGGCTAGTGAACAATCTTCCTGTTGTTCGCGAATCCGAGTTTCCCTTTCAACTGCAGCCTGCTCCTGCCAGCTGGCGGAAACCGGAGCGAGTGTGGAGCCCGCGTCGCCTAATTGCGGCGTCGCGTCTCTATCGCGGCTAGCACTGCACGCGTCACTCCCACTCACCTCCAGGACCCGCTCGCCTAGGCCAGCCTCCGAGCTCTGCCTCTCCCGTGACTGCTCGCCACTCAAGTTACCGTGATCGGTCCGTGTGCCGCACCGCCTTTCGCTCACCGACGCTAAGTCAAGTTCCCTCGACAGCGGGCGCGCTTTGGATCGCGTGGGGGCCATGTACGCCACGTCGGCAAAGAATGATTTGCCCTGATCCCTCAGCAGCTGCTCCGAGCTATTTGAGAAGAGGTAGGAAAATTGCTCCGGGAGGGCGGCTGACACAGCGGCTTCGGTGTTAAGTTTTCCAAACTCTCCTTCAATGATAACCGTTGCGATCGGTAAACAGACACTCTCCTTCTCGGCCACTTGCCGTATCCTAACGCACTCTCCCGTAAAATCACTAGAGGAGACGAAAGACGGGTGAACAACGTCCATAGTTGCTGCAGAGTCCCGCAGTGCTCGGCACTTCTTGCCGTTTACCTTAATTTCCTGCACATAGGGCTCCAATAGACGTATGTTCTTGTGAGTTTCCTGTATCGTTGCAAAAGCAATTCTCTCTGGGCAGCTCGCTGCGATGTGCCCTTGCTTTTTGCAATTGTAGCAAGTTAACGGCTTCCGTTTTTCAAAAGAACGCGTCGTATCGTTTCGCTGCTTGGGACCATCGTTAGCATTCTGAGATGCATTCTGTCCTTCCCTTACAGTTTCTTTGGTAAG
Source organism: Dermacentor albipictus (assembly GCF_038994185.2). Taxonomy (NCBI): domain Eukaryota; kingdom Metazoa; phylum Arthropoda; class Arachnida; order Ixodida; family Ixodidae; genus Dermacentor; species Dermacentor albipictus. Next base: position 111,016,559 of record NC_091822.1, on the reverse strand, counting down.
AGACTCATCTTTCCGAAACTCGCGACGCGTGATTTGCTTCCGTTCGTCGGACTTCCCGGAAAACCCATCTCTTCTATCAGCTTTTTCTACGCGCACTGCCTTGCTGTGCAAGCTGCGGCGTGTGTAATACTCTTCCGCTAACTCTGCTGCCTTGTTTAGCTTAACATCCTTTAGCCTATCTTGCAGCCAGAGCCGGACATCCTCATCAATGCAACGGTAGAACTGCTCCAACGCGATGCATTCGACAATTTTGTCGCGGTCGTCGAAAACCTCTTCGCCCTTCAGCCATTCCACCAGGTCGGCTTTTAGACGAAACGCGAAGTCAACATTCGACTCCTTACCCTTTTTTGCATACCGGAACCTCTGCCGGAAAGCTTCGGGCGACAATTTGTACTTCCGCAGTAGCGCTTCCTTCACATCACTGTAGCTCTCAAACGCCTCTTTCGATAAGCAAGTTATTACGTCTGATGCCTCCCCAGGAAGCAACGCTAACAGATTCTGTGCCCAAAGGGATCGCTCAATGCTATTCCGTTCGCACACGTGCTCAAATTTCACGAGGTATTTGGCCATATCCTCTCCGACGACAAAGGGTGGAAGTTGATCGCGTATTCTTGGAACGTTAGAAGTGAGACTAGGCGCTGGCGAGCTATTTCGGGTCTCCAACTCTTTCATTTTAAGCTCGTGCTCACGAATCTCTCTCCTTTCCTCCTTTTCCTCCTCGCGACGTTGCTGTTCTCTCCTTTCCTCCTCCTCGCGACGTTGCTGTTCTCTCCTTTCCTCCTCGCGACGTTGCTGTTCTCTCCTTTCCTGCTCGCAACGTTCCTTCTCCTCCCTTTCCCGACGTTCATTGATACCCGCCAAGGCCTCAGCGGCTTCCTCAGCCGTTACGTCCCCAGTCCTCATGACCTCAAGGATCGCATTCTTTCTTTTGGTTGAGCCCAACTCAATGCCCAACTCCTCACAAATTTCGAGAAGTTCCTTCACCTTGTACTTCTCCATCGTTCACACTGTCCTCCTGCTGTTTACCCTTTTTGAATATACCTGCCGTACGCTACTATAACACTACTAGTAAGACATATGCAAGTATATCACACACTGCCCTGTTTACCCCCTCAGCATCCCCTGGTTTTCAAAACACTCTTACTAGGCTTGAAACACACAAGGTTATCACAATGCAACACCAAATCCTTCCCTAAGCTACTATAACCTGTGTCAGAGAAAGTCTGGTGTTTGAGGTAAACTTCAGGCACTCACCGCGCCGAGGTAGCTGATGCCGGTCAATCCCGTAGCTGCCATCCAGTGTTACGAACTTCCAACCGGTGCCACCAGTGTTACGACATCCAACCGGTGCCACCAGTGTTACGAACTTGTACCGCTGCACCACGATTACGGCTTTGTGGTCCCGTAGCGCTCGTCACCCGTTTCGTGACAGAGCGTTGGTAGCGATGACTCCGAGCCTGGCGTCGATGAGAATAACAAAAGGGACTTTATACATTATATACAGGTTATCATACAGGACATGAACGGGTCGGCACTGGGGCCGAGTGCTCACAACAAACGCGACTGTTCTCGCACGACGACGTCCGGCGAAAACGCGTTACACATCTCACCCCAGTCGGGAGCGACACACTCTCCCGGTGGGGTCGGCAGATCCTGTTTTCGAGCGGCGTGTCGCTGCTTTTATAATCCCCGAGGCCCATTGTCACTCAAACGGCCCAATACAAAGTCAGCACACGACGGTCGTCCGAGGGGTCCAACCAGCGACCGCGCTGGCCACTCGGTTCAAAGTTCGCGCGCGCGGTGACCTCCAGGCAAGGGAGGTGCGGCGCCGGGCCGTCGGGCACACGCGGACACGTCAAAACACGCTGCTCCGCCGAGGCTTCTCCCGCACGAAGGCGCAGCATCTTGACTTGTGAAGGGAGAATTATGGCGCTCGCAGGATAGATTCTGCATCTTGCAGATTCGGGATCCGGGCTTGTGGTAATGGCACAACAGGTTCCACGAGTTTTCGCCCAGATTTAGCTTGCGGCTGTGTGCAACAAATATATCTATATTTTGGTGGCGAACACTATAGCACCTGAAATCTCTGAGCTGCGTTTATACAGGCTCAGGAAATGTACAGTTATTACACGGATTTCGCGCCCCATAAGGGTTTGACGCCCTCTGTACGTCCATAAGGCTAATAATTATGGGGTTTTACGTGCCAAAACCACTTTCTGATTATGAGGCATGCCGTAGTGAAGGACTCCGGAAATTCGGACCACCTGGGGTTCTTTAACGTGCACCTAAATCTAAGTACACGGGTGTTTTCGCATTTCGCCCCCATCGAAATGCGGCCGCCGTGGCCGGGATTCGATCCCGCGACCTCATGCTCAGCAGCCTAACACCATAGCCACTGAGCAACCACGGCAGGTATCCATAAGGCTGTGCGAACGAGCCTCTGTGTATAACATAGAAATTAAAAGAACCGCCACTGCCGGCTTCTCGTTTTCTCGGTGTAGCCACTTGCCATGTGCACACTGATGGCTGGTGTAACTCTCAAAGTCAGATATCCGTTCGCAGTGAGGCGCACTTCCGTTAGTGAAGATAAATCACATGTAGACTACCAAACAAATAAGAGCATACCCGGCTGAAAATGCTCCTTATTTTGTTTATTCGAACCCATTTCTTTAGAGCGAAACTTTCTTCGAATGACTCCGGCGTTTTTGTCTCCATTTCTTCTAACCTCTATCGGCTGCGCAGGTAGGTCCACACTGACGTCATATAGTCTTGCATCGGCTTATACAAGTCTTAATTTGGGCCACATATCCTGCACCGTTTCCCGACCCTTAACTCTCGTGAATGTCTAATCAGGCCCGGTCGACTGTTGGCGTCTGGCTAAAGGCTGTGCGCTACACGTGTTCTTAGTTCACTCTTAGTAGACGTGTTCTTGTTCGAGTTATTCATGACGCACGCAATAGTAGCAAGCGATTTAAACGAGCCGATATCGTCAGCACGGGAACTCTCGTCAGTAGCAACAGCAGTTGCGTTTCGCAAATAACTGGAAAATTAGAAAGAGAGGAGTTGACGTCATCAGACGTGTATAGCAGAGAGTGCAAAATACCCTTTTTCTCAGTTGTGAAGGGCGCCCCCTCGGATGATCCAAAGAGCTGCGGAACAAGAAAGGAAACGACCCGAAACTGTGGACACGTTGTAATCTGTAAATTAAGCCTGCACATTGCACATATCATGTGTTGTGCTTCAACGCACCAGTCTCCAAAACTAAGATAGTTGCGCTTGCAGGGACACGCATCAGGGATGCATGTCCTGCCAAATTTCTTTCTTTCTTTTTTTTAATCTTTCCGCTCTTTTGCTTGCCCGTGGCTTCCTGGCTGCCTCGTGCGCCTGTTCTAGTTGCAGCTTTCTTGCCAATGAGACTGCCAAAACAAGCGTACGTTACAAAGCAAACAATCATTGAAAAAGAGTTGTCGACTAGAACAGGAATCAGGGTGCTTCAATACCTTCCTTAGTTGACACTGGAAAAAGAGGAGGAGGAGTTTCTCGTCGAAGATGGTGTGAGCGCCTCCCATTCACGGTTACAGTGAGCAGTGGTTCTCGCATTGCCCTAAGGGTATCCTGAAAGAGAAGAAGGTGTATGTCAAGGCATGGTCCTCAATGAGCTTTTTGTCTGAGGTCGATAAAATGACGGGGAACCATGAAGGTGCACGTTCGCTAAACAAAGAATACCTTCAAACGCAAAGACTTCGACGCGCGTATGCCCTCGTCATTACGTTATTCACACGCCGTCCAGATGCTCTGTGTGTTTGCAGGAGTGTGCGATGGCAGTGTGACACTGAAAGAAATCGAGGCAGGCGATGTTATGTCCTTCAACAAGTTCCATCTGCTTGTTCCATTCAGTGACATATGAGTCCACGATGTGTCATCATCATATGTTACCCCTCGGACCTGCACTGCATGCTCAGCGGAGCCTGAAGACCTTATCCCAGTCGCGAAGTCGGCAACGTCACTTCATTGATAGACAAACGCAAAATACGGCGACGGAGAAAAAAAAAATACAGCCAGAAACTCCGCTGGAGTTGTCTAAGTATGCGTGAGCATAGTGCCACTTGTTCACCTCCATGCAGCCCGGTGTCATTATCAATCATGCCAAGCTTGATCCGACCAGTACAAACACTTATCGACCGTTATCGGACTAGACTACATCCGACTTTTATCAGCCCTTATCGGTTGTTATCAACCCTGATCTATCCTTATCAAACTTATCGGACATGATGCGACCCCTATCGACCCTTATCAACCCTATCGGATTTAGTCCGAGCCTTATCGGTCTCTATCAACCTTATAAGAATTGTTCCAGCCATTATAAGCCATTACCGCTCTTCCGCGCGTTGTCCATCATAGGCATCGAGCCGTTATCAACCGTGATGACACCCCATATAAGCCCTTATTACTCCTTATCATCCTCATAAATTCATTGATTGGTTATCAGTTCGGGTTGCACGACGCGAAGCGCATGAGCCCTCAGAGATCAGTGGCATTTCGGTCGGTGAAGGAACGCCCCAACGGAAGGCGCATCATGCGACCACGGGAACGCATCGGGGATGTCGCGTGTTTGGCATTAGGTTTTCGCAAATTTGGAATTTTCCTAATGTATACAGTGCTCCAAGTCGGGTCTACATGTGTGTTTAGAGGTGGCTTTCATTCCACCATCACCACATCTTTCAAGAAATCCTTCATAGAAACTGTTCCCCTTTGACATTTGTTCTGTACCGCCGGTACAACATATTCATATCGTTTAAATATATTCGCATTCCGCAAACGTGGGCATTTACTTCATTGAATAAGACGCTCGGCTTCTGAGGACGGGGTCATAGGTTGAAAACTCACCACCGCAAACGTTTTTGCTTTTGAATTTATTCTATTTTTTTATACATTAATTTCTTTATAACGACTCATCTTGGGTGACGGACGGACACGTTTCCTCGTTGAGTAGACATAGAAATGCTTACGCATTTCAAATCTAAACAAAATCTGCTCCCTGCAAAAGCAAATGTGCCTGGTTAACCGAACACGTATGCATACAGGGGACGCATTACTGGACGATCACTCTTGGCGATACTACCGCCTTCGCGTGACCAGCCAATAAACTGAACCAGCTGAACCAAATAGCTGAACCAGCCAACAAACGCGCAGCCGAGAGCAATCGTCCGAGAATGCGTCATCAGTCTGGCTGGATCTCGAGTGGCACGGACAGATTTACGACTTGCTCATAGGGTTAGGCTCAGACGCTATATGCACTGAATTGTGAGACTATTAGCGTTGCTCTGCATATGATGTACTAAGTTCGCTATGGTCCGTCTGTGCACCGTTCAGTATGTATATAAATCTGGAATTGAGCCACGAGGCACGGTCCACTTGGAGACCCATAACCGTCACCCATTTGCGCGTAATGTCATCGACCCTCTGCGTTATATAGGCTAACGAAAAGGCACGCGTTATGCATACAATCATACAAACGTTCGCGATGGGTCGGACGCAAAGGCATCGCTCCGTACATTGCTGCATGTCGACACGCACTTTCGCGCTCTTCGAAGGGGCGATGTCATTCTTTCGTTCCTTTCACATCATTGTTATAATTGAGTTTTTACAGAGCGCAAAATTTGCTGGCGCGGCAATCAGAAACACAGCTTCCGAGCTTTGTTCGCACCATCACTGCGGGCGTGTTACACCAGTATAAGAAAGTCCACGAATTGTTGAGAGAGAGAGAAAGAAGAGAGAGAGAGAGAGAGGTGCTCGTTGTTTCGACACTGCTGCATGCTGCCAGCGCGCGTGCGGACGTGCGAAAGCGTCGACAGCTCTCAGCCGCGGACAGAGTTGGGCGAGTTTTCTCGCGGAGCTGTACACCGCGATGCCCCGCGGCAGAGGCGACGTTGAACGATCACGTTTACGCGTGTGTACCAGCTTCGCGCGAAGCAAGAAGATGAAGCGTTCGCGAGAGCATAACCTTTCTCTCGGCAACGGGAGAACGCCAATCAGAAAATAAAGCGAAACGGAGCACACACACAAAAGAAAACGAAATGAGGTGGCAGACATCAAGCCACGGAGGAAGAGGCACCACACCACCAAGACGCAGGCCGTCGTTCCGCTCTCACGTGTGTACCTGTGCAGCCCTCCTCGGCGATTATCTGTCTAATTGACGGGGAGGGGGAAGAAGGGACGATGGCAGCAGCAGCAGCAGCTTGGCATGGCTTTGGCTCCGCAGCTGTCGTCGCGCATGCAACTTCGGGCAGAAACACACACAACGCGCAAGGCATGCGCAGTTCTGCCAAGGGCCAGCGAAATAGACAGGGCGTGAGCGCGCGTGTGCTCGCCCGTTGGCTGCTTGCGAGTCAAAACGAAGAGAAGCTGGCGAAGGCAGAGGGGGGGGGGGGGGGGGCGCTGCGGCAGAGTTGTTTGCCCTGGCTGGATTCGCAATTATTCTTTCAGCGACGATTATACGCTCCAGGAGCGAAGGAGAAGAAGGGGCACGCCGCGAGAGGGAGGGGCTCTTTTGGAAAGCGTCACATTTGACACCGCCAGTCGCCGGCCCGCTGCAGTGTCTTTGTTTAGAGGCGCGCTGATGAGCGTCGCCATCGGAGCGCACATTGACTCCTCCTGGCGGACTGCCTGTCGCGCGGCCTGAAGTCGTTCGCCCTGAGGATGAGATACGTAGGTGTGCGTACGCGTCTACGTGCCTTCCGAAGCGTCTCGGAAGGAAGAGCGGTGTGTAACCTAAGTGAGGGACTCGAGACGTCCGCGTCGAGAAGAAGAATGGGTATAGAACGCGCCGCTCCGAAGCGAAAAGCGAGGCGTCATCTGCGTGCGCTCCGGAAGACGCATGAAGTGGCGGCCCCGCGCGCCCGGCATCGTTGCTTGTTGTTAGCGTAGAAACGTTTATCTGCCACCGCGCTTGTGGGGTATACTTGGCCGCCATATTGTGCCGCGGGGACCGCAGGAACGTGTGGAACGGGCGAACGCGATAGCGCTCAGCCAGTGCCGGCCGCCAGTGCTCGCTTGCCACGGCTTTGTCGTCAGCTGTCACGTCATCAAACTCGGAAGTCGTTGCGCAGGCGGCGTCTGCACATAGGCCTCCTGCGCTGGGGTTTTGAAAGAAGTGTGGCGCCACCTGATGGGGCGTGAGGAGCGGAATGGAGTAGTACGACTACCTTCGCGGCATGCATAGATGTCAAAAGCGAAGCAGCTATTTCACTTGTTCCCGGTGCGCATTGCACGTTTTCTTGAGACTGTAGCACTTTAAAAAGGAGTTGGCAAATTTTCATCCTTAGTCGGAGACGTTACGAAGCCTCCGTAGCATAGTTGATCGCCTCCTTCGCCAGACCCTTAAATAAACGGTGCTGAAAGACCGACGTGACCATATACCATCGGAAGCCAAATTTCGAACTTTACAACCCTCCTGTAGGAACAGAAGGCCCACAAAGAATTGCCATTTATTTATCAGGTGACTGCGTTTATGTCGCGGCTGTCATCATCGAGCCTATATGCCTGATGGCGCTAGTCCAGTCTCTTCTTCCACTGCGGGGCTCTTTGAGTACTGTCCTATACATGACTCCCCCCCTACCGATGAAGGCACTGCCGTTGAGCGGTTTAAGTTGTGGAGATAGCACTGCCAGATGGAAATTGTCTCTTCACGTCCGCTGACAAGAAGTGTGAAAAACTTGGCGTCACGCTTGAGGACCTTGAAGGGACCGTCGTAAGCAGCTTGTAAAGGAGCGCGAGTAGCGCCGTGACGGATAAATAGGTGACTGCTATGAAGTAAACATGGGCTCATGTAAACATTTCTGCGGTCGTTATGAAGCCGCGGTGATATAAAATTGGCCATTGTAATGCGACCGCGGTCGGCGTAAGATTGTACGTCAGCGGATGACGGTTGGGAAGCGAAGAACTCAACGGGTTCGCGAAGTGTCGTGGCGAAAACGACTTCTGCTGAGGAACACTGTGCATCTGCTTTCAGACTGTGCGAAGACCTAGTAGGACCAAAGGCAGGCGCTCTATCCATTGAATCAACGAGTCATGGGCACGAAGTGCTGCTTTTAGTTGACGATTGAAGCGTTATAACATCCAATTGGAACTTGCGTGATAAGCTGTCGTTCGTGTGTGCGTTACACCCAGAAGATGGGAGAGAGCTTGAAAGAGGGACGGGTCAAATTGTCTTCCTGTGTCGGTCGTTATGGTGTGGGGTACGCCGTAACGAGGAATCGAGGTACTTACGATGGCCTGGGCTACGTACCCTGCAGTAATGTGAAAGAGTGGCATTGTTTCAGACAAGCGTGTAAATCAGTCGATACAAGTGTGTATGATAGCGTTGGTTCGAGGACGGTGGTATAGCAACGATATCGATGTGAGCCTGGCCGAAACGAACGTCTGGTGGTGGAAAATGACCCGGCGCGCTCATAGTGTGTCGATTGACCTTGGCACGCTGCCACTGTATGCATGCCCGAGCTCAGCAACGGACGTCAGCGTTCATATGCGGCCACAGACAGCGGGAAGTGACGAAACGTTGTGTGGCACGTACGCCAAGGTGCGATAAGGAGTGTAGTGCGTCAAAAACCTGCTGCCGAAATTGTTGTGGAACGTACAGTCGAGGATGGGCCGTAGGCATGCAGCATATCACTGTGACGTTGCAACCAGGAAATAAGATATCTTCAAAGCGCAGAGAACTGTAGGCAGTCCAGAGTGTTTGAAGTCCGCGGTCTGTGCGTTGAGCGGTAGCGAGGCGGACGAATTCAATGCCGGAACGATTTACTTGACTTGCATTTATATGGATCTGTGACAGAGCGTCAGCGACAGGATGATCCGTACCGCTGATATATGCCGAATATCAGTAGTGAATTCGAAGATATCTGCAAGCTGGCGAATTTCTCAGGGAGTGTGCTAGGAACTGTTGGACGTGATAGCATAAATGAGTGGTTTGTGGTCAGTGAGAATAAATTGACGGCCTTCGAGATTGTGATGGAAGTGGCTGACTGCGAGGTAGAGTCCTAACAATTCGCGACCGAAAGTGCTGTAGCGGGTTTCTTGCGGTGTCTGCTTCATTGAAAAGAAAGATATAGGCTGTGACGTCTTGCCAACCAGCTGTTGAAACACGGCGCCGACAGCTCTGTCCGAGGCGTCTACCATAGCAGACATTGGAGCGTCTCGTTGCGGGTGTGCCAGTAGACTAGTGGTAGCAAGGGCGTTCTTGGCAGAGATTAAAGCAGATTAAGCAGCATTAGTCCATGATATAGCCGTGCTAGCTCGTGGTGTGCCAGAGAGTAGAATGTGCAGAGGCTGCAAAGTTGAAGCACGATGAGGAATGAAGCGGCAATAGTAATTGATGAAGCCCATTAATGCCCGTAATTGCTTGCTGGAAGACGGGTGTGGGAAATCTCTAATGGCTTGGACACGTGATTGGACGGATTGGATGCCATGCTCGTCTGCTCGATGGCCCAGGAAATCGAGAGAAGCAACGCCAAACTCACTCTTCAAGATGTTTACAACCAGGCCATATTGACAGAGGCATTCAAACACCTTACGTAGGTCAGGTTCGTATTCCACAGCAGAGCTGCTGAATACAACAATGTCGTCTGAATAGACGAAGCAACAAGTCAGGTCACGGAGTACTTGATCGACGACGCGCTGAAATATTTGAGCCGCATTACGGAAGCCGAATGGCATGCGCACGTATTCAAACATGCCAAAAGAGGTAATGATTGTGGTTTTATGAATATCGGAAGGCTGGACAGCAATCTGATGGTAGGCTTTTACTAGATCCACCTTGCTAAATATGCAGAAACCATGAAGCCATGTGGTAAACTCGTGGATGTGGGGTATAGGGTCCTATCGGGAATCGCCACTTTGTTTAAGGCGTGGTAATCGCCACACGGCCGCCAATCACCCGTCTTCTCTGGCACCATGTGTAACGCAGATGACCAAGGGCGAGCGGAAGGACGAACGATGCCCAACTCGAGCATGTGTTCGAATTCCTGCTCTGCAATTTTCAAACGGTCTGGTGCTAAGCGGCGATGTCAGGCGTATACTGGTGATCCTTTAGTCACAATGTGGTGCATGACATTGTGCCCTATTGGACGAACTGGCGAGAGTGGTTCGAACAGCTCTGGAAATTCCAGCAGGATTTGCCAGTCTGCTGATGATGGAATGGTTCCCAGGAGTTGTATCATGCGGCCAAACAGCTCAATCGGTTTTCTGTCACCAACTTCCTCCGATGAGAGGAGCCGTTGGATCCGTCGCGACTCAGAGCCGGTGGTGCGGCCTAGTAACTCCCGCATAAGGGTTTCGTACTGATTGATCATCGGGCGCAGGAGCTAGCAAAATGTCGCGGACCAAAGCTGCAGTGGTCGGGTTAAGGGCACTCATGACGTTGTTGTACTTAGCCGTCTGAGATGTGACTCGGTGACGGCAAAACTGCGCCTTGATGTGTACGAACCAGAGTTCACAGTCCGAGGGCCAGAAATCGGGAAGTTTGAGTGCGGCGACGTAAGACGTTCCATTTTCTTCGAGGCCTCGTTGTTAGTCGGCCGGTTCTATGGCGTCGAGAAGAAACTTGGTAGACGCATACAGTTGGGATGTGGTATCTTGTAGGAACAGAAGGCCCACAAAGAAATGCCATTTATTTATCAGGTGACTGCGTTTATCTCGCGGCTACCATCGTCGAGCCTAATGCCTAATGGAACTGGTCTATAGTTTCATCCTCTTCCACCGCGGGGCTCTATCAGTACTGTCCACTACACTCCCAAACACTATCTATCTATCTATCTATCTATCTATCTATCTATCTATCTATCTATCTATCTATCTATCTATCTATCTATCTATCTATCTATCTATCTATCTATCTATCTATCTATCTATCTATCTATCTATCTATCTATCTATCTATCTATCTATCTATCTATCTATAACTGCCTTACAGAGCCCTCGTGGGGCACTGAGTAAGGGATGAAGTACGGTAAGTACAGACATAAAGATGAAAATACATTAGCATCTTAACAAAATTAAAACAACCATTAGCTCAGTAAGATGAGATTGAACCTAAGAACTAAACATGTTTTATAGAAGCAATGGTAGAGAAGCAACAACAGCAAACAACAGTAGTAATTAAAATTGAAGCAAGGCAACAGCGAACAAAAAAGGCGATTCGTAATTAAAAAAAACAGTCCTACGGAGCGCAAGAAGAAATTCCAAAACGCCGCTTTAACATAAAGAAGAAAAAAAGACTGACAAATCGGCAACAGTACTACAGGCAAGGGGAACAACAGTGAGTGCGGCAAATGCGAAACATCCGGTTTTAGAGCATAGACAGTTTTGTTACGATATCAGTTATATGGACACTCCAGGCGAATTTCCACCGGCGCCGTCGGCGTCGCAGTGAGGTTCCACATAAAGTCCAAGTGATATAAGATTGCAGCCGCGCACAGTAAGCTGTGTGTGCGAGGGAAATTATGCGAGGGTAAGCCGAGGAGGATGGTGGTTTGGTGTGGCGGAGCCTTCTCCCGCCCTCCGCGGAGGAAGCAGGAGAGTTGGCACGCGTAAAACAACTTAAACTTCTTAAAGTAGCGACACTCTCCTCCTCCGCCTTCACTTCTCCTCGTTTCTCCTCTCTTTGACGCTCCCTCCTCGACCGTGGCGCCGCGTACTCCGCTCGAGCGTAGCAACGACGGCAACATGCGCTCCTCGTCACTCCGTAGACGATTCTCGAGCGAAAATGGCGTTGAAGCATGGCGCGAGGGCCCACGTGATGCTATTAGGCCAATAGCGACGCGGCCTCGGCCAGAGCGCGCGAGGAGGAGGCGGCATTCTTCAATGCGTGGCGCTACTTTACGAAGTTTAAGAGGCTTTAGGCACGCCGACTTTTCGCGCTTGCAAGGGAGGAGCGAGATGTTTAAGCGCGCTAGGATGTGTGGGGATGGTGGTTGTGTGTGAGGGGGGGGGGGGTGATGAGGGAAGGCAGCTGAGCAGCGTCTCGGCTTGTACCGGCCGCAGCGTCTCCGGCCGCAGTCGCGCACGTCCGATCTTGGAGGTAATCTGCGATGAGTTCGAAGGCTAGCCGACCTGAGATAGCTGATGGCATCGTGTGCGCTGTGTTCTCACGCGCCTAGTTCGCGTTCAAGCGAGGCAGCTCCAAGGGGAATTCGCTCGTTGCTGCTGCCGCTCTTAATCACGCTAGCGCTTCGACAGCGAGTGACCGCGGTCATCGAGTGAGATGTGTTTATGTTTGCCTGTGCGTGCGTGGCACCGTGCGTGTTAATGTAATTAGTAAGCGAATGTTTGCAGCAATTCATACGGCCGTTAAAACTAATAACGCTATTTAGTATAGCTGTTTTTTTTAATTTGCTATCACAATCAATACTTCGCCTTGCGGGTGAAACTTCGACTTTGTAAGATGATCGCAAAGCGTTGCGTGGTGTCGCTGTGCTACAACGTTATCCGGATGGTTATTCCACAAACGGATAGCACGTGGAAGAGCCGATAAGTTAAATGCGTCAATACCACCGTACACACGCGCTAAGCTGGGAGTCTGCATGAAGTTGAGTAAGCGAGATTAGGTATACAGAGGATGTCATACTGGTATGCATGAAATTGTGAAATAGCGATAAAAATAGCAGTGTCACAATGAATAATTCATGGCTCAAGTGAGAAGTGATGTTTAATTTATCTTATGTCAGATGGCTATCTGTATTAGAGTCGAACGCCTTTATAGTGGATAGCTTGGGGCCTCCGAAACTATTCGTCATACAGGTCGCTTCGTTGTAAAGGTCGCGCACCGCACAGGTCATAGAGAACTGGAACATAATTATTCCATCCCTATAAAGGTAATTTCATTGTAAATGCATTGGTTGTAGAAGTACTCGACTGTATGCATTATGAACCGACCATTACGGGGACCAAATTCAGAACCCGAACTCAAAAATGAACTATAAGGAGATAAGCCAGTTTACGTACACTGGATTGAGGATTTTATAGGTTACGGCGTAGATACCCTAATGACATTGATGCGTTAGCACAGATGGAAGCTAAAGGTGATAAGTTTGCGCTTGCGAGCGTTGAAAGCCATTGAACAGGTTTAAGAGCATTAGCTCTTATCACGTTTTTCAATTTTTCGGGGTCTGCTACCACCTCCCTACGGCGTGAAATTTTCAACCGCGCGATTCAAGATGACGGCCCCCATAATTAATCGATATAGCAACTCAATTGGCAATTGATTGGTGATGTCACTGATACATCCAAGAGGGCCGCCAGTTGATGAGTCACCAATAAATCCAAGATAGCGGCCGCCATAGCAATTCAATAGTAACCCAATTGGTGATTGCGGACGTCACGTGGCTGTGACGTCATTATCCAATATGGCGGCCTAATTCTGGTGCCAGTGATGACGTCGTAATTCAATATGGCGGATTGCGGTGAATCCACCAGATTATGATGCCATAATCAAAGATTGCGGCGTAGTTTCGAAATCTGAAATCGAAGATGGCTGCCAAATTCGGGTTCCACTGATGACGTAACGGTCTCATTCGATAGAACCGCGTGATTATGACGTCATGGGACGAAATGGCGCCACAGTTTCGGGTTCCCAAATCCAAGATGGCGGCTCTCGGTGTGACGTCATAGCCGAGATGGCCGCCACTAAAATTAGTCGTTACTGTACGCCCCACCAGACATAGATCCTATAACGGAGTAGTAAAACCGTCCCGTTACGGGACCGCCATATACATACAGTCGTTCGGCTATATACGCATATATACTTCTACAACAAGGCGTACCCATCCGGGGACAGTTGTGTACCGAATATGGTATGTAAATAAAACCCTATTGGTGGTGATATATAAATAAAGCCACAATTAAATAATAGAAAAACGTTGTATACTTGGAATTGCTAATTGAAACGTACACAGACCGCACCGAAAGCTGAATTCTAGGCTCACCTTCACCCCCAAACGAAGCAAATTCAGATTTCGGATGTATCTTGAGGGGTTTGTAACTCGACAACGGGTAGACGCATACAAATGGGACCGGTACCAAACGATTTGTCTCGATGAGACCTATCGAGAAAGACGGGTAAATTAAACTAATCACATGAGCGTAATTTCTCCGATAGATAGCGCTAGGCGTCGATCGCTCCGCTAGATGGCGTGCGTGCGGGCGTATGTAAAGAGCCGCAAAGAACCCAATGTGGCCATACAGGATACTGTCGCCGTCGTATCCAAGTGTGTTTCCACGAATTGAAATCTGCCTGCGTTACTAGTGGGTGATTTCAATCGCAATGAAAGTACCTTTCACGCAACAACGGAAGGCTCGTTCGGCCTGAAACTAGAATCGCCACCCAGTGAGGAACTGCGTTGGGCTTGGTTTTCTCTGACTTCGTTGGAAGGGGGGTGGAATTCGTCGTGGACCGTAACAGTTTCATACCTAACTACTTCACTGATCACAGGACGGTGTTTGTGCTAATTAAGAACAGCCGAGAAGAAGAATGTGAATCCATGGATGACGATGAAAGTGTTATGGAATAAGACAGTTCGTCTAACTAATCAAGTGAACAACTTGATGAAAGTGCCAGTGAAGATGTTGAGCAGTGGTGTGTGTGATAGTTGGCTGCAATGTACAACTGAAATGTTTGTGAGTATGTTTATCATATGGGAAAATAAAGGTACAAACTCGTATTTGCATTGACGTACCTAACTTTAATCTCATTCATAGCAATTCTAGTATACCATACACCTACCTCGTTAATTGAACTTCTTCCAGACGGTGGCGGCATTTTTACAGCACTCACTAATGCGTTCAAGATCCTGTTGCTGTCGTTGTAAATTAGACGGGAAACAATACTTATATCAGCAAATATGCTCATACAAGACGATATGCTGTGAGGCAAGTCATTAACGTAGATGCGAAAAAGTAAATTATTGTTGACTATAGTAAATTTCTGTCTATTTGTGAGAAAATTACGGAGTCATGTTAACATAAGCGAATCTAAGCTTAGATTGTCTTAAAATTATGCCGCAGTGAGTTACATGACAAAAGGCCGTAGCAAAGTCATTAAATATGCAAACTGTCTGTGCATTACTGTTATGCCGATTTCCATATGAGTAATAAAGTCAAAGAACTGAGCATCGGGGAAGAAAAAAGAAAACGCTTCCGGAGCCCATGTTGATCGGGAAAAAGAACTTAGACTTTAGATGAGCGTATATATGAGAGGCTATTATATGATCCGGCGTTCTGCCACCAATGCTTGTCAAGAAATTCAGGCCGAAGCTTCAAGGCGCATCTTTATTTCTACCTTTATGGACTGGCGCCACCTTTCATGTCAGTAGGCAACATTTCCAGTTATAAACGACAACTACAAATGGATTTCACTACACTCTATTTGACTTCTCTTGCGGTTTCTTGTCGTTAGAAATTTATCTGCGCGATAACAAACAATAATTATTTTATTTTTATTTTCCCCGCAAGAGAACGGCGCCTGTACCACGTTTCTGTTTCTCCAATTTTTCCTTATTATCGAATAGTTTGGCATGTACGTTGAGGTTCTCGTCACTTGAAAGGATGCATTATACAATTTCTGTGTTGGTAGTGCTCTTTGCAGAGACAAACAATCTTTTATTACGAGTGGAGAGTCGGTGTTTGTAGCCTGTAAGTGTCTTCGTCTAGACATATATTCTTGAAAATGTCCATCTTCAAGTCTTGGTGTTATTCATTTTTCAAAAAGCTCTAATTTTAGATAACCTGTGTATTCATCACTGATGACAGCTCGCCACCTACCATGTATACGAGCACTGACTAATCCTATATTGAAAAGCTATCGAAGGTCCTTGTTATTTATAAACACTTCAGGGTGTTCTGTGAAAACTTGGAGGCAGTATTTTACTTCATCGTACATTATCACACCATATTACGTTAACTTTCTGCTATTATGATCATATTGGAGCGCATTTACCTTGTTCTACATTGCCGTATTGCTGTGGTGGTGGTGGTGGTGGTGCTCGTGAACGGCTGTGTTCATTTTTTCATTGTTGGTGGTATATTTTTTATACTGGTGTAGTGGGACTGTTGTGAATTTCGCAATGACATCATGCATTATGAATGTTTGTTTGGACGTCGTCTCATCACGCTGCAAGAGCTTCCTTTCGCACGTGCTGCGGCAACGGTTAAGAAAGTGACCGCCGACCGGGGCAGCGAAATTGTGATACATGACACTGCTGTGCAGGCATATGCAGATATCAAGAGTGCTTGGCTCTTTCCAATTAATGAAATTACGGCGTTTTCCGAGCGAAACCCACGATCTGATTATGAGGCACGCCGTAGGGGGGGATTCCGGAAATTTAAGCTATCTGGGGTTCTTTGACGTGCACATAAA
Source organism: Dermacentor albipictus (assembly GCF_038994185.2). Taxonomy (NCBI): domain Eukaryota; kingdom Metazoa; phylum Arthropoda; class Arachnida; order Ixodida; family Ixodidae; genus Dermacentor; species Dermacentor albipictus. The sequence continues at coordinate 111,000,151 of NC_091822.1, read as the reverse complement.
TCTAAGCACTCGAGTGTTTTCGCATTTCGCCCCCATCGAAATGGGGCCGCCGTGGCTGCTTGGCTCTTTCTCATGTTTGTTGCGTGACGAAGTCAGCATTTGTCTCGAACAGCGGGCGCAAGATTCTGGATCATTATTACGATCTGGTTCGTACGTTGACCGGCCATCAAACGGAATAATTACTTCCAAACCACAATTGGTCGATCGAACTACCCTCGAATGTGAAGAACGGGAACGGCACAGCAGTATTCTTGCTCGTTAGCTGCAGTGCCGAATGTCGTAATTTCGTCGCTCCACTTGTGCCGGTTACTCGCGCTGATCTCTTTCCGTTGCCGCTGTACAAAAAAAAGAAAAGTAAAGCTAAGCTAAAAACAAGAGCAATACACTGGAGGGAATTCTTCACGACGTTACGAAAACGACGTAAAACGGAGTACACAGTCGGTCCAGTGAAATCCTTTAGGTATTTTAAGATCCCTTTTCTCGGCGGGATTGCTTGCGACGTCTTTAAAACGTGATTTAGGCCGTCTATGAAATGAATTCAAGCCGGACATTAGATTAGATATACGCTTTTCCTCAGACTAGGAGCTTACATTCCGCGCCTTCTTTCAGACGTTCTCCTTGTCTAGGATAAAAGGAGAAAAAGAAAAAAAAATTATTTATACATTTTGGTGCTAACTGGGCCTTTTTTTATGCCGTCGTCATACCATTGCCTTCATGCCATCGTCATCACGTTGACGTTTGGCCATCCTCATCACTTCGGAAACGTCTTATTGTCGTCGTGCCATAGCCGTCATACTCCCTTCGGCGTTCCATCGACGTCATCCTTTCTCCGTCATTCTAGCTTAATCATGCTGTCGTCAGTTAACCGTGATTACGCCGCCGTCGTCATCTCGTTGCCATCGTTGTGTCGTCGTAAGACAGTCGCTGCCGTACATCCGTTGTCATGAACGCCGTCCATGTCATTCCAGCTTCGTCATCAGGTTGTCGTCATCTCATCCTGCCCATGATGTCGTTGTCGCGCTTTCGCCATTATAACATCGTCACCACTTCAGAGTGGTCAGCTTAATATCGTCATGCTACCGTCGTCATACCACCTTTGTGGTTCCGTCGACGCCATTCCTTCTTCGTCATGCCGCCATGCTTATGGGCAACCTTGGTAAGCGAGTGTCATACTAAAGTAAGCCGGTGCCAGAGACAGTGAATGTCGCGTGCAGCCGAAGTAACGGGAGCCTCACAATGGCCACTACAGGATTTTAAAAAATCGCACCCATTGCACTCTGTGAATGTGGGCTAGCAGTGGAGCTGTAGAAAAGACAAAGTGCACCACTCAGTGCAAAAATTTACTTATTTGGGGGCCTTTTCCCTTCCGCGTGTGTAGAATACTCTGCAAACAGGCCCAACGGCTACTAATAGTGGCTCATCCTGTCACGGTGTCCAAATTGAAACGCGTCAAGCATCTTAAGACGCTGGCTTGCCAGCGAGAAATACCTAAGGGCTCCCTAGGCCGCTTGTCGAAGCACGCGTCCGTGGCGTAATGGTTTCAACGTCGTGCTTCTGTGTTAGAGGTCCTGTGCTCGAATCCTGCCGCCGTATGATTTTAACGATGTTTATTTAATTATTTATTACACCACACTTTGTTCAATATAACGAATTTACAAATTCGAAGAGACGCTTAAAGCAGCAAGGACGAAGTTTAGGCAAACCCATGTACTTCCCACAATTCCCATGCTGGCTGAACCACCCCATTGCAGCTCCCGTTGGCAATAGCGTCAGAGTTCACTCTACTAATTATTGTATGGAACTATGGATTGGATGGCTTCTTAAGTGTTCTTGCTGCTATGCCAGGTGTCAGCACTTGTCTTACTGGTCTGCTCTATCTCCTCATAGAGGGCGCGGCAGTTTTGATACACGGGCAATTGAAACATGTATGACAGGGTAGACATGTACATTTCCGCTGGATATGTCTACGATGTGTGCCTACCCTGTGAAGTGAAGTTTATACAGCTCCGCTGTAATAAGCTTCGTTTCAGCAATACATTATTAAACAAATGTACACCCTTTGGGTCGTATCTTGCCACACAACAATAATCGTCATCTGTTTTGCTTGCGTTTCCTTTCTTGAAAACGCTGCGCTAGCTACTTCCCTGTCGAGAAGACTCTGTCATTCTGATAACGCGCATGCCGTTCGTGGCTTGGAAGTGCCGGGCTCGCAGCGGTAAAGGAAAGAAATGCGAATAAGACAGATGGCGATTATTGTTGTGTGGGACGATACGACCCAAAGGGGTCTATTTTTGCTTAAGAGTGTACGGTGTGTGGCTACATTGCATGAATGCATGCTAATCGTATTACCGTCGACAGTCATCGTGAGATGGGTTCGGCTCTAATTTTACAGCGAAGCTGTTACCCTCTTGTTGGCCGGCATTTTTCGTGTCGATGTCCGTGGGCAAAAATGTGGGCTGATCCTGGAGGTAGCGCTACACCGGGCCAACCTGAGGCGGTGGTGACACAGGCTTCAAGCATTCGGCAAAGTGAAGCGAAATATTCTTTGGAATCACGCATGCAAAAAACGGAACATCACTAGTTTCAATAAAGAACAAGCGCAAAACAAATTTTCGCACCATATAATTGACGATAAGGCACTCCTGATAACAGCGCGAAGCGCGTAGCGCTTCTCGCATACGTTTACCGATAAAGATTGCTGTTGCACAAGCTGCCGCTGCGACGGCAGATTGCGGCGTGGGGAGTGACGTCACTAGACCTTCGTATGTCAAATCAAATCAAATCATATTTTATTCTCCAGCAAGTATCTGAATGGTCACCTGGGCTAAAAGCTGTACGAACAGCTTGACGAAGGCCCAGGAAACCATTACATGGCAGCAGCAGACAGAACGAAACAACAATAGCAATACAGAAGTAGTCATCAAATCAAATGCAGTAAGAAATCAAGTACAGCATCAAATCAAGTACAGCAATAACACAGAAGTTTTCTTAAACGACATATGAATGAATACGGGTTACATGTGCACAAAGTATGTTCTTAGTTGTTTTCGACTAAAACCAGCAGTATGTTTATTGAGAAAAAATGGCAGATTGTGAGCCAAGGATTGCAGCTTGTAATCGGTTCTAAACTATGGTAAGGACTAAGTGTCAGTACAACGAGTGTTAACTATTGATGTACGATATTCAAGGGAAGCAAGCTGTGTCAGGAAATTACTCATATCTGTGGAAGAAAAGTATGTTATTTGTAATAAACGAAATTCATATATATTATCTACACGGATCAAATTGAATGATGCTATTGGGGGATTAACACTCGACGTTGGTTCAATGTTAATGATAAGGCGAATAATTTTCCTCTGCAATACAAGAAGCTTGTTCATATTTCTTTTAGTTGTTGTTGCCCATACCAGTGTACAATAGTTAATGTGAGAAAGAAATAGGGCGTGATATATTTGTAGTTTAGCGCTTGTGGGAAGAAGTGTGCGGCAACGTGAGATTACACCTGTAACTGCAGACAGTTTTCTGGAGACGTAAACAACATGAGCGTCCCATTTTAGATGGGCAGAAAAATACACACCGAGAACCTTGTGCTCAGTGACTATTTTTATATGCTGGTCTTGAAAAATGAATGAATTCACCGGAGGAACTGCTTTATTTTGAGCACGAAAAATAACTGCTTTGGATTTAGTTGGGTTTACTTTGATTTGATTTGCTCTAGTCCATGCTCATAGTTTAGTAAGGATATCATTGCATTTTAGCTCTAGTGTGCTAATATTACTCCCAGAAATAAGTAAGGTGCTATCATCAGCATAGATTACAAATTTTACTGTGGTGTCTATATTTACGATATCATCGATAAACGTATTAAATAAAAGTGGCCCCAATATACTTCCTTGTGGCACGCCACATGCAATTGGTAAGAATGATGATCTTTGGTTGTTAATATACACGCACTGGTACCTATTTTCTAAGTAGGATTTAACTATGGCCAAAGCTGTACCACGATTTCCATATGATGAAAGCTTACTAATGAGAATACTTTGATCAATGGAGTCAAATGCTTTACTAAAATCGAGGAAAATTCCGGCTGTCAGTAAATTATTATTAATATTTTCCAAAATAATTTCCTTGAGGGCTAACAAGGCGGCTTCAGTCGACCGCCCCTTCCGATAACCATACTGTGAGTTTATCAAAATACTGTGCTTATCATAAAAGTTTGTAATGCGAAAAAAAATAATTTTTTCCAGTCCCTTCGAAAAAACTGGGAGGACGGAAATGGGACGGTAATTAGACGCAAGGTTGTGATCGCCGCCTTTGTACAATGCAGATACCCTTGCACATTTCATGGAAGTTGGAAATATACCTGTCTCAAGGACAAGATTAAAAATATGAGCAAGGGCAGACGTTAACAATTCTAATACATACTTAACAGGTTTAATTTGAATATCGTTTGTATCCAATGATCTACTGTTCTTTAGGCTCATGAATGTGCTGTATATTTCATTTTCATCTGTAGGAGCAAAAAATATGCTTTCAGCACAGCTATAAGCTAGGGTAACTGTATCCAAGGGAGTACTAATCGGTCTTGCAGCGTTTACAAAATAATGATTGAAGTATTCAGCTATGTCGCGATCTCCAAGTTCACGGCCATTAATAGTTATCTTTCTCGAAATTGAACGCGAGTCATCCCGTCCAAGGACATTGTTTATAACTTTCCATGCAGCACCGGGTCGTTGCCTATTTATATCTGCAAACAGTTTGTGGTAATATGCAGTCTTTGCACGTTTAATCTCCGCATTTACTTGATTCCTTGTTTTCTTAAATTCCTTCAGTGCGGTTTCGGAACGTGAACGAAGAAAACCATGATAAAGGCGGTTTTTCATTCTAATCAATTTGAGGTGTTCCCGGTTTATCCATGGTTTTCTCGTTTTCTTTGATGACTTAAGTGCGATCAATGGGAAGTGCTTTGCGTACTTGTCCATAAAAATTTTAATTAATTCCCCATATGCATCATTCGGATTTGTTTTGTTCAGAAGTGTTGACCAATCACAGGCCGATAAATCTTGTTTGAACATTTCCAAACTGTCCTGCGTGATGGATTTAATTATAATGGGTTCTTTGGGCTCCCTTGTTTGAGAGCAGTTCGTTTAATAGGTCATGAATACAGGGCAATGGTCGCTTATGTCAGAAGTTAGAGTACCACATGTATGGACTTTGGTATTAGTATTTGTCAAAATAAAGTCTAGTGCGGATTGCGTAGTGACTGTAACTCGTGTTGATGTTTTGATTAGGTTCAGGAAACCAGAGGAATGCAACACAGTGTTTAATTGTCGAGTAGTGTTGGTATCGTCAAGTACATTTATGTTAAAATCGCCACCGCAGACAAGGCGGAAGTTGTTGCTGCATACATAGTCCAGCAACGACTCAAAAAACTCCATGAAAGATTTTACGTTACCTGCTGGAGGACGATATACAACACAGATGGTTTCATTTTTGCATTGTGCGGTGAGTATTTCGAAATCGGAGGTTACTTTGCTCACGTCAGGCACGATTTCACAGTTCTTGTGTACTTTTACATGAACTGAAATACCACCGCCTCGTCTGCCAGTACGATTTAAAAAGAAATTCTTATAACCTGGTAATCTTAACATATTACATCCGTCGTGATACCACGTCTCTGACAACATCACGATACTAAATTTAAACCCAAAATCATCCATAAATGAGGTAAGAACATCTTTTTGTCCACTCACAGACCGTGCATTAATATGCAGAACAGATTCGCAAGATTTCGCAGGAGGTTCAACATCTTTAGGAAGAATGAATTCTTGGTACTTCATAGAAGAATCCATGATGTGCTAGTTAATCTGGGTTATTATCGGAAACAAGTCCTATGTCGACTGACAAAATATCCTTTCAAGAACACTTTCATGTGCTATCAGCACGGCAGAGCTGCCATCCGATTTCCTTGCGTAGATTTTGCCGCTGTATGCTCAAACTGACTTCCATTTGTGTTCGTGTTTCTTTTTTACAGTCATCGCAAGTAGTTTCTTTAGCGTGGGACAGAGGTGCTCGTTTACAAAAATAGGTACTGTATCGTCAAGGCCGAGGTCGTCATTTGTCAGCCGTGCTTTCTTGGCTTTCTTCAAGACAGCATCCCGTTTTGTGCGCGTCTTGAACTGCACGACAATGCTTTTGGACTTATCAGCCTTTCGTGTGGGCACTCGATGGCAGGCTTCAATGTCATTTACTGTTATTGGTTCTTTCACAACACTGCCAAGTACTAGCCCAGCAACTCATATCATTGTTGTTGCGGCACTGTCGTGGGTAGGCAATGCATAGGTAGGACTCCCGAGGAGCAGCGTAAATACGAGCAGCGGCTAATGAACAAATAAACGTCAGTACGACCAGTGGCGGCGTGCTGTCAAATTACCATTATTGCCAGTACTCTAAAGCAATAAAGCGTTGGAACCCCCCTCCGAAGTTGTAGTGGTGTTTAACAGCTTCGCTGGACATCCACAATCCCAGGGAGGGGATGGCGAGTCACTATTCTTATGCTTCACTAGTTTGTATGTATGCTAGAGAACGCACTTGTAATGTTTCTGGCAAGAGGAAGCAGCAACGTGCAATACGTAACGCAGCAATTTTTAATGCGTTAACATTAGCACTGTAAAGTGGGAAAACGTATGTGGGTACGAACACACACACGTATATATATATATATATATATATATATGTATATATATATATATATATATATATATATATATATATATATATATATATATCATATAATGAGAAGCCAACAAGCACTGACACCAAGTACAACATAGGGGAAATTGCATGTGCTTAATAAATGAAATAAAGTAATGATAAATTGAGTGGGGGCGCTGGCTAACACTCCCAGGGTTCTACTAGTACACATAAATACCCAAGAAAGTGGAAGGGGAAACGCCGCCGCGGTAGCTCAATTGGTAGAGCATCGCACGCGACATGCGAAGGTTGTGGGTTCGGTTCCCACCTGCGGCAAGTTGTTTTTTCATCCACTTTAATTTCCATTAATTTATCATTACTTTATTTCATTTATTAAGCACATGCAATTTCCCCTATGTTGTACTTGGTGTCAGTGCTTGTTGGCTTCTCATTATATGACTAATAATTATCGGGTCCCTCGGTTAACCCCCTTTCTTCTCGTTTATTACTTAACGAGGGTCTCGAATCCGGCAACATTGATGCCTTCAGGTAGCATATGTGGGTGTATTGACCAGTTGCCTTCTCCCGAAAAGATCACGTTCTCGTGACGCCTGCGGCAAAAAAGACGTTCCACGTCCGCCGCCAAGGTCTGTGAGTGGGGGCGCTGGCTAACACTCCCAGGGTTCTACTAGTACACATAAATACCCAAGAAAGTGGAAGGGGAAACGCCGCCGCGGTAGCTCAATTGGTAGAGCATCGCACGCGACATGCGAAGGTTGTGGGTTCGGTTCCCACCTGCGGCAAGTTGTTTTTTCATCCACTTTAATTTCCATTAATTTATCATTACTTTATTTCATTTATTAAGCACATGCAATTTCCCCTATGTTGTACTTGGTGTCAGTGCTTGTTGGCTTCTCATTATATGACTAATAATTATCGGGTCCCTCGGTTAACCCCCTTTCTTCTCGTTTATATATATATATATATATATATATATATATATATATATATATATATATATATATATATATCTGTGAAGAAGGGTGACAAGCGGAGGTGGCGATGTGGGCTCATTAGGGGCGAACTGCGCCTCCGCCGCAGGTCGGCACGGTATTGCATAGTCTTCGGGATTGTTCAACGTATGGGCTGTGCTTAACACCTGCATCATCCCCGCTGTGGATCAGCCCGGTATTGCACTTACTTCGGGATCGGCCCGGTCAATGTCCACGCAGACTATATCCTCCAGAACCTGCGTGTGCGTGAGCGTGCGTGTGTTTGTGTGTGTGTGTGTGTGTGCGTGCGTGCGTGTGTGTGCCCTAATAAACGGCGCACACATTACTGATTATTCTTTATATTTTGAAGTTTCAAAGCAACCACATAAAAAGTCGGTGACAGTCTCAGAATTACAATCAAGCTCCACTCTCAAAACCTCAGCGCACCTGCCCTTCACATTTGAAAAAGAGCCGAGTCAGCTAGCCAGCTGGATTCCAGTCACAGCTCAACGTCCTTGCTCTACTAATGTGAATGTTATACAAACTGAAAAATAAGAGCTTGTTTTTCAAGCTAAAACGTTGCGTTTGTCTGGCCCTTACAAAAAATTTTAGTAACATTTTATAAACCGTCTTTAGACAAATGTTACTAAAACCTATCGACATTCTATAAAACGTCTTTAGACACCGTAACAACTTCCTAGTAACCTCCTGCCGACTATTGGCCACCGATATTGAATTGAAAGTATAGATATAAAATGTCGATAGAATTCTTACCGATTGCTTATTATCTTATGTCGTTAGAAAGTGTCAACTGTGAAGCGACTATTTATTGACCACCTTTATACATCCTAACTACTTGCTAGTAACATCCTGTCGACTATTCGCCACAGATAGTTCACAGGATATTACTAGATAGTCGTTAGGATGTATAAAGGTGGTTAATAAATAGTCGCTTCACAGTTTTTAGAAAGTACATAAAAATTTTATCCAGAGGTAATTACTTTTGCAATTATATATTGCAAAAGTAAGCTTTGATTATCTCTGAATAAAATTTTTATTTGCTTCCTAAAAACTGTGCAATGACTATTTATTAACCACCTTTATATATCCTAACGACTTGCTAGTAACATCCTGTCAACTATCTGTCTTTGGCGAATAGTGATTGCCAAGTGGCTAGGTGTGGCATGCAACAGAAGAAGACGGGTTTCCATTTGTGCTTGAACACATCCATTTAATATCCCCGGGCTAGTAAGGGGGACGAGTTCTCCAGCTGCCCTGGAAGTAGGCTGAAATGTTGCGTTGTGTAGTCTAGAAACGAGAACAAAAAAGGCAATATATTAGTTTTGCTACAGTGACATGAGACAAGAAATGCCATGAGAAGTGCACAAGAGACAAGCTTTCAATCCTGTGAGCTATAAACATCTCCAGCTGTTTTGTGCAAAGTCCTAAAAATGCATGAAATGACTGAATTCGTGCATTAAAGCTGGGAGCGTGATGGATGTGCATAACACCAACAGATGCACGACACATAAATTCTATCGTACCAATTGTCATCTACAAACAAAACCTGTAAATCAACTTCAGTTTAATGAACTTCGATATTCGTATTGTGACTAGTACATGGAAGTTTCATGTGTGAATTATCTTAGGAAAGGCAAGGTGTCAGTCATAACTATGCTGCAGCTTTGCTTGGGCACAGGTACATAGAAGAGTTGATTTTTATGTTGCACTTAAGAAACACGAAATGATACAAGCAACATGTAAGCAGTTGAACAGGCATTACGGACGTTCTACAGCAAGATTACAAAATGCCTTTGTTGTGCAGGCAGACATTGTCAAAGTGAGCTTGTTACTAAACATGTTAGCTTTCCACAAGACAGGATATTATATTATCAGTGCATTCACATGACCAGGGCCTCTATCACAAAAATACACATGCCAACAGTAATGACAATTTTCTAGTTATGGTGGCAAAGCTTGCATTATAATATGCTATTATAATCAGGTTAATAGCTATTTTAGCAGGAAAGAAAGGAGTATACCCTAAGATAGCATTGAAATTAGCATGAAAGGAGTTTTGTTGAAAACTGCACAAAGAATATTAAGATGCTTCTTTGTGACACATACCTACTATGGTGTTGACCTTCTTGGAATCCAACAGATCCTTCTGTGGAAGGCATTTGACAGCCGCCCAAAGAAGGACCTCCCTTCAACGTCTTCTATTGAAAAAGGAGCTTTAAGGAGGCCCTCCGCGAAGTGAAAGCCTGAGTTGTTAGCATCCAGGCACAGCCTCTTCAGCAGGCCCTTTTCAACGTATACACCGTCACCGATGTCTACCTGTGAAAGAATACAACAACCAAAGATTCATTTTATACGCATTTGATCAAGGAATGGTTAGGAAGTAGGGTAAGGTTTGCAAAAACGGAAGTCGCTGCTTCTTGTTGATTCGGTTTAAAGAACAAAGCAGCCTTACGTATACCATACATGCATTCTACTGAGCTGTGTACTTTTACGTAAGACTAGAAAGTATTGGGAACTTCAATGCGAAAGAAAGACATGCATCTGCCTAGAACTAAGCAAATGTGTGCCACCCCTTGACACAGAGTGAGATCTGGTGCTGCTTTAGTGATTAGCAGACATTGAAAGCTTCAAGCCTCATCGAGTATAGGGCCAAGCTGTGCTCGATTAGTGGCGCACAAGTGCTCAAGAACTATCAAACAAGATGCAATTGTCTTCAAATACAATTCTGACTTCCCCTTGCAGGCATGCACTTTTAAATTTACTGACTGCACTTGGGTGTAAAGATTTTGTCTGACAGAGTGAATAAACAACATACGCAAGCAGCATTTTCATAGTTAGCGTAGTCTTTAATAGGTACTGATACCTTCAATTTAGAAAGCGCTGTATATTGGGCCTCATCAAACTAATTTCACAAAAGGTTTGTCAAGGTAGAAGCATAGAACTTTAGTCATTAGAAGACAGGTGAAAGTAGTTAATTATTGCAATTATTACTGAAAATAAATTTCAGACAGCTCATCCCAATGAGAAATGGATGCAAGCAGTTTGTACATGCCACATAAGCATTTAGATATCAAAAATAGGGATTAGAGAAAACCTTCCCTTAGAGGTTCATTATTACAAGCAGCCATGCCCTCGAGTAAGACATAACTTCTTTTTCTGTAGGCAGAAAGAGGCTCGAGTATTTTATTGACACATATATGTGCCCATGCATATATGTCATCTCTGTTGTAAACCTTTTTTTCATGTACATGCAAGGTGTGTTTATAACATCTCATTGTGCACAAAATTTGCGTAATAATTTAAAGACCGCGATTTTGTAGCGATGGTATTCCTTTGCGCTATTCGTTAGTAGGCTGACCGACGCCCCGGCCCGTGCTACGTACTGCAGCTGCCGGCCGTTAGCGGTGGGCGAGAAGAGTGATATAGAATCGAGGGGTAAGTATTGCTACAAAATCGCAGTCTTCAAATTATTACGCACTGCCGAACGAACACAAACTTTCAATGTGTTTTCATAATTGTGTGCCCATTCAGGCATAGCAATCAAGGCGGGTAGCAGAATGCAAGTACGCTGTAACATAAGAGGAAGCTTTCGCGAAATTGCTTGCTAAATGTGCACAGCAACATGGCTAACATACGATAGGAAAGCGCTTTGCTCTAGCTAGTTACACAACGCTCATTACGCAAATCATAAGCTTCAAGAATGCGCGCAAGCGCCAAACTTGCTTACCTTTCAAGACTTGGCAAACGCTCCTTCGTCTAACAGGTACAGAAGCACCGACGTTTCTCTGGCGCAAGCACTGTAGAACTGCCGATGAACTCCAGCTCCACAAAAGCACAACCTTCAACAGTCTTCCAAACACTACAATTCGAAGCCCCAGTACCAGACTTTTGACGAGAGCGCCGGCAGCAGCTCGGCAGAACAAAGGCAGTTCGGACGGGAGCTGTACTAGGGCACTCACTGACGACACTGGTGGATCGCTCGAAACACACGGCGAACTAATGGCGTTACACGAGTCCGGAGGGTTTGGGATGGTCACTGCACACAACAAGCAGCACGTTTTGTCTAGGCACTTCTAAAATTTACCTCAAATACCACCTCACTGCAGGGAGCACTTACGACAACCAACGTGGTGTGTCGACCAAACAAATACTACAGTAGCGCCACTCTGCGGTTTTTTAGAAAAATGTATCTTAAATGAAAAAATTGCGTGTTTTTTCCTAATAACATTTGATAGAGTCTTTTAATAAATTTATTTGGTCCAGAAGTGTGTACTTTGTACTTTGTGATACGAAGTTTAAGGAAATGTATATATAATAAAAACTAAGCGGATGTTGCCTTCAAGATTCGCAATTGCTTCAGGTGCATGCAGGTTGCAAAAGCATGGCCTTCGAGATCAGACTGTCACTCAAAGGAAGCCGTAGTAGGAGGCGGAGAGGCATTTAGGCCCCAATAATTGGGTTTACAGTGCCTAGGTAGGCTTCCTTATTTATAAAGTGTATACGGGGACTTCAGCCGAACCATGAGCGAGCTATACAGACGCACGCGGTACGATTCGGTGTCCGATCCGACGTGCGGCGCTGCATGCTACGGCATGAGCGGCGCGTAAGCTCCGCCCACATCCAACTCCCCAGCTTGAGTTGATATCCACGTCGAGAAACGCAATATAAACAACTCTGCACCACACTGCTTCGCTTTACGCGAAGGCTGTCGATAAACTTATGCCCCTGTGAGTGACAGAACACTTCACGACGGCGCGTTGTCCACTGACGGCTCCGCTAAAGCCAGCGATAGGGCCGGTAGGCATAGCTAGGCGGACGCTGCAGCCGACGGCGCTTGCGATCCAGTCCGAGCTCGTCGAAGAGTGCTTATTTTTGCCAAAACAATGAACACTGTACACTTAGGTCGGCCGTAATTAAATACAATTGGTTTACTCGACGCAGTCGTTGCGAAGGGCAAACGTGCAAGCGGCCTCGCTCAGACGGTCGGTGTGTGATGTCTGCTCGCGAAATGCCCTCGCGTCGCGGCTCCCGATCTCACCAGTAGCTTAGCGCTAGTGTACAAGGCGCTGGTTTGCGTAACAGGCACACGTTCGAGATAATTTTACTGAACTGGTAACTATTTCATGTCAGAAACAAACTGCAGCAGGCAAGGAAAAAGAATAACTGCGAGAAACCGGAAAGCCAGCACCGCCTCCGTGGAGGGAACGTCAGAGAACGTCACATGCCAGCCGCGCTGCCAATGGCTGCGGCCAGACGACGGTGCAGTTGTCGGACACGTCGAACGATGAAAATCTGCCCGGTTTGTCGCACGCCGGACGTCCGATCCGGCGCTTCGGCACGGCAAAACACCTCGATTCGGGCTGCAGTTTCGGCGCGTCAGACGCCGGATCGGACACCAAATCGGACCGTGTGTCTCCCGCTTTAGTTGGCGAACACGAGCCGATCAGCGCGCCGTCTAGTGCGGTGGTGCATGGCCTACGGGCTTCTTTGACACCTACTGAGCACAAATTCATGATCACCGCTCATATACACGCTTCCCATGGCACTAGCTCTCGTGTTTTCGAGAATACGTGCCCACATCTTGAATTGGTGAGACCATATTTTCTCTTAGCGTCCGGTATTAGAAGCATTTTTTTTCTATGAACATTCTGCTATCATCTGTTACTAGGAAGTTGATTAAAAATTAGGAAAACAGTTACTGTGCAAAAAAAAAAAACATTTTTTTTAATGCAGCCAGTCTTTGCATATTCATTTATAGTTCAGATGCTGTTATATGTTCATTTTTCACTAAATCATTTTTAACAACTTTGTAGTAACCAGTGTTACTAGAAAGTTGATTGCAAATTGTGGAAAGTTACACCTGTCCATGAAACAACACTGTCTTGCACCAGCTATGTTCACTGAATAATTATAACCTTATTGAATAATATTCATGCATGTTTTGTAACTTGGGTTATGTACTTTAAGAACATAATTATTTTTATTACCTTCCTATTGAATCGTGTTTTTAAAAAGTTAAAATAGTGTGTCTTAACTTTCTAGTAACTTTCTTTTTACATACTGAAGTTAGAAAAGAAGTAACCAACTTTCTTTTGACAAACGTTACTAAAAAGTAAAAGTCAATAGGATGTTACTAAAGTTGATAGGATGTTGATAAAAGTTCTAAAGAAAGTAAGGAAGCATTTTTGTATGGGGGGCTGTGATATCAGGATCACCTACAAACTTTACCTAGACGTTCAGGTTTCGTCCTGAAATCTATGACACAGGGACAGATCTGCACACGGTGAAAACAGTTTTTTAACAAGTGAAACCGCTGACGTCACGTAAATATGTGAACCTAATTGGCTGTCGTATCTATGCAAATTGTGCTTGAGTTGGAATACGTTACATATAACGTTTTAGTTCTTAGATTGTCACCTAATGTAGTTTTATAAACATGCCGAGGCAATGGGTGTCCGTGCACATGGATATCCATTATGAATTGTTGCTTTCATAATGCGATATTTTGTTGAAAATGACCAATTCGCCAAGTGCACGAAGCAGTTCGAAGCACGGAGTAAGAATAACAGCTGACAACTGACAAGCGACTACGTCTGCTAAAAGCATTTCCCCGGCGGTATGGTCAACAGGCGTAAACACCACGCTGACCTTGGAGGCGCAGTCATCCTTGGCCAGCCGAAAAAGAGGTTGTTGCTCCTTGGGGCGGTACTGGTCGATCCCTGTCTCATGGCGCTCCGGCCAGCTTAGCAAGAGCACGTTGTAATAGCGCCCGTCTGGTTTAGCGTCAGCGATCGTGTTCAGTTAGTGCGCTCAAACTATAACTATCTAAGGAATACATGTACCTTGAAACTTAATACAAGGGCAGCGCACTGACTTCAAGCAGCCACCTATGAGCAGACGACAAGAGCGCTCCCCGCGTCGGACGGATCGTCTGCGTCGTTTCGACGGCTTCGACAAATCGTCACGTGACCGTACGTCAGGTGTCCGGCGTTCGGTATAGAAGGCGTTGTCACGACGACCGCCGACACGCTCTTGCATAACACATTATGACGACGTGGGAAGGAGCCGAGTTGCGCCTCCTAAATTATTCTTTCTCCGTGGTTCGAAGCCACAAGGGCGACGTTTATGCAATTAAATGTCACTGCCCCGCATTCCGACTCCGGCTGAACCGCTTTACACTTCAAACTCCCGTAATGAAAACACTAGCCCTAAATTTCCGGCTCGTAACTTTTGTAGGAAGCTCTATATGGATTCACTGTGGCCTCCAATATTGCCACGCCGGAGTAAGATCTCTGAGGCCACGTGAATTACGCTGCAACGGGTGCACGCGAATCCAAATGCGACGCTGCAGTCGGCGGGCGGGCGGACGGTCCAGGTCATGCATTCACGCCACTTCTCGTCAATTCCCCTTCTGCGAAAACCTGTTAAGTATGCGGAACACGTCTCGCCAGCCTCCCTCGCTTCTAACGTCACGTAATCCCGCGACGCCGCAGATAACAAAGGCGAAGCGCTCACTCCGCACACCACCGGCGGCGACGGCTGGATCGCATCCGAGACAGACTCCGCCGAACGACCACACGACGAGCTTTGTCTCGGCGCCTTAATGGCTCCTCCACTTCGGAACAAACAAGCAAACAGCGAGAAAGCGACAAATCGCGATGAAAAAAGGAGAAAAGGGCGTCCATCCGAGGTGCCGCAGCTATCAGCGCTCCAGCGGCGCCGCGCTTATGCGTGTTGGCGCCTCCGCGGCATTTCTAATGACGGCGACGACCGCTCGCTGCGGGTTTCCCGTCGGATTCGCTTTTTGCTTCGCACCGTGGTTCGTTTTGTTTGTCTGCTCGTTCGTTTCAGCGTGCGAGCGTTACTCTTTCCCACTATACTCTCTCTCTCTCCCAATCTGTCTTCGCCTTCTTTCTACGTCTCTGAAAAATTGCGCAAGGTTCACGGGTTCGTCTCTATTAGGGGATTGCGTAGATAAGTGAGCCATATGTATGTATATATGCGGGCTTGAAGGGACAGAGAAAACAAGTGCCGCTGTGACGGCGCCACTGGGTCTACGAGTGATAACCGAATGGCGCGAGAATGTCGCGCCGAGCGTGGGGGAGACAGGTGCGGGAATGAATAAGTCTTGATAGCGCGAATTGAAGAGTTGATTGTTCCCACTTGCAACCCACCTGTATAGTATATCGACTGTTCGTCGAGTAAATCGTTTGTGTAGCCACCGCCTTTGTGTCTTATTTGTGCTATCAGCAAGCTAGGCAGGAGCGTTCGACAACCCTGTCACACAAGCGACCTTGCGTATGTGTAGACGATCTGTGTCGACGAGGAACGTTGGCAAGGAAGAGAATATTAAAATGAATATTTCGTCGCGTCTCTGGATTTGAAGCTGTGTTGCCCGGTCTTCGTAGCTTCCCTTTGCAAACTTACACTGCACTTATGCTCCACCTCATTATAACGACGCAGTGGAGGCGACGCCGCTTGTCAACCGGGAAATGAGTAGTTCGCTGGGCTTCAATAATTATCCCCAGCATGTACAACTCCCCGCTGCTCGACTTGTTCTTGTTGCCCCAGAACCTGGCTCGTATGTTGAGAGTCTATTTGACCACGTCGTCATCGTTGTGATTGCTGTGATGGCGGTCATTATTTATTCATTTATCCGACTTGTACACATTGCAGAGGAAAGTAATCGATAACAATTCAGTCACTTCATCCAAAAAGTAATTGGTGACAGTTGTTAATTACTGACCTACGAAAGTAATTAATTAATTACTCAAAAGTAATCGGTGCTACGTTACTTACATCCGAACTTTTATTACTATTGCACAGATACAGCCAACTGAAATGTGCTGGTTTGTCCTTTGCAGCCCTTCACACGTTGCTTGGCTTCACTAACAATTCATCATCATCATCATCATACGTTCATGCCCACTGCCAGAACGAAGTCCTCTCCCAGTGATCTCCACTTAAGGCTGTTTCACATGCTGCGACTGCAACGACGAAAATCGGTGCTGTCGCACGCGTCGCAATGCGATTTTTAGAGGGCTCATTTCACATGATTGCGATTTCAACAATGCGACTGGTGCGACGCCCAGGGTTGCTTACTGCCAGGTTTCGTGGCACACGCTGCATAATTTTTTTATTGTAATGAATAAAACGTTTACAGTATAATATTATTGACTTTTCTTGATTACAAGCAAATAATATGTAGGTTTACTAATTTAAAAACGTTAGTTAAGATTTGTCTTGGAGTGCGCGACGGCGGTTTCGGTAGTTCAGTGCGACATGGCGCACGTAAACAGCTGTTCGCAGTTGGTTCTGCGCCGTGTGTTGTCTCATCTGCCTTCTATGACCGTTTCGTTCTGCCTGCGCTACAACAATCTCCAAGATGACCTATCGACCGGTTCATATTGCTACCCTCACCGCATATGCAGTAGTCGGAATTCGGCTGCCACGAAGTCGTCGTGTCAGCCCAACAATATCCTCGCACTACCCGTGCTCAGCGCCAGCTTCTGAAGAAATGACGCGTGTACATTACCCGTGATTGCGCATATATGGTGTCTGCTACTAGCCATATTCTTACGCCAAACGCAACAAGAAGCACCCACCCGAAAGCACGCGTGTGCCACTGAACGAAGCCTCAAATGATCTGTGTGATTACGACGTGGAATGAAAATTGTGTTGTGAAATTCAACCTTAGCGCTATCCTGGTTCGTCCATCGCCGTGCTTGCGCTGCGAATATATATATGGGAGCCCTCTCTAAATATTTCTAAAGGCGCAAAAGCCGACGCATCAAATGTTTCGAGCAGTTACCGTCACTTTTGTGGAAACCTGTACGTTGTAACATATCATTTTAAAGGACACGCTTCTCGTCCACTTTGTTGTTCTGTGTCTCGCGCTGGCAGTATACTCGGAACTTCTAACAAGAAGACCATATCAATACGCGCTATTCATAAAGCAGGATCGTAGGCCTGCGGCATTCGAACTTGCCGTAGAATTTTTCAGTTTTCTGCTCAGCCTCGCACTTCTCTCACGGTTAGCCTGTTTTGTGGAAATAAATATTATTCTTATATTATTAATGTTATTAGATATTATAGTTTCTTCATTGTAATTTATAGCAATCATCCAGATTTCATAAGCTAGGCATGCATTTAACCTGTATTAGATAAATATTGTTACGACATGCTTATGGGAGTCATTTCAAACTAGAGTGCACAGCCAGAGAAAGTACAAATGCAGGTCTCAATGTTTATTCGAATTTGGTATTCCTAAACAGATTATATTGGCAGAATTTTATGCCTGCTTGCATTTCCTGCAATTCAATGTTCAGAGCTGATTCAATGTCGATGCTTCAATGTCGATAGCAAGCTATAATTATTCATTTCGAAAGTTTTAAGCAATGACTATATGTGTAAGCTTATCAATGCGTTTTTGTTCCACGAATACAATTAAGTTTTCTCTCTCCCTCTTTTGACAGCCATGGAATGAAACCGTTCACTTTCATAAGTATCAGGATGCAAACATTCTGGAGTTTGACCTGAGCATTTGCTTGCATCCTATAGTGTGCATGTTTGTATCAAATTCTGGTGTTACAATTGCAGTGATCTACACATATTACTATGTTGCAACAAACTAATTTATTTAACTTTCTTTTCAAATCCACAATGTGGCCATGCAGTAACAACTACATTAATAAGCAAAAAAAAACTGCAGATTCAGTGTACGTGTTGGAATCTATGCGAAGTGAAGTTTTTGTCAAGTGGTCAATTAAATGCGGTTAAAGTAACTGCGATATATACAATTTGTCTTACTTTCAACAATCCAACATGTCATCTTTTGCAAGGTTTGCTTATGCACCGCATAAGTCACAACCTTAATGTCATGTAATCTTTATGCATTACACTGTTCACAAACCTTACCGAAACGCAAATGACAGTTAATGTAGATGCATGCTGCGAGACATCAACACAGCGACATTTGCTGAGCAAGGAATGGTGCGAGGTGTATGTAGATGAATGAATGACGTGCTTATGTACTTATTTATTTATATACCTCGCAGGCTGCAAGGTTGGAGTATTATGCAAGTAGGAATAAAAAAGTTGTTACAAAAGGAAGAAGGGCACAACATTAAGAAAAAAAGCAGTACCAATACATTGCACCAACTAGCCCAACATGTTTTACTGGCACAACATTATACAATACTTAACAAACAATAACAGAAAAAGTTACTGCCCATGCACCCTGTACAGACGGTAAACCTGCGAAGCTGAAATGTGCGGCCCCGGTGTTTATCACTGGGTTAATTCCAATGGTTTATTCAAGTCTTTCTATTTTATTGGTTATGTCTGTGTTTCTTAATGAGGTTATGCACATGTTTGGCTTGGGTTTATCACATTGTTTGTTTGAAATGCCACACATTGCACTTTGCAAGATCACCATTATGGAAAGTGCAATGAGTGGTTCATTGTGTTAATCCAGCGGGTCCATCAAAGTCTTTCTGGATTATGTTACGCACTTGTGTTTTGTAATGCGTTAATCATACTGTTTATGACTCAATTATGCACTGTAGTTACGAAGTGACACACCGGGGCTGCACATTTCATTTAATTAAATACAGGGACACACTTTCGAACCTATTGGGAAGTCGGAGAGAGACTGCTGCACGCGCACTCTGCTGCTAGAGAGAAACGACGTCACTATCGGTCTAGCCAATGGCCCACCACACCTTCGCTGCGAGATAATAATGACATCATGATCTTGTCTTAACCCCATCCCTCTCTGTGTCCCTTCCCTGCAATAATACGCAGATAAATGTATGTTTGAAATGCATAAGCATTTCTATGTCTCCCCAACACGAAATGTCTCCGTCCATCATGGAAGACGAATGCAATGGCTCACACCCCCTTAAACAATGGCTCATACCCCTACACTAGGGTTTTGGGGATCTGACCACCAGTGTTTCGCCTAGGCATACACAGCTTCACTGTAAAAAGAATGAACACCTATCTGCTAGAGACCAAGACAATCATGAGGTGTATTAACAAATGAAAGTTTATTGAACATGCCGAGTAAATGCATGCTGTTCGACAAGCAATAAATCAAATTTACACAAAAAGCAGAAGCAAGATCTGATGTGTGTCCATACAGATCCCAACAGGAAACGCATCCATCTCTGAAAGTGTAACAGCGACCATGCTGACACAAGATTCTCCCAGTGTCTTTGCATCTACAGCTTCCATAATTTCTCTAAGCAGCTGATCTGCACAGAATGCTAGCTTCCTCTACAATGCATTCTCCACATCTGAGCGTGCATTGTAGAGGAAGAAGCTAGCATTCTGTGCAGATCGGCTGCATAGAGAAATTACGGAAGCTGTAGATCTAAAAATGCTGGGTTAATCTTGTCAGCACGGCCTCTGTTAGAAATGGATGCATTTCCTGTCAGGAAATGCACATGAATTTTTGCTTCTCCTTCTTGTGTATGTTCATTCTATTGCTTGTCAGCGAGCATTAACTCGGTGTGTACATTAAAGTTTTGATTGTTAGATCATCTCGGTTTTCTTGTTTGTCCTATGTGTTCTCTGGTGCCATTTGCAGCCAGGCTATTCGTTTTTTTTTAGACTGCAACAAGTCACTTTAATGGCCCTCATGAGACCTTATAAAATCTTTTATTTGGCCAATGTAGCAAGAACGTACAGTGTGAAGCAGTAAGAACAGGTTATGCTAACTTCTAATTAAAAGGTTTATTGTGAAAATGCAATGATCTATAAAGGTTACCACAAAGTAGTACAACAATAAAACCTGATAAAGACTAGTGCTTGATGAAACCAAACATAAAAGCAGGAAAGGGAGAAAATACATATAGATATACAAGTCCAGGGAAAAAAAAACATTGTGATCACTAAGTGTGCATGTGGCTACCTTCCAGGAAACTCATTTTTTTCCCAATGGCGTGGAACTGGAAGAATGTGCTTGCATAAGCAAGCTATCAGTCTGTCTCTTGGAATAACAACAGTGTTTCTTGAAAGGTGCTGGCATGCAGGATTGGCAATTGTAATGATTTTTTCCTGCACTTGGAATTTTTCTCTGTTTTCTTTCTGTAGCATTTTTATTTATGTTTGGCCGCATCAAGCACCAATTTTTATCTATCTTTCAAAGATGTCTTCCTTTTTCTGGGGAAAACTCGGGGAAGGCAGGAGATGGAAATTCAAGACGATGAGCAACATGAGAACAAGGTGAAAGTAGGAGCCAATATTTCCAAACGTGGACCTTGAAGAAGACAAGTCCACTAGTCGAGACGTTGGCTCCTGCTTTCACCTTGTTCTCGTTTTGCTCGTCGTCCTTTCTTTTTCTGGTAATTTGTATAACTCGCCACATTTTTACAAATGAACCTCAGTTGAAAGTTAGTCCTCATCCATATCTGGTGTCATCCTGTTGATACTGCTTCATGCTATGCACTCTTGCAACATTTGTGTGCGTGTGTGTGCACACATGTGGATTTGGATGCGAGATCGGGCCCTTGGGCAGAGGTATCGTTCTTCTACTGTGCAGCCTTATGAATTCATTAACTCTAGTGCAACATAAATGCAATGGACAGGAACGAAGTGAACACACAGAGCGCTTCGTTCTTGTCTGTTGTCTATCTGTTGCACTTTAGTTAATAATGAATACACACAAACTCTAGTTTTCAGTTATCATGTCAGGCTTATAAGCCCGCTTGTGTCCTGGAATATTTGCATGGCTATGTATCCTGTAATTTAATTTCTGGCCATGTGCTTGCAAGTCGCGTGTCAATCTCCTGATTTTCCTGACAATCTTGTGTGATGTGCAGGCCCAGACAGTTTCTGGTCAATCCATGCAGGGTGTTGTGCAGGGTGTAATCTGCACTACAAGTGCTGCTTTGATTGCTTTCAGTTCAGCTTTTCTAGGTGTAGGATGACCTGGAATGGCACTCACTTATATGGGGTTTAGTTTTATGTAGTGTCATACTACTGTTACACTGCTATTGCCAGATCAGTGTACTATATGTGCCTTATGTTTGCTTGCATCTTCATGATTAGCAACCTCCCCTGTGGTTTTGGCAGTTGCATATAGTCTCCTGGCCTAATTGTTTACCCCCATATTCCACGGTATGGGCCTCTTGTGTTTCAAGTTCAGGTACTCCCGAGGTTGTGTTTCTGAAGGGAGGGGTAGTCGTCTTTGCATCTCATATGCTAGCTGGCATAGTATCTTGGGACGAGGTTCTGAGCTCTTGAGACAAAGAATTTGTGCTGCAGGCTGCAACTCTACTCTGTGTAGGTGCTTGTTCGTTAGCTCTTTTTCATAGAGGTCTTCAAGCATGGTACAGTTGGAAAGACCTGTTATTACTACCCGATGCCTGTATTCGATGAGCTGTCTTTTTTGTGTGCTGCTGGTAATTCATACCGTACCATACCTTGGACACAAGCACAGCATCCGCGATTTTCTATAGTATGCACTCGTCCACCCCCATTATTTTGAAATTATTCTTTTCACCAGGTGCAGAAGTTGCGTCCAGGCATTGCATAATTGTTTCACCCACGTGCTGGCTCTGCCGTCACGGGCTTACCCTAGCTGAGGATTTGTGGATGTTGACTTGCGGGCATATTTGTCCAGCTATGTGGATCACAATGTGCAATCTTGGGTAGTTCTTGATTCTAGTCTTTCTTTTTTTTCCGACGTCGAAATGAGCTGACTTATCAGAAAGCGAGAGGCCAGACTGGCCAAGAAAGTCTGCAGTGTTGTCGAGGGCTTGTTGCATCATTCTTGATTTCTGTATAAGATAGCTTTCCCATGGACTGTAATACACCATAGGCTGTAGTGTTTCTTGTAGTATGCCCGTGTTGTTGGTGCGTGTAGGTCAAATGTACCTCCAACTCTCACCTGGAATTTTCTGTCTTTCAGAAAGTTACTGTTTAAGTGCTCTACCAGAAATGCTTTTGCTCATCGTTCCTCTTATTAGAGCAGCACGAGGTACTGCTGTTAAAAGCCTTTTCACTCTCTTCATTCTTTCATAAGCGGTATTACACAATGTCCTGCAATAAAGTTTCTGCTGCTTATGGCCCACTCATATCTGCCAGAAGGGACAACTCTTGAAAAAGGTTTTCTTTGTGCTATGTGTGTGACGTAGTATAAGCATTCATGCCTTTTGTACATTTGTAGAACCAGCTTCCTGACAGAGTACTTGCTATACCTGATCATGCTTGTTTGTGCAGTGCTGTTGAACAATACATATCGATGCAATGAATATTTACACACTCGAATTATCACGAAAGATGGTTGTTTTACACTTCTGCCCTTTACTTTCTATTGGCGTTAGATTTTGCATAAGCATGCCCCCCTATGCAATAGTATTTTGAAGTGTAAGGGTTCAATAAAAGGTGATGAACTAAATCTAAGTGCAAGAGCTTTTTTTCTCACCTACGACTGCCATCGAAATGCGACTTCCATGGCTGGCAAATCAACCCCTCGCCTTGTGTTAGCAGCAGAATGCTATAGCCACAGTGGCAGGTGAACAAATTGAAGAACAATATTTCTGTCTATAATTTTTTTCTTGCCTGTATGTAAGTAAAGTTTGGAATAAGTTTGTCATTGCAAAAAAGCCCAATTTATGGTCTTTTATTGAATAAGCCACATATTGTGTATAGTTGAAATGCAGAAATTTGTTCTGAAATCCTCGGGTGATATATGTTCTTGCAAGTAGCATGGTATTTCATTACTTATAAAGAAAATAATCGCAGCGGATATCGTTATATGGATTTACACACTAATATATGTGATCACAAACTTATTAGAAACTTACTAGAAACATGTAAGGCATGAATGTTTCTGCACACTTGGTCCGCTGTGAATGTGCAAGAACTGCTTGTACTGGCTGACTTCGCTGCACAGTTTTGATTTACTTTTATTCAGGGTGTCGTTTTATACTGTTTTATCCCCACAAGAACAGGCCGTTTGCCTGCTTTTCGCATTGTTGCACGAGTTCTACATAATTGTGCTGGAGGGTACGTTGTCACTTTGCCAATATAGCAAGCAATTTAATTAATCTGCTAGCTGTACAGTTAATTACCTTGCAGAGCAAGTGTTCATACAGATGCAGTAAGGATACAAAGTCCGCAACATAGTCTATGTTTACTGGTTTCTGTGCAAGAAAAAAAAAATCTCCAGAGAAGAGGTGCAACTTAACGTGCATGTAATATTTTATTCAAGCCACGGATTTAATGCTACCGTAGCAAATTCATTACGATAGCCTACACTTTTGCTCTGTCAAATATAAGAGGCAAGATAAGCTTTCAAGATGCATCGGGAAATTCATGCTTGAAAACCGACAAGAAAATGCAACTGAACGGTACCGCGTTCAGCGCAACGTAGAAACTTCGGCTACTTTGCTGTCTTGTCATTTGCCCTTGCCGAGGTTGAAATAATTCAAGCTGCTCCGTAAGCGCGATTTTTGCATGCTACTCAACAAAAGAAAATTGTGACGACCTCGTCGTCTGCTGGGGATCGAACACCTCCTAGGACTGACAACTCGCAAAGGCGCATGAAGCAAACGTGAAAATGCACTTCATTTGCTGTGTAGCATGTCAACAAACGCATAGCAATAGGAGAATGCAATCTGTACAAGTTTTTTATTCTCCCTTAATTCGCGCACGTACCTAATTCGACGATCCACGTCTCCGCGATTGCACTTGTCGTGCGAGACGCCATCAAAACAAACCGGCGAAATAGCTCCGTTGACAGCTCTCCGCGCAATTTCGACGGAAAATCGCAGCGATCGGTGCGACGGTGCGACTGTGCGACCAACCGGTTGGTCGCAGCCGAA
The DNA here is from genome assembly GCF_038994185.2 of Dermacentor albipictus. Classification (NCBI taxonomy): domain Eukaryota; kingdom Metazoa; phylum Arthropoda; class Arachnida; order Ixodida; family Ixodidae; genus Dermacentor; species Dermacentor albipictus. The sequence continues at coordinate 110,975,610 of NC_091822.1, read as the reverse complement.
AATCGGGGGGTCGGCACTGCGACTGCGATTTTCATCGCAAACGACGGAAATCGCACTTCCGGTGCGACGAAAATCGCATCATGTGAAACAGGCTTTAACCCTGTCTTGCGCTAGCTGATTCCAACTTGCGCCTGCAAATTTCCTAGTTTCATCACGCCACCTCATTTTCTGCCATCCTCGACTACTTTTACGTTCCCTTGGTACCGATTGTGTACCTCTAATGGATCACCGGTTCACTTCAGCTTCGTCTTCCACCGCTTAGACGGTACTGCAGTACCGTCTTAGAGTCGCAGAAAATCGACCAATTTTGTGTTGGTTCGTCATTAATAAAGTGAAGTCCGAGTCGAAGAGCTGCGAGTTCTGCTGCCTTCGACGTTGTCAAGTGAGACCTTTTCGACCTGATAGTGGTGGCTTTTGCTGGAATGACGACAGCTGCGGTAGCGCTGTTCGGCAGGACGGAGCCGTCGGTGCATATGTAGGTGTAATTCCGGTACTCCTCATATAGTAAGAGTAAGGTAAGCTGTTTACGAGCCGACGATGACTTATCTGTTTTCTTTGTCCGGACGCCACGTATTGTCAGGTTGATTTTTGACTGAATGAAGCACGAATGAGGAGTTTAAGCTCTCGCAGCAGGTGTGAAGCAAGATGGTATAGCCTCACGATGTGCGGATATCTTTCGGCAGACCGAGGTACATGGCCTCTCCGGAGGTAGAGAGACTAGATGGCGGCAAGGAGTCCGGGAAAGGGGCCTTACGTGAACTCTCCGTGCTGCAACTGCGATGTGTGTCGTTATGGCGATTGGAATAGTTGCCGCCGTTGACGCACTTCGAGGAGGAGGAGGAGGAGGAGGAGGAGGAGGAGGAGGAGGAACTTTATTATTGGAGAAACCGTTGCGTGGTTTATTCCTGGGTGGTTCCCTCTGACAGGGCTCCACTGGCGATCGCGGCTCGCCGGGCCTGGTCGAGGGTCGCCAGTTGGCTTCCCAGGTCCAGTTCGGAGAGTCTCGCCTCCCAAGACCACGTAGTGAGTGTGTGTGTTGTGACTCGTGGCGAAATTGCGTCGCCCGGACGGTCGGTGCATTCGTGTGTTATGTGAGCGAGTGTCGCTGTGTGCATGGTTGCTACACCAGGGACATGTTCGGGACGTATAACTGTCTGGGTAGATTGCGTGTAGACGAGACAATTGTGGGTATGTGTTAGTTTGCAGGCGGCGCCAGTCCCTTGCCTGGAGTTTATTGAGAGCTTTGTGTGGGGGAGCGTATTGCGTTCTTCCGAGCCGTTGGTCCTGCAGTATTTGTTGACCTGTCGTTAATAACTCGTGGGTCGCTCGTCGGTCTGTCGGGGGCTGAAGAACGGTGTGGTCTGCCGCTCGGCTAGCGAGACCTCGAGCTGCGCAGTCCGCCTCTTCGTTGCCCCGCAGACCTTCGTGCCCGGGGCACCAGACGATACCGTGGGTCCATTGTAGTGTGCGACCTAGGATTCGAATGGCTTGTATAGGGAGTGTTCCATTCAGGTATAAACGACAAGCCGTTTGTGAGTCAGTGAGGACACGGGCGGACCTTCTCTTGCTCTCAGCGTCGCGAAGTGCGAGAGCGATTGCTGCTGCTTCTGCTGCTGCACTGCATGTGGCGCGGATAGAGGCTGAGGCTACCAGGTTCCCCTGATTGACAACGGCGATTGTGTATTTGAGCCCGCAACGTGGTGATGAGGGATACGGGCTAGCGTCCGTGTAGTACGTATCCGGGTCTCTGAAACAACGTTTGTGCAACATGCGGGCACGCGCTGCTCTTCTCTCCTGATTGTGGGTGGGGTGCATGTTCTTGGGGATAGGGTCTACTGCAATGTTCTCTCTAATGTGGTTAGGCAAGAGTTGTGTTTCTTCTTTGCAGTACTGAGGTGTCAGCGGGTACCCTAGCCGTTGAAGAAGGTGTCTTCCCTGTTGAGTCTTGTTGAGGCGCTCCCTCTGCGCTATGAGCGTGGCACTTGCTAGCTCCTCAAAAGTGTTGTATACGCCTAGCGCTAGTAATTTCTTTGTGCTTGTGCTTGACGGTAGCTGTAAGGCCGTTTTGTACGCCGTTCTTATAAAAGTGTCCATGTGTTCTGCCTCGCTTTTGCGCTTGATTTGATACGGTAGCGCGTACGTGACACGGCTGATGACGAGGGCTTGTACCAGTCTTAATGTTTCGTCCTCTGTGAAACCATCTTTTCTGCGCGCTACTCTGGCGATGAGTGATGCGGTGCTTCTTATAACGTGATTTAATTTCTCTGAGGCTAGCTTTATACCGTTGTTCTCCTGGATGTGCATACCTAGTATGCGTGCGGTCGGGACGCGCTTTATATATAGGTTGCCCGGCAATCTCGAGATGTATTGGCGGGGCTCGATGTTCCTTAGTTTGCTTAGGCCGGACTTGAAGGTACTCCGACTTGTGTGGGGCACACCTCATTCCTGCTGTGGTTAGGTATGACTCGATGTATCCGATAGCTGTGAGTAACGTGTTTTCTCTGTCGCCGTATGAACCCTTGGTTGCCCATAGAGTGATATCGTCGGCATAGAAGGCACATCCGAGTTTTGGGATGTTTTGCAGTTGTAAAGCAAGTTTTCTAAGCCCGATGTTGAAGAGGAAAGGAGATAATATTGAACCTTGCGGAGTACCCTTCTGCGGTAGATCATATATGTCCGATTGTACGCCTGCTATGCCGATGCGAGCTTTGCGGTGGCTGAAGACCCAGACAAATCCGCCAAAGCGCCAAGGTCTGAACATCTTGTATTGTACGAAGGCTTGTTTTACTTGTGTTAGTCAATGCTGGAAAGCTATACCGCAAAAAGCCGAAAAAAAGTACCCTACATAGTTGCAGCATAGCGCTTGTGGACATTCTCTAGGTCTTTCCAGCGAAGAACTTCAAAAGTGGACAGATGCCTGTCAACCGCTTTTTCATATATACGATACGTGTGGGCACCGCGAGAGGTCTCTGTCAAGTATGACACCCAAAAATTTGTATGACCATACAGATGGTATCATCTGCCCATTGATTAATACACTAAATTGTGTCATGGGCTTACGCGCCAATGGCACAAGTGCACATTTATCAGATGAAATCTCCTTACCTTGATTGCGGAGGTAGATTATGGTCTGAGTGGCAGCTTCTTGCAGCCATACCTATACGCATCTCCAGGCGTGTCAATTCTGACGCCCAAACGCATATGTCGTCCGCGTACATTGAGAATTTATCTGTGCTTGGAAGGTGACGAAGGAGACACATCAGTGTGAGCTTAAACGTAGGGCTCAGTACGCCACGCTGCGGGACGCTACAGCAGGTGTAATGTAAAGCGTGGCCGTCCTCGGTGCTCACAAAGAAGGATCGCATGGATAGATGGCTGTGCGTCCATCTAAACATCCAACCACAGAAGCCTACCTCTTTGAGAGCAGTGAGGATGGCTTCCTGTACAACGACGTCGAGGAACAAAGGAGCGCAGAGACGTTTAGATCCTTTTTGGTGCTGAACGTAAGGTCGCCAAGTCGAGAACATTATCAATCGATGAGCGGCCACGTCAGAAGCCTGCCATGGCATCTGTGTAGACGTTGTGGTATTCCAAGTACGTACCACTCCACGCGTCCGAGAATCATCCTCTCCATCACTTTGCCCACACAGCTCGCCAATGCAATCGGACGATACGATGAAAGCTCCAATGGAGACTTACCAGGCTTCAGTAATGGCACTAGGCGACTAGTCTCCCAGCTCGCCAGGGTTCATTATACCAATCAAGAAGAACACTCCTCACCCGCTCTCCCAGATGACACAGAACTCTGTAAGAAATTCCATCAGGTCCTGGTGATGACGTATACAGTGCTCAGCGATTGAAACGCGATACTCAGACATCATGGCAGCCGGTCCTTTCTTGCGCCACCGTTGGACGCTGGGGACATTGAGCTTATGTACTTTTGTGTCCCATGAAAACGAGGGTCACTTTGATGCATCGTGAAGCAATTGGGCCCCCTCAGCGATCGCTGTACGAGTATCGCCTTTCAGTCGCTGAGCACTGTACGTCTGCGCGAAGTAAGCGCCACCTTGAGTTCATGGATGGAAAACGGCAGATCCATGCGGAGGTCACGTGGTGGCGGGAAGCAGGTGCAATGTGATAAGTTGTTGGAAGTTGTGAGTCGCCCGGATAATCTGGCGCAGAAGTCTTCTGCGACTTCAATGTCTCGTCGCTGTTGGAAAAGGGCTCGAGCCTTGAATGGAGACCGCTGTACGGGTGCTGTCTTGAACCCTCGTACCGTCCTCCATAAGTGCGATAGACGAGGGTCTACACTCTAAAAACTAGGAAGGGTATCGCAGGAGTGAAGAGGCCGGTTCACTCTTCAAAGCGTCGTTTTACTCTCGCAAAATGTCGAGGAGAGTGAAATGCATTGTTCACTCTCTCACCAAGGAGAGAGTGAAATGTGCTTTTCACTCTCCCCCTTCAGAGAGAGAGAGTAGTTCTACTCTTGCGGCAATAGAGAACAAAACGTAGCGTGATCTTCTGCTTCAACTGTGGGTGGCTGGCCCCGAACATGGCAATGTATCATTCATGCACGCTGAGCAAAGAACACATCGTTTTGCTTCTAAGAGAACAGGCCGCCGCAGTTCAAAGGAACGCGTAGCGAGCGCTCTACTTTTTCACTCGGAGTTCTCCACCGCGCGCGCGCGCGCTCAAGATCGCGGAACAACACAGCACCGGAGAAAGGTGATCTTTTATTGTGTCTGTAGCTCTCAATTTACTCATCACGGCTTTTCTTTGAATGCCTCAACCGTTGAGCTTCCTGCTTCTGCTCCTCCAAGTACATTTGTCGCCGGTTCCATGTGCCTAAAACTGGTATCTGCAGCTCCTTTGTAATTTGAACTTTAAGGATGTCGCTTTCCTTCTATTACCTCCACAGACAATTCTCTGTGACATGCGAAGAATGTCACAGAAGGGAAAAAAAACACTTGGCAATGTCTGCTATGTCTAGCCAAGTGTACAAATTTAAGGACTTTCCAGTACTTCTAAAAATTCCAGGCTTTTCAATGCCTTGAAAACGGCATTTTAGAAATAAAGGGTTTTCAAGGATCGCTACAAACCCTGGTTTCTAGCACCTAAATAATTTTACAAGCTTATTTTGGCATGGAGTTCGGAAATTCATGCTTTTTAGCTAACGCTGCATCATCTCTGTACATTGAAACCACGAGAGCGCAACCATTTTGGAGTAAAGAAAAATACTGAAAGCTTTTAATACCACTCTTTTTCTATGGAGCTTCGTATTGCCTAGTTAGGTTTACGAATGTGCCTGGTTTTGGTGGGCGTTTCTTCGACATTTTCTGTGAGAAGTAGATGACTAACCCCCGTATTCAGAAATGTATATTAATACAAAGCCCATGCTTGACTTTATATAAACGACGCCTGGTGCGAACGTCCCCCAGACGCTCACTGCCTTTCTTTTGGTGCGTTCACGACTTGCGTCATTTAGATCAAGTCAAGCATGGGCTTCAAGTTATGATGCATTTCTGAATATGGGGGTAAGCGTGCGCTATTTCGGGCAACGCATTGTGCCATTGGCACTGAGAGGAAACGGGGAAAACAAAGTTAACGCCCTATACTCCTAAACTTTCGCGTACCTGTGGTGTGCGTGTATCGTGGAAGAAGAAACAGCGCTAACACCAGGACGAAAAAAAAGCATCGACCACACCAGCGCTTCGTGGTGTTGTCCATGTTTTTGCGTCGTCCTTGTGTTGCGCTGTTTCTTCTAAAATGCTCAACCAACTAGCCGGCAAGTCTATCCTGTGCATATATATTGAACACACGTATGAATGTAGATGGTCTTCGAAGCTTTTAGAACGAGCACTGCCACAGGATACGAGCAGTGCACGCGTAACAAGTGGACACATTACTCATTTAAACATGCGTGCCAATGCATGTGACGCGGCTATCGGCATAAGCAGTCTCCAAATGCTGGAATGCGTGCTCTTCAAAACGCTAACGATCCGCTGCTAATGCAGGACAACAGCTCACAGCGGACTGAACCAAACTCTAAACTAATGCACCTGAAAAGAACGCCTACACGGCAGCGTGAGGCACGTCGAAATGCCTGGTACTGGCATCGCAGTTGACCACATACGAATGGAACTGGCGGAAAAAATAAACAGAAATGCTCACCAGTATACGCGCGACTTAAATTCACATACGTGGATGGTTGGCACGATACTTTGTATCCGCGTATTTTCGGAGAACATATAATGCATGGACTGGAAAAGCACTCGATCGTGAGCTGAACGGCACATTTGTTATTTTCCTGGGGTGACGACAAGCCGTGAATAGTTCTCACGTCGTCGTCTACGTTGTATTCCTCCGTTAGTCGTAGCAAGGAATGGAAAAGATGCAAACGCAAACGTATTCCAGTACACAACAGCACAGCACACTGCAGAGAAACTCCAACCACCGCAGCCGATTCCTCAAATACATTTGTTATGTATATAAGCTCTAAAACAACACGACTGAGCGTGGTGGCTTTGTGGTGTAATGGTTAGGATGTGTGCTTTGAATTGTATAGATGCGAGTGTACGCGGGTTCGAATCCACGTGATGTATAGAGCAATGTGGTTCTCCATAAGTGTGTGATTCCCTCGACTATTGTGTTCTAATTAGATTATGTGTCTCCTGATTGTGAAATATGCGAAAATATTTGCGGATTAAATGTGAATTAGCTTTTTTTTCTCCGCAGTGGCGTTCGGGACACATACGCATAGGCCGATTACGAGCCGTCACGACTCATGGTAGGCAGCAAATAGCCAGGAAAAATGACTTTAAAATCCTGCATAACATTGCTCACGCCTATTCTGAAGGCCGCTTGGAATCGGGCCACTGAGTCTGAGGAGCCGCCTAGAGAACGGTGTATCAGCGACCCTAATTTGATCTGATTTCCTGCCTGCATGCGTGGCCAGGACTTCGCTAAGAGGGTATTGGGAAGAGTAGTTGCACTCTGTTTGGGGGAGTAGAAGTACTCGGTCTGGTGGAGTGCCATTACCCCTACGGTGAGAGTATTACCACTCTGCGGAAGAGTACTAGCACTCCCTGTGGGAAGAGTATTATCACTCTGCAGAAGAGTACTAGCAATCCCTTGCGGCGGAGTAACAAAACCCTGTCAACAGGAGTTGACCTACTCTCTCTCAAAGAGGGTCGATCTACTCTCGAAAAGAGAGTGAAATATGGGACAAGCCGCTACTCCCTCAAAGGGAGTGCCCGGCACTCTCTTAGTTTTTAGAGTGTAGCGATTCGCAGAAAGCAGTGCAGCGTTGAGACTCCAGCCTATACAACAGGCGCTGGATCTTCTTTTCTTAGTGTCTAGCAGACCGTATACATCGTCCATTCACTTCGTGCGTCGGCATCTACGTGCGGCACGTCGCCGGATTGCTCGAAGTCGCTCTAACTATATGTCAAATTCCGTTAATTTCTAAGAGCACATTAGAGTACGCGTATTGTCTTGTACTGTGCTCTTGGTTGTGTCTTCCAAATTGTGCAATAAATTGCCTTGACATAGGTCTTCCATAACCGACAGGTATTTGGGCCAGTTCACTCCTTGGATTTTATCACTTGACTTGGGAGAAAGCGGACAGTCCTCTGACCTTGATGTACGTGTGACTAGGTTCACTACCGGGCGTTTCAATGTCCGTAACCCATCCAGAACGCACAACTAGACTTTGTGAAGCGAAGGCCAAGCCACGCACAAGTATAGGACTGCAGGAATAATATATATATATATATATATATATATATATATATATATATATATATATATATATATATATATATATATATATATATATATATATATATATATATATATATATATGGAATGCTCTGTTTTTCGGAATAAACAGTTGTAAGCGTAGCGGTCGTCTGTCCTTTCTTTTTCACCTCTCGCTGCTTTCCTTCTTTCGAGTTTCTTGGCGCTAAAACGCGACATGTTATGTAAACATCAACTGACCCAAGAAGTTATCCTTAAAAAACCCACAGTTCGCTGTTGGAGGCGAATGCTGTCAATGCTTAGAAGCTGGGTACATCGCACTTGCATGCTATTACGCGTAAAATAAAAATAAAAAAGAGGACGTTCGTTGCTACTTCTTGTTCTCTTTTTCAATCTTGTTTTAGCACTGTACATAATGAGCTTACCTGCAATGTATTTTCGTCGCCGCAGCTGTCGTTGTCAACGTCTCAGTGCACAATTTGCGAAGCCGCATATGCATTACGCTTCGCGACCCATGTTTCTACCGCGCGATACACCTACTTAACACGTTGCGGGCTGCTAATTATAATCGCAAAGCCATATTTGCCACACAGAAGACGCAGCCGTCTCGGGAGGCGGTGTCATCGGCCTTCTCTCCCTCTTCTACGCCGCATCCAGCCAATGGAAAGACGGTGACGGGTTTACAAGCTATGCAACACAGCCTGCGCAGTGCATAAGCGGAGCAGTATACAATGCAGCGGTAAAACGGGCGCGGAGCCTGCATTGTCAGCGATCCTCGCTCGCTCGCTGACCGCCGACGTCACTTCAGCGCCGCAGGTCCGTGATAAATCGCGGCGGCTTCTGAACCGCGCGGCTTCCGGAAGCCGTATTGTGGGAAGCTTCGCGCACCGCGAACCCGTCGGCAAGTCGTTCACGACTATACGCAGCAGCTGCGAAGCTGTTTCACGGGATCCGCGATAGAAATCTTCGCGGCCGTTGCGACGCGCCCACACCCTTTCGCACGTGCACGCGGCTTATTTGCATGCGCGCATTCTGTCTCGCGCCGTTGTGTGTACGCGCACGCATCGATACGGGTTGCGCATGCAACCACGGCGATGCGTCGCTACAGCGGCGCGTTAACAACCCTTCCTGCCCCCTGTATATGCATAACCAGCGCTCGACAAAAGCGCCTGCGGACGCTGCCGAAGCAACAAAAGGATCCACGACAGGTTGGCTGCAGCTTGCGCGGACTTCCTATGCGGATAGATATATGGCGTGCTGCACACGGGCCCACGCGTCGGGGGGCGGGGGCGGCTTCGGGCGGCTTGCAACCACCGACGGCGCGCGTTGTATATGGCGTCCAGATTATACCGAACGCGATGCCTGCGTCCGTGTCTGTGTCCGACGCTGTAATTATAGACGAGGAACGGCAGGCGACTCCGGTGTTCTTCCAGCGGGCCCTCTCGCCCTTTATAACCTCGCGCCAGCTATCGCGTCTTCTCCGCTCGGCCAAAGCGTGCGCTTTGAGTGCGGTGGAACGTTGTCCCGCGTATACGCGGCGAGCTGCAGCGTGTGTATGGGCATCGTATAACGAGCGCGCGCTTGTCTGGCATGCCAATGAGAGAGTATGCAAATCTCGGCGCTCTCGCGTCCTGCGCGCGCGGGTGGGACGTATTTTTCAACGCGCGCACACCGATGCACGGGCTGCAGGCGCGATCCTGGTATATCGAATGTTATATACCGCACGCGGGCGTGAGGGAGTCGGCGCTAGCTCTTCCGAAGAGCTGGCGCGGCGCTTTTGCTTTTTTTTTTTTATCCGTTGCGTGTTATGTAAATCATTTGTCCTGGCGCGTCTTCCTGCCTGGCTTCAGGTGCTCGCGCCCATGCATACGCTGAGGGGACTTGTCCACAGAGCCGTATAGTAGCGGGGGGAGTGGTTGTTTGTTTACCGGGTAAACAAGAGGGTTGTCTGAATAAAAAGCGCGCGCGGCAGGTGAAAGCCTCATTATTACTGTCTGGCTGCCGAGAACCATGAGTGCATAGCGGAGAGGACGGAAGATCCCTCTATCTCTTCTGGGCTCTTCGGGCCAAAAAATACTTGCTGTAGATGTTTTCTTTATATTTTTTGTGAAATCTTTTCTTGTTCCAGCTATCTTTGCAGTGCAGATTAGAGTTAAGCGAACAAAAAGGCGTCCTAAATGTAGTGAAGCGCAGTATGATGTTAGTAAGCTTTGTTCTTATATAATACACGCATACGCTGAAATACTACGCAACAAAATTCCAAGTAAGACAGAGGGACTCAACGAATATGGCTGCTTTTGAATAGAAAAAAAGTGGGCGAGCGAGAGAAACCTTCGCCCAGGGAGTCTACGCTTTCACGAGGGTGCGTGTTTCCATTAATCTACTCAGCAGTAAGCACGACGAAGCTTTTCGAATAAGTGCAATGAATGCTCGGGCCACGCAATATGTCCACGCACTTGGGTTAGCTAGAGAGAGAGAAAGAGAGAGAAACAAAGCGAAGAAAATGAAGAAGATGTGTAAATGAATGTACTCAAGATTGAGCAGACATGATAAGAATTAAACGTAAGAAATATGTTGTAAGGTCACTTAATGTGCAGTACTGCATGTCTATATACTTCGCCATGGAGAAATTCATTTGCGAATCAAACCGATTTCATCGTAAATCTCTTGTTCTGGCTCTCCTGTTTTCTTTTCGAATACCTGTTTCTTTTGTTAGCGTGTTGAATCAGACTAATTTTTCGATCGTAATATATCTCCAACCTCATTTTTTTCGTTCGTTTGTCACTAATAATGTCCCTAAGGATATCTATCTGATTTATTTATATATCAACGCCGCCCTAATCTTGGCCAATCGACCTTCGAGGTAAGTGCACCGGTCTTTAATGTCATCATCATCGTCACCTCCACCACCACCGCCATCATGTCTTCTTGACCGGTCGTTCTGCTGAGACCCATGGGCAGGAGTAAATTCACGTCCTTCAAGGGAAAGCATGCCCAAAGGCCGCGTATTTAGACCCAACGCAGCTACCATGCACGACTGTAGGCGAAAGCCAACAGAGACTCATAAGCTGGGCGACGCTTAGCGACTAGTTCACCTACAGGTCGCGCCAATATTTCATAGCCCGCAAAGTTTTTCGCCTGCCTGAGAAGCCTCTTATGCACGCCGTATGCGTCGGTCTTGGAAGCTCACGGGAGGGACCTTGCGGCGGGTCTGTCGGCCTCTCCACTGTTACGAAAGGTGTTAATCACCTATAGTGCGTTACGTCATCACCTTTCCATTGTAGCTACGTGTGCTTACGATGGCCTATTAACAGCTACATGATGTTGCACCTAATAAGAATACTTCAGTGATGTTACAGAGAAAGACGCAATCGCACCCAATCGTTCATGTAACAATGTTTCGCCAACAAGCCCAGCAATAAATGTCGTTCTACTGAGGTATACGTGCGTAGGAGTTAACACTAACCTTGGCAACAGAGACATATGTATGCACCGGTGCTTTTTTGTGAGGTTATATGAGCACGTGTTGGAGCGAAATTGGCGAGTGTTCCTCGCAGGAAATTCTTGACGAACAGAAATTAGGGCTTCCGTTCTTGCTTTGTAGTGCACAGGTCCACGCGGAGTGTTGCTCTTCTTTCCTTATGCAATTCCGCCTCTGTAAGGACACAGCGCAATTATTTTACCCGTAATTTTGTTTCATTGAGCGTGTCGTTGCACCAAAGTGACACAGCGGCAACTCTGTTTCGCTATCGTTTTCGATATTAACCGCCTCTGAGATCCCACACCGTTTGAGTGTCCGTGCTTAAAATTAGAGTGGATACACTCCCACGTGACGTAGATTGCGAACTCTCGATCACGGTGTTATGATACATGGGAATGTGCAGCTGCTCCGATGAAATCACTGGCCAACACTCTTCTTTCTTGTTCCCCTCCGAATGCGGCCGTGTTCCGCTGTATACTTACTTGTTCGTGGAAAAAAATCTCCACGCAAATAATAAATCGAGTAAAGAGTAACAAAATGCTCTCTCGAAATAAAAGTAACGGTTGATCGCGTCCCAGAGTTCTTCGTTGCCTGGTGGCGTGCCGACAAAACTTTTGGTCAACGCGGAACCCAGCGTGCACGTACGCGGAAGGAGTCGGAAAGGGCGGGAAGCTGGGCGCCCGGAACGTGTCCCATCGCTGATCGTCACCCAGGGCGGCGAAAAACATCGCGCGCCGCTGTGACGCGAGCGTTGTTGCGCGAGGATCCATCATTTCCGCTCGGCTTCTTCTCTGAATGGGCCAAAAGAGGGGGGGGGGGGGGGGAACGTTTTGGTCGTAGGGTGGTAGTGGGCGCCACCACTCTCGACATTCGGCCATCTATCCGCGCGACCCATCCCAACACTGCTGTAAGGACCGAGACAACAAGCGAAAGCCCGTCTATTTTTGTTGTTGTTTTGTTTTGTTTTGTCGTATCCCTAGTGAAAGACCGTAGCGTGCGACATGACCAGGAGGGGAGGAAGGAATGCTGGAGGGAAGGGGGCAGATTCCGCTCAGCAATGGGCTGGCCCATTAGTGTTATTAGATGGGCGGACAGAAGCCGTAAAAATGCATCGAATCTGACGTGTTTCTGCCGGTGCCCCCTCCGCTATGTTTTGCTTATATACGGATCACGCTTACCAGCCCCTCCCATCCAACCCCCTTTCTTTTTTACGGCGTCGCGCCTTTCACCCCCCTTCCATCTTGTGTATAGTCTCCTAACTGGCCTCGCCGCGCGCTCAACTGCTATGGCAGCTGCGTCAGCTTTCGCGCACGTGTGTTTTCGTTTTCTTACTTGCCCTTTCGTCTGCTTCAGAGAAGCAGCAGACGATTCTGTCGTTTACTCTCGTCTGCTCATTATTGGCGTCTGCTCTTCTGCACGCTGGCAGGAATGCTTTTCTGCTTGTTGCAGGTTGGGCAAAACAGGGGTAAAACAATCGCCGTTCTGCTGGTCGTGAATGCAAGGAATTTCTCGCGCGATGACGTATACTGTCCTCGCCGCCGTTGTTCCGAAACATCCGCGTTTTTTCAGAAAGCGAAGCCCATCCGCGTCGCTGTGCAAGAACGGGAAAGCGGCGAGAATGGCGCGTGCGCTTAATCAACGATGAACAAAAAGTAAGAAAGAGAAAGAGGCCATCTTGTTGTTTTGAATCCCGCCGCAAGATCCCCGACGGAAGAAGCGGAGCACGCATGAAGAGGAGAAAAAGCTTTGGAACGGTATACGCCCACATACATAGCTAGTACAGGGCCGGCCATTTTAGTTTTCTTTCCTTCTTCGGGCTGTGTCTAGTTGTCTGTAGTTGTGTGTAGTCAGCTTGCACATGGCTGTCTGTCAGAACTCTCGAGACGACTGCTATCCTTCAGAGCCCTTATTAGCGTCAGTACACAAGCGCGCGCGCATAGCTGAAGGCGCCGAGTTCCTTTCGGGCGGGAGTGGAAACAAGGGAAGCAGCTGTAAGAACTGAACTGTCATGGCGCCGACACAACGTCGGCACGATGAAAGGAATATATACAAGGGAGCGTAATAAACATAGACGCACCGTTTGACTGGGTTCGCCTGCCACGCGTAAAAAACACAGCGCGTTTGGGCGTTGGCGCGATGCCAAACGTGTGTTTCCTCGGTTCTATAGGCGCTCAGACTACATGCAGTCTGCGCGCCTAAACCGCGTCTACACGCGTGTATATTCGCAGCGTGTTGGTCAATGGAACGTTAACAAACGGAGGGCTTTGCATTCGCTGTCGCTTCTACCGATCCTCAACGCTGCGGAAGACTATAGCAGTTCGGTATAGAGTCCAGCTTTCCAGATCCTTTCATAAAGGGGTTGCGCACTTCAACTCTAATTAACGTACAGGTTGGTTTTAAAGAGTTTTTTGTAGAGTACACCAGCTGTCACAGATTCTCTGAAGCAGGAAAACGTTTAGAGACGTCCATAAAGGCATCTTGTCAATAGACATTCCTCATTGTCATTGATCGTACTGTAAAGATGCGGATGTATTTGCCCTGGAAAAGAAATCGTGCGTACTATTTACTGTCAATAATGTCCAAAAAGAAAAAAAAGAAGAAAGGCGTTCGACGGCAACATAAGATTAACAGCTAGGTATCCGTAGCAACCTTGTGCTGACTTCCATGAGAGAAACCGAAAAGAGATGAAAAAGCTGAGTGCACCCCTACGTCACTATAGAAGGCCAATGAAATTTCTATATTGACTTCTGCGAATGCATTGCATCGCCGCCCACCACATCCCATCTGCAGAGAAAAATTGAGTTCGTGCTGTCGCAAATGCACGACAGTCAATGCGCAGTTCGGTGGGTTCTTAAAGGAAACACGCATTTATAGTGTTCAAACCAACCTATAGCTAAACGTGCCACCAGCTTTAGAAGGAAGAAACGTTTGATGTGACATGCACATCTTCTATGTAACCCTATATTGGCAAACAACTCATTCACAAGGCCTTCGTGCCAAAAACTGAGCTGCTATTGAGTGCACCGCGCATACTGCATGCATCTTCTTCATTCCAATGGCCTGACCATGTTTACACGTTTTTCGTACGAGCCCCTTGGCCACTATTCATGCCGACCCCCATACCGCGGTTGTCACGCGGAGAAGCATGAAGTTTGAGATGACTGGGCCGCTGGCTAAGCACTACACGCTCTCATAGTTGTTTCCAAATCGAAAGATAAGTGAAAGGCCAGAGCGCTTTTAACTGCGGCAGTATGAGAAGTTTGGCTGCTCAAGATATCGTTATGCCAGAATCGCAGCGAAAACAAACAATAACGCGAAACGAGAAAGCAACATAGATGGGAAAAAATACTTTTGAAACCGTCGAAATCTTGTACATTTGTTTAAAACAATGTGGATTGAAAAGAATAGAAATCGTCAAAGCCTCGTACAATTGTTTAAAACAATATCATGGAAGACAAATAGAAATCGTCAAAATATTCTGCAGTTGTTTAGAGTCAACGAAACTCGCACCACATAATAACAACTTGACCTAAAGTTGAAAATGTATGCAATAGTATGCGTAATGCAGAGTCAGTACGTGAAGTCTGACAAGCATGCATAGCTGTATTCTCGACTGAGTCTGAACTACAGTTTAGTCAAAAACAAAGTGCGTAACAGGTCACTAGCGCGGATAAAGTTATCGCAACATCAAAATTGAGATGCACGTAAACAGTTCGTTGTGAATAGAGCTATGCAGTCGGCATGAATCCTTTAACCTACAACGCAGCGTCATGACAACTTTGTCGAGGGAGTGACGTTTTGTGCGCTTTTGTGCAATCTTTTTTTTTTCTATGCAAATTAACTGCCGTGATGAATTACCCTCGTCAGTGACCTTTTATATACACTTTGCAGTGAACTCAGCTATTGCAGCGTGATCAGCGACTATAAATACCAGCCGTCCTAGCTATCGTGCAACAAGTCTTCTTCTTCTTCTTCTTCTTCTTCTTCTTCTTCTTCTTCTTCTTCTTCTTCTTCTTCTTCTTCTTCTTCTTCTTCTTCGTGTCGCTTTTTTTAAGCGGGAGCCTAGCGGTAGCTTACTATGCGGATGATATGAACTACATGTCATTAGCAGTGCCTGAAGGAGCGTCTCGTATTGTTGTGTCCTTGCTAATTACCTCTTAATTATGAATAACTACATTTTAATTACTATATTCAGGGCAGACATGCCAACGTGAGGCTTTAGAGTGACATAGAAAACGTCAAATTCATTCGTTTGCAACGCGCTACAATTTTTGTGGGTCTTTTTACACCCAAGCCGTATATAGCTACCCTCCGGCGGTGGTCGATGTCAGCCCGTCTACGTGTCGCGTCAACACTAAATAGATTTCGCCTTCAGTTTTTCGCGAATGCTCTGTAGCTCTCAGTCCAATGTAGGTATCTTAAAAAAGAATCATAGTCAAATCGGCCGCTAAGACGACTCTATCATTACGCTAAGTTTCATTTACTTGTCGTATCATAATTAGTTAGCGCCCAGTGAAGTTCTAAATGTTACGGAATTCCCGTCCGCTAATACATGGCCGTCTACGGAGGGAGTATGGTTAGAGAAAACGGCTGTAACTCTTGTTTTGTAGAAGTTATCCTGAAAGAAATTATATGAAAATTAGCCACTAAGACTGCTCCAACATTGCGACGAGTTTCATTTGCTCGTCATAATTAGTCTGTTCACATTGAAGTTGTAAACGTTACAGAATTCTCGTCTAGTGTCACTATATGCATGGGCTTCTACGGGAGGGAAAAGGACAGCACCATGTTTGTCCACCAGAACAAAACTGTAGTCCTCACAAGTTTCATTCAGCTAAATAATAATAATAATAATAATAATAATAATAATAATAATAATAATAATAATAATAATAATAATAATAATAATAATAATAATAATAATAGATGCATTGATTGAGGTGAAACACCACAGCTTCGCTGCTTGTCCTTCACGAAGTGGAAGGGCTGATTTTTTTTTTTCCCCCGTGAGTTAAAGGAAGCCGCCCGCCGTGGTTGCTTAGGGCGTTGGGCTGTTGAGCACGAGGTCGCGGGATTGAATCCCGGCCATGGTGGCAGCATTTCGATTTGGGCGAAATGCGAAAATACCCGTGGCACTTACATTTAGGAGCACGTTAAAGAACCTCATGTGATCCGAATTTACGGAATCCCCCACTACGGCGTGCCTCATAATCAGGTCGTGGCTTTCGCACGGAAAGCTTACTAATTTAATTTTTTTAATGAAAGCTCCCCGCGCTTAGGAACTAGCCAAAGCTCAGCATATGTTTATATGCGCAGGTTTTCTTTAACACGCGGGAAAAAAAGGCGGCGCGAAAGATAGCGTGTCGCAAACAAATTGAAATGTTTATGAGTTTTTATGCGAAGCATATTACGAGAGCTCAACCCAGCTCCTCAGGCGCGGCGGTGTCGCCTTCAATACCACGTGACACCGTGACGTCACGACAGAGGAGAAACGGGGCTCCAACTCGCGCCGTCGCTCGCGGCGTCGCGGTGGTATATAAGCAGCTGCGCTTGCCTCTGCTAGACACTCACGAGGTGAGATGCCTCCTGGAGACAGAGCTGCTCGTTGGAATGAGAAGCGAAGGTTGCGGCGGGCTACAGAGACTGATTTTCTAGGTGGCTTTGGCTCAACTCTTGCAAGATGGGCTGGGTGGGAATCGAACCAGGGTCTCCGGAGTGTGAGACGGAGACGCTACCACTGAGCCACGAGTATGATGCTTCAAAGCGGCACAAAAGCGCCTCTAGTGAATGCGGTGCTGCCTTAGAAACGAGCTGTTCCTAAGGCTCAGGCGTGCGTCGCTTGCTCAGGCACACATTTCGTTGCCGCGCCGAACGCTGCGTTGCTCGACGCTCACCGCGTCCAATGCGGGGCGCGTAGTCACTGCGCCGTAGCCCATTGTCTTACACCCTTTGGCGGGTCGACGGGAACGCTGTCGCGTTCCACTCTTGAAGGCGAAGCAGAGTAACGCATGAGTTGTTTCTTCGTCTAGCCGAACCAAATATAGCCAAGCAACAGCAGTTTACCAGGCTAAACAGTGGTTCAACAACTAAAATAAAGGCTAGTATGCTTCGCATCCTGGGCTTAACCTTAGCTAAGCCACAGCCATTTTTTTTCACGGGATGTGCTATGTTTTTTATGCTATTGTGCTAGCGCTATGTTTTAGCTTCGATTTTCGGATAGCGCCAAGCTTAGTATTTTGTCGCAGTCAACAAATAATAACAGCTCTTGAAGTCGCTTTAGTTTGGTTTCGCCGTCCATTTACGCAGAGAAGGAAAAGGGAAAGAGAGAGTATAAATCGTCCATATTTAATACTATAGTATTAAATAGAGGAAAATGAAAACGATGTTTAAATTATGCAAGTGGAAAGGTGTTCGCTGTTTCCAACTCCTGCTAAACTTTGTCTATATAGACGAAGTATGGAGACAGAACGTAGGCAGGCGTAACGAAACATTGTATAGTGTGCCCCTGTCGGTGTGGTATACACGGCGATCAATCACGCCGAACCACCGCGGCTGCTTTGGAAACCGCGTATATCGTGGTCGTGTATATCTCTCGTCACAGCCGTATTGCACGACCACAGGAGGTGCGCGCTATATACTTTCATGCGAGGCTCGCAAAGATAGCAACAACACTTAGGAGACGCGAACGCAAAGAACGAGGGTGGTCCTATATTCGTGTGTTGCGAAACGAATTGAGCAACGACAGTCATAATTTCGCTATCTCTCTTTCACACAAGAGGATCACCAAACTCCCGCAACGACAAATACAAATGCACAAAGGACAGGAAGATACATATATGTGTATACAATAGCACGTTGGAATATAGAGAGACCGGAGAAGAAAAATATGACTCGCACAGGCAGCGGCCTTAATGTTCCTTTCACACCGGTATATTCTCGATAAAAGCCTGGGAGGCCTCGGCATATCATCGTTGGCAGGTCCGCCAACAGTTTCTCACGTCGCAAGGCCCCGGTGCCTGCGAACCCAGCAGGCTGAACTGCTCCGCGCTGTCACGTGAGGGGGTCACGCTCGGCACTTCGCAAGGACGTCCCCTGTCGCCAACGAGAGACACTACATCATGATTTTTTTCCCGCCGCGACGTTTCCTATACGAGCGGAACCGCTCGGCCTTTCTATGTGTTTCTTAGCTCGCCTGGATGTGCCCACGTTGTGAGGGCATCAAAAAAGAAAGAAAGAAGGAAAAGACAACGTCTGCCCCGCTCTGCGGCACTATGACCAAACAAAAAAAAAAAGAAAGATGAAAACAAACGGACGACTTCAAACTTGCCGGCAAAGAATGGCTCTCTCGCGTGATTATCGCCAGTACCGGGTATGTCCGAGCTCGAGGCACGCACAATCACTTAACGGGAGCATGCCTCTGCGGAACAAGTTGTCGCTGGATGTGTAATTATACGAGCATCCACGCTCGCATGTGTGTGTGTGAAGGCGACGGAGAGTGCCCTCAGAACGTCGTCTTGGCAGGAGCGATATAAGTACGCGCGCAGTTGGTTCTTTCGTCTACATAGCAAAATCGAGCTGCGCAGCTTTAGCGGCTGCGTGTCATCTGGCCGTGCGTGTCGACAAACTGCTCCCGTGGACAGAAGTGCGAGTGGTTTCGGAGTTCGGGACGGGCTGCAGCCTCAGCATGGACGCCGTGAACGAAGAGAAAAAAAAATGGCTGTGGCTTAGCTAAGGTTAAGCCCAGGATGCGAAGCATACTAGCCTTTATTTTAGTTGTTGAACCCCTGTTTAGCCTGGTGAACTGCGGTTGCTTGGCTATATTTGGTTCGGCTAGACGAAGAAACAACTCATACAGGCGAGCGCACGAGCTGAGACCCGGCTATGTAGCTACGCGGCCGCAAGCGAGCGCACGAGTTGAGCCTCCGCTTTTGCAGCTGTTATGACGTCATATATGGTAGCTATACGCGGCCGCGCGCGGCGCAGCAAGGAAGAGCGTGGTTGTGCGGCTAGTATGCTTCGCATAATAAGCGCGAGTCGGTTGGCTTATGGCGGGCTATATACGGTTATAGCGACTGTCGGAGGACAGAAACAATGTTGACGTGTAGTGCATATATACAAGTATTTTACGAATATCTCACATTGTTATGGGGGAATCCGAAGCCGCAAACACCCGCGGAGTCGAACTATTTAAAAAAAAGCTCCGCATCAGGCATGCGCGGGCGTTTCTTTTCATTAAATCTTCTTTCTGGGCGAGTTGGTGCATATTTGACATAAATATTGTTACAGCGCAAACGCATGCAACCACAAAGTATGAAGGACGGGACACAAGCGCTGTGTACCGTCCTTCATACTTTGTGGTTGCATGTGTTTGCGCTGTAACGATTTTTATGTTTCTTATCATATTGGAAGGTTGTCATTCGTTGCCGTTCCCTTGCTGGAGCATGCAATTAGAATGGCCTCTAACTGTACGTTCGAGCGAGTTTAACGCACACGTCGTTCGGAGCTTGTCAGTTCTGTTCTTGTCACGGTGGCTTCATACACAGGCACTGTGTGTGCAATATATATTCGGTATCACCGGGATCTTTGATTGCATTGTCACGGTAATTATGTAGTGACCTGGAAACACAATTCCTCGTTAGAGTTGACAATGTCGAGAGCGCTTGAGCTTCCTCTCTCGCCGGCGGCAAGTTGCTTTTTCCACTTTCATTTTCCTTTTCCTTTACGAAGATATCAGGCTTCTCTGAAATTTAGCCATCATTCATAACTAACTCTACAATTAAAGAAAATAAAAGAACAGTGTACTTCCCTATGCGATTCTCCCGGTGTCATTCTTTCTTGGTTCTATGTACAGGGGCTAAAGTAAGATACTCTGGCAGTAACTCTTGGTTATTCTCGTATTTGTGTGCAACGACATGGTTGCGCGCCTAAACTGCTCAGCTACACGGCCTCCGAAACTCGCGTCATCAATGGTCGTGGGCAAATGCACCGCTCATCATCGCCGGTCTCCGAAACACCGGACCACGCTGGCCGCCGTAATTTTATTGCCGAGTGTCGACTGTTGCCGTGGCGCCAGTCGTGCATGCAGGCCGCCAATATATGTGCCAATTCAAACGCATCTCGCTCTGTATGCACGCTCTCCCCTTTTTCCCCTCCTCAAGTGTAGGGTAGCCAACCGGGCACGTCATTGGTACCTCCCTACCTTTCCCTCTTCGCTTCTCTCTCCTTTCACGCGCGGACGAGAGAGTAGCGGCAAGAGAACGGTAGTTGTTCAATACGAATATTCGAATACTGATCGATTGCCAACACGGGAAAAAGTACGGGTGTATATAACGTTTGGCACAAACGCACATTGTTAAAGTGAAGCTTTGTTTTGCTTTCCTAGCCACTTGGCGTGTACGTCAGCTGAGGAGGACGATCGTGGGAACAGCGTACTCGAAATTGGTGATTTGGTGGACCGCGATCCTGACCCCGATGCACGACATGCATGCTGTGTTCTCGAGAGGATGTTAGGTGCACTAATACAACTTTCACGTATTTGTCTGGACCGCGGGCCGATCCCGAAAGCAGCGCAACGTCCCAGCATCCACACCCATCGTATAGTATTAGGGAATCGAGCTAACCATTCAGCGTCTCCATGTACAGTAACACATACCGACAGATCTACCACGAGACACTATCGCTTGACTTGAACCATCAGGCGGTGATTGATTTTCCTGCTTTCTTTCTTTCTTTCTTTCTTTCTTTCTTTCTTTCTTTCTTTCTTTCTTTCTTTCTTTCTTTCTTTCTTTCTTTCTTTCTTTCTTTCTTTCTTTCTTTCGTTCTTTCTTTCTTTCTTTCTTTCTTTCTTTCTTAGTCTTTCTTTTTCGTTCCGGAGTTATGCCGACCAAATGCGTATACCTTGTCCTTTCCCAAGACGAGGGTGCGGCACTGAAGTGAACTCGGCCGATGGCAACACCTGGCCCTGACGTCAGGTTTAGAAAGCGTTGTCGGAAGATACCGACGCAGAACAAAAAAAGGAGTGAGGTCACTGTCGCAGTTCGTATCGCCACTCCTTTAACATCTAAGACTGGCGGAGCTACGAGAAAGTAGAAACATTTCTTTGGGTCTGTCTGGTCTCGATATACATGGGCTTACGTCTATATATGGCACGCTCGATACAATAGTCGCAGCAGCCCGGTAAGCTTGATTTTTCTTTTCATCTTTAAGATCGGTCACTGTGGTCGCTTGCTGCAACCTCAAGCATCGACGACATGTTCAATTCAATTCAGTTTATTCCTTATTTTTACATCATAGAAAAATGCACGAAATCTGTCTAGACCAATGACCAGACAAGTACATGAAAGTTATGTTAGTACAAGTAACAGACAGAGAGACAAAGAACTTTATTGACAAGGCCCCGAGAAGCCCTGCCTTAGAGCAGAGCTACTGTTTTACAAAATAGATTGGCACAGTAAGGTATCGCAATTACCAATAATAAATAAGATCATATTTAACATGCGATTTGGAGGTATACGAAAGAGAGAAACACAACACCTGTAAACAAAGTTGACTGCGTAAGGGATATGCAAAGGCGTGATTCTAACACGCTAATATTTATTTATTTATTTATTTATTTATTTATTTATTTATTTATTTATTTATTTATTTATTTATTTATTTATTTATTTATTTATTTATTTATTTTCAATGTTGTAGGGAAATACAGATGCACCTTCTTTGTCACATTGCGAATATACATGTTTTATTAGAAACGTTAATCTGCTGAAATCTTACGCACTCTCCTAATCGCAGACGCGCAATGAGAAGCCTCTTCTGAATAAAGCGGACGTTCACTCCAAAGTTTGGCTCCGAGAAACTGTCTTAGTCGTTCTCCATTATACATTGTTTGCTAGGGATAAGTCAACATTTTTAGATATAGCAGTGCTGGTGATACGATCTCAGGAGTGACATATTGACACATGAAATGGATGTTTGTAATGCATAATAGCCAGGGCTGGGCAAAGATAGCTTGTAATTCAATCATGATACGATACAAGATACTGGGAAAACAAGTGTTTGAGGTACAGGTGCACGATACTACTACAATAATTGTATTTGGTACGGTACTTTCCATTTGTATCTTAAGATACTTCGATACATTCGCAAATTTCTTATTATAGATCTATATAATGTAGCTGCAAACGCCTATGCACAAAAATGTTTGCTTGGAAATTTCTTCACTCCGAACAACCTTCCTTCATTTGAATGAAATGTCAGTTAGTATCTAAAAATTTTTGTCTTTACTGCTGAAAGTATAATATTTTCATTCCGGAACAATTTATTGCTGTTGCTTTAGCCACTTAACATGAAAGATCTTTATACGCGGCGCTCTCAGCGATTTCTGCTTCTCGCACTTGTAGTTGATGGGAGTCGCTGCTCTGTTCGCCAACCAGTTAGCAGGTCGCCATCTAATTACAAGAACGCCAATAAGAATCCTCTGCACGATGGCGCAAATCACCGCTGTGGAGTTTCACCTTCTGAAGTTTTTTCGCCTGCTCTTCGCTGGAGGGCTCTGGTGGAATGAAGAAGGAACGTTGCTGTCTTTAGTTTTATTCAGGTGGCTTAGTGGCAACAGTATCGGCTTGAGAGGAGGAGTTCAGCCAACGTTTATACTTACGCACGGGGATGTTGTGATAGCAATACCTTGCACCTTAAGATAGAAGATACATTCTTCCCTATATCAGAAATACTGATACTGATACACGTCTTGCCAGACGTATCATGATACAGATACAAGATACCCAAAGAGTATTTAAGATAGTATCTCAGATACATGTATCTCCGATAGTGGCCAGCATTGATAAAAGCGGCTGAAATTGTTTCAGTTGTTGTAAGTAGTAAAATGTCAGTAACCATAAGTTATCAAAAAAAAAAGAAAAGAAAGGCCTTCTGGGATGGTCATGCCTAGCTGTCGTATAGTTAGTCTGAGTGCTCGTTTTTTTTGCAATTCACATCATTATTGCTTTCGCCTTTGCAACCGTACTACAGCCACGCGCCTTACTTTGGTATCGTTGCGCAGAGGAAAAGAATCCATTACTGGATCATGCATGTGTCCCGTGCACGGATGGCGCCGCTGTCGATTGCGTCACGCATGACGCAATAGGAGCTACACTAAGCCCCACGCACGGCGTTCAGGGAGGCACAGCTCGACATTCTGTCGATCCGAGTGGGCGTAATCGCGTTTAATCGCACTTGACCACAATAGGTATAGAACACCCGCCAAACTCAAATCTGTGCTTATAGGGAGGTACAAGGCCTACAAGTGCATTATTATTATTATTATTATTATTATTATTATTATTATTATTATTATTATTATTATTATTATTATTATTATTATTATTATTATTATTGTTGTTGTTGTTGTTGTTGTTGTTATTGTTTTGCACAAATTTCACGTGCTTCGTTATGGCAAGCGCGAGAGCGCCAACCATCAACGAATGCGGCGAGATTCGAGCGGCGCAAGGCTTTGTCGCGCGCCACTGGTATATATAGGAAGATGGTTTCTTTATACGCTGTATTGCCCAAGCACCTCCTGCAGAACAAACGAGCGCACTAGGAATAGAGAGTGGGGCACGGTTGTAAACTCATACCGTAAGACATTGAATGTAGCTGTAACATCCCAAACAAAAACAAGAAGGTCAAATGCCAACTTCTGAAGTTCGACCTCAAGTTCGACAGCCGAATCACTTCAATTCGTAACGGAAGTGCATTAAATCTGTGATCGCGATTTCAAGTATTGCCCCCCCCCCTCCCCCTCCCCTGGGTCCAAGTTATTGCGAATGCCATTCGCCACTCCAAACCTCTCTCTCTCTCTCTCTCGTCACTTCTTCGCCCGGCAGCTCATTCAGGTATACGCGTTTCTCGGAACCGGCGAGGAAACGGTAATGGAGCAGTTTAGAGGAGCGCGCGGCGGAATGCCCCGAGCAGAGCCAGCCTGCCTTGCTTTTGCGCAGTCCGCTGTCGCTCAGCGGGAGTCCGCCGAAGCTGGGCGTCGTTTAGGAAGGGAGGGGGGGGGGGGGTTGCCGCGACAGGCGCCATCGCTACTGCTGTGTTCTCGGGGAGGCCATTGTTTCCTTATTCATGAGCTGTGCTCGCGCACCGCGGGAGCTTTTCTCCGCGTGTCGCCCTCGGCGCCGGCCCTCCCCGCCCAGCGCAGGCAGGCAGCGCGCCGTCCCTCGCGAGGACGCCGATATAGAGGCATGCGAGCGTGTTTAGGCGGCGTGCCGAATCGAACTGTAGCTATGCGCGCGTTTCACTCTACGGCCTCTATTGCGCAACTTGACCATTTTTTTTTTGTACAGTTGATTATATGTAACTCACGGTTCCCCTCTGCACGGTGGGGCGGATGGCTCTGCGGAGAAGCGATAAGAGAAGGGGGAGGTAACCAGACTTTGGACGCTTTGGATACGTTCGGCTGTGTACGTTCTACAAGTGTGGTTTGTTCTGTGTAGGGTCGTTGCATGAGTCGTGGCATTCGTCTAAAGTGCTACTCTGCTGTACACCCGCCGTGCTTGCTTAGTGGTTCTATGGTGTTTGGCTGCTAGGCGCGAGGTCGCGGGATCGAATCTCGGCCACGGCGGTCGCATTTCGATGGGGGCGAAATGCGAAAACACCCGTGTAGTTAGATTTAGGTGCACGTTAAGCAACCCCAGATGGTCCAAATTTCCGGAGTCCCTCATTACGACGTGTCTCACAATATGATAGTGGTTTTTCCACGTAAAACCCCATAATTTAATTTGAGTGCTACGCTGTAAGCAGTCGCCCAGGTAAACCTCCACTCCAGGTTTAGGCAAGTATATGGGAACAGGTACGTTAGAAACGAGCAGAAACTTATTGTAGATGTCTACAGGTGCTGTCATTTCAGATTTGCGAGCGTGA
Organism: Dermacentor albipictus; assembly: GCF_038994185.2. Lineage (NCBI taxonomy): Eukaryota > Metazoa > Arthropoda > Arachnida > Ixodida > Ixodidae > Dermacentor > Dermacentor albipictus. The sequence continues at coordinate 110,950,451 of NC_091822.1, read as the reverse complement.
GCGCAGGTAAGCACGTTCGGCTCATTGATCATGCGCACATGATTCGTCCCCCTTCAGACGTCGTTATGAAAATTCTGTTTCGTTTCTACAGATTTCCTGTGGCGTTCGGTAGACACTTCCTTGAAATGCGATTGAATGTCACGCATAATTATTGCAGGGGCAAGAGGGCTATCTTGCAGGCAATTGGGAAAGGCCGTCATGCAACGATTGCATTTATAACAGTCGATTGTCGAAGTTCATGCCATCAACATAACGTCATACAATAAATAGGCTTGAAAACTAAGAATGTGAAGGTGATACACATTTGATTCCGTAAATGGCGTGTGCCTTTCCGTCAGCGCACGCGCAGTCTTTCGTTCGTTCTCTCTGTGACGTCATGTTGCTGTCGGTTGCGCAAGCCGCATACGGACTTCGGAGCTCTAGCTCTGAAGAGCGATCTCGAATTTCCACCCCCTGCCACTGAGAGTATACTGACAGTACTTAAGCACTGACGCACCGATCATCGGTCCAGAAGGTAGTGAAAACAAAGTTGGTGCTTCTTGAAAACAACTGGCCTATATGCGAGCGCCTTTGATGACTGTACGCTGCTGTCCCCGCGCGTTCACACATTCACCGCTAAGCTTCCTCTCTCTCTCTCTTCTTTCAATTCCCCTGTTCCCCTTCCTCAGTGTATATGGGTAGCCAACCACATGATTTTTTGGCTAACATTCGTGCTTTCTCTCTATCACCTCCGGCAACTCTAGTACCATGTACGGGCATGCTAACTGTGATCGATCGCCACTTCACTTATGCACCACACATAAGCGCTGTTACATGAAAAACTTGACAACTTTTAAGCATGTCCATACAACTACTCAATTTTATTGAAATGTCTAGACTCCGGATTTCGCTTGGTATTGCATTTGCTTTCGGCAACTCGTTGCCGCATTGCTGCAAACTGCTCACTGAAACTAGCTAGTTGCGGGGTATTTGGCTGTCCGCTCTCTGACGTGCGGATCTGATGAACGCTTTCACCTCGTCCGATGACAAGAAAGCAGAGGATCGGCTATGATGCGTGCGAGCTAGCCCAGCGCTGCTAAATACATGTTACAGACTCGCTGACCGTGTGCTTTGCCCTTTCCGCGTCTGGTTACTCGCCCATGCTAAAGCTATTTCGTTCGGTAGTTCTTTGCCATCTATGCAACGTGCTCATTTAAATGAGTAGCTGGCCATCAAGGTTCGTTTTCGAATGAAACTGACCAGTTCACTGGCAACGTGAACGGGCTGGGCTTTGTGAATGGGCTGGGCAGCCCAGGAAGGGCTGGGCTTTGCTGCACAGCCCTTCCTGCTTAACGTGTACACTGACGGTTCACGTCACGACAGCTAGATTTCGGACACATAGAGTTACGAAAGCAACATCGGACCCCACATTTACTGATTCTCCTGATTGCAAGCACCTGTTTTCACTTCGCGTAGAATTTCGCAACAGTTGGAGGCTTGAAGTTTCCCTCAAGAAATTACTCTGCTGCAAGGTTCCTCGATGTAATTTTACTCACACAGGGGAGGCTTGGTGCCCTCGCCACCATGCTCTCTTTGTTTAATGAGGAAGAAACAGTTCAACGTTTCTTTGTACACCTTGTCGCCAATTCACTGCATGAAAAAGTATTTTCGATTTCTACTTCGAAGACTTGGCTAAAGACTCCACAGATATGCTCATTTTTTTTTCTTTTTTAAGCCGTCGGCTCTAAAATTCAGCCACAGGATATTTGTTCCGCCGTCCAGGAACCATCACTAGGTTTGACCGGGATGGTCCTGTTAAATTTGCGTCTTTTTCTTTCTCTCTCTCTCTCTGTTTCTCTATCTTTTATACTTTTCAGTTATTCATTACCGGTTCTTTACTGTCGTTGTTCTTCTCATCTTAATAAGCAATTCTGCGTTTCCACATCATTTACTCTAATATCAGGACTGAAAATTTATTTTCTCTCATGACGTGGAATAAACTAACAACCGAACAACAACAACAAGCCCAGCGCAAAAGTCTGGGTACTTTGCAACATGGCGTTTCGCCATGCCCCGGTGCCTGGCGATGATCTATAGCGCGGCATATGTGAATAAAGGTGTTTATTAAAGACAACATACCTCGTCGTTTCGTCCTTGCTTCCGCGCAGATATGAGAACCCCAATGCATAATACATGGGTCAAACAGTCCGAGGGGTGCCTACCATTGTACACAAATCGGCGGGGAAGGGAAGGGGGTGGAGAGTGGGAGAGAAATGAATGGGGTGTTGTTAATTTCGGCTTGTCCGAGACTGCGAGCGGTGCTGTTCGCGTTCAGTAATCATATGCCCCTGTGGCGTTTTATTTAAAAAAAAAAAGAAAGCAAAGCAAATGCCAAGTTTCAATGTCTTCATTACATTGATTATACGGTACAAGCGGGCTCGACGCTTCGCACGTATGCGGCCTATATACTGTTTACGCATATGACAAGGTATATACGGACAAGGCTACAAGATAAGGACAAGGCTCGGGAGAGCGGGATTGCGGCAATATCCGTCTTTTATACTTCCCTATTGTTTCACTTTTTTTCTCTCAGTACCTATACGGACACAACATAACTTATACGCGTTGATTTAGAAGTTTTGGAGTCGCCAGCTCTCGCAGGAGTTGCGTCCCTATCACTTCTGAAGAAATATATAGCTCTATCCCCTTCCCTCTGCGAGTTTCACGACACGCTGCTGCAGCTCTCCGCGCCCAATAAGGGCGTTTTCTGTTTTTCGGCAGATCACAAGAGCCTCGCAGGAGGAGATAAGCGCGCGAGATAACAACGTACCGAGGAAGAAGAAGTCGAGGCAGCCTCGGTAAACCTCGAAATTCGTTTTTTTTTTTTTTTGATCGTCCGCGCGATCACGTGAACCGAACGAAGTCGTTCCCCTCATTGCGATGCACCCTCGAACGAGGCAGTTATACGCCTGCGATGCCGCCGAAGAGGTTGCGTTCGCATTATATATAGCCGCCGTAATTGCGTGCTACGAATCGAAATCCGCAGGTATGCATGCAGATATATGCTCGTACAGTCCCCATTGCCACCGCAGGAGCAAAGACTCAAACGTCGCATTGCTGAGTCGAGCTCTGCTATGTCACGCTACCCAGCCTTAATTGTGGTAGCCCTTACTTCCCTTCGCTTAAGCATTAGACCTATACTTTGGAGTGCGTCATCTGCCTCTTATAGACCACTCCCACCAAATCGATCTATTACCAAATGGATATACCCTTTGGCAGACCTGAATTTCTTCAAATTTTGTGTTATGACGCGACGATGCGGTTAGCAGGTGCTTCGCAATCTTATTGTACAAGCACACTGAATAAGCAGATATATGCAGATCTTTGGACTTCGCAGGTTTCGGAAATACAAGATGAACGCGTGTTACCTTCGGAAATTTCAATAGCGTCTAATTACGATCAAAGACGAACCTGAAGCGAGACGATGGTCTTGCAGATGACTCATGTATGCCTACACACTCGTGAGAATCGTTTGCGTTCAACTCATATCGAGCACGCGAATTATGCCAATTTAGAGATTTCGAGATAGTCGGGAATAAATAGACGTACTTTCCAATCTTGCGTCATTTTCTTTCTTTTTAATAACGGAAGCAACAAGTCTAATATGAACAGTACACCGATGCCCCCCCCCCCCCCCCCCATTTCAGCCATACCATTCCCGTATAATATACACATATAAGCATACAAATGAACACTGCAACCGTAGAGAGAGAGAGAGAGAGAGAGACGACAAGGGAAAGGTAGATAGGCTAACCAAGGACGTGTCCGGTTGGTTACCCTACACTTGGAGAGGGAGAAAGGGGAAGCATAATACAAAAGAACAATAATAGTCGGTCATTCACCGTCAGTCGCAGAGGAATCTCCACGGTCACAAGCGTTCACACAATCAAGTATCCTTCAAGATTGGGGATGGGCTTCTGTGGCCTTTTGCATGCAAGAATGCACAGGCCATGGTCCAATGGTCTTTTCTTCCGAGAGTGCTCTATTATCTAGCAGGTTGAGTTGGGCTTGTAGAGGTCGTCGTTGAGCGTGAAAAGATGGGCAGTGACACAGAAGGTGCTCTAGAGTCTCATCGCACCCGCGCAAGTTGCACGCCGCACTGTTGGCCATTCCTATCAGGAATGAATAGGAATTTGTTAATGCGACGCCCAATCACATGCGACACAGTAAGGTTGTTTCGCGTCCGGAGAGTCCAGGTGGCAGGCGAAGTCGCAAGTTAGGGTCGAGAGGGTGCAAGCGTTAATTGGTGAAACCAGGTGAATTGCATCGTAGAAATGTGATGTGCTAAGCAAGTGACTGAAGCTGCTGCGCAGCATCAGTTCTTGAGAGTTGTATAGGAACCCGCTGATGTTTTTGGTGAACCGAATGCGCCGCTTCATCTGAGTTCTCGTTACTGACAATTCCACAATGGCTTGGCGACCATTGAAATACATTTTGGCCTTCCTCGAGCGCGTTATTATGAGCGTGCCTTATTTCGTATGCTAGCTGTTCGTGCAACCCGTGACGTAGAGCAAACTGCAGAGTTTGTAGGGCTGCTTTGGAATCGGAGAAAATGGCCCAACGATTTGGTGGCTGCTGGAGCACGTATACTTGAATCCACCTTGAAAAGCCGCAAGTTCTGCTGCTGTAGAGATTGTATTGTGCAAATATTTCAATTGCAAAGAGACGGCGTCCGATGCAACAACTACTGCTCCGGTAGAGCTGTTTGAATTGGTGGAACCATCCGTGTAAATGTGTATGCGCTCAAAATAAGACTCGTTTAGGAGAAGCAGTGAGAACTGCTTCAGGGCTAGCGGTGACAAGTCTTCCTTCTTAGCAATCCCATGAATTGAGTGGCACACGTGAATTTGTCAGGGACAACCACAATGCCGATGTTGAGCGTTTGGCACACTTGAAGCCACATGGTATCGAGTCATGGTGTCTCATGACAATACCACAGAATGTGTAGCCTGTGGACTTCGCACCGGCAAATTGGCTAAGTGGCGAGATGGTAGGTGTGAAATGCGTATAATGGGCGCTCTTATATAGCGTCTCACCGATGATGTGAGTAGTGATGACAATCGTTGCAGCCGTCGAAGAACATTTCGGGAGGCCAAGACATGTGTAATGTGCTTGGGTTTGTACGCTCGTTAGGACAAGCAGATTAGAACTGCATGTATTGGACGAAACAGAAAGTCTGTATCGCAGAACTCCGAGAAAAAAGTACCGTGTATAACTGCACAATGTGGATCGCACAAACGACGCCCCCACGATTTTCCAGCCACGAATATAGTGCATCCATAATATAATATATTGTACAGTGCATGGATGAGGATAGCAATAGGGGCTTGTTGGTACGGCATATCTTATTTTGTTATAGTGCAAGCTTGACACGGACAACAGATGTGTGTCTGATGTGCCTTCTGTTGTCCGTGTCAAGTTCGCGCTATAACAAAATAAAATTTACAGTGGGTGAATTGCGATGACCGCATTTCATGACAGAACCGAATGGCGTTTTATATACGCTAACCGATTTCGGAGACAAATTCCCTGCACAGTATACATAATGTTCGGTCGCGAAGCCGAAGTGAGCGGGTCGCGACGGGGCAGTTTTGCGTTTATTGCGTGCAACCGATCGGCGCGATTCGCGAGAAATCGAGGCTCCGAAAGTTGGGGGAATCGGAAAAAAGCATCGATGCTGTGTACACGCTATAACATACACAAGCTGCGTCAGACCGGATTCGCGAACCGGTGCCATATAATTTAATACACGCCTCGCGCATTCGAGTCACGTTTCGGGATCTTCCCCGGGCACTGCTGCGCGCGGTGTGTTTGTACAGTGCCCATAGGGACGCCACATACTTCGTCTCCGCGGCGCGCCGTGCATGCGGCTTGTCGAGAGCGCAAAGTTCGGCGTCTTGCGGATGCCGCCAGTATTTATACGCGTGTGTCTGTGCGTGTAGAGGGTGTAAGTTACACCCAGCACCGGCGGCAACAGCAGCTTCGAGCCGGCCGGCCACATGTTCCGAATCGAGAAGGCGATAAATGAGTAGCGGCAAAGCAAACAGGGATCTCTGGCATTATACAGAAGAAAAAAAAAGAAGTAAGAAATGAAAAGAAGGAAAGAAGAGAGGGCAGGGTCAGTGAGTCGATCGACCGCAAGAAAGACGCCGCTCGCTTGACGTTTCGGTATGTACCCAACGCGATCGGCGCCTTTAAAAGCGGGTATATCGAGACTATACCGCTCGATGTATGTACACACCACCTGCTCCGCGGTGCATCCTTTGAAAAACCGCATAAGTGTGCGCCGAAGGCGCGTGAAACTGCCAGCGAGTGGGCACGAACAGCAGGCATTTTCGGCGGACACGTTCCTTGAAGTGTCGGTTTGCCAAGAAGTTTGACAAGTTTGTAAAGTGTCCATCCCTTTTTCAAGTGCGCATGCAGGTGATGCCAGGTTTTCATTGAGTGTCGTCTAGTCCTCTACCCCTCCCCCCTCTCTTTTTCGTCTGTGATATATATATATACATATATATATGGCACGGTCAGATATGCCGATTAAGTAGGAATATTCATGCAGGAAATGCAATACGTCTCTTCATGTGCGACAAAGTTTTCGGAAGCTTAAAATAACCCGAATTATCCACCCGTAGGTAGTTTCGAGTTGTTGCTGTTCTGTTTCTTCAACCTGCTCAACCAGCGTTTAGCTGCTCAGCCAGCTCAGCGGTGCTTAGGTCTACGGCAATATCACGGGAAACGGAACGAGATAACCAGCCCATTCAGAATGACGCAGCCGACGGCCGCAGCCATGCACTTTGAAACACACGAGGCGGTGATGGCTTCAAATTGTGCCTTTTTGACAACCTCTACCTTATGCCTTCTTTCGATGCATTACGGCCAGCAATAAAGGTTTCTTTCTGGTGCCTTCAACGGCTGCTCATGTATGAAGCTCCCGCAACATTCAGGCACATTCCCTCGTTTTGAATTAGGCGGTGTAGATATAGTCCACAGGAAGTTCACGCACGAATCCCGGATACGCGTAATAAACCTTCTTTACGCAGACATTTCAAACAAGACACAAGTTTAGAGGGAAAGAATGGTAATTTGAAAACTACGAGGAGTTGTGCGAACAAGGAATCGACATGCCTTGTTCGACTAACCCCTCAACACCTCAAGAGGTGACAGAAACTCTTATACATCTGCCCGCGATTTGATGTGCAAAGAAAATCGCTTCTATAGACACCTTGTCCAAATTTGTCGTTGGACCATTAACTTTTTGAAAAGGCTCTATTGGGACCTTCGCCTGATCCTCGTCATCAGCGTGATGGTCTGAAGGCTCTCAACAAATTTTTGCATGAGAGCGGACTGGACAAGCGAATTTGAAGAGTCTTGCAGTGTGCAAGCTTCTCACCACAATCTTCATCCTTATAATCAGCGTCATCTCTATTCTTTCTGTCTACACCCTTTCCTCTTCCCCCAACGCCGAGCAGCAGGTCATAACCTCGATTCAGGCCGACCTCTCAGTTTTTCTCTCACAATGGATGCCTCTCTCTCCTCCTCATTTCTATTCGCAGGTACATTTTCGTAAAGGCCGGCATTTCCTGTATCACGAGCAACCTGATAGGAAAATGCCGTTTCCCAAGAGTACGTAACGCGAGCTTCCGACCGTTGGCTGCCGTCACAGCACACATACCGTAAACACGCACACATGCCTTCCCGCAGCAAAAGGACCACCGGCGGCACGCGGGGCAGCTGTTGCATTCGGTGCCTATCTGTCGCGCGCGCGGGGCGGAAGTGACGCGCCGCTGTCACCCGCTTCGACGTCGCGACACCGTCGCACACCATCTGCGCGGCCGCCTGTGGTCGCCGTCCTTCGATGTGGCGCGGCAGCGACACGAAACCTGTCGTCCGGTGTCCGAGGGCTCTCGGGTGAAAAAGCTGCGACGCACACGCGGACCCCCACCACGAAAGGGCGACGATCGGCGCTTCCTTGCACGGCGCAAAAGCATTGCGGGACAGGGTGCTTTTCATTCGTTCTGCGCTGATTTTCTTTTTGTTCTTGTTTCTCTTTGTAGAAGCCTCCGCGCGCGTTCGTCAGGCTGGAAGAAGTATAGTTTTGCATGAGTGGCCTGGCGGTTTCGTATTAGGCCAGCGTGGCGGGTGGGCTGGTGAGTCAGCTCGGGTGTTTTGGAAGCGCCGTCGAATCGTGACAGCGCGGTTCCTGTATATATGGGGCCAGGATATCGAAGACCGTGCGGTTGGTTCGCGAGTACACGGTGTCTCGTGTCTGTACGGATCGTACTATATATATATGCGCAACGTAAGAGCTTTATTTTGGTATTGTACGACCGTTGTTTGGACGCTTATTTGCTTTATACGCGGGATGGTAGATTTAAGCAAACGGGGAAGTGCATTTAGTTTACATGTAGGGCATGGGCTCCGTTTCGTATGCTTTATTATTTTTTTTTCGATGCACGCTCAGGTCGCTGCGTATACGTGTCATATGTTGTCGCAAATCGGAGCACACTGGCGACCTCCAAGAGAGAGACCGTGCCTGCTGCCAGTTACTAAACGAATGTTAAACCCTATTCCCGCCGACTTTCTGGTTCATCATCATGATCATCATCATCATCACCATTATTATTATTATTATTATTATTATTATTATTATTATTATTATTATTATTATTATTATTATTATTATTATTATTATTATTATTATTATTATTATTATTATTATTATTATTATTATTATTATTCAGTCGGCGGCGATTCAACGACCACACACTCACAGTACATATTTTACAGGCTCGCACTTGCTATCGTCCGGGACATTTCTACCTCTGGATCTGGCCTTCATCCTGACTTCGAGTCATCACCATTTGGGACACGTCATCGCAGAAGCCCCCATTTTCTTTTATTTTGACAAGCCAGCTATGTCCTCTGGAAACCCTGGCCGAAGAAAGGCCTACTTAACCAGCTTGCTGTGCACGACCCTCTGCAGTCGGCGGCGATTCAACGACCAGACACTGACAGTACACACTTTACAGGTACTGCAATAAGCTTATAAACTTAACTAAGCCTGTCAGCCTCCGACTGCACAGTGCATCCCGTTGAGTACTATTCTGAGCAATTGTATTGTTTGTAACAAACTGCTACCCGATGATGGTCGTTCTATCAAGCGTGCGGTGTGTGCTCTTATCATTTGGGACAGCAATGCTCAAGTCTAGCTCAAAAACTCTTTCGCAGAGAACAGTCAAAGTAAACGTGATTCATGGGTGCGCAAAGCGCGCCGTGCGGTAAAGCAACGACGAGTGGGGGGGGGGGGGGGGGGGAGGGTGAGCACATGGTCAACGAGTACGACTCCACCAAAGGCGACACTTCGGAAGCTGCGTTAACGTCAGAGCTGGCAATTATTAAGGAAACTTTAACCTCTTTGCTGACCTTACATCGAAAAGTAGACTCTCTGCTCCTCCTGAAAGCTAAATTCACAAATTTGGGTATGACGATGAAAGACTTAGAATAAGCAGTATGTTTAATATCCAAACAATACGACGGGGTGTTAGCACAACATTCAGCCAGTAGAGAGCAGCAAGCTGCGCGTGAAGCACGAAAACGCTAACCTGAAAACGCAACTAGAAACACAGTCGGAGCAGCTTCGGCCGCTTCAACAGGCTCTAAACGAAAGTGAACAGTATGGACGAAAAGTGGATGTGGAAATTGAAGGGCTACCTGTCGAACAAGAGGAGAACCTAAAAGTCTTATCGAACCTAGCCGGTAAACTGGAGCTACCAGAGTTCTGTAGCTCTGAGATCGAGGCGGTGCATCCCTTTCCAAACAAACATAAAATGAACCCGACAGAACTAGTACGTTTTTCTTCCGTGACCTCAAGGGATGGATGCGTGGCTTGATCCGCGGGGGAGCCTATGACGCTTGCATCAAAACGGACAGTTAACGAGACTTTTCAACAATAACAATCATACAAGATTGAACCAAAATCTGTTCTGGTGAGCTAGAACTGCAGGAAAAGGAAAGAACTACAAATTTGCGTGGATCAAGGGCGGAAGCATTTTCGAGAAGAAGGACGGAAATGCACCCCTTATCTTAGTTAAGAATCGAGCCGATATTCTTAACATTTCATAAGCAATATGCCAGAGAATTTTTCCTCTGTCTCAAATTTCAGTGAGTTTAAAGGTTTATTTGTTGCCAGCCGTGAGCGCCATTTGACAGTAGTTAGTATTAACATTAGAAGGCTACGAAAATATTGCGAGAAATTTAGCGAGTAGCTGAATCAGTAGTGTATTTAGTCAGTGCACTTCTAATAATGTAAAGAAATGTACCAGAGGATTGCACTAATGCGTATAAATGAAAGGGTTACAACGGCTGTTTTACGTCACTGCAGAAAAGATGCGGAGGTGGCGTAGCGTGTTTGTTAAGACGAGGTATCTGTGGTTACGGACGTTTGTTTAAACCAAGCCGAAGCCTGCCAGTTAAAGATCACGCTTACTAACACAGAATTATTGCTGCTAGATATTTATTGTCATCCTAATAATTGTGTCCCAAGATTCTTGCGTGAGCTTGAAGAAATTTCAGAAGGCCAAAAATCAGCGGATCAAATTCGCTTGTCGGGTGACCTAAACGTCAATATATGGAACACATACGGCTTACAAGTCACTACAAATCAACCTACGGGAGAATAACAGTTACGAAATCGACTAGTATCCTCCTGTCTAGACCGTATAGCAATAAGAGCACCGAATTATTCTTTGACAGCTTGTGTCATTAGTCAAAAGATGGCAGATTGCAATTTGTGTCATGTCGTCTTATATAGTGCACATTTGCCCTTTCCGGGACAGGACAAGTCAGAAGAAAAGTATAATAGTAATCAACCGGAACTGCAGTTTTTTAATAAGAAAACATTTGATCATGTAACTGCACAGTTTTACTGGGAGCAAATGACTGGCGATTCGAATTATACTAAAGTCTATGAGACAAATCACCACCCCTTCCAGTCCGTGAAGATGGTCGAACAGCGCAGCTGTGTTATAATAACACCGAGTGTTGCACCATGCAAGTGAAACTTCGCAAGCAGTCTATAATGTAAGTCTTTTGTTTCACCATTCTGTCAGCTTATTTTCGCTTTGGCGTGGTTGTCGTGTTGAGCATGCTTTAGGAGTGCTATTCTTTGGAGGTTCTCCCAACGCTTTTTTTTTTATTTTTTTTGCGTAAGACAGGTCCTACGACGACGATCCTGTTCACGAGCCAACTTTCGCTGATGCTCGCGGTAGGCAGCTTCTTCTCCAGGAGTACGCGCTAGGTTCGTGGTGTTCCCATAGTTGCAGCAGGGGTGGAATGTGTGGAACCACTAATCCAAAGCTCCGTATATTGGGCGCAAGGCTCACCACTGCAGATGCAGGCACTGCAATCGTTTTGACGATTGCTTGGATTGGTTTGACTGTTGACATCCTTGTGTTTCTTAATGAGGTTACACACACGTTCGGCTGCGACGGAGAGAGCGGCGTCAGCGACGGTATGCCCCCAGTCCGCCGTTGTCGCTTGCGTTCGATGTCTCGAGTTTGCTCGGTGGTGCGGTTAGCAGCATCCGCCCGGCACTGCCGCTTACGATTCTTCAAAGTTAAATCTGTCCGTCACGTAAGACAATGAATGGCTCACACCTCCATAAACGCGGTCGACCTTTTACGACGACAGAAGTGAAATTCTACGCTGGAATGACGAGCGGCAACGGAGCCAGCTGTGGTAGCAGACGACGACGCTCGAGCCATTGCTGATGATGATAGTTTTAGGCAACTCTGACAACGACGGTACAGGGTCCGCCTAAACATTTCGCTGTAAAAATGTATGAGCAGCTAAAAAAGTTTGAGCTTTCTAATATGTACACAATAACTAAAAAACAACAAAAACGTTACCTCTGGTTTTCGGCTTACATAATGAGAGCTATTTCCTACAGAGGTTGGTTGTGGAAAAGGAACAAGCTTGCGCCGAAAAATCAAGACGAAGACGGAATATAATATATATAGCGAGGAATGGGGTCGTTGCTCTCTTGAGATCAAGAAAACGGCGGTATTTTGGAGACAGATTTAATCAAGCATAGGAAAATTCAGCAAAATCTTGTGCTTTAATAAATAATCTCCAAGGCAATAGTGTCGCACCTGCGAGAGTTTCTTAGAATCTTTTTCAGAGAAGCCAGATATAGTGGTAGATTAAGTTGAATTTTTCGCAGGTTCTTTTTAATACTAAGCAGTCGCAGAGACACACTTGCTCGCTCAAACAAACTGTTTAATGCTTTTTTTTTTTTGCCCACGTTGAAGGAAGACCTGCGGATAACAATTTTCAGTTTCCGACTTAGTAAACAATCAGGTGTAGATGGGTTGGCTGTTGCCACAATAAGAAGAAATTTTGACACATTAGTGTACATACTGCTTTTAAATATTGATGGTTTTATAAACACCGCATCAATTCCGGAGGCATTAAAAAGAGCTGCTGTTATGCCACTGTACAAAGCAGCAAAAGAAGATGATGTCGAAAATTATAGACGTATCTCTATTTTGTCTATATACTTTACGAAATACTGGAAAAGTTTGATTGTATCACTTCCTTCTTAAAGAAATTTTCAGTCCGAACACCAAGACAGTTTGGATTTATTGATGAGCGAAAGACTGCAACACTGTTAGGAAGGTTTACCGATATATTATATTCTGCTCTAGATGAGAACTTCTATAGTTGTGTTTTTTTTTTTATTTAGCAAACGCGTCTAAAACTGTAAATCATAACATTTTATTGGAAAAGTTCTTTCATTTGGGTTTCAGGGGGACCTTTTTCAATCTTCTCTATAATTATTTGCAAGACCGGTCGCAGGTAGTGATGGGTAGTAAAGAAATTGATAACAATAGGAAATATAGTACAGCTGGTGTTCCCCTAGGATCCGTGTTGTCACCTCTGTTATTGAATTTATTCATTAACAACTTTCCCCTCGATAATCAGAAAAGCTACGGTGTATCAATATGCAGATGATACGGTGCTACTCGCACACCACATACGTTATGACGAAGCTATTAATGCTCTACAGAATGCAGTTGATAAGGCGATGCAATGGTTTGACGCAAGCTGTGTACTTGATGCTAAGAAAAGCAAATTCTTGCGCTTTCGAAGTCCATTAAAAATTCAAAATATAAGCTTGCCCATATTTTTACACGATGAACATTGTATTTCATGCAAATGTACTCCTATAGAATATGTGGCGACATTCAAATGCCTGGATATAACGTTTCACATCGTCATGACAGCAATGCATTTCGACGGACAGCTTGAAAATTAATATCTCAGAATTGGTGCTTTGCAGAGAATTCGTTCCAGGTGGATACGCCGTGCGCACTCAACGGCTATAATTCGTAAATTGAAATATATGGCGTAAAGTAATCGATTAAAAGTTAATTAGCGTAATTACGTTAATTATTCAATTGGACATTTTGATTTCTCGTAGAAGCAGTGGTCAACTCATCGAGTAATTGAGATCAAGGGTTAGAATTATGCTAGGTGCTATAGGCAATCTTTAAAGAATTTGGTGCAGCTAAAAACCCTGTATATCGGACCGCGCTATATACGTGCTATATATCGGACCCTGTATATACGCGCTATAGGGTAGAAACTCTGTAGCTGATACGTGACGCTAACTGCACTCTGAATTGGTAGCTGAAACTCATGCGTTAGGGGGACAACAGCGACTACCTTGTTGAGTCAGTAATGTTGCTAACGAAGTATTGCGCAGTAAATCCTTACTGGTAAATTAAGAAGCTGTTCACTACTGATCATCTTAATGAATAAACCGGTAACGCAGTATGGATAAAATGAGATATCGTTTGTGATAAGCTAACGCTAGCGTTGTTTTGTCTTGCTCTCTAACCCGTGCATTTTATCTTTGACAATGCTACACCAACTGGCCTGCAGGTCCCCACATTTGAAGGAACTGGCGCGGTGTTCCCATCCTTCTGAGCCTAAATCTTCAAGGCACTCGGGCATTTAGACCTCGTTTGCCTACCGTCGTCAGAATTCCAAACCTAGTGCTGCGTTTTGCCGATGAAGGCGAGTTTCTGGCTAGACGCGTCCTACAAGTGCACTACGGTGAACAGCCGGCCCCGGGCGGCGTGAAGCTAGGAGTTACGAGACCGAGCGACAGATGGCGCCAGGCGCTCCAGTCCGGCGTCTTTCCCGATGGGGGGGGGTTGGCGGCCGTGGGGGTCCCGTTTCGTCGGCCGTAGGCCACACACCATTCATGCCGGCGGCGCGCGCGCGCCAGCCTGTGTGTGGGGCCGGCGACGACGGCTTGTGGCGGCTCTCCCGCAGGGCGGATCACGAGGGGAGGGGTGGTGCGGACAGCGTAGGCCTCGCGTTTCGCTCCCCGCCAATGAACGGGGTCTCGGCGCGCGGGACCCCCTCGTCGGGGCCTCCTCCCCCGCCTGGTCCCTCCCGCTCGCGACTGAACCGCTCCGCTGCGGAGCTCAGCCAGCCACCGCCGCCCAGGCCGTGACAACTTGTTTACCGAACTCTCGTCACCTCCGTGAGGCGCGATAAGATACCACGGGCAGCGACCCCCCCTCCCCCCTCCCACTATCCGACCTGCTTTCTTCACAGCCCCCCCCCCCCCTCATCCTCCCCACACCCTTTACCCCAACCGCGAATTCTATCGCTTCTACTGCCAGTGGTGCACAAGAAACGCTGGACCACTACCAGTGCCAGCGTGTTCGATCGGCCGGCTTATCGGGAAGAAACGGCCTCACTGGCGGAGGATTAGCCGACGGCCCCGGGAGCAACCACCGTCGTCGAGAATGCTCGCTCTTCCTGTGTTGAACGACATCCCCGTGCTTCGACGACGATGACGACGAGCTCGGAGACGGGACCACCGGCGTCCACCGCTGTACGTGCCCGCGCGCCGTCGTCCGCGACGCGAGTAGTCGTTCCAAGTGTGCTTCGTGGTTGTGACGGCCGAAACTGGGCGATCGAACTGTGCCGTGCTTGAGAGCGCGACCTACACGCTCGGCAGTGTGCTCGGGCTCCGCCACGACGGCAAGGGAAGGCGAGGCGAGCGGCAGCACCGCCTCCAGCAGGAGACGGCGGCGGCTCGCCGCCGGCCGGTCCGCCGACCTCCTACCCTCCTCGTGTTGCTGCCGCCGCTGCTTGCTAGTAGTGCATCGAGGTGCTTGTGCGGCGTGGTTGCCTCGCATCGTCGCGAGACGTCCCGGCGTCCGACGCACCGCCGTCGGGCCGAAGACGCGGGGCCGCGGGATCCGCAGTGAAGCACGGTCGCGGCGCGCGCGGGTGGCGGCGAGGCGCGTTACCAGATCCTCTAGCCGAGGGGCCACCTAGCCCTGGGGCCGCCGTGGCCTCGCAGCAGCGCCGAGGATATGCGCTTCGAGCACTCGGACCTATCGTGCCAGAGCGCCATGGCGTTCCATCCCTTCTTCCTGCCCGGCGGTCCCGCTCCTCCGGGAGCGCCGGCCGCTCCGGGGTCGTCGGCTGCGCCCGCGACGAGAACCACGGACTTCAGCATGCACTCCATTCTGAGCCAGCCGGCGCCGACCACGGCGCCCTTCCTGCCTCTGGAGTGCTTCTCGGCCGGACCTCCTCCGCCTCCCGTGCCGCCTCCTCCGCATCACCTGTTTCCGGGACTCGGTCCCGGTCTGAGCCACGGGCTGAGCACCGCCGCGGCGCTGGCGGCCTCGGGCCTGGCGCCTCCTCCGGGTCTGGCTATGCCCAGGGTGCCGGGCGCCGCGATGACGCCCGAGGAGATGCTCACGGTGCAGTTCAGGCCTCCGCTGTTGAGACCCGTCGAACCCGAAGACGACGGCGTCCGCGACGACCCCAAGGTGACCCTCGAAGGCATGGAACTGTGGGAGAAGTTTTACGCCAGCGGCACCGAGATGGTCGTCACCAAGTCCGGAAGGTGCGTATATGGTGTCATACTTGTCACGTGTACTCGAGGGAGGGTTGCGTCGATGTACACACGCGCTCGCCGTTGGAATGAAACTCGAAGTATAGAATGGCGTGACCGCGCTTTAGGTGTGCAAGCAGACTCGAGTGCGGTGGCCATAGTTTGGAGCGACCCAAGGCATAGAGTTCGTCGGGGCATGTCTGCATGAAAGTGCGCGCTGCAAACTCTATGCTTCGAATATAAACTGGTGGAGATGACGGGTGCGCGCTCCGTCTGCATATTTATGTCGCACTGATGCACGGATGGGGAGGCCACCTGTTCTCTCCTACCACGGTTATTAGACACGAGTCTTCGTAGCGCTGTCCTAACATCATAATCCGTAGGATGCACAATGTCATACTGTTGAGGCTTGCAAAAAGGTTCCCCGGTCCTTGGCCTGCAAGCGGTTTTTGCGAAGGCCGCGAGAGCTGCTGCAGATCGTTAAAAATGCATTTGATGACGCAGTGCAGAGCAGCTAAGGTTGAAGACCAATGGAAGGACCCACATTAGTGCCGCGCAAAACTAACTCTGTTCGTTTTGCTGTTCACTTGTAATCGTTTTTGCAAACAGGATATGCCTTTGTATCGAAGCATTGGCTATAATGATGAAGGGTTCTGTAGGGAATGATTATCTCTGCACGTTTATATTCTCTTGTAGCTGCGTCCTTCTCTATTACGTCTCCATAAAAACAGTTGGAAAATTCTGCGACACAGTTCGCTGGGTGAATTATTTCTACATTTTGTATGTACCTGAATGCAGCACTGCAGGCAATTATTTGAGGATACCTCAAATTTCATTATTCTCTGCAGCTTGTGATTTTGCTTCAAGTTATAGCAAGCGCTGCCAAGTACGCGCCAGTATATATTTGCTCTAATAGATAGTTTACATTGACGTCATCGTGGTTGCCTTCTTGGAATACTAGCACGCCGGGAAGCTGCGTGAAAAACAATAAACGTGGCAGTACGAATGGCGTGTCTTGCGCCGAGTGAGATCGATAACTGTGATAATCCGGAGAAAGGCAGTCATAGTCAAAAAGTAGAACAATGGATGCGCGATAATACGGTACACTCACATCGTTACGACAGTTATGCTTGGACACTGTGGCACGGTGAGCTGATCTTCGTCCGTGAAATCAACTGAAAACTGATCTGTACGCTATTATTCGCTGGCTAAACTCTGTAGGTATATATATAGGATCACAGTGATTGTGAATCCACTCTCCAAGTTATTGTGGCAGCAAAGCGATTTGCGCCCTAACTACACAAAGAAACGAAAGCAATAACCTTGGTCAACAAGACCGTGGAGCATGATTCTCTCCTTAATTTGCCGCAATTAAGCTCCGCGTTGCTGCCATCTATGCATGCAAACAAGCTGTGGTTTTGCATATGTACGTAATTGGCTCACTTGCGCACTTGTCGCTGTATATGAACAATCGCCGAACAATGTGGATGTCGCTGGAGGAAACGTTTCGACAAGCGGACACGTATATGTCTTCGTCAGGGCGACAACTGAAGACAATGCCCTTGTCCAAACTTGGCCCCAGCGATAATAGATCGTCCAATGTTCGATCACTTCAAATCTCCATCCTCTCGGCATCATTCGCTTCTATGTGCCGCTCTATCTGTATAGGTGGAGGAGGAAGCAGGAACAGACGGAAAGGCAAGTAGGTTGGCCAGTTCTCAGACCGGTGGCTACGCTGTGCTGGGGAAAGGGGGTAAGGGGAATAAAAGATAATAGAAAAGAGATATTACACAAAAAGGGAAGATCAAAAATAAAAGATAAAAAGGAAAGGAGAACACGGCACTGCTTAAAGTCTGTTTCTAAGACCAGTCTTCCGCAAGAAGTGCAACAACGCTTTCAAAGCCTTCTGTGCTGAGGACGGTCTCGGCCAGTGTACCAGGACGTTTTCCTTCGACAAAGGGCGCTTGTCAGGACTATCTAGCACACTTGAAAGTTCTTTCCCTGGCGCACTGAAGCGGAGACACTCACAGAGAAGGTGTGCGATTGTTTCCTCGCAGCTACAGTTTTCGCATGTATACATATATATAGGGCTGTTGGCCATTCCTATCCGAAGTGAGTATACGCATTCGTGAAAGCCACGCCAAGCCACAAGAGGCACAGAAGCGTCTCCTCAGCTCTTAGGTATCCCTGACGGAATGCGGAGCCGTATATTCGGATCCATGTAGGGGATACGAGCGTTGGTAAACTCCGTCGAGTTCCACTGTGCGAGTGTAAGTTCACGCACGCACGAGCGAACGAAGCCCTGCCGCTGCGTCTGTTCTCGATAACGGTATAGCTACACAGTGGGCACCATCATGAGCAGATCGGGTGGCCTCATCTGCGCGGTCGTTTCCGTAGATGCCGCAATGGCCCGGTATCCTCTGATATGCTATGTTGTGTCTCTATTGTGTGATAGGGAATAAGCCTTATGTCAGTGACTAATTGCTCATTCGGTCCATGACAAAATGGCGACATAATGCACTGGAGAGCGGTGTTGGAGTCGGAGAGGATTGGCCATGCCTGTGACGGGTCTTCAACTACGAACTCTAGAGCAGCACGGAGGGCGGCGAGTTCTGCTGCCGTCGATTATGTAAAATGTGATGTCTTGAATTTTATGGTGACGGACTTCGCGGGAATAACCACTGCTCCTGCTGAGCTTGCAGAAGAAACTGAACCATCCGTGTAAATGTGAAGGCGTCCGCTGTTTCTCATGCAGGAGCAGTAGTGTGGCTTGTTGTATACAGGGCTACAAATGACGACTGTGTTTTCTTCTACGGTATATATCATCGTTCACTCTATGTAGGACCACTGGCTTCCAAATGCTTATCAGTCAAGGCGCATGTCACCATCTCTGCAGGTCAATCAAGATAGTGTAAATAAGAGCCCGCCGGGATAGCGCAGTGGCTATATGTCGTTGTGCTGCTGAGCGTGAGGTCGTGGGTGCGATACCGGTTGCATTACGACTGGGGTGAAATGCAAAAAAAAAGAAAACGTTCTTGTGTTGAGGTTTAAGTGAACGTTATATAGAACTCCAGGTTGACGAAACTATATATAGTCCAGAGTCCCCTATACAGTATACGGCGTGCCCCATAACCAGGTCATGGTTTCGGCTCATGAAACAAGAGAATTTGAAACTCCATAAATAAGGTATGGACTTCAGTAACCATAACATTAAAACGACAAGGCAAAAAAAAAAAAATATATGGCAACGTTTAGGTGCTCTTACTATAGTCTTATTATGCAATTGGTGATCAACGCTGGAAACTTTCCAATCCAGAAAAAAAGATTATGACGTCACGTTCTGCTAACTGTATACAGTGGAACGCGCCTAAAGATAACTTTTCTTCTTTTTTTTAGAAGCGTGACTCGCAGAATGTATAGATACCGCCGCACGTTCACAGAGAGGCATGCGTCGCAGATATCCTGCCGAAAGCCTCGCTGGTGCGAATATGTTTTCATTTATGTTACTGACATTTTTTTATTACATTTAACTCATTAGCAAATCTTTTTGTTGGCCTTTCCAGTCTCTGGTGGTAATACGAACTAATAGAAATGACTATGGAGACGCAGAAAATCCTCAAAACAATTACGAGAATTTTGACGCTAACTTCAAGCAATCAAAAACTGTAGCTGATCCGTTAATTGACGCTGCAATAAAGAGAAACACGTACAGCTTTTACCATATATCCCGTGGCCTCCTGGTAATTTTTTGGCCGGAGTTTCAGCACGATTTTAGAATTTCCATTTCACGTATATATAGGCGGTCTGCTAAATTACTTTGTTCATGTATATACGCATATGAGCAAGAAACGCTATCGGCACGCTGCGAAATTAACATAAGAGCTTGCGTTGGTCGCAAGTTTCAGCGTTGTTGAACCGCAAGTATGTGGCGACACCGCGTTTGGACGTAATACGGGTATTCATGGATAACACGTAGCCCGCTGTAGATAAGCGGCGTGATGAACACATATCCCATTGTAAACACGCGCTTATATAGTGCTGCCACTCGCTGTTATGAATAGAAAGCAGCTCCGGCAGGTTTAGAATGTTAGCTCTATATAGAGAAGCGTGACATATGAGCCTCTGCACAGCAAACACGCGTCAAATAAAGTTTCACTTACAACTCAGTGGCTGACCATTCGCGATTCTCCCCCGCTTTTCTTTTTTTTTCTTTATTGTCATAATTCAATTTCATTGAGGAAGAACATGACACAGATATCTGACGTGCGCGCGTTCTTTCCTTTTCAATGGCTAAAAGTTTTCCTCATAAACCCCCCTCCTCTTTCACGCGGTGTTCTTTCAAAGGACGGGTTGTAACATGTCCACTTTCGTTGTACTTTTCTCACTTGTTTTCTGAAACGCGAATCATCTCAGTAACAGATACGGACGACTCTTAATTCTCGGCCGGCCTTTCAACTCGTACGACCTTCAAATTATGAGACTGACCGAGAGAGAGAGAGAGAGAGAGAGAGAGAGAGAGAGAGAGAGCGCAAAGACAGGAAAGGCAGGGAGGTCAACCAGACGAGCATCTGGTTTGCTACCCTGCACTGAGGGTGGGGGAAAGGTAATAGAAAGAGGAAAAAGGGGAGAGAGTGAGAACTGAGTGCGTGCGGGAGGGACACTATGCACATGGGCACTATAAACGGTATCTTAAGCCGGTGCACTTCAAGTATTGCACTATAGTGCACGAATCGCTCTTCGTGCCAGTGACAAGGGAGACAAATTTGATATGCAGGTATATAGCGCTGGATACCCATGCCAAGTATTCGAAAACTAATAGCACAGCTAGCAGTTTTCGCATAGCACTGCAGTTACACTGCTGCGGTTACATCCACAGAGTTTAATAAGATGAATTACTATAGTATACAGGGAATTGTGGCGCTTGTGTCTGCACTGTAAACGGAAATAACTCCCAGGTGGGAGTATAATGACTGTCCTCTAGCGAACCCCCAGTTGGGAGTTTATTATGCTCCGTATTGCCGGAGTAGAATTTTCACTCCGTGCGAGCGGAATTTTTGCGTGGAACTATGGGAGTTTTCTTTTTTCCGTCTTTCCTTTAATTTTCGCTTTGAAATGGACGGAGTTTTTTCGGGGTGCAACGGGAGTATATAAAGAGGCATTGCGTGAGTTTGGGCGAAGATCTTTACATATAGAGACTGCTGCTCAAATTTCGAAACATGCACACAAGACCGCGTCAAATTCAACGAAACCACATGTATCGAGACATATATAAACATTTCAGAAACGCCCAATGCAGAACTTTGAAAAGCATCCCACGTATACACGCGACACTCAAGAAGCAACGCTGCCAGTTTATATAGCCACGATACTGTGTGCCTCGAACCCGACTAGGTAGCAGCTGTGTTGTTTTCAGAATTACAACTCACATGCATGCTCGTTCATACGAGATCTGCCTCTGTGAAATGAACAGTATACCTTAATCAACACAATACTATTAATTCAGATTAGTGAGAGAAAAAAAGTTAGTGGCGTAATTTTTCAAAATTAGCATGCCATTCTGCGAGTGCTGAAGCGACTTCGCACACTGCCGGTGTTCGCGACCAAAAAGTAGTGCATTAGAGACAGTAAGCAAGAAAAATGCAAGTGCGTCTGCTTCATAGCAAAATTACATTTTTGCGATGTAGTGGTCGCGTAGCAAGAAATTATTACGTGTGAGCATGACCCGCAGCAGCGGACGCAACACCGAAAAGTGTGCAGTCACACATTTTCTACACCCCGCTACTTGCTCTGCGTCCAAGCAATCTCTCTCTCGGTTGTGAAAAGTAGCTACATCGCTGATCTGTCCAGTGAATCCTTAAACTCGGAGCCAGCAGGCATGCGTCTAAATCAGTGTCTCGGATAGAGGCTAATGTTAATTCAATATCGGAAACAACGACGTGACCGAAGCCTATATGCGCGATAACAATTCGATTCACATCGCCCAATAAGAAGCTTTATTTACAGTACGCATACTTATGTCCTACCGTTTGTCTTCGGGCGAGGATATCCGTACACAGATAAATAAAAACAGTTGCTTGCCCTCCGGTCTTTCTCACTGGGCAACACAGCACCGCAACGAACTTGGGGTACGCCATTCATGTGCGACTAGCACGGATGTCGTCGCTCGAACAGTGGCTGCTGTTGCCATTGCTACGCGGTCCTTTCAAACACTACACCGGACGTTGTCAGCATGCACCCAAAAGGACATAAAAGTCGCATTTCACGTACTCAAGAACAGAAGCCACGGTCACGCAGCTTGAAAACACAGTCAGAACCTCAGCCGACATCACGAGCAAGTGAGCAGCTTCGAGGTATACCTATAAGCCTTTTTCCGCACTTGAAAACGTTGCTCTTGCACTCATCGTTGTCAGCAAAGTGATCAGTGCTAAAGTACTTGAAGATGAGACATTGAGAGCTTCAGGCATGCCTGTAACACTTTTTGGAAGGAAATACGGAAAACAAATTGACGAAGCGCTGTCACGGAACGACACTTCACAGTTGTAAGCAAACCGTCAGCCATAAGCACTGCCAGCTCCGCCAAACGCACCCGGTCACTGGCGAGGCGCACAGCCTCATGGGAAGCGCCACGTGACCAACCTGTTTCGGCGGAGGGGAGTTTTTTAAAACTCCTTGTCGTAGTTTTCACAGGAGAACAAGATATCGAAGCGGATTAAAATCGCGTCATGTCGCCTTAATACTCCCGCAGCTAGCCAACGGAGTGAAGCGATGGAATCGTGCTGTTTTGCTCCCATGCATCGGAGTAAATATTCGAGGAAAGGAGAATTTAGGGTACATTACCTGTTAAAAACTCCCAGGAGGGTTTATTTTCGTTTACAGTGATACGGCGGCTGCAGGCAGGGCCCGTTCAGCCAGCACGGAAATGATGAGTAGTGCATTGATTTGCGCGTAAGCCTCGTCCTTAATTCTGGCTTTTATGTGGCTACGTGGCATTGTAAAGTGACCATTCTCAAGAAAGTGGTGCTTTATAGGTAATTAGGTAAACATTATTAAAACAGTCCGACGGCTGGAATCGAACCCAGGACCTGTAGCACAGAAGCCCGATGTTGAAACCATTAACGCCATGGACGCATGGACAAGCGGAACCATTGCAACTTAGCAGCGATTATGCGTGCCTGCAAAGTCTTATTACCCTCTGCATTAAAGAAACAGTATCGATTGCTTTGAAAATCAGTCCAATTTAGACCCGCATAAAGCGCAATAAACGAAGCCACAAGAACGTCTGAATCCACAAGCACGAAGATCGGACAAATCCACGTACTACCCATCATTCCCGTTTTTGGCCGAACGATCGCAGTGCCAGAGTTACCTCTAGTAATTGTAGGGAACTTTATGGTTGTATACGCAGGCCCAACAAGAATACGTTATTTCAGTCGTGCAAGCAGCTTTGGCGCGTTGCGGAGGCGCAGATGACAACTTGGAAACGGCAGTGAAAGCCTGCATGGCGCAAATGGATCGCTAACCTCTCAAAATCGAAGATTTGACTTTTTGCGCTAAGTGTGTATATATATATAGTACCACAAACTGTGTATACACAAGACTAGAATCTTTTACTCGCCCTTAACACCCCCCCCCCCCCTCGTATATATTCTCAAACGATCCTCTACTCAATCGAAGCTGTTCCTCCACTCCATGATGATGATGATGATGATTGTGAATTGTGGGCATACTGAAATGCCCTAGCCATATATAAACTTACCGAGTTGAGTACTGCATCGCCGCCTCTTGACTGAAGAAGACGCCGTACCCTTCTCGAGAATTGCCGTGGAATGCATGTGCTCGGCATTACATGGGTCGTTCTTTCCACAATGCAGTATACCCGGCAAAAGATGGCTGCCGTATATACGCAAGTGTAGTGCAAACTCAGGTCAATAGCGATAACCCTTCTCAGTCCTGCTCAGTGACGGCCAGTGACGACATATATTATTTAGAGCAGTTTACTTTTTTTTTCAGTTCATTCGTCATTGCAACCTATTGAATAAACACCCGTGATATACGGCGCTCGCTTCGCATATTCCTTTCAGCGCGCTTATAGAAAGACGCGTGTATACGCGAAGGCCGCAGATATCGGGCAAGCGAGACATTCGAAACCGTGCATTTCTTTTATATACATACAAAGTGAAAACACCGACACAGTAATCGATCAGTTCAATCATATTACTGTCCTCGTTGCGAAAAACAACGACACGCCACTGTGCTGTGTATAGAGTGTCAGAACGCGCAGCAAACCGAGAGTGATTGCCCGTCTCGAGCCAGCAGATATATATAACGTGTATTATTGGAGAGACCAACAGGAATCGATACTTTTAATTTCTAAGTCTCCTTTCATATCCGCCATTGCGTGTATACCGGCGTATACACGTAGGCGAAGGGCGGAACCGTGAACCCGCACTGCACAATCGTGGCTGCGCTGTGCCTCCGTGCAGCGCGCTTTTGATAAGACTGACTGACGCAAACGAGTTCTCGAGTCGGTATGCATTTGATAGAATTGTGCGTGCGTGTAACAGCCGCCTTATCTCGCCTCGTTTATACTTCCACGCACGCGCATGCACACACGTGCGCAAACAAAATGCGCATGCATGCGCCCGTTGACGAGATGAAATGAAATATTGTACACGTATGTATGTATGAAAGAGAGATACCGTTATAACGACCCGTTTATTGAAAACAGCTTAAATTTGCACGTGCTTCTGAACTTAACCGCTTCATGCACTGCGGAGGCGGCAGCTAGCTTTGCGTTCAGATAAAAGCGCTGGGAAATTTAATGATCTCTATTATAAGCGTGGCGTCGTCCGTGGAGACATTCGCAAGAGGGCGTGTTTTTCGAGTGCGATAATATTGCGCTACTTCGGAGATGATTTTGAAGTAAAGTACACATGTGTTGCAACTCGGTGAGCTTTTTCTTCTTTTTTGTTGTTTCCGGGCATGCATTATTTGCACTCGTCATATTATTATAGTTGTGATTTTTTTTACCTTGGTTCATCCCACTTTTATTCCTTCGTAGTTACTTGTGATGCGAACCTTACTCGGCATCAGCACAGCATATCGTGCAGCCACCATGACTCCAACATATATCTGCAACACATGCTGCAACGTGTATTGCAGCATGCCACGGCTGCACCTGCTGCGTATGTTGCATGTGTTGCGCCCGCTGGATGATCTCATCCGTGCATTCCTGCATGAACGTGAAACGCAGGAAGCAAGCTTTTCGAACTTCTCCATGATATTCCCTATAGTTGACAGCATATATATATATATATATATATATATATATATATATATATATATATATATATATATATATATATATATATATATATATATATATATATATATATATATATATATATACACATGCACCTGTACATTTGCTTAGCCTGCAAGATTATGCAGCTAATTAGCTGCGTGATATATCGGCACTGCATGAGGGCGGAACTTTCAGAACGGCTTTGCGGCGAGTGTATATAGTGGACACGTGGGTGAGAAGAGAGTGAAGTAACGCGGCAGACTTTATTGCTACAAATATGTGGGAGGGGAAAAAGAAAAGCACAGGACAGGAAGGTTGGCTATTCAGTACTGGCTCGCTGCTCTGTGCTGGAGAAAAGAGTAAAGGGATAGCATATGTGCCCTATACGAGCCACCGATGTCGCATGCAGTATAGACGCTTAACCATTGCAATACCTTGTTTAAGTGCCTTCGTGGAGTGAATCTGAGTATATCGTAGGCTATGTACGACTTCTATTACTGAATTTCACGAGGAGACACTAATGAAGGTTATTAATTTCGTTACTTGGCACTCCTTCTGTGGAAAAGTAAAACTAAGCGGTCATTATCACGGAAGGGGTTATGCGTTTTCGTTTGCTTCCTCATTGGTACTTTATCGTTTGCTTCCTCATCATTATATATTCGTATCATTATTTGCATGTAACACAAATGATACATGATGAAAAAAAGAAAGATGCCTCGGCGTTCAGCTGAATAAAGTGCCTTATAAAGTCTCGTATATACGAAGACCTAACATCGTATCGCTAGAGAAAGAAAGAGAGAGAGAAAATCTGGACGCGAAAGGCAACAGTTGAAACACAATGGAAATGGCGTGAACCATAATTGTATTACCTAGCAAACATAAGTGAACATCCAAAGCACGATTTTTCTGTAAAGATGGGAACAAGAAAGGAAGATGATTCTTTGCCTTTTGAGAACGTGAAAAAAATGTTAAGCTTAAAAAAATTAAATGATGGCAAAAAAAAGCCTACACTGTGCCAATGAACATGGCTGCATGAATCGAAGTTATTGAATACCCGATATTTTATATTGAAATTTCAACAGTTGTATACCTAAAACAAACGAAGAATGTGTACGTTTATTCTGTGATATATGCATGCTACATAGCATGTTGAAGTGACAGCATTTCAAAAAAATTCGCAGTTCTGCCCGAAAGGTGAAGCACAGATTGTGATAGCAAATTAATAGATAGCTGTACGAAGTAACAATAGTCCCTTTATCGGCCGTATAAACATTCGCTTAATGACTAAATTACCAATGATAGAATCCATAAGCGTGACTCAGCGAGGACACAGAAAGAGCAAACACAGAGAGACAGCGTTGCCTTTGTGTGTCTGCTTCTTTCTACGTCCTTGTTCAGTCGCGCTCACGCATTCTACCATAGATACAAACAAACTAGCCCGTCAACGTGTTTTAACTAAATTAACCAGCATGGCGTCACGCGTGCACAGGCAATAATGAACACATCTCGTTCGATGAGCGCGGAAACTCGCTGTGAAAACCCTGGAGTTATATGAATCACGGCAGCAACTAGCGAATTGACCTTCATGCATGTCTCGCTTCAGCGTGAACGAAACGTCGAAAGCACAGCGCATACGAAGCTACCGGTACTATACGCGCGCTCTGCAAACATCGCAGATCGCTTTGAAGATGAGGCCCCCGCGGGCGCGCACTTTAGCCACGTCGTAGATGGCTTTCGAGACACACGAGCGCCTGCAACCTGTCCCTACGGCGTCCGCCAAAGCGTCTACTATGGCGTCCGCGATTCGCGTGGCCAACGCCGTAGGAGACGCCGCGGTTGTCTCCACTTTGTTCGGAGCGGCGGGTGAGGAGGACAACGAGGCACCGTAGCAGCCGTCGGAGAAGAACGTTCTCTTCCCTCGCCTCAGCCCCTGTCTCGCCCGCCACAGGAGAAGGGCACGCATCCGGGCCGCGTTTCTCCCTCGCGCACGTGAGATTGCAACGCGTTCGCCGGCTCACATGGGTTCACCCTCATGCACAAGCTTTCGCTCATACGCAACCTCACGGCGACCGCGACGGCAGAAATTCGCGAGTGTCTATTTGATTGCTATTGCAATAAAATGATTTTATGGAGCTGATTTTTAGCTGTCCGTAACTTGGTATGTAAGAACTGCGTGCACTGTAACAAATGACTGTGGATAAAAAAAAAACTAATGAATACGGGAAAATTCAATTCTCGCTGAAGAAAATTTGAACCGAGTCTAGACAATTCCTCTTACTTAGGAAAGTTAGTTTTCTTTCTGTTGACGCTGAAAGATAGTTTTTCTTGATAATAAACAAATTTTGTTCCTATAGGGTAAAGAGAAGAAAGTTGTCGCAGGTAGTGTGAGCAAAGTTAGTTGTTTCTTTTTTTTCGTTTCCTTACTGTTATCGCTTAACATAAGCGTGCAGCTTTGCCACCTACGTAAGTTTAGGAAGGCATATATATCTCACATACGCCGGCGATATAGTTTTAATTACTGCAAAAGAAACAGCTGCTTGCACTGGGCCACGCAATGCTGCTCCCAGCATCGCTGTATATTGTGCCGGTATAGTTCTATAATTATGTCATTGACACTTTACCTCTCATTATAATATTTGAGAAGTTTATTAATTAGTTAAGACTAATCACGTAACTAGGCGGCATGCAAAGAACAATCCGAGTATCTCCAAGCGACGGCAAACAACATTACCTTGGTTTTGTCCAGCTATACGTGGCATTCGCATATATATATATATATATATATATATATATATAAATCCTAGTGCGTGATATTTGGGACACTCTGTATCTGTATAGCGCTACGGGGTCGTCTATATAGTAACTTTTCTGGGAAGCTTTATTGTGCCGGTTGTGTCAAGAGTAGAGCACTCAGGAAATCCTCTTCTGACAGAGCGCCCTTTCATGGGTGGCACGACACAAACAATAAAGTGGCTCGAAAGCGCTGACGCATCCAAGTCATCGGCTGCATTGCAGATTTGCGCACGTACCGCAAAGCGTATATATATCTCGCAAAAAAAAACAGCAAAAACCGCGGCGACGGTGTACATATCTTTCTTCTTTTTTTTCACGTATGCACATGCACTGTCGCGTTCGCGGAATGTCCGAAGACGCGGCGACGCCTCCGCGTCGCGGACGCACGACTTGCACACAGAGGGCGCTATGTACGCTGTGTGTGTTATGCGTGTAGACGCGGTCGCCGAGATAAATCACACTTAGCAAGTTTGCAGGGAGAACACAGTGCGGCCGTTCTTGTCCTTCCGGCAAGCGCGCCCGTATAATTAACGCCTCGCGACGCGCGCGAGGGCAGCCGCCTCCGGGCCGCGGTGCATTCTGGGAAGCGACGCAGTGTGCGCGCCATGGGTCGCGCCATGCCGCGGCGTCGGGTTGCGTCTCAATTCCAGCGACAGGGTTACTAACCGCGGCGCGTCGCACTGCGTCCGCCATGTACAGGCGACGTCGTATGCGTACGCACAGCGGAGCGACGTACGACCATGTACCATGTCAAGAAACGTGGTTGACATATAAAGCGGCTCAATGGGCGCTCATGCCGCGTATTCCTTTCCAAATAGAAGCTCGTCGATAAAGGTGAGCTTCTAGTGAAAGGATTGCAGTGCCTTGTCATCGACCCAGAAGGCCGGAACATAAAAAAAAAATGGCTGTGGCTTAGCTAAGGTTAAGCCCAGGATGCGAAGCATACTAGCCTTTATTTTAGTTGTTGAACCACTGTTTAGCCTGGTGAACTGCTGTTCCTTGGCTATATTTGGTTCGGCTAGACGAAGAAACAACTCATGCGTTACCCTGCTTCGCCTTCAAGAGTGGAACGCGACAGCGTTCCCGTCGACCCGCCAGCGACTACGCGCCCCGCATTGGACGCGGTGAGCGTCGAGCAACGCAGCGTTCGGCGCGGCAACGAAATGTGCGCCTGAGCAAGCGTCGCACGCCTGAGCCTTAGAAACAGCTCGTTTCTAAGGCAACACCGCATTCACTAGAGGCGCTTTTGTACCGCTTTGAAGCATCGTACTCGTGGCTCAGTGGTAGCGTCTCCGTCCCACACTCCGGAGACCCTGGTTCGATTCCCACCCAGCCCGTCTTGCAAGAGTTGAGCCAAAGCCACTTCTCCTCTGTCGTGACGTCACGGTGTCACGTGATTTCATGGTCACCGCCGCGCCTGAGGAGCTGGGTTGAGCCCTCGTAATATGCTTCGCATAAAAATGGCTGTGGCTTAGCTAAGGTTAAGCCCAGGATGCGAAGCATACCAGTCTTTATTTTAACGCGACAGCGTTAAGGAGCTCGTGTCGCAGAAAAGCCGGTGTCGTCGGCGTCGGCTCAGGCGTGCGTCGCTTGCTCAGGCGCACATTTCGTTGTCGCGCCGAACGCTGCGTTGCTCGACGCTCACCGCGTCCGATGCGGGGCGCGTAGTCGCTGCGCCGTAGGCCATTGTCTTACACCCCTTGGCGGGTCGACGGGAACGCTGTCGCGTTCCACTCTTGAAGGCGAAGCTTATAAGCGTCCGCTTTGCAGCTGTTATGACGTCATACGGTAGCTACGCGGCCGCGCGCGGCGCAGCAAGGAAGAGCGTGGTTGTGCGGCTAGTATATATGCTTCGCATAAAATGCTTCTTTGGCTATCTCCTCACCTAGAATAGAAACGTATTGTTGAGGCATTGGAACCGTATGGCACAGCGCAGTGATATATATATCATAAGAAGCCAGCTGGAGAAACACCTCGAGGAGAACGTAGGGGAAATTACTTTTACCTACTAAATTAATTAAAGAAATTATAAGTCAGTGGCAATGAAAGCGGATGAAGAAACAACTTGCCGCAGTTGGGGGAACGATCCCACGTTCTGGCATTACGCGCGCGATGCTCTGACCAAGTGAGCTACCGCGGCGCCGTTTTCCCATCCACTTTCTTGGGTGGGTCACGGTGCACTTCTTGCATTATACGAAACCTCGGAGTCCGCTATTTAATTTACCGCGCGTCACAACATACGTTAGCCAAGCTGTTCGACGGAAACAGAAAAGAGATCATTGAAAAAGCACGTTGCAATATACAATTATAAGACCTACGGTTTTCGGTCACGGTTAGCTTGGACACCCTATATAATAACGTTCCGTCGTGCCAGTTTCGGTTTGCGTCACGAGGCTGAAAGCGGTCACGTGAGAGCGAAACATCCAGATGTCCTGACAGTCGCTTTAGTTTCGCTCGTTCGGTCGTCTGTTATGCCGGTATACGTCTGGTAATATACAACGAGTGCACACCCTCAGGAAAATGTCACCCTCAAAGATGGATTAATCGTTAAAGCACCCTCTTAGCACTTTTAAATTTCTGAAAATTTTGAGAATTTTTGAACTCGTTGGCAAAACACCATTAGACTGCTTAAGCTGTTTCGCCTTGGCGCTGAATTACAGATAAACTGAAGCACTGAAGAGGGTGGCGTCAGCATATATCAGAGAATACAGAGGCGCTATTACAATCTTGAGCTGCTGCATTAGTTCCTGCTATGTCAGTGTACACTTCTGATTGCGTGTTTATATATTATAACCTCTCCTTTGAAGCTTTCGTTGTGGTGCAAGGTGTTGCTTTGCATGACGTTTTCTTTGTACGTACTACGCTCGTTGTCCTGTTACTAGCTATGACCATGTGGTGCTCATAACATTTCAAATAGTTCCTGTGTATACGTACAGCATTTCATTCATTGTAATGAATGAAATGCTGTACGTATACACAGGCCGTGTTCAGAATGTGCTCTGCTGGAGACAGTGCATCGCCCGTTGGCCGAGGATCTGTAGCACCGTCTTGTGTACCGGTTAATACAAGATCGTTCTTCCTCGTCTGCCATCGGCAAACACCGTTCTCAACTCCGCGTTCCTGCACGCGGACCTCGCTGGTCGGCGTGTACCGCGCCCCAGATTTTCGCGATGCCCTGATGTCGGTGCTCGATACCAAGGGCGTTCTCGGAGCAGGCCATTATCAGATGAGCCATTTGTGGCTCGTCACCTGCGCCAGCAGCCTTTCCAAGCAGAAGCTCGTCCATAAACGTGAGCTTCTAGTCAAAGGATTGACGTGCCGGCCTTGTCGTCGGCCCAGAAAGCCGGAACATAAAAAAAATTAAGTTTCTTTGGCTTCCTCCTCATCTAGAACAGAAACGTATTGTTGAGGCAGTGGGACCGTATGGCACGGTGCAGTCCATAACCAGAGAAATGTGGCGTTGTGAAGACATGCATGGAGAGTTGGCAGAAGACGAATCGTGATGTAGAGTTCACGCTCAAAGAAGGCGTCTCTACCAGTTCCCTTCCTCATATTGTGACCATCTTCGGACTTCAAAGCCTAATTTTGATTCCCGGGCGACCTCCCTTGTGTCTTTGACGCAACAGAGTTTTGGCCCCATAAGAAGACAGTTTAAAACACCACGAAGCGCGGAGTGCCACCGTTATAGTCATAACGCAAAGGCATGCGTTGGCACGTATGCTGACAAGCGTCGTGGCAGTCGACCAGTGGGCGATGACACCATCGTTGACCACCACATAGATGTCAGTGAGGTCGTAGATGTCTGTGGCGAAGCGCCTGCTCAAGACCACCGGGCTGAGCTAGGAGTTGCAGGTATCGCCAGTTGCGGACACAGCAACAGCAAAGGATATTGAAGAACATACAGTGACCAACCGTGAAAAGGACCCTTGTGCGACGTGGGCAGAATCATCCCTCTTGCCGGACCAGCTTCATCCGGCCCAGGATACTGGAATAACTGAGACGTCCAAGAAGCGTCCTAGCGCCGGTAGATGATCTGTAATGCTCTGGTAACTGGTAAGGAGCCAAAGGTCGTCGCGGCGATGGCGAAGAAGCCTCTTCGTGGGGCCCCTGTGAGTGCATATGCCGCTGCAGTTCAAGTAGTTTCCAGAGCTGCGACTCCTCGGATGGCCGGGACAGGCCTATATATGTAGCAGCGCTACATGTAGGCGCTGTGCCGTGAAGTGATGGAGGGCGCCCTTGCCTTAACGTTTGGAACACTGAATTTCCGTGGCTTATACGTAGTAAGTGACGGCAGGGTCAGTTGTTACACTTGCTGCGCCGCCGAGCGTTAGATATCATTGGAATTCAGGAAACAAAAATTGAATCCGATGACGACACAGTGGCTGCTGTAGCTCCCTTGCTTTCAAGGTAGGATCTGTCAGGCATGTCATCGGTATCTCTGCAGGAGTTATGCTATCTGTGAGGAAAGCGCGGAACCGCAACCCGTTGGGACTGTGCACTGATAGGGAAGGGTGACTTATATGTTGTGATGTCAGTATGGAAAGCCAAATTTGGAGGTTTTTTTGCGCGTATACACCAAGTAGGGCACGTGACCGCGGGAGGACTACTTTCTCTCATTGACTCAGCAATTACGCACTGACCGTGTATTGGTTGTCTTAGGTGACTTCAGCTGTGTGTGTAGTGCATAAGATCGATCGCCTACAAGGCGACACCAGGATACCAGTGATGACGTTTTGAATGCCTTGGCATATGATTACCACCTAGTGATGTACGAGTAGAACATGAAACAAGTCCCGTTTCGCTACACCCACTTTCGAGGTACATCTGATGCAAGGTTTGATCGGATTTATATATCATTACGTGTCCTCCCTAGATAAGACTATACGGCTACAACGTGCAACTTGTGTTTTTCATGGATAATTGTTTGGTGCCAGTCTGTTTTGGCAAGCTGGAATTCACGGAATGTAACAGTCTGTTACTCTCGCACGAGGCTTTCTCTAGCGCTTCCTGGAAATTCTTAATGAAGTATTGAGTCGCAGTTCTTTATCAGTCTTTGCGCAGTGGGAGATATTCAAGCAATAATTTAAAATTATAGCTATTGAAGAAGTTTCAATATTATCTTTTGAAAAATATAGAAAATATAGAGTTGTGCAATTTCGTAGCTCAGCTACACGAACCTGAATTCCTGCATCCTGGTAATTACATTGGAGACATTTACAACATTAAGGCACAAATGCAGTCAATGGACACTGAGAGATACAGAGGTGTACTAGTCCGACCGCGTACTCGTCGGTATATTTGGAGCAACAGCCGTGTAGTCGTTCATGGTAAGGAGCTTTGGCATGCTCTGTCGAAGCAAGTGTTCGAGATGAAGTATGCCGGAGCGATTGTTAATGACAAGGCTCGAATAATGAAAGCACTCACGAGCCACTATGAGAATATTTTTCAGTGCCATAAAGCAATTAATAGCGAAGCTGCAACGGAAAAATTTGTTTCATTGCTACAACTCGGTCAAGAAGTACGAGATGATGTTGATAGAGACCTATGCATCACAGAGGTTGAAGCAACCATTGCTTCATTATCTAAAGGCAAAACTCCTGAGCCTGATGGCTTGAGAGCAGAATTTTATCGGTGCTTTTGCTACATATTGGCTCCCTTTCTGCTTAAAGTGGATACGAAGAAGCCTATAGGATTGGATGTCTACCCGCCACGCTCTGTCAAGGGCCGTACTTATCCCAAAAAAGTAGGGATGCAACTAAATTGCAGAAAGTTGAAGTATATCGCCCCCTATTGCTTTGCAACGTGGATTATAACATAATTGCGAATATATTAGCTAGCCGCCTTCAAGACGTAATTCAATCAGTGATGGGAGACCATCAAACATGTGGCATTAGAGGACGATTAAACCGGACAAATATCCACGTTGCGCTGTCTGCGCTAGAGTGTGTAGCAGAAAGTGTAGGTCAGGTCGCAGCAATGAAGGCTTATTTGGCAGAAGCATTTGATAAAGTTAATCACCAGTTCTTGTTTCGTGTGCTAGAGCACATAAACATTGGGTGTCTTCTTTCTAAAGGCATCACCATCTGTAATGTTAATTGCACAACAAGACTAATAGTTAATGGTTGTCTGTCCGAATCTAGCTACCTCCGGGCATCGGTAAAGCAAGTTTGTCCCTTGTCCCCTCTATTATTCTCTTTGTACTTGTAACCGCTTTGCGCCCGAGTTCTGGAGGATCATACCCTTCACGGGTTCAAGTTGTTATCCAAATTGTTATGGGTACTTGCCTGTGCAGATAACATAGCCTTTTTCTGTGCTGATAAAAAAAGTGTAGAGACTGCCCTTGCCATAATGCAACAGTTTTGCTCAGCATCTTGTGCAGCAATAAACTTTGAGAAGAGTTCGAGGTTTTGGTGTGGTCTACGTTGTACGATTCCAACTCGCTTCGCAGGTATTTAGTGGAGGCGGGACTTCAAGCACTAAGGCGGACCCTCTCTCAATATGTTTAATGGTGAGCGGAAGTCGCGGAAGTACAGCGTAAGGTTAACAACTGGCAGTGACGGAAGTTATCCATATTGAGCCGAGCTGAAGCTTGCAGTGTGTTCGTAGCGGCTCGACTTATGTATGTCCTGCAGGTATTACACTGTTCGCTGCTTAGGTTCCCAGCTTTCCATCGTGTGCTTGCTATTTATGTATTGAGCTCACGTGTTGAGGCCATGCGGTGGGACAACCTTTCTTTTCCTCTTGAGAGTGGGTTTTTGGCCTAGTTCACCCTTCTGTTAGGCAACTTGTCTCCCGGTTATACTTTCCTGATGTGAACAGTCCATTTCTAAGAAAGGTGTTACAATTTCGATTAATCACTTACCTTCCAGAAATAGCTCTGTCGTCTTCTATCAGAGCTGCATCAGCGGCTTTTTGGGGCTTCTTGAAGGAGGCTATTGGAGGCTTTTACTTTCTAAGGCTGGCTTTAGTATGGATTATACTTTCACTGCATCCCGCAAAGAAATTTCTCGCGTATTCATAGGCACATTGTTTCCTGTTCCCCATTATCCTGGCCCTTATTTGGAATGTTATTACCTAGTTGTACTTAAGCGCGTCCGTCCAGTGATCGTCCCTCCAGGGATCAAAACTTTTTTTCCTTTTGGGTTATATTCGGCAACCCTTCTTGTGCAAACCTGGTTAGAAGAAAGGGGCTGCTTCGTGCCGGTCGACAAATTGCCGTTTGCGTCCGCATGCCGAAACGATTGACCAATGTTTTGTAGATTGTAGGGGCGCTGTCTTCATCCATGAGACAATCTCCAAAGATAGCTTAGAAAAAAAGATTTAGACGTCACACCATAAACAATCCGTTTCCTGCCTTTTAAGGATCCCTGTGACCCACCACGTGGTACTCAGTCGACACAGCCTTTGGCGCAGTGGAACACGTGACATGCACGCTGAACGACCGCGAAGCAATCTGTCGTTGTTTTGTTTTGTTTTTTCGGGAGAGAGGAGGGGGGAAGAATGTGCTGCCTACGGCCGTATATAGTGCGTACGCTGTACAAGGAAAAGCGCCGGACTGGATGGCTTTATTGAACGCTTGCGCGTGCTTGCCCGACTCTTGAATGTGTTTTCAGTGCCCTTAAATTTCTGTAGTGTTTGCTTTTTTCTTGTTTGCTCAAGATTCTGCTCCCATGCATTAAAGAAAAACATAGTACAGTGGTCAAGAGGTAACACTTCCGACTTGCAATCTCTAGGTCCGCGGTGCCAATCCAGTCTGCGCGATTTTCGTTTCACCGCTTAGTTTTTTTGTTTTTTTTAATAAGCGTTTCTGGAAGCACTTAGGGGATTACTTTGGCGCACGTCCGAAATACTAAGCTATAGTTGTAGAATAAAAGACGTCGCTGTTAAAATAAAACGTACTGCGTATTTCGGCTAAGCCCACACTAGGGAAAAGGGCCCAATTCTATAAAAACCGACCTTTCGTATGGCCTTTATTAGTTCATTTAAACACACTTTTCTACCGTTGTATATAAGGGGGTGAGTTAAAGGTGAGATAAAACACCCTGAAGGGTGCAATTCTCCTTTGTGTGTAGCAGTGTAGCACACGACGGAGCGAGCCGGAGCGAGTGCCGAAACGTCAGCGTGCGCTGTTACCACGTGACCACATTCCTAGCCATGACTTCATGACTCACCTCCCGGGAAACGAAACCGAAACTGTTTCGTAGAAAAGTTATTATATAACAAATTACTTAGGGCAGCTCTGAGTCTCGCTGTTCTTTTTTTTTTTCTAATGTTTCGAGGTCGATATATATAGCACCTTCATTTAATGCAAGCCTATGAAAAACCGAGAAAATGAGCATGTTGTTACGCGAGTTGGCGCATATTAGCAAACATTTTTTTTTAACTGCATGCGCGAATAAATGAGCACAGAGAGAGCTCACAAGGACAGATGCAGACTTGCAACTAATCTTTATTCAAGAAAGACCACATATAAGTACATCTCAGAAATACACCACTGCGCGTGCGCAGCAAAAAACATAATAAAATACCTTTCTGTTCATGGAATACGTAACCTAACTACGCTCATCAATAAACCTCATATCACTGTTGTGCAGGTAAACTGAGGAGTGTATCTGTATCTCATGTATCAATGTATCAATCATGTATCTTCTTTCTTATACGCATCGCGTAACTCTCTTGCTCGGTAATCTCGGCACCGATACAAAATCTCCACTCCTTTCAGGATCGGCTATGTGGGCTTCGTGGAACAAAAATTAGTTGCATGTCTGCGCCTGTCCTTGTGTGCTCTCTCTATGTTATCGCTTGTTCGCACAGTTAAAAAGAACGTTTGCTAAAAGTCGACAAAAAGAAGCCTACGAAAAAGAAGGTAACGTCAGTGCTTCTTTAAATTTAGACATTGGCCGGGGGTTGTGCTGTGATAACAAGACATGAACGCTGGGTGCACGATTATAAGAGCCCACGTAAGAAAGGACCGGTTAATTCGAGGTTTACTTAATTCACTTTGATGGAGCGCGGTGCCCGCCTAAATGCTCGTTGTCGGCGTGCGACGGTTCACGTATAGAGGCTGGAAACATCTTTGTGAAGCGCAAGCGAGGAAGTCGACTATATAGAAAGGTTGAATTGCCTGGTGATCCTTCAACCGGGAGTCGTGCAAGAGCAGCGCGGTTTCGGTGGAATTGCTGTGTCGGAACAACTGTTGCGCCGGTGTACAATGCTGCGCGATTGTTGTCAAAAATTAAAAATAAATTAGTCGAGCCTAATTCAACCGTGGGACACTGTTGTACCGGGATCAGTAAATGACTGGGCATGGACTACGCAACGCTCAACGAAGACGTATAGTCCCAGCTCTCCGACTGCCACTATTGTTTCAAAGAAGGATGGATCGTCTGCAAGTAAATTTGATGATGATGATGATGATGATGATGATGATGATGCTTAAGCGTGACGATGCATCCGCAATGGGAGATGGGCCAAGAATGAGCTGGTTGGAGAAAATGCACAGATAACAGCTACATAAATGAAGCGAAGAACCACAAAATGTGTAAAGCTCGATACAAAATCATAATGTATAACTCAACAGACAGGCCATAGGAATAGACATTTATATTCAAAAGCAGTAGCTACTCACTGCACCATTGGCACAGAAAAAGACTCTAAATTCCTTTGAGGAAAGGAGGCAGGTATAACGTGGTAAACGCTTCGTAGCTTGAGGGAAATCGCACCGTGCGCTTATACACATTTAAATTTTATGCGCATCCCTGTGGATCAAATATACAGCGTGATGGTTTCTAAGTTTCATGAATTTTTAAAAATTGCCTGTGGCAGATAACATAGTTCTTATCGCTGCGCTATTGGAAGAGGCGGATGTTACTAGCAGGAGAAATCGCAACACATATTGAACAAATTAACAAAAGTTACCCAATTAAATTCTTAATTAATTATTTTACGGCACATCTTGCGATTAAGAATTGTAGCCGGTGAGTTTGCAAGACGCATCCACTTGAAATGAATTTCCAGGATGGCACCAGTTTTGAGATATTATTTCCTAAAGTATGAGATGAAGTATACGTGGGCTTACTTTTGTGCTTCAATGCAAAAAAGAGCGTTTTAATTAAATTATGGGGTTTTACGTGCCAAAACCACATTCTGATTATGAGGCACGCCGTAGTGGAGGACTCCGGAAATGTTGACCACCTGTGGTTCTTCAACGTGCACCTAAATCTAAGTACACGGGTGTTTTCGCATTTCGCCCCCATCGAAATGCGGCCGCCGTGGCCGGGATTCGATCCCGCGACCTCGTGCTCAGCTGCCCCACACCATAACCACTGAGCAACCACGGCGGGTAACGTGCGCTTTGTTTAAAACGATATGTGGACCAACAAAGTATTTTTACGGCGAGTTCTATGACGCATATCTCCAAACTGACGTCATTCTGGAAATTAATTCCAAGTGGATACGCCTGGCAAACTCCCCGTCTACAATTCGTAAACTGCGATATGTGCCGTGGTGTAATTTTCAATTAGTAAAGTATTATTAGTTATCCGAATATGCATGTGGATTTCTTCGTACTGCTAATGTCCGCCTTTCTGAACAAACCAGCTTAAGGACTAGAATTTTATTACCTGCAACAGGTGATCTTTTTTTATTTATTTCCATAAAACCTTAAAATTATCACCCCGCACATATATGGCCGACGCCACGAGGGACAGTAATACCAAAACACTTCAATTCAAACCAAACCATTCTCGAAGTGGAGCTGCAAACCAATGATGATGCACTGAAAGGCAGTGGCACCAACGTACTTTGAGGAATTGGCTGTATAGTCTGCTGGTTGCTTTCAAACGTGAATTGTTGTTGCTGTCTTTGTGGTCTCAACGTAGATAAGAAGCTTCACAGTTCTCCTTTCTTCTTCTTTCGCGACGTATGTTTCCCGTTTCCATATCTTTATTGCCTTTGATGTTACTGTCCTTCTTGAGTCTGTTCCTCTTACGCTACACTAGTGATTTAACCCTGCATGTCTACCGTTGTTGTCGGAAAGAATGGTTACAGAGAGGAACAATGCACAATCGATTCATTTGTTCTCCGAGCGGGAAGGCCTGGGTCACGGAATCGCGGGAATGTGGTTCGAGTTCATTCTCACATGTCTTGCAACCGGTCGTTATTCGGCCCCCTTCGATGTTCCTCTCGTTAGGAGAATATACACTGCAGAAATTTGC
The DNA here is from genome assembly GCF_038994185.2 of Dermacentor albipictus. Lineage (NCBI taxonomy): Eukaryota > Metazoa > Arthropoda > Arachnida > Ixodida > Ixodidae > Dermacentor > Dermacentor albipictus. The sequence goes on along the minus strand of NC_091822.1, from coordinate 110,911,177 downwards.
GGCAATTCGCTACCACAGTGCCGTTGTCTGCAAATATATCTCGCTGGTGCTTGCAGCTTGTCTCTGGTGCCCCATCTCAAAGCCAACGATACGCTCTTAACCTGGCTCGGTCTCTGCTGTAAGCGGGAAAAAAATGCTGCAAATATTTTGCATTGACCTGAATATGGAACGGCGTTCCACATGAAATATCAACCTGTATATGGGATACGCTGTTCTATATATTACCATGTTTTACTTTTTAACTACACATAATAGCAAATACAGGGAACTATGTTCCAGTGGCGGCCACTGTTAGCCGGAACAATGTTCCGCATACCAGTACCTGTTATTCGGAACATTCTTTCACACGCCCCTGCCTGTAACAACGTTGAAGTATGCCGGACATCGTCCCGCATACTTGAACATGGTGGCTCATGCATCCACAAAATTAAATATTTAAAAAGTAAGAAATAACACAAAATCTGATGCCGCAGAAAACCGATCCACACATTTCGCAATTTCTCGTGGAAAGACTTTCTATTTAGGTAAGTGGGAAATATTGAAAAAAAAATTATGTTCCACTTATGACTGGAACTTTAGAATAATGAATCGAAGAGTATGGCAATGCTGTTCTTCTCACTGCATTTTTTTTTCCTCAAAACCCAAAGGAGTGTCCCGGCTTCGCGACGTTCTAGATGTTCCGCGTCGTCCCGTTCGTGTGCGTTGGAGATGCGCCACTGGGGGAAGCTCGCCACAACTGATTCGCCTGCGCCTCTGAAGGATGACCGATGTCGACGTGCAATGCAGCAGGCGGTGCCGCGAGATACACGAGGCTCTTCATTCTTACACCTAAATATACTGTTTGTCGTATTCGTACACGCTCCTCCGCATTGTCATATCGCCGTCCTCTTATGCGCGTAATGTACCGATTCCCTTCACACGTTATGCGCAACTGTTGTCGTCTTGAGAATAACAGCTGCTGTGTGACCCCAACGCCGTTGGCCAGTCTGCATCGGCCACCTGTATATACTTTAGCTATCCAAGTCAAACAGAAGGAAACCGAACCACTTAGGCGAACAAATGACGGGGTGTTCGTATGTGCCGCGCACCGTAGCACCCATACGACGATTCACAATGCGCGCGAATTAAAAAAAAAATGAAAGAATACAATGAAAGAGATAAGGGTCGTAGATTCACGGAAATGAAGACGATGCGGGAGGTGGAGGTACACACACGCAAGGGGACTGCGTCTTCCGAGACAAGACAGCACACGATGCAGTGAGCACTATCTATATATACACGATCCACACACGCACGCATTTATGACGGGCACCACGCAGGAGAGGGGAAGCGATGCGCCTCCTAATGGGTTCCGAGAACTCGGTGAAATCAAGCGCGGCGTCTGAAGAGCGCGGCGGTTATGCGACTCGATCCTGAAAGGCGACCCCTACGCGCTCGCACGTCAAGACCGCCGGCGCCGATTAGTTATGCGGATTATACGAGTGCGCGGTGAATGGTACGGCGCACACAGATATTATATGCGCTCGTGTGCGCGCGCGCGCGAGCTGCAGGCGCTCTAAATACGCGCGTCGCATACCGCGCGTCCGTCTTGGAGCTGTGGAGGTTGTTAAACCCAGAACCGCCGGCAAGTCTGGCGTGGCTCGGTTTTGTGCATGTACGCGCGCGTGTGTGTGTATATCGCTCGCATATGCGTGCCCGTTCTCCTATGCACAAATTGCGTGCGCGAAGAAAATCGTGCATGTTGTCCGCATAATAGAGCTTCCGAGCAAGTATACTGTACACGTAGACGCGTATATATGTATGCTGTCCGTATACCACCCTCTTATCCTTTATATATACTCGATATGTATTAACCTTCCATACATCGCCCGGTTTTTTTCGAGACGTGTTCATTCGCTAAACCGGCGGTTAGTGTAGTCTTCGACGTGAGCGCTCCTTACAGCGGCGTTGGTTCCTGGCGCCAGTATTACGCGTATACGCGATAATGAAAGAAGTGGAGATGTTTTAAGTCAGATCCTGTTCCAAACTTATTGACCCGTCCGATCCGGGAGAAGATGCACGCGCTTCCATACAACAGTGGCCCAGTGAGGTGCGGCACTTGCGTGCGTTTGCCGCTTTAAACGTTCTCTTTCTCAATCGCCCCTAGATGCTGGATGTCGCGAATAAATTAAGGGATTAAGTCGCGCGACTGAAAGAGACGCGGGCTCGCCGCGGCTTATTCCCGCGCGACTGCGAGCGGTGGTTTCTCGTATATACCGACCGCGATGGAAATGGAGCAACGCGGCCCTCCGAGAAGAGCGAAGAAGATACACCGAAGATATATACACACATATATATAGATGTGCGCCACTCACGCAGCGCTTGTGTGCCTCGATCGGACGACCGCTTGTGTGAGTATTATCACTCCACGGCTCATCCGATCAGTATATAACGTGGACCCCCTGCAGAGGTGATCGGTAAAGTTCTACTTTCGCGACTTTGCTCGCCTTTGAGCAAAGATTTTCCTGCACCGCTCGCCCAGCGAAGCTGCCGTAATCGAAGTATCATAAAGACACCCGCGTCTGTGTGTGTATTCATCGACAGGGCACAGAGAGCTTATACAAAATCAGGTCTTCGCACTGCGATATATATGGAGATCATACTTGATATGGGATCCTGAAAGAATTAAGCGGATATGCAAATCGGCACTCGTTTCCTGTGGCTCTGAAAGCGATAAAAGAAAAGGAACGCGAAATCTAAGACCCGATAGAACGAAAAAACGAAGAAAAACGGGCATATAATAGAGTTTGGCTAAACAGCGCAGCCTTTTCATCAAATAGCGTGATTTTGAGGAGCAATGAGATGTCGCCGAAGAGCGTATCTCATAGACAACTCCTTATATTCACATTCCATTGATTTATTTATGCATAGTTTCTGTATAGCCTTTATTGGGATTTCTTGACGAATCTATTGAATTTCATATTTATGATTTTGCAAGGGTAAGCGTTCGTCTATCCTTGCTTCTGCTTGGTATGTCTCGTTTTAAAGCGAAGTTTCAAAGCTACGCTTCTTTTTTCTGTTCCCTTGGGTTTGGCATTCGTCGTCGTTTCCTCGCCGGATATATGTATACATTGGATCGGTGTCGTATACCTCTCTGTGCATACATGTCTCGACATTTTTTTTCTCTCTCGACAAGCATCAGCTTGTTTGTCCTCGAGACACAGGCGGCTAACACCTTTACAGACAGGTGGCGAGGCTGTGGGTGTCATGCGATGCTGCTGCTACCTCGAAGCAAGCTTCGTGTCAATTAGATTTTAACATGCGTTGTGTCTCCGTATCTGGACGCATGGGCCGTATACATACATTGTTTGCGTAGATCTCTTATCACCGTTTTCTTCTCGACAGACATGATAGATCGGATACGTCCTCGTGACTAATACTTGTGTCGATGTCTCAAAGCGTGCATCTGCCAAGTAGGCACTGCCTTTGAGTTTTGGAATGGCTTGAGAACGGTGCAATGCATAAACATAAACATTGGACGAACTTATACGTTGCGTAGCATTAAAAAAGAGAACTGATGAGCCATTCCACTCTGTGAGCTGGATTACCAGCGAAGCTGTGTAGCATTTAAAGGACGAAGAGGTGACGCATAATTTCGAACGAGGGTACGAACACATCTATTGTGTCGATCGGTGGTCATCGTGACGAAAGGTACGCACACAGGTTTGTTTTTATACTTTCGCGTTCATTCGTGTTGTACATTCGTTATACACATTCGTTATATACATTCCTCTTCGCATTTCGCGATGTATGGAGGCAAAGAACTTGAGACCGAAATCGCCACACCGAATGGCAGTGGGCCAGTACCCTCAGCGCCTTCGCAGAGGGAGTGGCAGTATATGGGAACGCTGGCATGATGAGCGCCATTGGAGGCAGCTGGGGAAGGCAAGGACGAAGGCGTGAGTCATCGCTGATGATGATAGTTTTTGCTCGCACACATGAAACTTGCACAGAACCCCAGCCATAAACAGGTTTGCTGTAACACACAAACCGGTATACGCATCGCCATTAGTTGTATATATATAACTTATTTAGCCGCTATATATACGCCAAAACTTCTTTTTACACGTAGATTCCAACTTGTGGCGGATCTGCATCATCTTTGTCTTTTGCTTCTCCATTATATGGTAAGGGAGAAGCTGAGCGTGCGCGGACGTGGCGTCAACACGACGAATCGACTGGCGCACACAGTATAACCAGCATGGAAATATGTTGTTACGCAGTGTGCTCCAGTCGATATCATAGCTTTCGCATCTAGTTTAATGACACACTAAATCAGTTCAATCCGGTGTAGTATTCTCTGAAAGCTATTTTCGTTCATCGTGAGAGGTCAGTTGGTAGAAGAGAAAAGTAAAAGTTGATGTCGTGTGGCGGTTGGAAGAAATGCTGTAAGCGGCGTGTTTCAGTGTCGCACGGAGTCTGGCCGAGTGGCGACGATGTCACGTGTCCTCGACGGCAAGGTCCTCATGGGGAGGGCGCGCGCCGAGCAAGTATGTAGCCGTACATATATAGCCTTGCGTGCTGTGATGCTATCTTGGCCGACTTGAAAACGGGCTTGAACTTGGACAAACCAGATGACTCGATGGTCAGGCCAGAAGGGAGGTGTACAGTCGCAGTGCCTATACTCAGAGTGACTCATCGGTGGGGTCAGAGACTCGGTTGAGCCGGTGTTTGGCGGCGGCGCCCAGCGGATTTTTTTTTTTTTTTTTGAACAAGCTGTGCCGCGGTCTGTTGTCGCCACTGTGGCGGTAAGAAGTAAGGGATATACGCTGACACGTCGAGACAGAAGAACCTTAACTGTAATAAAGTATATATTTTTTCACTGCTCACGCGCTCGCGCTGTCCTGCACACAGGGGCCGCCACGTACGTACGCTTTCGTTTCTTGAATCACTCTCGCTCCGAAACCCCATCGTAATGTAATATGTCGGTGTCGCATTGCCGATCTCATTTTATTAAAGCGAAGCTCTCTCTGCGAACCGCGCCCGGAGGAGCTAGTATACTTTCCTGACCGTGGCTGGGTGCGGCTGCCTTGGCGAATATATCATGCTCAAAAAGAAAAGAAGAACGAAGAAAACAGAGAAAAAAAAAGAAAATATTGAACTACGGGCCCGGTGGTGGGATCGAACCTGGGTCCCGAGCACAGCGGCTCGATGCTCTAAGCATTGCTAATTCTCTGAATTGACTGGTCCGCAATCATACGTAGTACGGTACACGCACACATACACACACACACACACACACAGGTATAATTAGCCACAGTAGGATTTGATTGGTAAAACTTTAATAAAAGTCCTGCATGCAGGACGCACGTCAGCGCGCAGTGGGCGTCTCCCACGCACGGACCGACACGTATACATACATCTATCGTACCAACGCCAACTACAGCTTTTTTTGACGTGGTCGCAGCGTGTGTCACATTGGGTAGGACGAGTGCGCGTGATGAGCACGTGCATGCATGCATGCGCGCACGCTAGTTTGCTGGCAAAGAGGCAGGAACGAAATGGGCGCGCTTAAACAGCCTTTAATTGATTAGTAGTAGTAGTATAAAACTTTTATTTAAAAAAAGAAAAAAAATCACATTCAGGTCCAGTGGGTGGGTCCCTCAGTCCAGGGCCCCACTGGCGATCGCGGCACGCCGGGCTTGGTCGAGAAGGGCCAATTGGTCCTCCCGCACCGTGCTGGCGAGCCACACCTCCCCCTGCCTACTGTTGGAGTTTTGCCCCATAAGGGGTGATTGGATTTCTTGTGGCCGACTCTGGCACGACCATGTGATATGGTCAAGAGATGGCCGCCCTCCGCATCAAGGGCAAGTGCTGGGATACCGGGTGGGGTGTATGTGGTGTAGTAGGAGTACGTGTGGGTATGTACGGGTTTGTAGTCGGCACCAGTCCTGCATTTGCGATGAGTCCAAGGATGTGTCTGGAAAGCTATATTGTTGCCTTCCTCGTCTCTGTGCCTCCAAGATATCTTTTGCTGTGATCGGAGATTCTACGAGAGTGCGTTCCGTCGCTCGGATGCTATATTCTCGAGCGAGGCGGTCCGCCCTCTTGTTACCCCTCACTCCGGCGTGCGCCGGACACCACGTAATAGCGTGGTGTTCCGTGAGATTCGATTAGGGTTTAATTGATTATACGCTTAAAAAAAAAAAAGAAACCGGTGGTACAGTGGACACGACTAACAGCGCCTTATTATTTATTTCGTGTAGTGACGATGGTTTATCAGTGGTACGACATCTCTGGCAAATTCTAATTTTTTTTCTCTGATCTTTTTTTTTTTTATTGAGTGGGGGGGAGGAGGGGAGTCACTTATAGAGGGGTATCTAGGCGAACCGCCCAGATTATATAGGCGATAAAAATCCACCCGGCAACCAAAACTGCGTTCGCAGCTCTTCTCGGTACCCGAACCAGCCGTCATCGTTCGAGCATTGCCCTTTCCGACGGTATCAGAAGCGTCAGAGCATAGTAGCTTGTTTTGCATGTCTTCGCAGCCGAACACGTACACTCGACGAAGCGCCGCAAGCGTTGACAGACTCGTGCATGCACATGCTGCATAATATACGGGCTATTTATACTGTACTGACGCTTGCCGATATTCGAGGTTAGTTTTTGTGTTCATTAAAAAATTAACGACGGGGAAAAAGGCAAGAGGGAAAAAAAATACTGGAGGAGCACTTGTTCGTCTAGATTCGGGACCGCATATTAGTATTCTTGATTGCGCGTTTAATGCTCGTGTCTTTTCACTGTGCTCCCGTTTCTCTTGGGTTTGTCTTCGCGAGTGTCGTGCTGGGAATGGTGCCACGTTTACGGGACACCTCGTCTACATCTGTCTATCGGTCCTGGAGCGTCTATATTTCGTGGAACTCGCAATTATATGTATTTTTCTCGTGCGCGTTATATTCACAGATATTGCGTCACTGTATTTCTTTTATTGCGATATGAACTTACATGGACACTCCAAGCGAATGTTCGCCGTCGTCGTTTTGGGGCTCGGCACATATTTCGGTATATTTATGACATGGGGCTTGTCCGTGCGGTAGGTATGTATACTGGGTTATATGGCTACACTATTCTATCACTAAGGTTGCTCGTACCAGGTCTTACTTTCTTGACTAAAGTATTCCTCACATATGAGAATGCATGGCAGCTCAGGAACAAATATGCCACGAAACATATAACATCCAAGGCGCATGTCTTTTATCTTAAATCTTCCAGACTATTAAGTATTGTGCAACACAATATAGGGCTCAAACCTGAGAGGGATGTAATTTTACTGGTGCGGCTCCTTACGCGCACCGTAGAGATGCCTATTCGATGTCACTACAGGCTCTACGCGTTGTGTTAAAGGTTTTAAGGGTGCCATAAAATTCGGCGCGTTATAGACCGGACCCGCGGGTATAGTTGGAACACCGTCCGAGAAGTTGAAGAGCTGTACGCTAAACGATGCTGTCGCAGTCGCTGCTTCGCCCTATAGAGCGAAACTGCGATTTTTTTTCTACCTTCTAATCGTTACTTTTATTACGATGATCGTTTTGAGCACAATTATCATGTCGGGGAACGAGAGCAGCACGTGTATAGTCGGTGCCGCCAATAACGGGCACCAGCGTCTCCTTAAATAATGCCGATGGCGATAATAAAAGAGATATAACATCGTGGTGGGTCTCCGCAGGCTCGATCGTTCGCTCACGTTCGGGTGGCGTAATTCCGGTGTAATAAGCGATCGCGGAAGGTCGTGTAGTGCGGCCGGCCACGGCATCATGTGTACACATGGTGCGTCGTATGCGCAGGGTCCCGTGCGTAGCGGGCGCAGTTTTTAGGTTGCGGCGACGACGTCGTTCCTCTTGCCTGCTCTCTTACTCAACCCCCCCCCCCCCTACTCTCGAACTTCTCTGCAGGGCCTTCCTCTCGGAAGAGCGCCAGGCCAATGCGTCACCGCAGTGGTCCCATCCGAATCGATTTTGTCATTACGCCGCCGCGCGGTCCCCCCGGCGTTATTTATGGTCCCGCAATTTGGGCGAGGGAGAGGGGGAAAGAGGGAGAAAACGGGAAGAGCGCGTGCGAGAGGGCGAAGGAAATGGGTGAGGAGAGGAGGAAGGAGAGGGGATACTCTGCCTCGGTGTACAAGCGTCGAAGAAGGAAGCCACCGGCTCGATGCGGTCCGTCGCCATGATTGTGCCCTTTGTGTTTGATGGTTCCCTTTCAACGCCCGAACTGCGTACTCGTACCCGAATCAATCCGTCTCTCTCCCTCCCCTCCTCCCCGCCCTTCTCCCTTCTCTCCCGCTCGGCAGTTTCCGTGTGCGTGCTACATGCGGCCGCGTTCTTCCTCCTCGGCTGTCCGCTTCTTCCTATATTTGTGCTTGCGCTCTCGGTTAGCTTTGGAGCTGTGTGCGCCAGTTGAATTGCCTTTCTTGTTGATCTCTCTCTCTCTCCCTCTTCTTTTCTTTAAATTAAATCCCTTTTTAAGCTTCTGTAGTTCCCTTACCCTCTACGTGAAGGGTCGCTCACGAGATCGTTCAGCGGTCACCGCTCTGTCCCCGCTGGCTTCTCGTCATTGATAGCGCGGTCGTTCGTGTCTGGTTATTGTCGAGTCGTTAGCACGAGGAAGGAGGGGTGGCCACCGCTCTTTTCTCTTCTTTTCACTTCTATTTGCGGCCGTCAGGAATTCGATCCGAGCTAAAATCAACCAGACGAAAAAGAAAAAAAAAAGAAGACGGTAAACGCATGTGCCCGCATGACTTAACCGACCATAAACATTCACATAACAACTGGGGTGCAGCAAACTTCAGCGACGAAAAAAAAAGGGAAATAAAAGGAATGTCCCGGGGGAGTAAGAGCGCCAGATCTCGTTTTCCGCTCTCTTCAGCTATGCATCTGGTTGGTATGCGGTCACGCTGGCGCGTTAGTAGTTAGAACATTGTCACCAGGTTATTGTCACCGTAACTTCTTTGTCATATATATATATAGATGACAGAGACGTTTTGGTGTTTTCCTTTGATGGCGAAGAAATGGAGAAGAGGTCGCGAGCGTACACGTCGTCAGCTTGGTTGCTGCATTTTGCGCTTACAACTTGTAAACAGTCGTCAATAGAGACTTTCTTGTCACGTATTTGGTGGAGGTAAAGGGTACATATCGATCACCGTGCATAAAACAGGGGCCCAGTTCCCTAAGCTTTTTTTCTTTCTTTCTTTCTTTCTTTCTTGATTGGTTCATCTTCATCTGAAAAACAGAAAGAAATAGCTGATAAGGAAAACAGAAGCAAATGGAATAGGTCGAGAAAGAAGTCGCACCGACGCAGCTCGATGGACCCTCGACGCCCACATATACATGCATGTGGTGGCATGGCTTCAGACACGTAACATTGTACGAAGTACAGATGCGCAAAAATTAATGGAAATAATTTCATATTGAATAAAGAAAATATTTAGTTTGGACGTATAGTGAATGGCTCAATAGTCAAGACAAAAAGTGGAGAATAAATCACATCCTAATTTTTCTTTCGCATGCGATTCTTCTTTCTATACTCTCTCTCTCTCTCTCTCTCTCTGTTATAAGATTGTTTTACGATTTCCCGGTCGTTCTCGCCACATTATGTTCACCGGTTTAGCGTTCCCCTCTTTGGGGCCTGCTTAACCGCTCGCTATATACGCTACCCGCGCAGCGTTTTGGCCGCACAGCCTCCATTGAAAATTGGCATCGACAGCCGTCTTCATTTCCAACCGTTAAACATCAGTCCAGACGCGCGCGGTCAGCAATTTCTGTAATTGACCCTCGGTGTCAAGTGGATCCGTGCGATAGCCCCGCGGCAAACGGGTGCCAGACGGCGTGCAGCCTCACAGGCAGGCTGTGCGGGGCCGCGAATAAGCCCTTCGGAGCACTTGCCAGATGGGCGTGGCGACAGCGCCCTGTTTGACCACCGTGAACGTGTATGCGTGTACGTGTGTATGTACGTGTGTATGTGCACGCGCACAACTGTGTAGGTAACCGCTCGCCAAAGAATTATGTAGACCGCCCTCGGCAGGTACACGAACCGCGAGAAAGAAGCCGTGAACCGGCAATCGGCGCGCTGCCCCCTCGCGCCGCCAACGTTATGATTGCCGATCAGGTAGCGTCAAGCTCCTGTCAGCAACGTCCCTCGAACGACAACGGCTGTGTTCGTAGCACGTGCGCGCGCCCGTACTACTAACTTACGTACTATATGCATACGTTCGCGCGCTACGCGGGCACGGACACACCCCGTGCATGGATATATACATGCAAAAGTGTGCAGCACACGTCACGTCAGCCGAACCACGCAGACGTTCGGCGCAGCCGAGCTGCCCGACTAAAGAAAAAGAAAGATTAAAAAAGCACCGCGAAAAATAAAATTATAAGACCTATACGGTGGTCGGTTGTCAGACCCCTGCGTAGGTCTTAAAATTATATCCTGCCCGTGTTTCTTTTTTCTGTTTTTTTTTATCTTTCTTGTCGTCGAACAGCTCGGGTAACGTTAGCCGGGACCCATCATATACATGACTATACATAGAGAAAGCTTGAATGTGCAAGGCCCGTGCATTACCTGCTTTCTTTTTAAACATTCATGCTATAAACGTGCATCGATCAGCTCGGGCCGCGATAACCTCATGCAAACTAAGATAGTTCTATATGTCCCGAAGAAAATTTTACAGCGAGAAACGTGCTTCTTTGTAATATCGACATATTGGCCAGCAGCGTGCGTTATACTGCCAGGAAGCGATACCAGGTGGTTGATATTGAATATTTAACTATGGGAAGGGGGCGGGCGGATACCTGCACATAAGTGGGTTGAAGGCGTTCCCGTGAGCTGTCAGGTGAACAAATAATGAAAGAGGAGCGGTTGCCCGTGTGCGTGTGGGAGGAAGCGAATCTAAGCACTATTGCGTCCGCACTGCAAGGAAGCGGTGGGAACTCAGCACAACGCACTATACACCCGTTCTTCTTCCACGGCCGAACGCAACCGCGGGAGCTTCGGAGATCGCGCGACTCGAGGACGCCGTCCGTGTAACACACGAGTGTAAGCACGGCGCGCCTTTCGCCGTCCGAGCTCGTCCAGCTCAATGGGCTTCGTGCAGGGGCGGTCGACGGAACCACGCAGTGTGTGCGTTTGTGTGCGCGTGTGTGTAATAGAAACGAGGCAAGAAAGGAGAGAAGGGCAAGCAAAAGAAAAAGAGAAGTGGAAGAAAGATAGAGAGATTCAAGAGGGGGGCGGCTGTAAATTACGCCGTATATGCGGACCGGTAATTACAGCTGGCGCGCTGCGAGAGCTGCCGCGTCGATCGCTGCTGCTCGTCGCTGGCTTGTGGCAGGCTTCGAGGGCTACGACGCTGGCCGGCCTGCCTGCCTGCGATGTTGACCTTCTCTCGCGCTGTGCCGTGCGTGCGTGCGTCTGTGTGCACACGCCCGTGTAGACAAAACTCCTCGAGCTTGTTGAACGCGCGTGTATCGGGCGAGGGTAGTACGCCGAGCGAGTTCGCCGAAGGAGCTGCTGCTGCTTGCTTGTTCGAGAAGGGCGCGCGCGATTCTTGCCGGCGTTTGACGGGAGGGAGGGAGGGAAGGGGGTGGAGGAGGAGGGGACTGGGCTATAACTCACGGCCGATAAGCGAGATAGCCGGCCCCGGCTGGCAAAAACGCTTAATCAATCGCTGTGTGGCAAAAACGCGATCAGGCGCCCGCTGGGTGGTCTCTGCAGCGCTGCGCAGGTTTGCTCGCGTATATAGCCTCGACGGCTTGGCTTGACTCGCCGGGCGCGCGCGCGCGCGAGGCAGGACGTGAGCTTGCGCGCCCGTGATGGCTCCGGAGCACATCTCTATAGAGCTCCGATACTGCTCGCGCTGATAGAGCTCGGTTGGAGCTGGCCTGTGGTTTGCGTGTCTGTGTGCGTCTATTTTGTATGCGCGCGAGTTTACGGGTGTGTGTGTGTGTGTGTCCGCCGCACGCACGGTGCCCTTAACGACTGCACGTTGACTCCCTTCTCGCGGTTTTCGCCAGAAGTGAGCCGCGGGTGACGCCACCCCCTCCCCCCCAGCGCTTCGTTGTCCGTATAACTGCAGTGAGCGGGCTCCGCCGTCAGCGTGGGTGCAAGGAATTCACTAATTGTATGCGCGGCGCTGTCGATAAGCGAGCGATAGCGAGCGCCAAGCCATGGGAGAATCGCGCGGCCGCACGGTGCGCGTCGCGCGTGTTACGAGAGGCGTGGCTTGCGCTGCGCGCGACCGGATCATTGGGTCACGTGGGCGGGTTTGCGCGCGCAAGCAACAACCGGCCTCGGAGCACATCAAGGGCGTCGAAGTGAAGCGTTGCGCCGCAAGTCCGAGCGCCAGGAACTATTGTCCTAATTCAAACAGCCGCGGCTGACGTTGAGGAAATCGCGGTGAAGCTGAAGACGGTGGCAACGCAGCAAAATGATTACGGGCGCCTCAACCTCGACCGTGCATATATGTACTTGCGGTATATAGCGACCAACGACTTTGACATACAATGTCTAACATCGTGCGGAACAGGTTGACACTACGATGCCACGTCATTCTGGGAATTATATCAAATTCCGTGCCATATCGTCAACTTCGACATCTTGTCAGCTCTGATTGGCCGAGAGGGCTGCTACGGCATCTCCGATTGGCTCGCGATTCCGCCGTTACAAAATATTACAACATGACGGAATTCGGGTGATATCCGGAATACGCCGGAATATCCGCAAAAGCTTACGGCGAAAATTCGCTTCATGCACCGCTTCTGTACAGTTCCGCAATCACTTGACTTTACATCCGGAGTGACTATTATGCGTCGTCGCCTATTCCGAGTTAACTTCGAAAAGGATAGAAAGCAGTGTGCATTACAATGTACACAAGAGGAAGCACGCATACCTCTCGTATATACACTGCTATCTAAGCGATATCCGCATGCATACAACCGTAGATTATACAAGCACATGAGCTGTCCGATCTGGGCTGGTCGAAGGCCCCTCCGTACCGATTTCGGTGGTTCGGAAGAGCACCAGCTGCGAGTATGCATAACTGAAGAGGCGTTGGAAGGAAAAGTAAGAATACATGATTAATTCTCCGTGGTTCAGCAAATGCGCCTGCGCACGCGCGGCCACAGACAAACAAACATTCAGGCACGCGCACATACATGCACACAGGCGTGCTTTCTGAGGGAGGTAGGTAATCATGCCATAAATTTCCCGTGACAACGGCACCTAGCTATGCACGAAGGGCTCGGTTACCGGTGTGTGTGTGTGTGTGTGTGTGTGTGTGTGTGTATATATATATATATATATATATATATATATATATATATATATATATATATATATATATATATATATATATATATAGAGAGAGAGAGAGAGAGAGAGAGAGAGAGAGAGAAGCCCTCTAGCGAAAGCTTCGGAAAGAGCTCAATATTTCACTGGCGAGGGGCGCGGATTTATTAAGACGTTAGGAGCGCGCGCGTACGTCCACGGGCGGAGAAACGTTTACATTAAGAGTGGTATAATTATGGTGATAGTTTTTCGCCGGGGTAGGAAATGATTGCGCGCATCTATAATAGGAGCGAGCCTCCCTCCCGTTACGGATTTTTCGCGCTTGCGACGCCAGATCGGAGGCAGGCGCACATACACACGCTAGAATCGTGACGAGATGCGCGGCATTATCGTCTCCTGCATATACAGGAGATTGGGGCGCCTCGTGCGCGGCGATTGCACGTGTTTACTCTGGTTACATTATACGCGTTATCGAGAGGCGAGCCTCGGGTTGGACGAGGGAGGGAAGGGGTAGCGCATGGCTGTTGCAACACACGGTGATGGAGCGTTATAATTTTCTGACCGCCAAGCCGCAACGTATAGTTACGCGAGACGCACGCATGTGCTGTACACACTACATGCTTAAAGACGATACATACGTAAAGCACGACCGCCGTCACGCGTGCCAATTGGGGATCAATTTACAGACACACCAATTTCGTCGCTTTCCTTTTGGAACGTATAGAAGGAAGGAATTTTTTTTTTTCTGCCGACGCCAGTGCATAGCAAAACCACGCACTCTCGACTATCCACACAATGTTTCACGTAGCTTTTGATAGTGATGCAAAGTGAAGGAAGGATTTTTACTCGCTATACACAGGTTTGGTACTTTGCAGACGCAGTTTATCATCGCGTGATCCAAGCACCGGGTTTGTCTCCCCGCCCCCCTCTTTTCTTTTTCTTTTCTTGCAACTTTGTTTGCCGTGCCCAAAAGCGGTGAGGCCTTTTAAGCGTATGCATGTACCGGTAAACAGGCGAATTTTTTTTTTGCGTTTTGGCTCCACCGGAACGCGGGTGGCGAGGCCAGGAATCGAATCCGGGACTTTGCGCCCAGCTGCATATATACAGCTGCACACACTGCGCCCCTTGTGAACACGCGCCCACTATACCCCCGAAACAACGCGAACTCCTAACCATAGCTCCACTGCCACGCCACATGAATCCGGAAATATAGAACGAGGCAAGGAGAGGCAACGCCAGTGAGTTGCCTACTTCAAGAGGTACACGGCAAGACACCCTGACGGCATATACTTCCACGCTTATGCTAGCATTGGTGCACGGGGCTCCGCTATAGCAGTCGTGAATAACGACCTCCAATCTGTACATACGGAGTTACTCTCAGAGACAGATCCGACCTTAGCGGAACTGACAGGCATTGCAAACGCGATCAAACACATGCCCCTATAGTAACTCAGCCTACCCAAGAATCATGTTTACCGACTCCATGGCGGCTTGCAGGAAATTGTTGCACTACGAGCTCCCGGCCCACATTTGGGCATTTATTCAAGAGCCCCTTCAGGGTCCTCTGGAAATCATCTGGGTACCTGGTCACGACGGGCTGCCGGAAAATGAAAGAGCTAATCAGCTTGTCTGCGAGACTTCGAACCAGGCACCCTGCATTCCGCGACCAGCCCATGCAGACGGAAAGGTGGGCTCCCCTGCTTCTGCGACCATATCAAGAGCTAAGGCGCAAGTTCCCCAAGCTCAGCAAAGTGCTCACCCGTGTACAGGGTGTACTGATTCGTCAGACCCAGACTGAAACACTCCCTACACCTGCACGAATGCACCTCCTCCGCGGCCTCTTACCTGAAGACCCCCCACCCTGCCGATACTGTGGCGAGCACCCGAACCACATGCCATATCCTCTGGTCCTGTGGACCACCTCCACTTCCCCTGCCCGCCCCTACAAATATTTCCCCTAAACCCCATGCCGGGTGGCTGACAGAGGAAGCCAGCGCCGACGACCAACGGTACTTGGTGGCTTTTATCAGTGCTGCACTGAAGAATGCCGCAAGCGAGGCTCTGGACTGAGGGCCTTTCCACCACACCACCCAACATGAAAATAAAGTTTATGTTCTCTCTCTGTGCGCAAAACCACCCACATAAATCGGTTGAATTACTATGTAAGCCTAGTGAGTGAGTGAGTGAGTGAGTGAGTGAGTGAGTGAGTGAGTGAGTGAGTGAGTGAGTGAGTGAGTGAGTGAGTGAGTGAGTGAGTGAGTGAGTGAGTGAGTGAGTGAGTGAGTGAGTGAGTGAGTGAGATGAGTGAGCGAGCGAGCGAGCGAGCGAGCGAGTGAGTGAGTGAGTGAGTGAGTGAGTGAGTGAGTGAGTGAGTGAGTGAGTGAGTGAGTGAGTGAGTGAGTGAGTGAGTGAGTGAGTGAGTGAGATAACAACGTTGTTAACTGTGGAGAAAAATGTCGGTTAAGTCGATTCCTGTGAGTTCTGTTACGCGTAACAACTGCTCTAAAAGCGAAGAAAAATGCGATGAAGACCTCAATCACGGAGGCCATGCATCATCCGCGAGCGACGGGTACGCGCCTGCTCTCGGCGGTTTGTCTACTAAGAGCCGCGCAGTCGTTAAAAAGCCGAGAGAGAAACAAATTGGAAAAAACTAAACATGCCATCAAAGAGGACGCACCCGCTGCCCAGCTCCCCCCTTCCACGAGCTTTCCTTCGCGCACACGTGCACACCGGCGAAGCAGCTAGCTATAAATCCACGTACACAAGCGAGGTTCACACCGCAGCCATTACGCGATCAGCGCGAGGAGCGCATCACGCACCGGCGGCCGTACAGCCTGCAGTGTCCGCGGGCACCGCAAATTTTTCACGGCGCCGCCACGCCACGACCTCCGTCACGGTCGCACGCTTCACGCCGCCTTTCTCCGCAGGGGGAATACGTGCTCGCTTCGCGATTCGGCGAGAGGGGCAACTTAACGTGGGCGCCGTGTCCGGGCCGAGTGACTCGACCGAAAAAAATAAGTGTGGCGAAAAAAAAAGGGGAGGGGGGGAATAAAGCAACCGTTGACGCCGCCCCGACGAGACCGCTCCCGACGACGCGTCGTCGCGCTTCGCCACGACATGCGTTCCTCCTCTCTCCTCCTGCCGCCTCCGCCGCTGCCCGACGCGTCAGTTGACGCTCCGTGTAGTTTGCCCGCTGGTCACGCCGCCTGCAACACTGCCGGCCTGTACAGTACGTATGCACCCTCCTCGACCAGCCTGAACCTACTTACATATACTATAATAATTTCTGCGCGCCAAGCCGCGTGGTGAATGGGGGGAGACGACACGTAATCGCTGTTCCAAGTGCTCTCGCCACCATCTCCGTCACCATTACCGGCGCCGCTGCAGCGTCCAATGGCTGAGGCGCCTTTCCCGCGGCATGAAGGTGTTTGGAGAAAAAGGCTGTAGAACCGCGTGTAAACATAATAAAAAAAAGGAATGAAAGCACTCCGAGGCGGCAACTTTTTCATCCCCGCGCGCCTCCAGCGTGCCTCTCTCTCTCTCTCTCTCTCTCTCTCTGTCTCTTAGTTTAATGGGGTGAAGGCAACTACATTACAGGAAGAACGTTGTACGGCTCTCTCGCCAGAGTATTGTGCGCGCTTACCGAGAGTCCATTTCCCACGTCCTGTACGGTGAGCGCACGCCCAATTTTGAGACGAACGCCGAAGAGTAGTGCCCTTAGCGCGAAAGCATGACGGGATGGCATGCGGGAGCCGTCTGCTTCTATTTCTTTTTCTTCTTCTTTTTTCTTCGTTTTCTTCAACGGCTGCCGCCGCTTTGGTTTCGCTTTGAAGCCAAAACTCGCGAAGTTGAGAGGTAGGGAAGGCCGTGACGTAAACTGATGCTCGCACGCCTCGTAAAACAGCGCTAAATGTCCGCACTTAATCACTCGCGCGCGGCCCGGAGAGATAAATAAGGGAGGCCGGCGACTTTGCTGGCCAAAAGCACAACCATCGCCGCACCGCCGTTTCTATGTAGTGTTGCACGCACGGCCACGGCGCCGTCTTATACGTCAAGCGTGGTACATATAAGGTCTCCGTCCATTTAGGTTCTTTCTCTCCGAGGCCCACGGCTGCCCGTCGTATGACGCAGTGCGCTAGTTACGTGACGATGTTGATGGAGCAGACAATGGCGCAGGCAGCGAGCCGTACGGCATATACGCGTCGGCTGGTTCACTGGGCAGGGTATACGCGAATAGCGAAACGCTTGCTTGCTCGTTTGCTCACTATATAAAGAAACGTTCTTCCTGCTTGCTTGCTTGCTTGCTTGCTTGCTTGCTTGCTTGCTTGCTTGCTTGCTTGCTTGCTTGCTTGCTTGCTTGCTTGCTTGCTTGCTTGCTTGCTTGCTTGCATGATCGCTTGCTTGCTTGAGTCGCACGAAAGAACACGGCTTCGAGGAAAGAGCATTTTTGTGTGCAACTTTGCTAGTGCTTCGATAATTTGTTCATTCGAAGTCAGCAAACTGAGCGCGCATGCGCGAATCATTATGAAGGGAGCAGCGTTTTCCGTCCCTCTAGCATGTCATCGTTTGTTCGTTTCGATTTGTTAAAAAATTTACTGCTGTTGTAGCTGTAGTTCAGGACGTCATTTGTCTTAAAGGCGTTGTGTGACGCTAAGAGCATCCTTGCACATAAGCTCCATTGACTAAAGATCCTGTGGCCTTAGCATTAACGGACATCTGTGCTTTTGCAATGGCAAAAGGAACAGGGACCGAGAGAGAGAGAGAGAGAGAACATATAAGTAAAGGCAAGGGGGTCAACGAGACGCGTGCCCGATCTGTTACCCTACGCAGTAGGGAAGGAGGGGGGAGGTTTATATACGTAGCTCGGGGCCAGCTCTAATTACTCTATTAAAAATATACGTAAACCGCAGAAATGCGTTCATTAGATGACCGATCGATGGGCTGATCTGAATGAAATGTATTGCATTTCGGACAGAGGATTAAATTCCAGCAAGTCTATGAAGCACAATTTTTATTTAGAACCTCTATTTCTTCTTCTTGTTTTTTTTTTCAGATGTTGCCGAAAACTTTGAAGTTCCAGAAAAGTAGAAGGACGTAGTTTAGAAAGCCAGAACTCTTCACTGAAAAGAGATAGCACAGTTCTGTAAACTAAATCTCTTAGAGCATCTCAAGCCGATGATTGTGATATGTGAATTTACAGCTTACGTGAAACTGTTACAATGTCTACGAAGCTCTTTAAACAATCGTACTCGCGAATTAGCAGTATATATATTTCACGGCCCTGTACATAATACACCAATTTGTCCGCTTTAGATGTATAATTAGGTGCGGTTTACAGAATTGTGAAAGATATATCGTTTTCTCTTTCTTTTTTTTTTCATAAGTTACAATGTTACCGACATAATACTTGACATCTAAAAGATTTTCAATTATCAAGAGCTTTTCGAAAGAAATTGACGACGAATCTAAAATCCACTTCCTACATTTAATAGATTTTAACTTTTCCCTGCTTAATAATGTGATAGATCTCATCATAATTGGTGCAATAGTTGCCGAGAAAAAAAAAACGAGAAGCTCCGTTCCCGTATATTTAGAGAAACTCGGGAGATTAGCATTGGGCGGAAAGCAAGCGGTGGGTGAGATGTGTGACATGAGACGAAATGTCCATTAAGTGAGAGGAAGGCATTTGGACGCCAAGTGGGCGTCAAGAGGTTTGCGCAGAAGTCAGTTTTCAGACACGTTCGCAGCAGCAAATTCGGAATATTCCGGTTGTTTCTTGACCAACCACTCGTTACGTATACGTGATCTGTGTCGTACTGCGACAGAAATTGTACGGATGCTCGAGGCGTCGTATAATGATCGGCCAAGAACGTCCACGCTTCAACTGGCACAAGCCCGGTTGCACATACGCAGGGGGTCCCAAGTTGTTTATTGGGGCATTTATGCATGGTGCCGACATTCCCATGCTGCATGCCCAGAAGCCAGAGTTGTCTCTTCGAGAATATGCTGCAGTGCTGTGGTACAGGCCCGGTGTTCCCACACAATCAGTGGCACGTAACTAGTGGTTCAAGTTGTCGTAGACAGGGTAAGGCAGCAGTCGTGTATAGGCAACAGCGTGGACCCGCAAAGTTGGGGGCAGAGACAAGTGACGCTCAGGTTTTTTTTTTTATGCGAAGCATATTACGAGAGCTCAACCCAGCTCCTCAGGCGCGGCGGTGTCGCCATGAAACCACGTGACACCGTGACGTTACGACAGAGGAGAAGTGGCTTTGGCTCAACTCTTGCAAGACGGGCTGGGTGGAAATCGAACCAGGGTCTCCGGAGTGTGGGACGGAGACGCTACCACTGAGCCACGAGTACGATGCTTCAAAGCGGTACAAAAGCGCCTCTAGTGAATGCGGTGTTGCATTAGAAACGAGCTGTTTCTAAGGCGTGCGTCTCTTGCTCAGGCGCACATTTCGTTGCCGCGCCGAACGCTGCTTTGCTCGACGCTCACCGCGTCCAATGCGGGGCGCGCAGTCGCTGCCCTGTAGCCCATTGTCTTACACCCCTTGGAGGGTCGACGGGAACGCTGTCGCGTTCCACTCTTGAAGGCGAAGCAGTAACGCATGAGTTGTTTCTTCGTCTAGCCGAACCAAATATAGCCAAGCAACAGCAGTTCACCAGGCTAAACAGTGGTTCAACAACTAAAATAAAGGCTAGTATGCTTCGCATCCTGGGCTTAACCTTACCTAAGCCACAGCCATTTTTTTAAGAAAGGCATTGGGAGTGTCCAAACGTGGTCTAAACTCAAGGAAGAACGCCTCGTCTGCACAACCCATAAGCTGCCAACTGTGCGATCCGGAGTGTCAACTTCACATATACGTATACGTCCACGCGTACACCACACCCCGCCTATAATATGCGCGGCACAGCCACGATCAAGTGCTGGCACAGTGAATAGAGAGATGAACGAACGGACAGCTGAGTGTTAAGCGCGTGCGCTTTGAAGTGTATGCGCGCGCGCACGCCCTCTCGCGGCACTGCGCCGCCTGGCGCCCAATCTGTCTTGACGGGAGCCGCAACGGGCGCCGCCCTTAAGCCTAAACAGCGAGGCATGGTGCCATCGGCACGTGCGTCCAGTAATCTGCTTCCATCGTCACTGTTCGACGGGCCTTTCGCTTTCGACTGAAGGGGTCGCGCGCATACGTAACTACATAGCTTATACGCGAGTCAATGATTGCACATATGGGTTTATATGAGACAAGCACCTCGTCCTCGCTTGCACATACGCCGCGCTCGCGGAAGATGTGTCTATTTGGCACGGTCGGGGACGCGGCGATTCGGCTAAAGTGTCATATGCTCGCACGGCTCGACCGGAGACGGAAACCGCTCGGCACTCGTGCACGCTGCGAGCGGATTTATACGTGGGCGGCGTTAAGAGGCTTAGCAGGAAAGCGGGATGCGGAGGGCGCGAAGTTAGGAGCGTTGTACGGTGATACACTGCCCTAGGAGGGTGCGTCCTTGACTGAAGCCTATACAGGTGCGCACGGGAACAAGCCGGAATAATAAGGGAAGCCGATGGGCTTTTTTTTTTTTGTCAGTTGCAACCGCACGAAGCCCACAGGCAACGAAGGCGCGCATGGAAAGGGTGGGGTAAATTACCTGTTAGCTTTGCTTGAAATGTAGAAATGCTAAGGAAAGGGAAGTGATGAGCGGGGACGCAAAGACAACTTGCTGCCCTTGGGAGCCGCGTGCACACCTTCCACATCACGCCCGTTTTCTATTATATTTGCGTATGTGTAATAGACCAGTAGTCTTAATTGGGAGTGTTAATCAGCACCACACACAGCAAGGACAGCCAATTTTAAACATTCTTCCAACCGCAGGAGTATAGGGGAACTTTTGCGCGGGACAAATAAACCAGCACGTCTATATGCTAGATGCTGAATGGAATCAAGGCTGCCGCCGAGGTCTTTGCTATGCGATGAGTGAGAATAATAAGGCGGACCGAGGGGCTCAATTTCAAAAGGTTGAGTGACAAATGACTACAGGGGATTTGTTAATCCAAGGACAATAGGCCGAATTTCATAAGCGTATAGCGTAAAACAGTAAGTAACGTGTTCTTCGTGCCTGCCTATGTGGCGTTGAGTTGCAAATTTATAGGAAAATGCCGCACCAAGAAAGCCGAACCTTCCCACTTATCAATCTGACGAGAGTGACGTCACCAAAATTCGACTGCGTTGCCGTCAGCTTCGGTGGATGGTCGACTAAGAGAGGGACATGCGCTCGTGATTTCATGCAAATTTAACTGGACAGTTGCGATAAGTCCGAGTGGTACAATTTTTGTTCATGGTATTGCTGAATACTCGGAAGTGTCAATGTGTTCCTCTGCGCCAGGGCTGGGCAAAGACACTTTGCATTTGTATCGTGATGCGATACAGGATACTCTGTCACCAAGTGATAAAGATACACAAGATATCTACCTCAATTATTGTATCCGACATCATACTTTCCATTTGTATATTAAGATTCTTCGATACATTCGCAGATTTCTTCTTATACATCTATATAATGAAGATGCAAACGCGTATATGCACAAATATGTTTGCTTGAAAATTTATCAACTCCGACCAACCTTGCTTGGTTTGAATGAAATGTCTGTTATTATATGAAAATGTTTGTCTTTCTTGCTGAAAATATAATATTTTCATTCCGGAACAACTTATTGGAGTTGCTTTAGCCGCTTAACATAAAAGATCTTTATACGCGGCACTGTCAGCGGTTTCTGCTTGTCGTATTTGTAATTGATGAGAGTTGCTGCTCTGCTTGCCGACCAGCTAGTGGGTCGCCTTCTAATTACGTCTAAGAACATCAATAAGAAGCCTCTGCACGACGGCCCAAATTTCCGCTGTGGAGTTTTACCTTCTGAAGTTTTTCCGCCTGCCCTCGCTGGAGGGCTCTGGTGGAAAGATGAAAGAACGTTGCTGTCTTTTGTTTTATTTAGGTGGCTTAGTGGCAGCAGTATCAGCTTGAGAATCGGAGTTTAACCGCCGTTTATGCTTACGGATGGTGATGTTGTGATAGCAGTATCTTGTATCTTAAGATAGACGATACATTGTTTCCTGTATCGGAAACACGGATACTGATACGTCTTGCCAGACGTATCATGATACAGATACAAGATATACAAAGATTATTTAAGATAGTATGTAAGATACATGTATCTTCGATACTGCCCAGCTCTGGTCTGCGCTTGTCTACAACACTGTGTGCGCCTTTCTGCAGTAGGCGTTTTCTTCATTTATTCACAAGCGTGCTTGTCTGTGTTCCTCTCTATAGTTTGTCTCACAGAAATATATGAGACCGATGCCCGAAGGTATAGAGCCGCTTCCAGCGATGCAAACCACGGGCCAAACTAACCGAGCTCTCCTCGGGCTTAACCTTATTAAAAGAAATTAAGCTACGGCTACGCGCAAGCCCACAGCTGACGGGTGTCTTGTCGATTTCCTGCTGCAGCCGCATATATGTACAGCCGCGGCCACGTCTGTGTAGAGCGCGCGAGCAGACGGCCTCGCTCTGCGGGGCGACACCGTGCGGCAGTTGCGGGATCTCACACACTGTGCCCATGAGCATGCGCGGCCTAATAGACGTGCAGGTCGGCGCACGCTGCTTTAAACCAGAAATTATGTTGGCAAGCGCACGTGTTTTGCCGGTTGTGCGCATTACCCGAGGGCGCCATCTTACTACGCGCGATGACAAGGGAATTGCGCACGTGAGTGATAGCGTGTGCGATTCTGTTATGGCACTTGATATGAAAAACTATTGCTTCACCAATCCCAGATAATGTTATTGGCCAATGAAATGACAACATCACATGCGTGCTGCCTATATTAGACATAGAAGTCAAACCTTTCCGCAGAATTTATTCGCAATGGCTCCCCTACTCACAGCGGATGAGCGACGCGCAATTGCTATTATGGGGCGCACAATGTCCCAAAGAGCGATAGAGTCGGGCGCGTGTTATCAGCTGAAACGCGTAATCTTTTGGCATGGCGATACCGAGAGCGCCCTGAGGAAGCGTACACATTCGGTTAACCGACTGCCCGTTTCAACGTTGCCACTCGTGCAATGCAGTTCTGCATGTATATTAGGCCACGCATGCTCCTGGGCACAGTGCGTCAGATCCCGCAACTGCCGCACGGTGTCGCCCCGCAGAGCAAGGCCGTGTGCTCGCGCGCTCTACACAGACGTGGCCGCGGCTGTACCTCCAAAACATACAACGCATTCGTGTTAACTAATGGTGTCATTGGAACACGCTGCCGAAAGCGTATACTATAGGGCATCTTTGGAACCGTGAATTCGTTGCGACAACACGTGTACCTGGCTTGCGCCTGTCCGTCTATCGTTCGTGCTGCCAGTTTACAGTTGCGTGCTGACACCACTGCCCTCTTCCCGTGCACTCTATACGGCGCCGTTTCCCGGACGCGTTTTCCAGCCCGGGTTTTCCTTTACACGTTCACGGGGCCACCTGCGACGCGCATAACGTGTGTGGCCTACGACAACACCGCGCGACGAACGAAACAACAATCTCGGGAATAGCGCGCGCTCACGCAACTCACGGGCAAGCGCGTTGAAAAAAAAAACGTAGTACGGAAATTTCGCCCTGCTGATCTGGGTTGCACGCACTATCACACTTTATCACGCACGCAGTTACACGCGCCACTCGCTTGAAGCGTTCTATGGGCGCGTTACGCAACAACGTCACGCTGGCGTCTCGACCGCCGAGGAGAATCCCGACACCGGGTGGCGACAACGACCGCGCAGCGTATAACGCGCGCCACGCGCGGGCGAATAGGGCGAATCCCGTCAGCTGCGCCAGTGTGCCTACTATTCACCCTTTTATGCGCGCTGTCCACGCCACAACGCTGCACGATATACGCCCGATTCACGCGCTCAAGCAAACAACCGTTCGCGCTTTCTCGCCCGTCGATCGTGGTTCGTGCGCCGGCGTTAAATGAAAAGCCGTATACGTCGAGAAGCGTGCGTGCTCGCTTGGGCGACAATGGCGAACGTGCGTGTCAGCTTCCCTTCGTATGAGAGAGAGAGAGAGAGGAACGGCTGAGTCGTCGCGACTTCGGCGGAGATGCCTCGTCTGGCTCTTACGGGCGCGTAATCGTCCAGGCTCGACGGGAGACTCCAACGGAAAGGAAAGCAAAACAGAACGAAATGAAAGAGAGGAGGCCCTTTTTCCGGCGAACTTGGAGAGCGTTGCCGCCGCGACGCCGTTGTGTCATCGCGGCCTGCCAGCAGCGAGCTCGCCGGCAAGGCAGGCGAGGCAGGTGAGCGGGTGGTGGACAGCCCCTGCCTCTTGTCTTTCACGCGCGTGCTCGGAAACCATTGTGCGTGGCGGCGCGCCCGGCGGCTGCGTGTGGTGAAACTGATGGCTCTTGAATGGCGGGGGCGGAGCGGCTTCAATAGGGCCGCGGACAGGCAGCGATTACGCGTCCTCGCGCGCGGTTTGCGGTTTGCACGGCGTGTTGAAAGGAAGGACTGCTTCGACCGGTTGGCTGCATGCGCCCGCGGAGCAGCGTGCAGTATATGCTCTGTAACGTGCACGGGGCTATGGGGTTGCAGACGTTCAATGTAGATCACCTTCGCCACGATTTTCCCGGGCTTCGGGTTACTGATTTGTGTGTATAAGATGTGGTCACCCGGGCATGTTACGTAACGCAGCAGAAACGCGTAGCCTCCATGAGTCTCGAAGGAAACCTAGCGCGCGCGCCATTGTGTTTGGAGAGAAGGTTCTTGGCATATGACGCATAAATAGGCGTGAGGTTCCGTGTAGCTGTGGATCGATG
Source organism: Dermacentor albipictus (assembly GCF_038994185.2). Taxonomy (NCBI): domain Eukaryota; kingdom Metazoa; phylum Arthropoda; class Arachnida; order Ixodida; family Ixodidae; genus Dermacentor; species Dermacentor albipictus. Next base: position 110,886,023 of record NC_091822.1, on the reverse strand, counting down.
GATGTCGTCAGGAATGCGCTCGCAACCCAAAGAAAACGGTGCGAAGGTTGGTGATAGGAGTGTTCGGTAACGACGAAAAAAAAAAAAGCGGAATAAACCGTTTATACTACGAATCGAATACAAACTGGCTGGAAGAACGTTACTTCTTCAAAGCAATATGCTATATGCTCTCAATATTGTGACGAGCTTTCGTTAAAGCGTCAGCAGCTGTCGAGACGTGGCGTGAAAGATAGGGACGACGTTCACAACTGGCCCTCTCAGCCATAGCGAAAACACAAGCGCCTTGAGTCGGTTGCGTCGTGCCTCGAAAATGAAAGCCCCTCGCACGTATACAGCTCTGAAAGCAGTGCGTGAAGAGCATGTATTGCTGGTGTTATGGCGGAAACAGTTAACTTTTACCGAAATCAGGTCCGAGCGCTTCGAGTCAGAAGGCAGGGGGGTTGATACAGCACGACCCGACAGTGTGTGTATACATGAAATCGTTTGTTTTCGAGCCGATATCTGAGCGTCAGTATTCCTCGAATCAAGACTACAGAGCTCTTGGCTCTTGTATGCTTCCTGATCGCGAGCTGTCGGCTCCTATAGCGTCCTCGTTTGCATGCATGCTGGCGATCGAGGAGTGCTGAGTCATCCTATATCCACCCTTGCGGGCGGGTTCATCCGAGCCCATGCATTCGGCGTTCACGCAGCTCGACCAGCCATGGAGATTTTAGGCATGATTCGGCCCAACCGCAAATTTCGGACCGACAGGTCGACTCGACCAGTTTTCGTCGACTTGTATAGCTAAGTGTTTGCTTCTTTCGCGAGACCAGGGCCGATATAGTACGAGGATTAATTTCGTTCAATTCCATGTTTTCTTATGACCCGTCGTTCACGGCCGGCCGATCCCAGTGGTTACGTGACAGCATTGGGATAGAACCGGTGCATTATGCCAGCCTGTGGCTCACCGGATGTAGTTCTTTTGACAAGTTCCCTCGAGGAGCGTAGACTAAGAACTTCACGTTGCCATCGCTGGACGTTGTCGTATTTCCGCTCTACATCAGCAGTCAAGGTTGGGAATTGAATTTCCACCTGCCCTGGTCTTATTGCGTGGGCTGAAGCTTCGAAAACAGCGAATAATAATAATAATAATAATAATAATAATAATAATAATAATAATAATAATAATAATAATAATAATAATAATAATAATAGAAACGCTTGTTTATAGATTTCGGTGCACGTTAATGAAATTCGCCTGTCAATTTTTTTTTCGCCAGCCCCCTATACTATATACGGCGTTGCTCACGCTACAGGCTATGGAGGTGAACCCTCAATCAGTGAGTCGCACATTCACACGCACAGGCCCACATTCGCATACAACAAACACACGATGCGTAAAGATGTACTCGATTTTGGCGCTGCAACGTAGGAGTGGAACCTTTATAAAACCAGTGCCTCTATATAGCAAAATGACCCGTATACAACGAAGGGTTGATTATGTCCCGGCCGGATCCATATAGGTTTTATAGGTATTGCGAACGGCTTTTTAACGAAGACCACTACAGCGAATTTTCCAGTACAACGAATTAAGTTGGGCGTCGCGCCGATGGCTGATTTGTTGCCCTACAACGCACACCACGTAGCGGTATCGACCCGGCTCTTCGGTGACGTCGCCAAGGTGTGCTTTGCAGACCACTAACCTAACCGAACCTAACCTAACATGTGCTATATAGGGCTAACGGCAGCGCTATCGATGCACTTGACCGGCGTGTCGTTGTACGTCAAGCGAGCGTTACAGGCCCGTTGCACTGCAGCTGGAATCGCTAAGCTTGTGTGCTGCTTGTTGTAACGCAGCAGCGAGTGTGAAGCCTGGCAAATGCATCGCTGTTGGCGAGGACGTGCACGATGATGCAGTGGTAATAATTGACGACCGACGAAGTCCTCAAAGCCATCTAAGGCGAGAAGGACGCGAATGCCAAGGAAGACGACAGTGGACGCAGATTCTGTAAAGGATCCAAGAATTTTGACCGCTTGGGAGACGGTGCCTCTAAAGTGAAGCTGCATGCAGCTTCACTTTGCGTGTTGTTCCCGAGTTTCCCCACGGAGCATGACCACAGAGCATGCGGTCAGCCTGTGTACAATAAGATTGACTGCAGTCCCGCATTCTGGAAAAACTTTTAATAGAAATAAAAAATAAAGAAGATAATCATTAGTTTTGTTTATCGTTGTTCAATATTCGGCTGCGCTTAGTGTATGCATAAACTGAACTGCTGAAGCTGGATTGGTACTCATATGCGTAACATTCAGTTGTATTGCTAGAATTCATCTCACCGCAAAAAGAAAAAAAAATGTGAGAGAGAAGTGGAAACGTTGCAGCCCGACGTTCGATGAACAAAGGTGCTGTTGTATTACCGAGACCTTCTTTAACCGGCGCACCCTGCATGTCCCTCCCTCCCCGCGCTTCTGCGCGCATGCGCCGTTGACCCGGCCGACCCCGTGTACTATTGCTTACGCACACGTGGGCCCTTCGCTTTACCCACGTATGTAGGCTTAACACAATAAGAGGCGAGACGGATTGGCGCTCCCCAGCTCCCTGCCAGGCAGCCCGTTTCATATTTCCCATTCACACACACACACACTCGCACGAACACCACATATGCGCTGACAGTGTCTGTGAAAAGGGCGGGATCTCGTGCGGGTGGAGGCCGCGGTTTGCATGGATGCCGATAACCGCGGAGAAGGTTTCGGATGAGAGGAGGAGAACGACCGGGGAGTAGCGGATCGGATGATCTCACCGCGGCCTTGGACACACGAAGCTTGGCTCAACCGCGTATGAAATATGACCGAGCGAGATTTTAAAAGAGAAAGAGAGAGAGAGAGAAAATGAAAAGCGAGATAAGTTGACAACGGGCCGAGCACGCAAAGGATTTACGCGAGGAAGCGTATGCACATGCCAAGCGTGTTTTACGCAAATAGAATACGACGGCTCAAGTGAACCATTGTGCTCGGTTCTTCTGTTGAAGCCTAAACGCAGTGTCTGTATAAGTTCGGTGGTGGGCGAGGTTTCCATAAGGCGCTTGGCTCGCTTGCCTCCCGCGTCATCAACTGTGGGCATGGGAGAAGGGTCTTGGGCGGGGTGGAGAGGTGGAGGCACCCGGTGTCTCCATTCTGCATACGCATGTGTATGTATATATGTATGTAGCAGTGGAGATATGATGGAATAGGAATATCTGTATGCGGTGCGACAACTGAGAGGAGATTGAAGAAAAAAAATGTAAGTAGTCACTGAAGAAAGCGTCATAAGTACCATTCCGCCACCTCACCTCTCCCCACGACGAGATAGATAGATAGATAGATAGATAGATAGATAGATAGATAGATAGATAGATAGATAGATAGATAGATAGATAGATAGATAGATAGATAGATAGATAGATAGATAGATAGATAGATAGATAGATAGATAGATAGATAGATAGATAGATAGATAGATAGATAGATAGATAGATAGATAGATAGATAGATAGATAGATAGATAGATAGATAGATAGATAGATAGATAAAGTAAATAAAAAAGGATTTAGATAGAAACAGCTATACGGCTCTTCCGGTGACGACAACGAAGACGTCGATTGTACTACAGCACGGCATAACATCGACTATTGTACGATGGCTATAGCACGTTATCCTGTCTATATTTAAATATACAAGAAAGTGCCCTCCGTACTTCCAGTGAAGAATTATTTCAGAAAGAAATAAAGGGTTTCGGGCTCAGCTCTGCTTTTATCTTTCGCACGCTTCGCAACGAGATCGGATTTTATGGTCCAGAACAAAGCACAGCTCTTTTTTTTCACATTTCTTTTTAAAGAACCTTTAAGGGAAAGACGCAGGTCACTGTACGAAGCGCACACATACAATTCGCGAAAATTATACTATAGTGTAATGTACTATGCACAGTGCAGTACATTACATATACATACATATATTTATACTATAGTACACTGAAGAGGAGCATCTATAGATGCTCCTCTTCGCACGTCAGTAGCAGTCGCTGTGTATAGAAAACCAGAGAAAGAGAGAGAGAGATGAAGAGGAAAGGCATACAGAAAACTAAAATCCAAGCGGCATCGTAGGGGTGTGGGCGGGTGTCTTAAGCGCGTCACAAAACCCCCAACCCGAGCCTGAAAAAAAAAATTTTTTAAAATAAATCGAGGCACGCTGGCAGGCGAAAGGAAAACAGTTCAGGCAACGGGGTGCGCGAGATGCCAGATGGCGGCTCGCGGGAAGAGAGGTGTGTGTGCGTACGCCTTCTCTCCAGGCTTGTCGTCGGTGGCGCGGCCGTCTGTCTCTCAGCAGAGGACGCCTCAACCGCGCTGCACAAGGGGAAGGGAATGAAAGTAGGGGGAGAGAAAGAGCACCAGAAACGGCACGCCACGTTTCCGCGGCGTGCCGTTTCTGGTGCTCTTTCTCTCCCCCTACTTTCATTCCCTTCCCCTTGTGCAGCGCGGTTGAGGTGTCCTCTGCTGAGAGACAGTTACTGCGCTGCACTTTACCCCAACCTTTCCTTCCCATCAAGAATCTCCTTCTCTCTCTCTCTCTCCACGGGGGTTGAAGCCCCGCCGCCGGCCGTGTCCAGCCTCCCGTGGCGGCGCTTGTTTCCACAAGGTGATGACGACGTGGCCGAGCCCTTCTTCTTCGCCCAGTCGGCGTTGCGTGCACGCGCTGCCGCCGGTTTAGTAGGGGGAAAGGAGGAGGGGGAGAAGTGTCAACACGTGCCAGCCAATAGGAAGCGCGCTTTTTCGCGCCTGTTGACAAGCGGGTGGGGGGAACAGCCGTGCACGCGCACACATATATCTATACGCGGAAGCGCGCTTCCTGCGTATCGTCGAGTTCGCCCCCCTAAACCATTGTTCTTCGCATTTTTTTCTTTTTTCTTTGCAACTTCCGGCTCTACCGCTGCTGTTGGCGTTTCGCTCTTGGATATAACTTACGGTGGCGGCATCGTCCTGCAGTTTATTTTCCGCTGTTGTTATTTGTTATTCATCATCATCATCATCATCACCTCCTATTTCATCTCCACTGCAAGACGAAGGCATTTGTACACTGCCATCTCCAATTACATCGGTCCTGTGCCAACCGATTTGAACTTGTGCCTGCGAATTTCCTCATTTCATCACCCCGCCTAGTCTTCTGCCGTCCTCGACGGCGCTTCCCTTCTCTTGGCATCCATTTTGTAAGTCTATATAATGTTGAGGTGGTTATCCATCCTACGCATTATGTGGCCTGCCCAGTTCCATATTTTTCTCTTAATTTCAATTAGTATATCGCCTATTCCCGTTCGCCCTATGACCCACACCGCTCGCTTCCTGTCTCTTAGCGTTACGCATAACATTTTTGGCTCCATCGCTCTTTGCGCGGTCCTCAAGTTGTTTTCGACCTTGTCAAGCTCCAAGTTTCTGCCCCACATGTTAGCACCGGGAGAATGCACTGATTGTACACCTTTCTTTTCAATGATAATGGTAAGCTCCCAGTCACGATCAGGCAATACCTGCCGTATGCAGTCCAGCTCATTTTTATTATTCTGTAAATCTTCTCATAACCAGGGTCCCCTGTGAGTAATTGACCTAGATAAACGTACTCATTTATTCCTTTGTTTGTAGTTTTTCGCTGTGGTCGCGTTCTTCACAGGCTGTCCAACCTGTTCGCTTTCTGAACTCCCTGATAGTGCCTTTTCACCTCCGATTTCGCAACTTTATACACAGTAGCATTTCATGGTCCGCATCCATCTGTAAAACACTCTTGCATCCGATTCACTTGCATGTTTCCTCCGAAAAAAAAGAAGGAATAAATAAAAGCCACCGCCATGTACGCACTTGGCCATCGGAGATTCCAGCTGGTCCAAAGGTGCTGGCTCGTTTCACTACCTGTCGGCTACTAATGTCCGGACCAACCGAACAACCAGCCGAACAACAACGCTAAGAGTTTCACTGAACGATGCGGATAAAAAGAAAACGTAATAAACTTGCATAAATGATAATGAAAAGAAGCTCTATGAGCTCAAAATCCTCTCTTAAAGTTGTTTGAACAAAAACGCGTCACTTCCCAGTATACGTTATCAAGTATTTCGCTACTCATCCGCATTTCCACTGCATCGAAACAGATATTCCAGCGCCCAAAGCTAATTGCAGCAACTGTTTACAAAAAAAAAAAAGAAAAGTCGTCAGTTCAAGTTTCCCATTGACAAGACTGCCAATGGTGCCCTATAGAGTTTCATGCACCTACCGTAGGGGTAGCTGTGGCGCTGGTGTCTATACGGGTGCTGCGAGCAAGGGTGATTCAGTGGGAATGATGGGTATATAGTACGTGCGTTTGCTGCAGCTTCTTCCTCACGGCTTTAGACGGCTGCGTGACTTTGCAAACTGATCGTTTTGCAGAAGGCACTGCCGTCTATGAATGACTAAGTGAACGTCGATAAAATTGTCCGGTGGCAGGATTCGAACGCAGGGCATCTAGGACGCTATCGAAAGCATTACGCCGAGGACAAGCGGAACCACTGCAATTGGCAGCGACCGTTCGTTTCGCCAAGTGTTATTGCCCTGAGCATTAAAGAAAAAGAAATAAAACTACTGATTGCCTTGAAATTCGGGCTAATGAAGGTAGAGAAAGCGTGGTAAATGAAACCACAAGCACGAAGATCAGACAAATCCATGCACTAACCATCATTCCCATGGCAGCTAAACGATCACAGCGCCAGAGTTCAAGTAATTATCTATCATAGTAATTATAGTAATTATTGTAGGAAATTGTATCGATGGCTCGACTGAAAGCGTGGTCATTTATTTACTGCATAGATATAGAACACTTCTCAATATGTTTACATATACTTGGGTTACAATATATATTCTTCTTCTTTATTTGTTTAGATTTAGAGTACTTCATGTATTTTGAGTGAATCGCCATGCTTAGCAAACATCTTCTCATGAGTGAGTTCATTTGACGCGCCCTACTATGGAGGCTGTAGATATTTACTGGTCTGTAGTGAGTAGGAATCAACGAAAGCGTGTCATATAAAAACAGAACTTATTGACATGAGATAACGAGATGTCGGCGCGCACTGGTATATGGCACCGGCTACTCCTTGGGTTTAGAGTATGTAATACATACCGCAGACTGTTGCAACTTACAACATATAACAATGTACCACATAACTGAAAAGACATAAGAAAGCGGAGGGGAAGCGCGCCAGGCATACTTTGCCTGAGTTCAGCGAATTCCACCGGGACATGCGCGCTTACGCTTAGCTCGCTACTTGTACATAAAAAAACTGCTACACCGCATAGTACATTGGCGAAAGGGAGAACTTTGACGAGATGCCAACTTATATTTTATTGCAGTCCATAGTATAGATGAAAAATTGCACTCAGATCCGCACTTTTCGTGTCCAGAAAGTTTCACCTGGTATACCTGCTTTGTTCCACAACGAAACAAAGAAAACAAGTTTGTCGCTGTGAAACACGAATAAGACGTTCCATTTAACAGTGGTCCATCATGCGCGTGTATAGATCCGCCCTGCAGGCGACTTCAGATGACAGCATCGGTGCGACGTTTGGGCACGACAGTGCGCAGTTCATTTATATAACGTTTCAGGGGCCGTTCTTACAATTAAAAAAAAAAAGGAAACCGTTCTTACACTAGAACTTTTCCTAAAAGTATGTGCAGCAGGTCACCGCAATGTTGGAAATATTAGCAATGGCGTCCGGACAGTTTTCAAGCAGTTATTACCAATGGTTATAAGTTCAGCCACAGTGTTCGTTGCCTGCACCTTTACATTATTTGAGTAAATTATTCATATAAAACGTCGGTGATCTCTCGCTTCATTTTTTTTTCTTTTTGCTTATCAAGCTTTTCCTTTTATGTAAATAAAGCAGGTGGCATAGTAACCGGGATATATATTGCTATGCGAACAGGACAAGAAGCAGCTCGCACGCCTTTGTTCGTCTGTTTGCATCACAATTTATTATTAAGAGTGCCAAGCGACCGACAAACCTTGGTACAGGATTTCCGATGAAAATTAAAAGACTGTGCGTTATATCGGCATAATCAAACGGAATAGTAACAGTTTAAAGGGATGAAAGGGATAAATCGGTGAGAATTGTAGCTTAAAGCTGAATGCCGCTCTGCTGTGATCGAAACTTCGCTATACTAACCTTGGATCTCGACCCCCGTACCCCAACGGTGTCACGTGGTTATAATGATTGGCGTGTGCGTAAGTTAATACGCCAATATTTTTTGGTTATTCAGTGTAGTTGTTTATGTATCTGCGATATCTTCAACGCATATTGATTATGCAAATGAAATTCACTTTTACGATTGAGTAAAGCTGTGAGCGTGGCGGAACACGTGCGTAATATGTACTCTGTAGTGAAAAAAAGAAAGAAAGAAATACCTGCTCAAAAAACACACTCGTTATATAGGAGCCGATGAAAGCAAAAATTATATACCTAAGGACGTAAAATGCGTGTATAATCAACGCAAACGTTCAGCTTTCATAGGTGCGCTCACAGGAATGCACCACCAACAAAACAGATTAAACAAAAGTGTAAATACAGCAAGAAAAATACTGTACGAGCCCTCGCGACAAGCAAATTTTGTTTTGTTAAAGCCTCCTGCACGCTCGGTCGTTGAACAGAATAACGCGCGGGACCGAGGCAGCACATAATTGAAACGAAACCAGCAGAGCGCGTTTTTCTTATTTCACGCTATTAATAATGATAACGTGTCGTGTTCTTCAGTTGGTCCTCCGGGGACGAGCGAGCCCAGCCTCGACGGCACAGCGCCACCCCCCGGTCCATGTCTCGTTTGCTTGCACGGATCGCTTGCCGAGGAAGGCGTTATTTGATTTGGTCCCATTGTAGCTCGAAAACGGGGATCCGGTTGCCCCTGCTTGGCAGCAGTTTCTCCTCTGCCCGTCTTCGGCGTATGTTGCGCACACAAAAGGCGCGGTTTTCGGTTCCCCTCCGCGGGCTTGGATTTCCCCCCGCGTTGAGTCGCCTTCCCCGCCCGGCAGCAGCTGAGCGTCTTCTTTCAGACTCTCTCGTTAGATGCGCGCGGATGAGAGAGAGAGATCGCTCCGCAGAGATAGAGGCCAACACAGCCTACGGGAGGGCCAACGTTACTAGACTAGTCTAGTAACGTTGGGGAGGCCCGATCGCACGTTACGCATGACGGAAACCCCTTTTGCGCCATATACTTAATTATCCCAGCGCATTAAAATGCCAGACGTAGTATAAAAACAGCAATGACGAAAGCTTGACAGCCACCTGCCACTGTGTACTGCGTCTCCCGGAGGGAGCTCTTAGCGTCCATCCATCATCGAAATAAATGGGCGGCTAACGTGATCAGGTGTGTGTAGTTGAAAAGCGTGGACACGGAATGGGGGAAAAGGTCGACAACGTCTGCGACCGAGTACGCGGTAATTGAAAGTCTATATAGACAAGCAGGAATTGTCAGATAGGAACAGAGACAGCGAATCGGATGCAAAGATTGGAAACGGAAAAGAAGACATCGGAGACTTACAGGAATGGGAAGAAAGAAATTAGAAGGGAAATTCTGTACGATAACGCAAAGGGCAGTGCTTTGGTGTTTGAGGCTCTGAGCTGGTTGCCCAAGGACAAAAACATACCCGAGCAAATATTCGTAACAAGCTGAGGCGTGTGTATGCTGCAATAATAATATATGGGATTTTACGTGCCAAAACCACTTTCTGATTATGAGGCACGCCGTAGTGGGGGACTCCGGAAATTTCGACCACCTGGGGTTCTTCAACGTGCACCTAAATCTAAGTACACGAGTGTTTTCGCATTTCGCCCCCACCGAAATGCGGCCGCCGTGGCCGGGATTCGATCCCGCGACCTCGTGCTCAGCAGCCTAACACCATAGCCACTGAGCAACCGCGGCGGGTGTGTGTAGGCTGCAGTGAAAATGCGGAGACCACTCAGCACACCCTAATGGAGTGAGAAGTAATTCACCCAGTGAGACATCTAGGTAACGTACACCTTCCGGAAGCGCTCGGATTTGAAGTGGGTGGAAGCACCAACCGGTCAGCCATCGAGATAAGCAAGAGACGTTTAGAGTAACCGAGGAAAAAAAGCAGGGAAAAGATCTATACGACCGTATCCGTTACAGGCATAGGTAGCTGTACCAGCTAGATAGAGAAATATTGAGGAAGACAAAAAAGGTTACGGAGACGTATACAGGAATGCTATAATGAAATACAAGTACAGCATACCTGATTAAATCAAGCAGGCGCAAGGTATCTATTTGTCACGGCCCCGTTTCGAAGGTGGTGCCAATGAATCATCCATCCATCCATCCATCCATCCATCCATCCATCCATCCATCCATCCATCCATCCATCCATACATACATACATACATACATACATACATACATACATACATACATACATACATACATACATACATACATACATACCGTTCGTTGAGGTCCCCTCCTCACGCTACTCACAGATTACCTAAATTTATGGGGGTCACGGAAGTGTCCTGCTATCACGTAGTAGCTATATAATAAGGCAGGCGCCATGTTCCCGACCCAGGGCGCACGCTCAGCAGGAGCGCTCATAACATCCATCCATCCTTTCCATACATTCGGCGAGGCGTTTTGCCCTTACACAGGCGCCTGCAGCTGATTTTATCGTCGTTCCTTTGGCGCTGACAGCGCGGGATGCGCAGTTCCCAAGTGGTCCGAAACGGGTGCTCCGAAATTCTCGAGCTGTCATCGCGTATGCAGTGGCACTGCATCCGATGCGAGTGACTTCATCTCAACACTCCCGTCCCAACCCGCCCCCCACGGGGTCCTCAATTCCTTAATGCCCTCTTTCCCTTCGATATACAAGATCCTGGCCACGTCGCTGGGCTCGAGAAAAAAAAAAAACAATCGTCAGCCTCGCACATCCATCGGTTGAGCGTGCTTGTCGACCCTGCAGACGCGTGTCGCGCCCTCTCTGCGGCGTCGGCGAAATCATTCACGAGGGACGCCGGTACGCTCCGCCAGGGGACGGATGAGCGCTTTTCCCGCTCGGCTGTCATCGTGGTCGGGCGCGGTGTCGCTGCACGGGCGGCAGGAGGTCGAGGATGAAATGCCCGCGGTCGATACGCGAAAGCGAACCGAATAGCGAAAATAATAATAGTAATAATAAAAACGGCTGATGACACGCGTATGTGGGAATCGGGGATTATAAAGCGAAGCTTTCTTTTATGTTAGCAGAAATATCCTCGCTTCACTTTCCTTCTATGTAGATCAACGCTCCTTGCTCAATGCAGGCTCCGGTCTCGTTTTGTCCACTTCTTTCTCTACACTCGGTTGCACTGGATGCCGACTTTGAAAGCGATAGCTCTCTTTGGGCTCTTCTCCACACTTTGTAGTTTGCCAGTGTCCGGCCGCTTATGGCCAACTTGGGACTCTAGAGGTCACTAGAAGTACATTGAAAAAGTAAATACGAGGGCGAATCAGAAAGTTTTTGTGACCCTATATTTTATTAGCCGAAATAATGTACATACAGGCAATTGCAAATTTACACACTATTCTATGTACCTTACACTATTTCTCTACATATATAGTCCCCACACCGGTTCAGACATTTGTCCCATCACAGCACTAAATTTGACAAATGTTGTCGTCAGTCAGCGACGCACGAGGCCTCCCCGAACGCTCGTTGCCATGCAAGTCTTCGCGGCCTTTTGCGAACTGGCAACACCACCACCTCACACTTCTCAAAGCGAGACAACTTTCCCCATACGTGGGCTGCATTTCCCTGTGGATTTCGATTGGCGTTCGTCCCTTGCTCCATAGGAAGCGAATCACACTTCGTTGCCCGTACGCCCTGGACGTGTGAAGCACAACCGCCATCGCCAACAACTGACAGCAGCGCCGTGCTGGGCAGATACCGGCAGATAAGGCTGGGCCGATCCAAGAAAGCTCCACCGCTGGGAATGAATATGGTGACTTGGCATTTACAACCGTAATCTGACAAAAAAAAGAAAGAAAGAAAATAGGGACAACGACTTTCTGATTCGCCATCGTACAAGTGTCCGACGGACAAGGCAAACTGTTTCGAACACTTAAGTTCTGCCGCGGTTTATAAGCGAGTGCATGGCATGTATGTAGAGCAACCAGCTTGCCAGAGCGGTTATATTTAAATAGTAGGCATCCGTGCGACTACGCGAAGCACTCGTGTATAACAGATCCGACTATAGCGCGGCGGAGTCTTTCAACCACGTTTTGCCGAAGGCTTGCGCTTTGTGTCACATCAGGTTAATGTCTCTGCCACGTACCACTCTGTCGAGGCATCTCTCCTTTATGCCTATCTCACTTTCTGTCGCTTGATGACTTCATGTAACAGCATGCGCGGAAATTCTCGCCATCCCCACGTGAATACGCTACGCATTGGTTACAGTCGTCAGTAACAAACCGCAAATCTGCAGCCGATAGAAACGTATACCTCCATGCACTCTATATAGGTGAGCTCAACATTCCTGCGGCAGCGGCATGCCGAAGTGACTGCTATAGTATACACGTACAGTTCGCAGCCAGTAGGGCTGCGGTAGCTCCGCGAGCTCGAAGCAAAACAACGCGCGAGACACTCTGTACCTGCTCCCGGGGAGCGAGGACGTCTTAGCGAGCCAAGTCGAAGATTGTGGCCACAGCGCAAACACGCTGCCAGCGACGTCGCCGTAAATTTTCATCGCGATTCCGTGTAATCCCCCGACGTGTAAGCCCGCGCGATATATATACGTTCGCAGCTTTTACGCCCTCGTTGCCACTTTTACGCGGCCCTGCGTATGTAGCGTGACAGGTGTTTGTAAACTTTACGGCGACACCTCAGCAGGGGGCGCCACCTCTGCGCGGAGACGACGCGTAATCCGCGACAGCCGACTCGCCGTTTGCCGATAAGCGGTCCTACGCCACGTGGACACATGCGTGCATTTTGTATATATACGAGCGCAGTCGTTGGCCGCTTGTGCATGCCCAGGTCGTCACCAGCCGCGCCGCCGTTTCGCATATCGTCCGACCTCGCGGCGCCGTCCCCGCAGAGAACGCCGGGATAGCACGCCACGTGCACGTACACACGCACGCGCGCGCGAAGTGGTCCTGGCGGATGCTCGGTGGACTGGAGCACACGGAGCCAGTCCGATTGGCATGCCAAGCTGCGTATGGAGAGAGATACATATACTGCATTCCTTCTTTCGATCGGGTGCGCGCTTCCGTCCGGAAGAACCAATCTGATTTACGAGCGGCGCAAGCATGGGTGTCGCGGGGGGAGACCGTAAATGTCACTCGGCTTTCCGTGTGTCGTGCGTGTGATTTCGTTCCAACTGCTGTCTAGATATTGTGTCTTATTTCAATTTGGCGAAGAAAGAAGGAAAGGAACAGAAGACAGGGTGAAGCAAAGATGGGTAGACAAAGATAGATGAACAAAAAGCGAGCGAGAGGCTGTTTGGAGAGGGGAGTGTTGGAGTCTGAGGGAATGATGACATGAACCCAACATGTGAGTCCACACGGAAGCATGTACGTTGCTATTCTGGTAACCAGTACTGTTATATATATAAGAACGAGGAGCTAGGAGCGTTGGGCAGCAGGATTTCACTTCAGTACTTAAGTCGTTTACTAATCAGCTTACGACACATAATCTAGTTTACAAATTGTAACCGATCAGTTCGCATGGCGTGTTCACTTGGGACAAATTCTGAGAATGGCACCATTATCGAGATATTAATTCTGAAACTGTTTGACGAAATGCGTTGGCGCTCAAGTTATTCTTTCGCTTTGAAGTAGAAAGGCGTTTCCTTAAGACAGTGTGTGTTAAACTACACTGCATTTTTAGCACACGTTTGACGGCGCAGACATCGAATCTGGTGTTATCCTCAGAATTCGTTCCAAGCGCCTTGCAAACTCAGCAGCTAGAATTAGTAAATTGCTATATGCACCGTGGAGTAATTCCTTCAAATCAGAATTAGCATTCTATGTAATTAGTCAATCGCGCATTTCGATTTATTGGGCAAGTAATGTCTGCCTGACTGATGAAAGGGGGGGTTAATTGGAGATCTCTGGGAAAGGGCTTCGTCCGGCACTGGCCATAATAATAGGCTGATGGTGATAGTGATCAAGGAGATGATGATGAATATCTATACCTGTACGCACGTTGTAGAAATATAGCTGCCGAACACAATTACTTCATCCAAAAATTTAATGAATATAGTGACCAAGTTACTGCCCCGCGAAAGTAATTGAGCAATTACTAAAATGCAATCGATTACTATTAAGTCCCTTTCTTCTCAACCTTTACTAATATAACATAAATACAATAAATGTAACAAGCTAACCTGGCTTTTTCAGCACCTCCTCTGCAGCTTTTCACAAGTTATCCTCGTGAACCCTGCACTCTAAGAAAAATCCCGGGGAAAACGGGAGTAACTGCGCCGTTAGTCCTAAAAAGGGCGCTTTCGTCCCTCAAAGGACTAACTGCATGAATGTGCGTGCCGTGTGCAAATTTTGGAGAGTAAGTGTTTAGTCCCTGCTCGGAAAGAGAGCAATGGGAGGACGAACGGCAACAGTTACTCCCCAGGCACTTCGCTGTTTTCGTCCGTGTCATGGAGGGATGCGGCGAGAACGGTATTGTCCATAAATTGTGAATGGTTCGAAGTTCGTGCATTGTCTATTGAACTACATGCAAAGCAGCACCTTGCCTCTGCGTGAGAAAATTACGTGAAACTTAATACTGGAATGTGAAGAGGCATGCCCTTCGTGCGCACCCCATAAATGAGCGATACACATTAAACGCGCAAGTCATTGATAGACGGTTAGATTTTTTTGGTCAATAGTACCTAAGTTCCTTCCGTTCCAAGGAGGTTGCGAACTGAAGCGATGTGTAGCTCAAACGGCACACGCTAAGCGACAGAGAAATTGCCCTTCTCTGTCGTCTTCGGTTACCCGTTTGAGCTCGCTACACGTATATATGGCATAGTGCCTCAGTTTAAATCACCTTAAGAATACTCGGGCTGATTTCTTTCGCAGTCGCTTATGGTTGCAAGTACACTCAACGTTAGACTCTCACTTCATAGCTTGCACAAAATACGGAGTCACTTTTATATTGCCGCACTTGCATTCCCATGCTTAACCTTGTCTAAATATGCCGTCTTGACAACCAAGCGGCGTGGTGAAGGAAGAAGAAGAAGAGGCTTGTTCGAACGGCCACGTTTGCGATGAGCTCCGCTGGAAACAGCGCATCGGCCCTTGGCCGAGGATCACACCCACCGTCGTCTACCGATTCCGGTAATTATAAAGTCGTTCTTCCTCGTCTACCGACTGGCAATACCGTCCTCAATTCAGTTTTCCTGCATGCTGACCTGGCAGGGCGGCCGTATCGGGCCCCGGACTTTCGCGATGCTCTCCTTTCAGTGCTAAGTGCAACTGATATCCTCGGCGCTGGACAATACCAGATGAGCCATTTGTGGTTGGTAACATGTGTTAATAGCATCGCGAAACAGAAACTTGTCGACAAAGGCGAGTTGTTGGTGAAAGGCCTCAAGTGCCTTGTCATTGACCCGGAATGCAAGAATGTCAAGATGAAGCTTCTTTGGCTTACCCCACACCTCGAACAGAGACGGATTGTTGAAGCGCTAGAGCCATATGGCACAGTGCAGTCCATCACGAGAGAAATGTGGCGGTGTGACGGCATGGAGGGCTGGCAAATGACTAACCGAGACGTGGCGTTCACATTGAAAGATGGCGTTTCTGCCGGTAATCTGCCACATCTGTTGAGCATATAAGGCCACCAGTGCCTTGGTACCTGGCCGACCACCACTTTGCCTCCGGTGCAACAGAGTTGGGCATATCCGGCGACTGTGTCGCACACCACGCTGCAGTAACTGTCACCGCTACGGTCACCCTGCAGATGCATGCGTCGGAACTTACGCTGACAAGCTTCGTGGAAATAGACCGGCTGAGGCTGATACCATCACCGATCATCTCATGGACGTGAGCGAAGTTGTGGATGCAACTGGAGAAACACTCCCTGAGACTCATCGACAAGAACAGATTAAACCGTCATCGGCTGACATTAGCCTCAGCCAGAAGCCTGCGAGCGAGGAGGAGACTAAGGCACCTGACGACGAACCAACTGTGTCTTGGGCAGAATCTCCACCAGTTCAAGATCGCCCACTGCCTGTGGAATCTGGATCGATGTGCGAGGCCGCCAAGAAGCGTCCAGCGCCATCCGACAACCCATCGCCCTCGGCAGATCTAAGCTCGCGTTCCCAAGGTGTCAAAGTTGACAAAACCGCTCCGGGGAACACCTACACCTGCTGATGTCCCTTGTGTTAACGTGCACCAAAAAGTTCATAGTGCATCACCTCATCGAGAAGGGAGTGGTGCACCTCTGGAGCAGCGTTTAGACGCTGCACCTACATAGGTAATCATGGCGGGCGCTCTTCCCTTCCATTTTGGCACTTTAAATGTCCGTGGCTTACGAAGTAAGCGACGGCAAGTACAGCTTCTTCATTTGTTACGCAATAGAAAATTAGATATTGCTGCTATCCAAGAAACAAAGATTGAATCCGACGAAAACACAGAAGTAGCTCTATCTCCATTCATATCTGACTATAATGTTTGTGTCAGCCATGCAGTAGGCGTTTCCGCAGGCTGTATGTTATTTGTTAGCAAAAATTTACAGTGTGATTTCCTACATTTGTTTACAGATAGGGAAGGGCGCCTAATCTGCTACGATATTGATATCAGTGGCACGAGCTTTAGATTTGTGTGTGTTTATGCCCCGAACAAGTTACGTGAACGCGAGTGTTTCTTCTTATCTCTAGAAAATCATTTCTGTACTGATCGTGCATTGGTCCTCTTTGGAGACTTTAATTGTGTATGTAACGCGCAAGATCGTACGTCACTGAAGCTGAGACATGATCCCAGTAGTGATGCGTTGCAACGCCTGATATGTGATTATCAGCTTGTGGACATTGGGGAAAATGAAAAGGCGGGATGTCGATATACGCACTTCCAGGGTACCTCGCATGCAAGGCTTGACCGAATTTACGTTTCACTTAGCGCGCTACCTCTTATTCATGGTTACACTGTGCATCCTATATTCTTTAGTGACCATTGCCTAGTCTCAGCATCTTTTGGCAGCCGTCGGCACCAAAGTCGGCGTATGTGCTGGGAGCTGTGGAAATTTAATAACCAGTTACTTTCGCGCGAGCGTTTCTTAAATCGTATTACTGAGCTTATAGCTCATGTGTCTTGCCGCAAAGACTTGCCACTCTTTGCTTTGTGGGAATTATTCAAACAGGAAGCTAAAATGATAACTATCGAAGAATCATCAATATTAGCCTTTGAAAAAAAGAATAATTACAAAGCATTGTATAGACTTTTGAGTGAGTTGCATGAGCTTGAATGCATACATCCGGGTCAATATATTGAGGATATTCATAAGGTCAAGGCACAGTTACAAACTTTGAACGCAGAAAAATACAGAGGTGCACTAGTGCGGGCGCGAGAGCAGCGTTTCCTGGAAGAACAGCCTTGCAGTAGGGCCCTTAGTGATGAGCGCCGACACGCGCTGTCTAAACAAATACTAGAGATAGAGTATGGTGGAATCATTGTTAACGAGCCTACTCTAATAACTAAAGCATTTTTTGAACATTACCAAAAACTATTCCGAGACCATATGCCATTGGATACAGATGCTGCCAAAAAAATTGTATCGTTGCTGCCCCAGTTAAATCAGGATGAGTACGATTATACAAACGAAAACATTGATATCAATGAGGTAACTTCATGCATCGATTCGTTAGCGAAGGGCAAAACGCCCGGCCCGGATGGCCTTACTGCCGAATTTTATCAGTGTTTTCGTTCCCTCTTATCGCCATTATTACTTCAGGTGTACCGAGAGGCCTTGGAAGTAGGGTACCTAACCGCCACAATGTACGAAGGACACACCGTCCTTATAGCCAAAACCGATGATGAACAGAAATTGCAAAAAGTTGACGGATATCGTCCTATCTCCTTATGCAATGTGGATTATAAGATTTTTGCTAAGGTATTAGCTAACCGTTTGCAAGTTGTAGTAACATCTGTGGTCGGTGATCATCAAGCATGTGGCATCAGGGGACGGTCCATTCAGACGAACATTCATGTTGCGAGATCGGTGCTAGAGTGTGTAGCTGAGGGGATTGGACAGGTGGCAATGGTACAGCTAGATCTGGCTAAGGCGTTCGATAGGGTGAATCACTCATTCCTGTTTACTTTACTAGAGCATATAAATATCGGATCTCTGCTCCTTAGAGGTGTGAGGATATGTTATGCTAATGGCTCAACGCGGCTTATAGTGAATGGCTCTCTCTCCGATCCGATTAGGCTTTCATCATCAGTACGACAAGGATGCCCATTGTCACCGCTTCTGTTCTGCTTGTATTTAGAGCCACTTTGTATGCGCATTCTTAAAGAACAAAATTTCCAAGGGTTCAAATTACTGACTAATGAGGTGCGGGTTCTTGCGTATGCAGATGACGTGGCCTTTTTCTGTACCGATAAAAAGAGTGTAAACACTGCTCTTGCAATTACAGAAGAATTTTGTGCTGCTTCTGGCGCAAGCGTTAACTTTGAAAAAAGTTCAGGTTTTTGGTTTGGATTATGGGCCACAATGCCATCACATTACGCAGGAATTCAATGGAAAGAAGATCTGCGTTATTTAGGCGTGCCTCTCTCACAGTATAGAAATAGCAACGCTCATTGGTCAGGAGAAGTTGGCAAAATTCAACGTAAAGTGAATTCATGGCGAGGGCGGAATTTGTCCGTGTTCTTTCGTGCTGAAGTGTGTAACGTTTTCTTAGCTTCCCGTCTTATGTATGTGCCCCAAGTACTGCATTGCTCAAGACTTCGCCTTCAGGCACTGCATCGCGTATTTGCAACATTCATTTGGAGTTCGAGCTGTGAATGGCTGCGGCGCGACAATCTGTTTCTCCCCCTTGAACGTGGTGGTCTAGGATTAGTACACCTCTTCGTCAGGCAAATTGTTTCTCGCCTCTTTTTCTTTCGAGACAGTGACCATCCGTTCTTGCGTGAAATGTTGCAACTGCGTTTAGTTCATTATGTTCCTAACATAGTAGTGTCATCAAATGTCAAAGATGTCCCACAGGCTCCTTGGGGCTTTCTCAAGGAGGTTGTTGATACATTTCTTTTCTTGAAAGTTAGATTCAGCCTGGAGTACGTGTTCACAGCGAGTCGAAAAGCAATTTCTGCGGCACTGGTTGACTCTATTTTCCCAGATCCTTTGTATCGTGCACCTTATTTAAATCGACCTTATCAGGATGTACTTAAACGCGTCCGAAAAATGTGTGTGCCTCCTGGAGTTAAAACATTTTTCTTTAAATTACATTCGGAAACACTCCCTGTTAAAACTTGGTTGAATTCGAGGGGTTGCTTTGTGCCATGGTCAACAAACTGTCGGCTCTGTCCACGTGCCGAAACCATAGATCACTGTTTCATAGACTGTAGGGATGCTGTATTTTTTTGGGACATTCTCCAACGGACACTTAAAAAGGACATTGACATAACTCCATACTCAATTAGGTTTCTACCGTTTAACGTTACAGGTGGTCCTCCCTATGACATGTTCATTGTACTTGGTTTATATAGCCTGTGGAGAAGTAGACTCTGCGATCGCCATGCCGAAAGCCCGCGAACTACAAAATCCTTTTTTCGCGAAAGTGCTGCGTATGTAAGAAGTGTGTACGCTGTGCAGGAACCTCCGCCAGACTGGATGCACTTGTTGGATGCATGTGTGTGTTTGCCTGAGTTTTAAGTGTGTAGTTGTGTCCACTTTGTAATACACCTTCAGTTTTCTTTTCCATGTAATAAAGAAAAAAAAAAGCGGCGTGGTGAAGTGGTTAGAGCACCTGACTTGTGAGTGAGAGGACGTGAGTTCGAATCCTGCTCTCGGGCACATTTTTCTTTTCAGCTCATTAATTTTTTTATTAGGGTATAAATGCCTAATTTAATTAATTCCACCTTTGCGGAGCATCGGAATGAATTACCGTTACTCCCTTGAGGACCATCGGGCAGGGACAACTGTTAGTCCCCCAAGGAGTAAGCGCATGAGGAGTAACAGTTCATCCCGTGTCAGTTCGTCCCCAAAAGGACTAATGGTTGTGGCAAATCAGTTAGTCCCCAAAAGGACTAACCTCCCTACCCCTTTTAGTCCTTTTTTTCTTAGAGTGTAGGTGCTCAGAATTAATCCGGAGTGCCCCACTGTATGACCTGCCTCATATTCATATCGGGGTTCTGGCACGTAACACTCCATAATTGAATCTTAATTTTACGCATTTCGGTTGATTGGGCAAGTAACGTCCGTCTCTTCGAGCAATCCAGTTCGATAATTAGAACTGTGGTGTATGCCACAGGCATTTTTTTTGTTAAATTCTGTTCACGATACGCAAAAGAACAAAAATGCAACAGCTGGGCGTATGTATACCATGGACGTCGCCCAAGCCCAGCCGGGTTTGCGACGGCTCTGCAATTTTTTCTTCTTTCTTTCGTTCGCTTCTCCTCACGGAAGGGGGGAGAGGGCTGGGGACTGCTGCGACGCGACCTTGGGTAAAACGACCGTACCCAAGATAAGTGTGAACGCTATGTGCACGCAGTACATATAGTCTATATACATTCAAGTGCCACATTCAGGCGGCGCACGCACATGTAACCGCGCAAACAGCGCCACCACCCGCGAGAATGAGAAGTGGCGTTACGTGCAGCACGCGGCAGCGGCCTCAAGTTGGGGATTTGTCTCCAAAAAGTCCCCGGTCACGAAGACGCGCTCCCTTCCAGGGCTCACCCAGTTCTGCAGCGGTGCACCGCGCGCGTGTACGTCCTTCTAAATAAGCCACCGATGGCGTATACATACGCGCTATGCAGCACTGCAACGGCTGATCCCGGCCTACGCAATCTTCGATTTGTGTCCCCAGTGTATACGCGGGCGCATTAGGGTGGAAAAGGGAGAGAGAAAAGCCACAGACTGAGAAGCTCCGAGTCGATAAATGCGCTAAGCGGCTCCACTGCAACGTGGACCCCTTCGCATGATGTAGCACTCCTGTAGCCGTACATCGCAGCAAACTAATGTTTACATAAACAATGATCGAGATTTGTCTTCAGTGGAATGCCAATACACTGCTCTCACTTTGTGCCTATATAGAGGAAAGCGAGCGAATTCATCGTAAGCTATGTTATCGTTTACGAGTCTTTGAGCGCAATGTTACGAGGATCCGCGATCTATAATAAAACGGGACGGTACAAGCTACCGTGATGTTATAGTAAACCCTAGTTGATGTTACAAGGAATAGGGATGTTAACGAGGATATCTCGGTACCAGCTAAGAAGTGCTTATCGCAGTAAAACCGACTGCACAGGAATTTGACGCTATTGAATAGCACGGAGTAAAGCTTTCGTGGAACTGTGGGTTACGCACTACAAGGGTCTCGTAAGCATTGTACGCACTAAGCACTGGGAGGTCTTTACAAGAACAGGTGAGCACGTTGTTGTTAACAGTCGTGAGGCATGCTGCTTTGATTGTGCCGCCGAGCACGTTATCGGTGTAGATATCGAGCAGTAGGTGGCGAGTCAGCGACTCTTTCGTGTGTGTGCGTGCAAGTGTGTGTGTGTGTGTGTGTGTGTGTGTGTGTGTGTGTGTGTGTGTGTGTGTGTGTGTGTGTGTCTGTGTGTGTGTGTGTGTGTGTGCGAGCTTGCGTGCGTGCGTGTGTGTGTGTCAAATGATCGTCCATCTCTCAAAAACTTTCAGTTATCAACCTTGATAGGGTAGTACTCCCTTATAACAGCATACGTACTTACACAGCACTTAGTCGTAACTACCCTGCTGGATTATATTATCTGCGCGACCGAACCAGAGAAAGAAGTTCTGAATGGGCGCGCGTGGGCTCAGCTGTACTTTTCGCTGGCTGGTCCTTCATTCTGGCTTCCTCCTGGACGTCGTTTCACTCTGTAAATAAGTATCTTTCCTGACATCTTCGGCGGAGGTATTCTGCCTGGCCACGCAGTAGTTCTGATTCTGGCCGGAACAGCGCTGCAGCGCATGCTGCAGAAGCCAAATCGGTCAAAGTCCTCATCGACCTCGCCGCCTCTTAATTTATCCTCCCACCCTCCCTCTCGCGGTGACAAAGTCAACTCCGGCCTCAATGGACGGATGACACGAGCGCCCCCTTTGGAACGGGGTGGTGGCTTGCGCCGCCGAGCTCTTGAACGCGACGGTTGAGAGCGCCATCTCTCGCACGCGGCACGAACAACGCGGTCGCTTCGCGAACGGGCAGTCGGCATTCGACTCGCGGACGCCGCGCACTTTCGCATACGCCTCGCACACACGTACGCGCACGCACGGTGGACGCGCTCGCCGGTCTGTTTGTCTTGGAACTCTGCAGCTGTGGAGCCCATACATAACGCCTGCGCGCTGCGAAACCCAAGCGCGCAATCGCGGTGTCGTTTCTCTCTCGCCGCGCTAATCCGCCGAACGGATGACCGTACATATATCTCTTCCTCTCTCCGGCCCGGTCTTCTCGCAGCCCGCTGAATAGTCCGGCTGCGCAGAACTTGTTTGCACAGACGCACGCGGAGTGAATGTCGTGCGATTTTGGGTGCAAGGAAATAATTTGCTGTGGCCTTGCGCCTGTACATATGCAGGGCGTTGCGAATATATGAGGCAGCTTTAGAAACACGTAGCCCAAAGAGGGCAAGAAAACATCGGCCAGGTGTGCCGAAAAACGAACACACACCATATATATATATATATATATATATATATATATATATATATATATATATATATATATATATATATATATATATATATATATATATATATATATATATATATATATACAGCATTGCGCATGTGCCTTGCCACTGACGCCATTTCTTTCATGCGCTAAGTTCGCTTGGGTATGGACTAAAATATCTAATACTGAAGAAGGCTCTAGGCATACGAGACCCAGTAGAGGACCCAACAACGACAGCCACTGGCTTTCGATATCCCCTAGCTGTCGCGTTGGCGTAGTGGCTTCGGTGTTGCTCTCGTAATCCCGCGACCCCGGGATCGAATCCCGCGACCCCGGGATCGAATCCCGGCCACTGAGCCTTCTTACCTCCCCCAACACCTAATACGAAGTGCCTCGTAATCAGATATTGTTGTTGGAACGTAAAACCCCAGAATTTATTTATTTTTAACTTTTTTACGCAAGGCGCCCGATGATGTAAACCCGAACAAGCAGGCGTTTTGCTTGAGATAGCAGGTTAACACTTTGCGCTGTTTCCTATACAGCCTTTTCCCTGAAGACTTCGTGTGTCATGCGTGCCTCCGAGATCTTTATTCATGCATAACTGGTTTGCCATGGACATTCTTACGCCAGGTGCGTGAGCTGGTTGGTATGATCTTTTCTGAATCATATGTCACATCAAGCAAAAAACTTTTTTTTTTTTTTAGGGCGGTAAAAGACAGAGTTGTGCACCTAAACATACGTAGCAAGCTTAACCTTCGCCTTTAATAGTGGAACGCGATAGCATTCAAAGATCCCTCACTGCAGCTTCCCACGCTTCCCGGCAACTGCAGCTCATGTAACCGTAACGTTTACCGGGAAACGCTGACGGTGAACGCTATGCACGAAGGGGCGAGCTTTCTGGCAGAAACGCGGCCTTTTGCGTGGGCCGATCTTCTGTTACCGTTTCGCACTTTTAATATTTCAGTCTGAAAATATTTCACGTAAAAGGGACGCCCGCTGTCGTTGTTTCGTTTCACGACATTTGCTTGTGCGCTGCCATTCTCGAAATTCCGAGGAATGACTTTGTGAATAATGTAAGACAAGGTATATGAGCAACATTGGTGATACACAGGAAGAACTTGAGTGCCGTGTAGAATAATTTTCGCTCACGGAACGCGAACACCGGCTACACGACGCCGACAACGCATTTTCTGTGATATGGGGCCCTTAAGCGTTAAAAAGAAAAAAATAAACATCACAGGAAGCAGGCGTAATTCGACTACTTCGTGCTAGATGGCGCCAGAATGCCACGCTGCAGCAAGTACGAGACCTCACTAAGGTGCTTGGCGCCTGTGCTTTGCTACATGTAGCGGGAGTTCTCCACTCTCCGCGGCAGCCCGGTGGCTTTGGTGTTTCGCTACTGAGTTTTGGGCCTCGGGTCGGATCCCGGCCACAGCGACCGCATTCAGATGGGGGGCGCGAAATGCAAAAACGTACGTGTATACTTTGGTTGAGGTGCACGTTAAAGGACCCTGCTGGTGGTCAAAATCAATGCGCAGTCTGCCGCTATGCGGCGCAGATCGTAATCCGATTGCGGTTATGGAACGTATGAGACGCCATGATTTCATTCTTTTTTTCGATTGGTCACAATTGTTCTTCAAAGGGCGATTGTTGAGCAATAGCAGGCGCGTCAGCGGCACCATGTGCAAAAAACAACAGAACTTGCTGATCATAACATAAACGCGGTTAAATGCAAATTATATATATATATATATATAGTCATATCATAAGAAGCCGCCAAACACTGACACCAAGGAAAACATAGGGGGAAATTCGTTGTGCTTAATAAATGAAACAAAGAAACGATAAATTAATGAAAGTGGAAGTTGCTGAAAGAACAACTTGCTGCAGGTGGGGAACGATCCCACAACCTTCGCGTTACGTGCGCGATGCTCTACCAATTGAGCTACCGCGGCGCCGTTTCCCTTCCACTTTCTTGGGTATTTATGTTTCCTAGTAGAACCCTGTGAGTGTCAACCAGCGCCACCACTCACAAACCTTGGCGGCGGATGTGGAACATCCTTTCTGCCGCAAGCGTCACGAGAACATGATCTTTTTGGGTGAAGGTAACCGGGTAATAGAGCCATACATGCTACCTGAAGGCATCAATGTTGCCAGAATCGGGAAAAGAATGGAGGTATATATATATATATATTGTGGGAATTTATAAGCTATTCTTTGTCATCTGTACACGATCATCATCATATGGGGTTATGGGGTTCTTCTTCATCATCGCTTGTGGGGCTGGTTCTCGTGTGTGCTCCGTGCTGTGGGCGTGGTCGGTTCGCCTAATCTTTTGACGCGGAATAAACGCCGTGATTACTGCTGCGTCACAATATATATATACCTTCGTTCTTTTTCTTCGTGGTTTGAGGGAGAGATTCTACAGCGGGGAAACACAGCACGAAGACGCCAGGCGCGGCATTTGTGTCTCTCCACCGCGTATCGTATTTTTTTCGCGGTGTACAAAGTCTTTCGAAATGCCGTAAGAAAGCAGACCAAGTCGAAACCTGCCTTCGTGCGGTGGAATTCGCTAAAGCGTTTTTCAACGTTCATGCGTAACGTGCGAGTTCTTAGAACGTTAAGCGAAGGAATCGATTCCTGTTTGATGATAACGTCGTTATCGACGCGTTTGCGCCAAAAGATAACTGCAGTGGATGCAGTGGCTCTTTACGTGATTTAACTATTTCATTGTTCAAACTTTGTTTGCGTATTTACAAGATGGTTTCTTGTTGGTTTTAGTACTGTGGAAAGGAGTGCATATTTTCTTGAAACATGTTAGCTTAACCATAGTGTGACCAAACGCACATCAGCGTTGGAGCATAATTCTAAAGATGAACCAACTAGCCCTCACCAAGATGTTACTAATACGAACTTTACATAGTCTATTAGTATAACACTTTACTGTCGCTATCAATGCTTCGCCTTTCGGACGAAACTGAAAATTTTTATTACACTTTTATCGGCATTTTCCTTTTTTTCAGGATTTACTTATCATGCTTCAGCAATCGACCAGATTCTCGGGGGGTTCTCACAGGAGATTGCAGTGACAAGATTTTCGTACATCTCAATCATACCGCGTGCTATGATGCCCTACTGCATTTGGAAGGCAGCCTTGCTGAGAGGCTTCGCATAGAACGCGGTGCCAGCGCCAGTGCGCGCGGGTGGTTACGCGCGCACTTCCGCTCCGCGCAGCGCCGCAGGTACCGCGCCGCCTCCGCGGAGCGCTGCCGCTCGCCGCAAAGCGCGCGTCGCCGCAGGAGGTCCGTCCTGGCGACGCAAGAGGAGGGAACGCAAGCCGCCGCGTTGTGTGTCGCTTTCGCTCGACTTGAGCTAATGTGGCCTGAAAGCGCGCCGCGCCGCCGCTTCTCTCTTTGTTGTTATTCGGGAGCTGTCTCTTAAAGGGGGCCCGCGGAATTCTCTTGTGTATTTTAGTTTCCTTTTTTTCTCACCGTTTACTTCGATCTTTGTTTTTTGTTGTTTTTTCATATCCTCCTCCTTGCAAAAAGACTTCGCGAAGGTGCGGGCCACGTCGGAATTGTACACACACGCACGACACGCACGCACGGACAGACACGCGCTGGAGAATGAGCGGCCTCTTCCGTTCTCGGGTCAAGTATCTATCGACATAAAAACCCAAGAAACGGCGGAGATTGCGGAGCCTCGCGAGCATTCGTTATTTGTCCGGCCTTGCTTCTTCTCCTTCTTCTGCTTCTTGTTTGCTACAGCTGCTTTCGATGCTGCGACGCTGGAAGAAACGGCACAGCAAAGAAAGAAGAGCGCCGTGATTGAGCGAAGCTGGGCAGAGAGCCATCGCTCGGCTGCTAACCACGCGTGTGTGTGTGTATACAGATATGCCACCGCAGACACGCTCGGATACGTCGGGCCGGAGGATTATGTGTGCGCGCGCGCTCGCGTCGCGGGAGTGGACATAGGAGGAGGAGGAGCAGAGCGAGCCTGGACGATCAAGCCGCGATCACGGCAAGCGCGAGAGACCGATTTACTTCGTGCTCTGTGCAACTGCGCGTCTCTGATGTATCCGCCTTTCTTTCTTTCTTTCTTTCTTTCTTTCTTTCTTTCTTTCTTTCTTACGGAACCACTGTGCACCGTGTTTTTCAAATGCGAAGCAGTGCGTCCACTGTGGAAGTTCTTGGTGTTGCCCTTGCGGCGTGTACTGAGAGATGGCGCGTAGGCTTGATTCTTCGAACGTATGTGTAACAACACTGTGGCTCATACGTGATATTTTCCAATCTGCTTTTTTTTTATCACTTGCGGAGATATTAAGAAACGAGTAATATAGTTTACGGTGACGCGGTTGAGCATTTCGCTTCTTCAAGGTGACGCGCACCAATAACATGAGCCACCACAGCAAATGTATGCGGTGGAGTCATATAGTTGATCGTTTCGTGACCACTGCAGCTCGCTATTGTTCCGGTAGTTACCCCGTAAAAACGGTGAGTAAGCAAGTCTAAAAAGAACTAAACGAGGAAGGAAACAAGCCTTGAGAACTTGTTAAAGCATTTTTAATGCGAAAGCAAAGTCAAAATCGGGAGATGAAGAGATTTGTTGGATGTCGTGTTGGAAAACGTCGGTAGATCGCCAAGCCACTATTTCGATTGTAGAGGCGAGGATACAACACGTCTTAGCGAAAAACTAACAGAGCCAATAGCTTCGATCACTTCAGAGTAATGTCTTGCTGAGACCAAGGAAATGCGAATCCTCTTCAGACACGGGTAGTTGACTCAATTTACTTTATTTTGTCATTGTGAATGCTAGCCATTCGTTTTCCGTATTTTACCTTGTATGCGTTCACTAGCCAAGTAAAGCAATACTAATGAGGCACCTAGGTTGTGATTTATATGCGATATGTCGTGTGTGTTTGGTTTTATTTGCACCAAATTTTGAAAAATAACATTGTACCTCATAATCAGATAGTGGTTTTGGCACGTAAAACCCTATAATATATATATAAAAATAACATTGCATAGGGTAGGTAGTTCATTTTCACCTCTTCAGGTGACTTACTGGTAAAGGCAGACATTCACTGAAAAAAAAATGTGTCAATTTAGTTGTAAACACGACAGAAATGCGTTAGCATTACGTGACACTTCTTTAAGGTGCACGCTGGATCTATGGGATTTAAACCACGTTCAACACATTGCAAAGTGTTGTTCAGGAGCTCACTCGACAACGTTCTCTTCTGCGCTTCGTCCCGCTGTGTTTCGTCCCGCTTCCATACATATATTTACTGACGGGTTGGTGTCAACAACCACTTCAACCGCGGCATTCGTAATACCGAATATGAAGATGAGTAAGCGCTTCCATCTCGTCTATCAAACTACATCAACAGCCGCAGAGATTGTTGCCATTCGGGAGGCAATTCGTTGTATATCGACGGAGCCGCATCAGGCTTGGACTATATTTTGCGATTCCAAGCCGGCACTTCAAGTGATCGATTCTGCAATTGGACTAAGACCTTACTATGCCCTTGCTCGACAGGTGATCGAATCATAGGATGTCGCTGTAAGAGCTGGCCATTGCATAAGCTTTCAGTGGATTCCGGGAAACTGTGGCTTACATAGAAATGAGCTCGCCGACGCGGAGGCAAAGATGACCCACATTAATGCCACACCAGTGTCCATGCAATTTTCACGACCAGACACTAATGCCCTATAGTGTGCAGACTTTTGCGCGATAATACCGCATTTTGGGCCTCGCTGGGTCATCGTCATCGCCGCCTTGACGAACTCGACCCAGAGATGAAAATACGGATACCACTGACCGTGAAAAGGTGCAGTGCAAGCTTGCCGCACATTACGATTAGGTGTGGCCTTCACCCAGCGCTATACCTGCATCCGATCGGCCGGGCGGACATACGTTAAAGTGGAGGTAAGGGGAGGGGGGGGGGGGAGAGGGGGCTCCTCCCGTGCCGGTCGGGCGGACAGTCCGAATTGCGAGGAACGCGGTATCTCTGAGACGACAGAACACCTCTCGTGCATCTGCGCGCGATTTGATGTACAGAGAAAATCGCTGACAGGCATCTTGTCAAAATTTGTCGTTGAATCATTACATGAAAGGTTCTATTGGCACCTTCGCCTGATCCTCGTCGTCAGCCTGATATGTTGAAAGCTTTCAATAAATTTTTGTATGAGAGCGGACTGGACGAAAGACTTCGAAGAGTCTAGGAGCGTGCAAGATTTTCACCACCATCTTCATCCTCATAATCAGCGTCTTCTCTATTCTTTCTTTTGTACGCCCTTGCTTATTCCCCCAACGCCGAGTAGCAAGCAGGTCAGAACATTGATTCAGGCCGACCTCTCAGCTTTTCTCTCATAATAAACACCTCTCTCTCTCACTCGGCAAACGTCCTTCTTTTTCGAGGAGCGAAGAGCTACTAACGGTGGTCCGGATGAGTCCGGAACACTTTTTTCCACTTTGACAGTCTTAACGCTCAAGCATTAAAAAAGAAACCAAGGTGTTCAGTTAGTTGATTAACTTATATCCTAACTGTTAATCCTTCTGGTTCATTGCTATATCGATGCCCCTGTGTATATGGGGCCACAACATTAGGGCTTCATTAACTCTTTGTAGCTATATTAGTGCTTGATCTTCTCAACTTGTGCTGTTTATTGATATCTTATCTTTTCTGCATAGCAACTATATGAAAATAATAGCTGTCACCGATATAATATCACTAATCCTCGCTTTTGTACTGTGATTGTATTAAAAGAAGGAAAGTTTCATTAGTTAACTTTAATTGGTCATACTAGAACACATATTGCTATTGTAGGTTTGGATCCCAGTCATCGCCACTTAGCAAAAGATTTGAGGATGTCACCAGTTGGGAGGTATCCGTCTCCAACAACTGTCTAGAAATATATCGGCGTTCCAGTTATTAGTTTTCCAGAAACCTTCATCGCGCAGTGCGAAAGAAAATTAAAACTTGAGTGCCAGCGCACTTGTTGGGAATATATTATGGCTGCCATCCCATAAATATGGTCTTACTCTATGCGTATTTGCTAGTCGCTATATTTCAATTCATTATTAGCCAGCTTGAGTGCTGCAATTGACGGTGTGTTATACTCAAATTATACTAGCTATATATATATATATATATATATATATATATATATATATATATATATATATATATATATATATATATATATATATATATATATATATTTATTTATTTAGACGCTATTGGAAGCTAAAAAAGAAAAAAATACTGGTG
This sequence comes from Dermacentor albipictus, assembly GCF_038994185.2. Taxonomy (NCBI): domain Eukaryota; kingdom Metazoa; phylum Arthropoda; class Arachnida; order Ixodida; family Ixodidae; genus Dermacentor; species Dermacentor albipictus. The sequence continues at coordinate 110,855,909 of NC_091822.1, read as the reverse complement.
GTACACGCAACTTGTGTGTTTCGCACGCGCTTGGACTCGTCTCATGAGAGAGGGCAAAATAGAGAGAGAGAAAGGCAGGGAAATTAACCAGACGCTCGTCTGGTTCTCTGCCTTGCGTTGTGAGGGAAGGGATAGAGGGGCGAAGAGAAAAAGAAGGCGACAGAAAATAAGAGAGCGGTGACTAAAAGGGGAGAAGAGAGAAATAAAGGATGTATAGAACGGCAGAGACGTTGGCAAGATGTGTTTCCGGTTGGCTACCCTTTATGATAGTCTAATCAAATTGTCGGATTACTTTTCGTACTCGTTGCTTTCGTTTTCCTTTCCTTCGAGCACCTTGCCCTACACCATAGATGAGTAGTTAAATAGAAGCACCGAGGCCATTCTCGTGTGTAAATTGTTTTATTGACTTAGCGAGCTTAATGTCTACGAGACAAGACCCATAGCTGTCTGTCGCCGCAAAATGCCAGCTCTTCAGCACCTGAGCGGTAGATGCGCCAAGCGTCGACTCTGATACCGTTAGTCCAGGTGGTGGGTACGAGATGGCGCTGCAGCGCGCGGAAGAATAAAGGGCGTTCACTAAGGTATTCCCCGTGTGGGTGTATATATACCTGCGCGTGCACACCACGTGCGTTTACTTGTTTCAATCCATCGTGCATGCTACTCGGCCTACTACATAATACCTGCGAGGCAGTTGTGGTGGGTATAAAATTGCGTTCGTTTGTCTTTTTCTCTACCTTGCTTCCCTGTCTTTCTTTCTTTCTTTCTTTCTTTCTTTCTTTCTTTCTTTCTTTCTTTCTTTCTTTCGTTCTTTCTTTCTTTTTTTCTTTCTTTCTGTTTTTTTTTTCTTACGCAGCAGCCATATAGTTATATAGTGTTATGAACTCCAACCGGTGCCACCAGTGTTACGACTTCCAACCGGTGCCACCAGTGTTACGAACTTGCACCGCTGCACCACGATTACGGCTTTGTGGTCCCGTAGCGCTCTTCACCCGTTTCGTGACAGAGCGTTGGTAGCGAAGACTCCGAGCCTGGCGTCGATGAGAATAACAAAAGGGACTTTATACATTATATACAGGTTATCATACAGGACATAAACGGATCGGCACTGGGGCCGAGAGCTCACACAAACGCGACTGTTCTCGCACGACGGCGTCCGACGAAAACGCGTGACACATCTCACCCCAGTCGGGAGCGACCCTCTCTCCAGGTGGGGTCGGCGGATCCTGTTTTCGAGCGGCGTGTCGCTGCTTTTATAATCCCGAGGACCATTGTCACTCAAACGGCCCAATACAAAGTCAGCACACGACGGTCGTCCGAGGGGTCCAACCAGCGACCGCGCTGGCCACCCGGTTCAAAGTTCGCGCGCGCGGTGACCTCCAGGCAAGGGAGGTGCGGCGCCGGGCTGTCTGGCACACGCGGACACGTCCAAACACGCTGCTCGCCGAGGCTTCTCCCGCACGACGGCGCAGCATCTTGTCTTGTGAAGGGAGAATTATGGCGCTCGCAGGATAGATTCCGCATCCTGCAGATTCGGAATCCGGGCTTGTGGTAATGGCACAACAGCATCCCCGCCCTCAGATAAGGCGCCGGGAAGACGAGCTGCCTCCACGTGGCTCGGATGCCAGGCGCGCACGTTCGTCAGGCTCGTCCAAGTTCACGTCCAGTGTCGGGACGCCAGGTAACTTCACGTGCCCAGGTCCGACTCGCCAGGACAGGAGCTCTGCTCACCGCGTCGTCGCCAAGGTACCTCGACCAGCTCCGCTCGGGTCGTTCCTAAGACCTTGCTTCTCGCCACTGGTCCCGCTTGGTCGTTCTGCAGCTTGCAAAATCGACCGGCAAAAGGCAACACCCAACACGAACAAGTGCCCTCTGTCTCCCGTCAAACACCAGACAAAGACATAATCCAAATCAACCTAACTAAATCGCTATCCCCTTTTGCTCCCGCTGCAAGAAGAGGCAGGTGTACGATCTAGCACACAAAGCTCAAACAATCAGTTTTCAAATTAACAACACACCAAAATAGAAACAATTAATAATCAGCAATAATAATGACAAATAGAATGGTCCCCTTGAAATCGCTTTGGACCGAAAACATACTTCTGAGGAAGCAAATGAGGTCATTCATTTTTCCCGGCGATATTTTCGCGGAATCCGAAGCTGCTTATATTTGCGACCCTGCTTATCCGTGTAGCGGCGGTACGATAAGCCAGATTCTTTGCCAAATGAAACCCCCTTTTTTTTCACTCCCCGTTTGACGCTCTTCCTCAGATCGGCTAGTGAACAATCTTCCTGTTGCTCGCGAATCCGAGTTTCCCTTTCAACTGCAGCCTGCTCCTGCCAGCTGGCGGAAACCGGAGCGAGTGTGGAGCCCGCGTCGCCTAATTGCGGCGTCGCGTCTCTATCGCGGCTAGCACTGCACGCGTCACTCCCACTCACCTCCAGGACCCGCTCGCCTAGGCCAGCCTCCGAGCTCTGCCTCTCCCGTGACTGCTCGCCACTCAAGTTACCTTGATCAGTCCGTGTGCCGTACCGCCTTTCGCTCACCGACGCTAAGTCAAGTTCCCTCGACAGCGGGCGCGCTTTGGATCGCGTGGGGGCCATGTACGCCACGTCGCCAAAGAATGATTTGCCCTGATCCCTCAGCAGCTGCTCCGAGTTATTTGAGAAGAGGTAGGAAAATTGCTCCGGGAGGGCGGCTGACACAGCGGCTTCGGTGTTAAGTTTCCCAAACTCTCCTTCAATGATAACCGTTGCGATCGGTAAACAGACACTCTCCTTCTCGGCCACTTGCCGTATCCTAACGCACTCTCCCGTAAAATCACTCGAGGAGACGAAAGACGGGTGAACAACGTCCATAGTTGCTGCAGAGTCCCGCAGTGCTCGGCACTTCTTGCCGTTTACCTTAATTTCCTGCACATAGGGCTCCAATAGACGTATGTTCTTGTGAGTTTCCTGTATCGTTGCAAAAGCAATTCTCTCTGGGCAGCTTGCAGCGATGTGCCCTTGCTTTTTGCAATTGTAGCAGGTTAACGGTTTCCGTTTTTCAAAAGAACGCGTCATTTCGTTTCGCTGTTTCGGACCATCGTCATCATTCTGAGATGCATTCTGTCCATCCCTTACAGTTTCTTTGGGAAGGGACTCGTCTTCCCGAAACTCGCGACGCGTGATTTCCTTCCGTTCGTCGGGCTTCCCGTAAAACCCATCTCTTCTATCTGCTTTTTCTATGCGCACTGCCTTGCTGTGCAAGCTGCGGCGGGTGTAATACTCTTCCGCTAACTCTGCTGCCTTGTTTAGCTTAACCTCCTTTAGCCTATCTTGCAGCCAGAGCCGGACATCCTCATCAATGCAACGGTAGAACTGCTCCAACGCGATGCATTCGACAATTTTGTCGCGGTCGTCGTAAACCTCTTCGCCCTTCAGCCATTCCACCAGGTCGGCTTTTAGACGAAACGCGAAGTCAACATTCGACTCCTTACCCTTTTTTGCATACCGGAACCTCTGCCGGAAAGCTTCGGGCGACAATTTGTACTTCCGCAGTAGCGCTTCCTTCACATCACTGTAGCTCTCGAACGCCTCTTTCGATAAGCAAGTTATTACGTCTGATGCCTCCCCAGGAAGCAACGCTAACAGATTCTGTGCCCAAAGGGATCGCTCAATGCTATTCCGTTCGCACACGTGCTCAAATTTCACGAGGTATTTGGCCATATCCTCTCCGACGACAAAGGGTGGAAGTTGATCGCGTATTCTTGGAACATTAGAAGTGAGACTAGGCGCCGGCGAGTTATTTCGGATCTCCAACTCTTTCATTTTAAGCTCGTGCTCACGTCGCTCCCTCTCTCTCCTTTCCTCCTTTTCCTCCTCGCGAAGTTCCTTTTCTCTCCTTTCCTGCTTTTCCTCCTCGCGGCGTTCCTTTTCTCTCCTTTCCTGCTCGCAACGTTCCTTCTCCTCCCTTTCCCGACGTTCATTGATATCCGCCCAGGCCTCTGCGGCTTCCTCAGCCGTTACGTCCCCAGTCCTCATGACCTCAAGGATCGCATTCTTTCTTTTGGTTGAGCCCAACTCAATGCCCAACTCCTCACAAATTTCGAGAAGTTCCTTCACCTTGTACTTCTCCATCGTTCACACTGTCCTCCTGCTGTTTACCCTTTTTGAATATACCTGCCGTACGCTACTATAACACTACTAGTAAGACATATGCAAGTATTTCACACACTGCCCTGTTTACCCCCTCAGCATCCCCTGGTTTTCAAAACACTCTTACTAGGCTTGAAACACACAAGGTTATCACAATGCAACACCAAATCCTTCCCTAAGCTACTATAACCTGTGTCAGAGAAAGTCTGGTGTTTGAGGTAAACTTCAGGCACTCACCGCGCCGAGGTAGCTGATGCCGGTCAATCCCGTAGCTGCCATCCAGTGTTATGAACTCCAACCGGTGCCACCAGTGTTACGACTTCCAACCGGTGCCACCAGTGTTACGAACTTGCACCGCTGCACCACGATTACGGCTTTGTGGTCCCGTAGCGCTCTTCACCCGTTTCGTGACAGAGCGTTGGTAGCGAAGACTCCGAGCCTGGCGTCGATGAGAATAACAAAAGGGACTTTATACATTATATACAGGTTATCATACAGGACATAAACGGATCGGCACTGGGGCCGAGAGCTCACACAAACGCGACTGTTCTCGCACGACGGCGTCCGACGAAAACGCGTGACACATCTCACCCCAGTCGGGAGCGACCCTCTCTCCAGGTGGGGTCGGCGGATCCTGTTTTCGAGCGGCGTGTCGCTGCTTTTATAATCCCGAGGACCATTGTCACTCAAACGGCCCAATACAAAGTCAGCACACGACGGTCGTCCGAGGGGTCCAACCAGCGACCGCGCTGGCCACCCGGTTCAAAGTTCGCGCGCGCGGTGACCTCCAGGCAAGGGAGGTGCGGCGCCGGGCTGTCTGGCACACGCGGACACGTCCAAACACGCTGCTCGCCGAGGCTTCTCCCGCACGACGGCGCAGCATCTTGTCTTGTGAAGGGAGAATTATGGCGCTCGCAGGATAGATTCCGCATCCTGCAGATTCGGAATCCGGGCTTGTGGTAATGGCACAACAATAGTTAGCCTGTCCGCCTCGATCAAGATACCTAGCGGCGTCTGGTGTGAGGCGTAATTCTCCCTCCATAACGAGCGCTACGTTTTCGCTAATACAGACAAAACAAAGCTGCTTAAAAAAAAAAGAAAGTCGGGGGTATACGTGAACTGCATGCAGCTAGCATTTTTCGCGTATTCGTTTTGGATAAGAACGAAAATTGTATGGTACATTACGTAATCGTGCTGTAAAACCACCTTCCGGTGTGTGTGGCGCTCTTCGAATTTATGTGGTTTGAAATCGAAGAAAGCACGCACTTTACGATAGATGTCTTTGTACCTCTTATCGGGTGCATAGAAATTTATATATCTCTCTCCTTTCTGAATATCAACTCTATTTTGGTATCGGCGAACTGTCACGGGTACTGGCGGCTTACGCAGGAGCAAGCTGTCCTAATCACAATTATGTATTTGAAAGAAAATGGCTCACTGCAATCAATCACTCAACCAGTCAGTCTGTCAGTTAACAATCCGACCAACCAAACAATTCCGTAACGTCATTTGTTAGCATGTTATATAATGTTTATAAAGCGTTACGTGTTAGGGGGCTCAAGCTCTCTCGATCAATCGATGAAGTAGCCAATCAATGAGCAATAATTCAAGGTCAAAAGGCGACTTAACGCGTAGTGAGAAATAGTGCGATCGCCGCAGATACATTCCCGTCAGTTTCTTTAAAGCGCTGAGCCAAGTTGTTATTTGCTATCCTGTGCTCACTCTGGTTCTCGAGATTATCATAAATCAATATACAAGCGTAAACAACAGAGAGTACCGGTAGCGTGGGTCGATAAAAGTGGGCTTTTGCGTCAGTTAGCGATTGCTATATACGGCCCTGTACTAGCGGCAACAGCTGTCGTGTGAACCATAACGTATCGTCTTGTGTACAGTTTCGTATTTATAAGAATGACTGTGTCACGCTTTGACCTCGTCCACCCTTTTGCACGCAGGAGGATGTTCCCCGCCTACAAGGTCCGAGTGTCCGGCTTAGACAAGAAGGCCAAGTACATCATGCTCATGGACATCGTGGCCGCCGACGACTGCCGGTACAAGTTCCAAAACCGGAGATGGGTCGTGGCCGGCAAGGCTGACCCCGAGATGCCCAAGCGGATGTACATCCACCCGGACTCTCCAGCGACTGGAGAGCAGTGGATGCAGAAGGTTGTCTCTTTCCACAAGCTCAAGCTCACCAACAACATCTCAGACAAGCACGGATTTGTGAGTGTACATTGCCACGTGCATGCCGTCTTTATTTTGGCCTGGTGATCGTTTTTCCTCGAAGCATGACCGTTACCGTGACACTGACTTCGCGTAAGACGCGGTTACTTTACCGAAACGTTTATAAACGTTGTCGACACTGTGACAGCGAGATGGGTCTATCGTAATCGCGTTCCACGTAGGTCGCCGTTGTTGGGCACAGTGTCGCCAGATGTCGCCACCAGTGTTGACGCCCCCGTATACGTTTTTGGTGTCGGGTTGTAACGGCAACGTGACGGAGCCATTGCGTTCATCTGGAGCTATGTAATGTTCGGATAGGCTCATCTTCAGTGATATGAACCACTCGCATTAGTAGGCTCAACTGGGGTCCACCGAATCTAAAAGGCGCGCTTGATTAACCTCTTGAAGCTGACAAGAAGTAGAAGAAGAAAAGAGCAGCCCTAGCTGTCTGTAAATTCACAGGTTCACCAAAGCCATGGTAGTTGACTCGTGAGTAATCGCGATTAACACACAATATTTTAACGCACACGAAAATACACAGACAGATGGACGGACGGACTGTGCTATTATTAAATAGGTTGGAGACGAGAATCAAACCAGCTTCTCTACAGCGTTATATTTTTGTAACAGGGAAAAGATGATGTAAAGTGACGTGAATCCTTACAGAGTTTTACTAATACACCCCAACAACTTTCTGTGCCAACGAAGAAGAAGCAACAGTGACAGAGCTTCTGCACAAGCGTTACTGTGTCACGTACTTCGGGTAGCGTTTGAAAGCGTTTTTGGTTTCTTGAAAGATATACTGAATCGTGCAGAGTCTAGCTTTCCACGTGCGACGGCTTTGCATTCGGCCAAACGTGGCAGGCGTTGCAACTCGACACCACGGGGGTCTGCTTTGCCTTATTTTGTTGTTGTAAATAAGGACGTTTACGTATTCTCTTCCTCAGCTTAAGCTAACGCGAACGAGAGTGTGGGACCTTTTTTTTTTTTTTTTCAAGAGCACTCATATGCTAATCCGTGCTTTTCAACCTTACTTGTCCCTTCATTGCGACAGATAGTCGTACTCGAGTATATCAGCAGTTCTTTACATGCCGTACGTGTGGGCGATCTCTCGATTGGGCAACGTATAGCGTCTGTTCCCCGAAATCCGCGTGCCACTGACCGCTCGAGAAATAGGATTCTCCGTGCGTCCATGAGAAAGCTCTCTGGCGTCGTCGTCTCGTTCGCAGGACGTACACCTATGGCATATAGTAGGAAAGCTCCACCGAAGCGAAGATAGACGAAGTGAGACAGACGATAGCAAAGTAAACCTGCGCACAGAAACACGAATCGTTTTCACCAACTGGCCAGGCCCATTTTCTCTTTCTCTCTCTCACACTCTGGCCAGCAGCCTTCCCCCGTGACGTGTATTACGCGTCCTAATGGGAGCCCCGCGGACGGACTTTGGGACCGGACGTCGTCCACGAGTCCGTGGCTCGCGCGCAGGGTCATTAATAACGGCCCCACCGGCGTCGCCTGTCAAAAAATGGAATTCATTAGCAACGCCGCCCCCCCTCCGCGGCCGCGGAGAGCGCACATGTATCTACTGCGAGCGTCCGGGTGCGTTGTAGGCGCGGGTCGACCGCATAAAAGTGTATGACCAGGAGGCGAGGCTTTCGCAGCTGCGCTGTGGTTTGTCTTCGCGCAGTGTTTGCTTGCGTCTCTCTCTCTCTCTCTATTTGCAGTATATAGTATGTATATGGCCGAGGCGAGGACCATTTCCTTCGGCGAGCACACGAAATAATTTCGCAGACGCCCCAGCATGTTCGCAGTCTCATTACAAGGCTCTCGCGAAGCCTGCTGCGTATGCAGTTGCCGACGTTTGGCTTCAGCTCTTTTGCCACCAGGGGGATCGAGTGCGACTGTATGTGAGGGCCCACCGGCCTCGGTGTCTGCAGGTTGAGTGAAAGAAAAAAAAAAAGGTAAACGCTCTTGTTTACTTTTTAAACAAAAGCTCTTGTTTTGTAAACGTTTTTGTTTTGTCTAGGGTGTCGTGATTTCATTGACAAAAGTTAGAGCAAGGCGGGGGAAAAGGGATCATAGGATGTATAGGCGCTACTTAACTGGTGGAACGAATTGCTTCCTGCAACCTCTCTGAAATCGCGTCGACTGGGCCAGGAATGACCCATGGTCTTTTCTACAGCTTATTCGTTCAAGTATTTCTCTCCCTGAGCTTTGTGCAAGCGGCACGTCGCCGCCCGTATATAGGGCAGTATGTCTTTGTCGCGCTTAGTGATGATCGTTAATCGCTTTATGTATAGTATAAAGTCGGCGTTTGCCGAGGGAGGGTGCATGCGTGGCGTGCACCGTCGTCTAGTGAAGGCTAAAAAAAATCCCGAAAGCGAGCTTAGATGCAAACTTCATTTCTTTTTGAAATTTTTGCTTTACTGACTTAAAGGGCCCCTGAAACGGTTCGGACAAATTTTGTAGACGCGTAGGGTACAGCTTAAGTAGAACATTCGCACCACAATTTAAGTGAAGCGTTACGTATTAATGGAGCTAAAGCGATTAGAAGTTACCCTCCTCCCCAGCCATGCTTTTCCTCCTCAACTCGTTCGCCGAGCGAGCGGGGCTAAGCTCCGCCTTCACTGGTCCTGCGTCACGATGCGACGTCACATCGTCCACTTCCGGTTGTTTTGAAGCCCGCCCCCGTCCGCGCGAAACCTCTCCGCTAGCCGCTTGGCTGTCGACCCCAAGCGAAAGCTATCGAAGCAGCGTGCGTTGCGAGCATTCTGTCGTAGCGCCGAACGTGTCTGGTATTCCGTTAGCCACAGGCAAGCTGGTCGTATCGGCAAATGACTGGAGGCATAAACTCAAGCTGATGAAGGAACTTTGGCGCAGGCGTACGTGAGCGGCCTGATCAGTCTGCACGGTCCAGACACTTGTTGGCGCAGCGCTTAACCAGCCAAACAAAGCGCTAATATTACTCTAACCAAGTGTAAAACATTTTAAACATTTATAAAAACAACGTGTTGATGATTACACTCCTGCGAAAAATACGCACCAGCAGCAAGAAAAGAATACGCTTCGTTGCTGCTACTGTGTATGGTTGAGCTCTATGCCACCAGGTGGCTGCACCGTGCAGACCATTCACCTTTGCCCTTCTGCTCATCTCGGCTCATCCCGTTACGGCACAGTCAAGCGGCCAGACCCTGTCCCCTTGCGCTTACGTTTGCCCTAATACGGGACTCGCGAAACGCTAGTGCGTTAGTAATCTTCCGGTGTAAAGTGACGACCACAAACGTGCAAATGCTGGCGCCGATCGGATAACGGCAGTCCGATGCGCAGCAGCCAGTTCGCTCGTACGCTGCCCTGCAGAGGGACACGATGTCGCAGCTTGACATATTGCCAGTGGCTACGTTTGCAGTCCACAAGGCAACAAAGTTGCATCATCATCATCATCATCATCATCATCATCAGCCTAGTTACGCCCACTGCAGGGCAAAGGCCTCTCCCATACTTCTCCAACTACCCCGGTCATGTACTAATTGTGGCCATGTTGTCCCTGCAAACGTCTTAATGTCATCCGCCCACCTAACTTTCTGCCGCCCCCTGCTACGCTTCCCTTCCCTTGGAATCCAGTTCGTAACCCTTAGTGACCATCGGTTATCTTCCCTCCTCATTACATGTCCGGCCCATGCCCATTTCTTTTTCTTGATTTCAACTAAGATGTCGTTTACCCGCGTTTGTTGCCTCACCCAATCTGCTCTTTTCTTATCCCTTAACGTTACACCCATCATTCTTCTTTTCATAGCTCGTTGCGTCGTCCTCAATTTCAGCAGAACCCTTTTCGTAAGCCTCCAGGTTTCTGCCGCATATGTGAGTACTGGTAACACACATCTGTTATACACTTTCCTTTTGAGGGATAGTGGCAACCTGCTGTTCATGATTTGAGAATGCCTGCCAAACGCACCCCAGCCCATTCTTATTCTTCTGGTTATTTCAGTCTCATGATCCGGATCCGTGGTCACTACCTGCCCTAAGTAGATGTATTCCCTTACCACTTCCAGTGCTTCGCTACCTATCGTAAACTGCTGTTCTCTTCCGAGACTGTTAAACAACACTTTAGTTTTCTGCAGATTAATTTTCAGACCCACCCTTCTGCTTTGCCTCTCCAGGTCAGTGAGCACGCATTGCAATTGGTCTGCTGAGTTACTAAGCAAGGCAATATCATCAGCGAATCGCAAGTTGCTAAGGTAATCTCCATCAACTTTTATCCCCAATTCTACCCACTCCAGGCCTCTGAATACCTCCTGTAAACATGCTGTGAATAGCATTGGATATATCGTATCTCCCCGTTTGACGCCTTTCTTTATAGGGATTTTGTTGCTTTCTTTGTGGAGGACTACGGTGGCTGTGGAGCCGCTATAGATATCTTCCAGTATTTTTACATATGGCTCATTTACACCCTGATTCCGTAATGCCTCCATGACTGCTGAGGTTTCGACTGAATCAAAGTGCTCGCGAAAAGGCTGAGACCAACTCTGACCGCGGAGCTCTCGTCAAAATGGAGTACGTTGTAGCACAAGCAGACGACACTTGCTGTGTGCCGGAAGTGCTTAAGTGTACTGAAAAATTGTTCTTGTGCATTCTCTTTCTGCTACTTTCTCTTTATAAAAACAAATTAACTAACATTCCAACTATTACGAAAATCATTTGTTTACCATAAAGTTGGAAAAATTATCGATCACGCGCCCTGGTCAGCCAATCGGATAGCTCGCCCCACTGACGTCATATGGGTTATTTCGGCCATATGGGTTGGGGCGGCTTAAAATTCCGCCGAGCAGTGCGCTGCGATCGGCAGCGATGTGCATTTTTAAAACCTTATAATAAATTACACGCTTTACGCAGAGCACTTAGATGTGTCAATTAATGATCAGAAGGATCTACTCTAACGACTCAGTACGTTTGTAGAAAATCGTCAAAAGCGTTTCAGGGTCGCCGCCGCTGTCGTGGGCGTTGGTTACATATCAAATCAAATTTGAGAGCCCCCCCCCTCTCCTCCCCCTCTCTACTTCCACATGTCTCCACTTTTCCTTGCCAAAACTTCTAAGATTGGTCAAATTGATTCTGCATGGTTCAAAGTATAACAGCGCGACTTCTTGAACGAGGGGAAGATAGTAGAACAGACAAAAACGGGCGCTTATCCTTGCCTTTTTCTGTGATTTCGTCGTCGTTTAAGAAGTCGCACTGTTATGTGCTCATAGTCGGATACAACTTTAGAAAAAAGGGGGCGTTTACTCCTCCGAGGCGGATGCACACGAGCATCCACGAATGGGCGTGCACTCTGGACCGACGTCATGCGCCGGACGGCCGGTGACTTCGCCGCTTCGGTCATCTGGGCGGGGCCTCCCCTTTTTTCTAAAGTTGTATCCGACTATAGTTTCCTAGTGGAGATCTATCTAAGTTCACTGCTGATTGATGAATAGCTCCTGCACGAGCATAAGAAACCTAGCCTTATTGTAGTATATATAGACTCTAGAGGGCGGGATCCATATCCTCACTTAAGTGATAGTTGCAGTGTCACTAAACGAAACAAAAGCGTTCGTAGGTGCTGTGGTTATACTCAAGCGGCAGACTCACGTGCAACGTATATACCTGACGTGTACCTATATTTGTAGTAGCCAAGCCCGTCGTTATCGGCTCAACATTTCAGGCTTTGCGACAACCGAGGCGGAATGTGCACCACAGACTGCCTGATTTAAGCGACAACTGTATTTCGGAAACTGCACATATTTCGGAAAGAGGTTCCAAGTGCGCGGGCGTATAACTCGCATACGCGTATATATAGAACGTTAGGTTCCAGCAAGCGTTGAATTAGCTTTATATTGCATTTCTGTATATCCTCAAACGTTTGCGCTATGTCAGTAAGTTACCTAGTTTCTAGGAAAGCTGCAACTATAAAGGTTCTGCGCAAATCTTCTGCAATTAAAATCCGCCAGCGATGAACGGGATCTTATACGTCGACACGTTAAACTGATCTGGTGATCTCGGAGGTCACGCTCTGTTGGTTGCCAGCTTTGAGTCGGAAGTTCGCACCAAGAGGGCGCTCGACGTTCATAAATTGCATGAGCAGAGAATAATGACATTTTGGCGGAACTTCAGCATGGCTTCAGAACAGGTAGGCGTCCGGATGATAACTTATTTGTCCTTACCCAGTGTATTGAAAAATCCAGAGTAGAAAGGAGATCGTTATTTCTGGCCTTTTTAGACATTACAGGAGCGTATGACAACGTTTGAAAAATCCAGAGTAGAAAGGAGACCGTTATTTCTGGCCTTTTTAGACATTACAGGAGTGTATGACAACGCAGACCGGAACATATTGTGGGATATTCTGAAAGGGGAAGGCTTGGGCGAAGATTGTATACAGCTTTTGAAGAGATTTACAGAGAAAATACCGTTTCCGGGGTATGTGGCAAGGTGTAATAGTTCCAGGACTTACTTTTGGAAATGCTGTTATTTGCTTGAAATCAGGGGTACAATCAGGACTCGATGGAAACCAAAGGTCAGTGGAACGCCTCGCATTGGGCGCTCACGGGAAGACTACAGATGAAACTGTACTGGGTGATACGGGCTGGACAAGTTTTGAAGGGAGAGAAGCTCACAGTAAAATTGATTACGAAGAGTGACTGCATGGGGAATATGGAAGAAAGTAAATGGGCTGGGAGAGTTTTCAGGTATTTGTGTAGTAAAAACATTGATTCACAGTGGAGGAAAATAACTAGGAAACCTCCTACCAACAAGAATGCGACCTGTATGGTGAGCAACATGGCAGCAAAGAACGTCAAGTGGAAAGTCAGAGAGACTCAGATAATCTTATGGGTGGCGGCAATGAAAAAGAGACCTGCTATGATTAACTAGTTAACAAGAAATTAAAAGCGATATCAGGAAAGAAACAATTTATCATAACTCAGTTGGAAGCTCATTACTTTTCGAAGCGAGACCAGGGTGCCTTAGAACAAGCACCTATAAAGCGAGGTCTAAGAAGGAAGAAGAAGCATGGGCTTACTGCTGTAAAGCTAGGGAAACGATGGAGTATGTTTCATTGGAATGTGAAGAAACCTGCCCAGCGGTCAATTTAGGCACCTCTGGCCTCCTTGAAGCCCTTGGGTTCAGCGAGAGCCGGGGAAAAGAAAACATGTCCGCAATAGAGATTAGTAAGCGGCGTTTGGAAGATTGGTGGAAGAAAAGTATGGGAATAGCATCCATCCATCCATCCATCCATCCATCCATAGTGCTGACATAGGCTATATAAAAAAGAAAGTGCCAGCAGTGAATGCTCTTGCGAAATCTGAATTCGCCAAACTGAATTTATTTTTTATCTCGAAACGCAACGCAGTTGAGGGTTTTTCTTTTTTTCATTTTCTGTACGCGTCTACAATTCAGGACACATAAAAGGGAGGTGTTCTGTCATGCGAGCTGCCACCGTGTTTTCACACTGGCGTCGCGCCAAGGCCGTGCCATCGTTACGTCGGCCTTCTGGCTTAGCAAAGCGTGTTTCTCAATGTATAACTAGCCCTTTTGGACGCCTTGTAGCCCTAACTGACCACTTTAGCTGTATGTGATGTTTTCATTTAATGCCCCTTTAATTGCACTAGAACGTGACGGGGCGTATCTCGCTCGAGCCTCCGTTTTTTTTTTCTCCTCGCGTTTTGTTTTTGTCTATCATCTGTGCATGGTCCTCGACAAATCGCATGCATTTTCTTTAGTGACGTTTACTGTTATCCTTCCTGCTCTTTCCTTAACGGGAACTATATAACAATGTTAAATTAAACTTTATTGTAAACGAAGCTACTGCAAAAGCCAAATGCCACGCTTACCGCGTGAGGAGATTAGTTAGCCAGAAAAGCTATTTTAAAAAAACTGAAAACTGGACGGCAATGCCTCGGGGTTGTTGCCGCACCAGCTGGCCACGACGCCATGCACTTTTACAGCATATATGTTTGGTTCTACTGGATCGTTTATCAGTAAAAGATTACTGCTTTGCATAAAGGCACCAAAAGCTCAGATTGTAAGCAAGTTAACAGAATCGCCCGTTTCGCCAAAGTTGGCCTACATACGTGGAGATTAACTGAAATTCAGGGCGTTACGCTTGCACACAATCGCAGCGCTGACGTTTAGGTTTACCCTCCACGTTCTCCCCGCCCTATAGTAATCAAGCTTTTTCCTCCAAATCAATGCGCGGATTTGGAAGGACGTTTTAGGAGTTACGTTTGCGCTACTCCTTAGCGTTTCTGAAGTGACTGCGAATTATAGAATGCGATGCTGATGCTACAAAATAATAGTAATAAAAAAACCTATGGGCACTTTGCTGAGCTAAACTGCGACAGGCGAAAGCCTGTCTATAAATGCCTCTGTAGCTGTTGTCTGACCTGTTCTGCGAACGGACCCCGCCGTGGCCCCGAGCATGGGACGCAGTCACAGCCATATGTTTGTCACCGATGTGCGCGCACACCCACGCGCTAAAGCCCCTTCTCCTCTCTCCTCCGCCTCATTCCCAAACTCTCCTCCTCCGCCTTCATTCCTCCTCGTTTCTCCTCTCTTTCACGCTCCCTCCCAGACCGTGGCGCCGCCTACACTGCTCGAGCGTAGCGACGGCGCTAACATACGCTCTTCGCCACTCCGTACACACTTCTCGAGCAAAAATGGCGCTGATGCACGGCGCGAGGGCCCACGTGATGCTATTAGGCCAATTGCGACGCGGCGTCGGCCTCGGCGAGAGCGCGCGAGGAGGAGGCGGCATTCTTCAAAGCGTGGCACTACTTTAGAAAGTTTTGGGGTTTTACCACGCGCATGTCCGCGCTCTCCCACGCGCCCACTCGCACAGCGCTACTGGCATGGCGACTCCTCTCCTTGCTCCCCTCACCGGTGATCACCGATCCTGTTTCCCCCAGGGACTGCGCCCGGACACTCATGAGCCACTAAAGGCTTACGCCCTTAAAAAGAAAGAAGATGAAGAAACGCAGGCTGTGTCGCTTTCAAAAGCAACTCGATACCCTTCATTCTCCTGTTACACCATGTTACAGGATCGTAATGAATCCTAATCAACTGGCTCACCTCGAGAGCTTGCCTCTTCATACTTCTCTTACGATATGATTCGCGTTATGCGATATTATATGGCGATATGAAGACGTCTCATTTCCTCCGCATCTTTTGTGTCCTTCCCCTGGTGGAGACTACAGTCAACCATGAAAGTTACTCTGATCAACCTCACCGCCTTTCATTTCTGCTTTTTCTCCTTCCCCCACTACAGTTGCGGCCGCTTAGCTGTGTCTTGCACACGCGGAGAATATTATAGCTACATGCATTTTTTTCCTCTTGTCTCGGAAGACTCTGTTCTTGCACGTACAGTTCACAAGTAATTGCGAGGGCGTAGCATATTGATGAATGTCTTTGTCCTTATTCTTTATGCAGACCATCCTGAACTCGATGCACAAGTACCAGCCGCGGTTCCACCTGGTGCGGGCCAACGACATCCTCAAGCTGCCTTACAGCACCTTCAGGACGTATGTGTTCAAAGAAACGGGCTTCATCGCAGTCACCGCCTACCAAAACGAGAAGGTGAGCGAACGGCTCTAAAACAAGAAATGCACCGATACCATGGTACCGATGTGACGAATATATTATGCTTAGCCTGCGATAGCGCAGATATTACATCAACGAATCTACCACTCTACATTCGCTTACTATTATTATCATCATCATCAATGTCATCATCATCTCGTTCCTCTCCACCTTGGCGTTCACATTCTTGTTGCGCCTGGATGCGTACTTCTATCTTCATCGTTGCAGTCGTCTACGCATCTCCACACATTTGATTGGTTCAGGAATGTCAGTGATTACTCGTCATTGTTTTTTTCTTTCTTTTTTAATTGGTTGTCATCTCCCGTCATTTACATCGCCTCATATGCGAATCAAAATCAAGAGTCACGGAAAACTATACGTTGAAGACTCAATACCGCCAAGGCATTCCAATGCCCCCAAGTATTGGTCAATCAAAAAAAAAAAAGCAAGCGCAATGCCTATACACGATGCTAACGCGAATCTGACACGGCAGAAACACCATGCGAATGCAACGACAACATGTTATCGACGCGATACGAAAGGGGATACAGGTGGGGTATTTTATTGACACTGTACCTGGCGCGACAGCTTTACAGTGCTTGTCCGGCTACAGCCAATCTATCTGTATGAATCGAACACACGTACAAGAGGGAGAGAGATAGAGAGAGGCAAAGAACTGGAAACTTTGAGGAGATTGAAACGGAGGTAGAACACACTTATTAGGCGCGTAGCTTTAGGCTACACAGGCGTCTTACAGACGGGCCATAAACGAGCGAGACGCTCGAATTACAAACATGCGATAGGCATCTAATACTCGACCACTTCACAGGGTGTATATACTTCCCTGCTCGTCCGCGGGCGAAGACGAAAACGGAGATTCAATTTCTTTTATTTCGCTAAGTGACTTAGGGCAATCGATCGCTTGCGCGCGAGACCGGACGAACGACTTTATTCATCTGGATAAAAGAGAGAGAGAAAACAAAAAGTGGGGAAATCGAAGCAGACGATAACAAGACTGAGTTCCAGCGCGAGCCCTCTCCGAGGATATATAATACCCTGGCGAGACAGGCAGGCCAGAAGGAAACACGGCTACCGATCGTGCGGATAGCCGGGAGAGAGAAAAAATTGGCGAGGACCGAGAGTTTCGTACCTTCGTGATGGAAAAGCGGCAATTAACGTTTTACCGAAAAAAAATGAAAGAAAAGCCTGCAGGGCGTCGGTGCGAAAACGGTGTAGAAGAAGAAGAAGAAGAAAGACGAAATTAAGAGGCACAGAAAAAAGAACTCCCAGTGTATGAAAGCGCGTCACCTTATAAGCACGAACCGGACTCTTGCATCGCAACAATGCGTGCGTTTCGCACGCCATTAATCGCGTCTCGGACAGGCGAAGCGTGCTCGCCTCGGGGTCCCGAGTGTGAGGAATACGCAACTGGCGCGAGACGGACGACGGCACACTCCGTCTTGGCTCCTTCTTATCGCGGTCTTTAGTCGCCGCACTCTGATTGCGCTTGACGACGTCGACGCCAGCCTGTTGCGGTCGCGGCCGCTAAACGCCTTGTGCATGGTGTGCCGGCTGTCCCAGGTCGAACATGACCTGGAGCCACTTGAGCGTGTCTTTGTCGCATGCGGTAATTACGTAAGACACATATTGTATATTGCATACCTCTTCTTTCTTTCTTCATTCTTTGAGATGAGGACAGTGAGGAGGTTAGTCCACTCCACCGATGTTCTCTTTCTTTTTTTTTTACGTTTCCTTTTCTGTCGTTTCTCTCTTGCTTCAGGGAGCAATGGGTGTGGTTGAGGAGACAAGGGAGTCGAATAAAAGCTTATATAATGCGTTTTTTTCACCGCGTATAGCTTCTTTTAACTTTTATTTGAAATAATCTCAATGAGCTTATAATGGTGTTACCGAGAGTATTGGTGCATGTATGTTTGTATGGCGACGTTAGACACGCATGCTGAAAAAAATGAATGATCAGGATTTGTGGGCCACCGAGGTGGGAAGGTGCTCCACACTGAATTCTTTAATAATGCAATGGACTAAATACTGATGGTTCCACAGATTTCCAGTGCTCGTCCGGTGCTGTGGTTGTCCCAAGAAGAGCTAGTACCATCAGCTTTAGGACTGACCACCCAGCGACGTCGACATTTGCGGAACTAGCTCCTACTAGCGCTGCATTTTGTTTCGTCAATCGGGAACCACCTCGACGATGTTCAATCTTCAGTGACTCAAAGGCAGCCCTACAATCTGTACTATCAGCTCTGCGTCGCGGGCCATTCGAACAGCTCGTATTCGATATTAGATTCCTACTCCGTATGCATCACAGGAGAAAGGACACCACCTGACGTTTAAGTGGCTGCCAAGTCACTGTGGCGTCATAGAAAACGAAGACGCCGATAATGCTCTTGAAGACACACAGGAAGAGCCCATACCACTGTCACGGTCCGACGCAGCCAGCTGACTTCGAGTGCTTGCACAGGAGACCACGCTCTCTCTATGGTGCACACCAAGCAGCCAGACCAACCGGAGCAATCTTCAATACCACCTGCCCTCTTTGATGCATATCTGTATGCCAACTGGACTCCGCCGGAGAGAGAGCAGTCTGCTTTATCATCGCTTATGGCTAGGGGAGGCCTTCTTGAAATCTTGCTCATTTCGCATTGGAATGACCGACAACGCTCCCTGCAATGCCTGTCTTGGCGAGGAGAAGCTAGAAGACATTCTGTGCGACTGTCCTGAATATAATGTTCAGAGACAGTCCCTCGCGTCCCTTCTAGCGCACCTTGGCAGTAGACCATTGTCAGTTGAAACGATTTTCACATGTCGCCGACGGAAGACATCGCAGCTGAAGGCGACGAAGGGACTACTTCGGTTTTTGAAAGAGACGGGCTTGGACAAGCGGCAGTGACAGTGATGTCACGTACGACGCAAAAGTGACGGACTGTAAGTGACGATGTGTGTGCTGTGCTATGTGCTCTCTCTCTCTCCTCCCCATCTTTCATCGCCCCATCCCGCTCCCATGTGTAGGGCAGCAAACCGGTAGAGCTAAACTGGTTAACCTTCCTGTCTTTCCTTCTCCACTTTTCCTTTCTTCCTTCCTTAATGCGCTAAATGAAGACCGTGTTAAGGACGGCCCAGCTGAGGTGCAAGTTTTGCCAGCCAGTTGCGAGAGCGGCGTCAAGTTTCTTGGAACGCCACCGTTGCGCTCTATATAGACTCGCCGCCGTTGTGACTGAATGCGATCGGCGGACGAACTATTGTTACTGAGCCCGCCACCGCGGCCCTGGTCTGCCGCGAGCGGGGGAGTGCTCGCGGGAACGTAGTTCGAGGCTCCTTCAAACGCGCCGTCCAAGACTCAAAACAATGGGCGCCCGGCCGCGCTGCGGGGGTCAGCTCGGGGAATAAAAGGCGCCTTTCCTGACGCAAGCCCCGAGTTCTACGAAGTCCGTCTGACGTCGGCTCCGAACCGTGAACCTCGCGCAAAGAAGTGTGTGTGTGAGTGCGTGTGTGTAAGCCGTCCCGCAGAGAGGCGGCTTGTTTACGATGCCTGGACGAACGTTTCCGTCACCTTGGGATCGAGGCGGGACCGAGTGTTTATAAACCGCTGTTGTGCGGCTGCTCATTACTCTTTCTCAAGCAGTCATGTTAGACTGAGGTACTTTCTCTCGCAGTCATGTTAGACTGATGTAGATACTGTAAATAAACCCACATTCCTCGTTCTCGATGAGAAGCAGTCCTTCCCTTCATCAACGTCCTCAGCGTGGATAAGTTAGACGACGGCATGGGCCAGCTACCTTCTAATTCATGCCGGACTCCAATCTTGACAACGGGTTACCAGCTATGGGATTGAGCCGCCAATCCTAACAACCGCAAGTTTTGCGCGGGAAAGGAAAATGGAGACGCACGGTCTCCGAGAAGAATATTCTAAATTTAGCCGTTTTCTTACGTTACGCTTAATTATAAATAAATAGAGGCCGCTTTTAACGCGAGAGAACGCTTGATAAGCCAACGGGTGGCGACGCGCGTCGCCTTTAATTTCGCGCACCAGCCGCTCCGTGACGTCGCCAATGAGTATCGACAGCGTCTGTTGGCCACAGAAAGTTGTCTGTCTATAAAGAACTGTGACATGTACACTCGTGAGCAAAAGTATACGGACAGCGGATTGCGCGATAAAACTGATTTTCTCCTTCGCCTGTGAGTGTAACTTGAAATTAAAGACTGTCCAAATTTGGCATCGCGCATTTTCTAGTACACTCGTCAGTTTCCGTTTATGCCCGTTAACCACCAAGAAATTCAGTTTTTTCGGTGACCCTGCGGTCCGTGTACTTTTGCTCACGGGTGCACTTGTGAAGCCCTGGCAGAGTATCTCGGCACATACAAATCATTATGATTATTTTTACGCCCTATATATACTCGCATATCGTCTCGACCGCGGAGCTAACGTGTTTAAGCTCTCCTTATTTGTAGTCTTAATAATTTCAGATCGAAACAGTTAACACTAACCCGCACATAATTGCCGCTCTAGATTTTCTGTCTCCACCTGGGAGGGATATCTGGAACTCTTGCCTGCGTAATTTGTATCTGTGAAATCACTTTTCTTCTTTTGCGGGAGTGATTTCCGTGTGCTTGAATATGCTACTCTATTTAGTTGCGCATTTTTATTCTTCGACATCCCGACGAGGACGCGCAATATTGTAAATAAATAACTAACTAAATAAATTAATTAACATGTGCAACGTAATGTGTGAGCTTTCGGAAACGCTTGCTGCGTCCAAAGCGATCCAGTTGCAAGAAAATATACTTCAACGTGTCGTGTTCATTTTCTTTCGCAGTCATAATTATTTAGCCTTTTCCCACCAAGCGAATAAAAAAAGGGGTTTTAAAGCACATATACTTTACTAGCTTAAAATAATCTTGTCCCACTTTAGTGGCCCTTTAACGTATCAGCGGAAGGCTGCACGTGGTATTAAATATACAGACCGCCAGCGCCTGTCGTCGGTGCCCCGTGGCACCTCGAAGTGGGGAATGGCGGCGCGCCGTGATGAACTGGATTTTAATCAACGACCGATCATTGCTCCGCTGTGCAGTCCTGAGTGCGCGGCGCGTACGCGTGGCATGGATAACGACCCCGCGTCTGCCGGGCTCTCTCTCTCTCTCTCTCTCTCTCTCTCTCTCTCGGCCGACAAACGCGTATGCCCGGAAGCCCTAACTCGACTTGACAGCTACGTCTCTATCGAGCGCAATTTTTTGCTGTGCAACGCATGACAGTGGAGACTTTCAGCAGTATAACAGGTGGTCGCTTTAATCAAAGAAACGGACAAATTGCCCGAGGGTCACGTCGCAGGTCGGTGATAAAGCTAAGCTGGGCGAACGGGAACTGGAAGAAAACCCTGGGTGACAATGTGTGGTACGTGAGTGTGAAAATGACCCTGAACGTCCCTTGCGGGGTAACGTTTTCTCTCGGTTTATTTTGACAAATATCAGTGCCGTTCTACGTGCCAAATCTGCGATTGTGATTATTAAGAAAGCACGCCCTGGCCTGGGGGGGGGGGGGGGGGGGGCAGTCAAGAATAATTTTGATCACGAGGGGATCTTTAACGTGCTCCCAATGCACGGGACAGGGGCGTTTAGTCCCCATCGAAATGCGGCCGCCGCGGCCGGGATTTCATTCCGCGACCTCGTGGCTTAGCAGTGCAACTCCATATATCCGCTAAGCTACCGCAGCGGATCTCTCTCCCTTTTTTTTTTCTCTCTCTCTCATTTCTTTCTTTCTTCGATCGGGATTATGCTTCACGATGCCTTGTACAATTAAAATGAAATAAAATTCTCCTATCAAGGATTACGGCACACGGAATTTGCCAAACAAACTTAATTCCTGCGACCCCTCGACAATGCAACGTCTCAGTCTGTAAGTTTATTGGCGCCTACCTGTTTGTCGAATATCTATGGTGAGCGTGTACATAGCTAAATGTGACATATCATTTGCGCATGTCCTTGCATCCGTGTCATTCTTTCTTCACGTCCACGTAAGTCGAGCCTCTGGAATTCCGTTCTGTGATTATTCTTTTGAAGTATCCAGTGGACCGGACGCGCATCTCTTCCTGGCCGTATCCATAGTTGAGTGCATTGAAGTGTTACTGATATTAGCAGTACTTGAGTTATCTTCCTTTCGTCTAAGCACGCTCTACAAAGACTGTGAATTGTGTGCCCCCAAAAGTAACGGACAATTAAGTTTATTTCTGTCTGTCTCTTTCCCGATATCTATTTGCGGGAACTTTTTCTTTTTTCGATTGCGGAGGCTCTCGCGCTACTTCCCTTCTACCCGCCGTGGTTGCTCAGTGGCTATAGTGTTAGGCTGCTGAGCACGAAGTCGCGGGATCGAATCCCGGCCGCGGCGGTTGCATTTCGATGGGGGCGAAATTCGAAAACACCCGTGGTACTTAGATTTAGGTGCGCGTTAAAGAACCCCAGGGGGCAGTGGCGTAGCTAGGTCGTCTGGCACCCGGGGCCCATAGGTTTTCTGCCCCCCCCCCCCCTTTGTGTAGCCGGCGGAAAGAGGGCTGTCTTCAGACGTATATAACAGCCCCCCCCCCCCCACTGGCCCCTTGCACCCGGGGCCCACGGCCCCCCGGCCCCCCCTGTTGCTACGCCAAAATTTCCGGAGTCCTCCACTACGGCGTGCCTCATAATCAGAAAGTGGTTTTGGCACGTAAAAACCCATAATTTCTTTTTTTGCTTCCCTTGTAAAAAATTATTCGAGTCAGTACAGATGGTATGTAGGACTTCAAAGAGATGCTGTTTTGGTGGTGGTGGCGGGTACTAGCAACAGGCTGGTTTATCCTATGTATAGTGAATGATGCCGGCTGTAGCCACCAACTGAGTGTCTCTTGCAGTGACAATGCATGGGCTGTGTTTCCACATCTGCCACGTGTAAACTTCTCTTCAGATGTTTTCCACTAGTCGATGTGGTGCGGCCACCGAAATGTCGATGCGAGCGCTCGCATTTCATCAATCCGAATCTGCAAGCGGAGAGCAAAAATGATTCGACGGGGGAGGGGGGGGAGGTCATACAGGAAGTTGTTGCTCACACGTCGCATAAAACCTGTTCGGGAAACGGTGCCTGACCTTATTACCCTGCTCGTATTACCCTCCGTAGGATACCCACTTATCAGAGGCAAACACGGCAGTAGCAACGCCTTAGGGCACATTCACACCGGCGACTGACAGTGGTCGCGCGACCAAGTTGGTCGCAAAGCGACCAGTCGCAAATGGTCGCAAACGGTCGCCTTTCTTGAAAAGCGACCATTTTGGACCAGTCGCTCTCTGCGCGATTTTTCAGTAGCGCGACCGTGGTCGCAAAACTGATAAACCAATCAGCGGCGTGCCGGAAGTGATATTTCGTGTGTCTGCATCCGGCCTCCTCCGGTGTCACGTTCAAATTCCGCGTAGATTCCGAGAGTTCTCGCTGAGAACGATAATCTCCGGGATTGCGACTTGCGGGTCGCGCTCAGCCGGGCTTGCCGGTGTGAACATCAGTCAGTGATGCCACGGCTGCTGATTTATCAGTAGATCTACTGATTTTTAAAATTTTCTGCTGATTCAGTGATAAAGCTCTTGAATCTGCTGATTTTCTTGCTTTTCTACAGAAACGAAAGCGAAATCTGCAACTTTTTCAGTACAGGGAATAGATGGATAGATGGTTATAGAGGTTACAGAGGTTATATTAATGTGATGTCACCTAGCGAGAGAAAAAAAAAAACGTGGTTGGCTCCGAGGTTAACATACACTCCTGCGTTTCCAGACAAAAACGTGGCGCTAACTCTGTCTTTGAGCAAAGTGGGGAAAAGGCATAGAGTTTCTATGCTCTATGTGAAAGTGGTTGCACTACCGAACTGCACAACTACGAAACGACAATTATCATCATCATCATGACAACCTATTGTTATGTGCACTGCAGCACGGAGGCCTCTATGGAGGCCTCTCCCAGCGATCTCCAATTACCCCTGTCTGGAAGATACTATACTCTAAAGCTTTCAGGTACTAACTACCATCTGACGCATTTGAATAGGCCATCGGAGGGCTTCGCTGTTTTTAAATTCGTGCTTGACAATGGCTCTCTGGATCCCGGGGTTTTTCAAAAGTATTTCTAAAAATCTCGGGGTCAATTTTTGTACTATTTTCTGGAAGCTACAATACTTCAACAGAGTACTAATATAAGCGCTGAATTCGTGGGCTCATAAACTGAGTGCAAAAATTGAAATTAAAAATCTACTGATTTCTACTGATTTTTCGCAAAAAAATCTACTACTATTTTTTAATGTGTCGTGGCAACACTGACATCAGTCGCCTTCGGTCGCTTTTTGATTGCGAGTCGCAAATGGTCGCGCGACCTCCTCAAGTCGCCGGTGTGAATGAGCCCTTAATGCTGGCTGCTGTAATCGAAGTCCTTGTCCACTCTGGTTAAACCCTGCGCGGCAAGATGGCGCCACCAACTCGACCGTTCACGCTTATACGTCTGCGGCATCTCGGTACTCCGTTAAACTACAATACGCTTACTGACAACCTAAAGCTACGTAAGACCTATATGTTTCTGGCTACTTTAAGGGTGACGTGCGTTGCTTACGATTTTTCGGCCGTATAAAATATTTGAGCGCATTACGCTATAGCGCTCTGCGCTATGCGAAACAGCTATTGAATGTCGTCTGCTTCGACGTGCCACTGCAGTATCGTCATCGTCTCGTCCAACTGTGCAAACGAGGGGGTAATTTCAATATGGCCGCCTTTCTCTTGATTGCACCGATAACACTCCCGCATTTCGTCCGATATTTGTAATTCCTCGTTGATGCGTGCGATTGTTCAATTCCGTTCGCTGCTGGGGCCCCAGATTCCACGTCCACGGCGTCCCGAAATTCAATAGGCCTATCGTAACAGAATTGCCAAATATTACGCGAGTAACGCTGACGATACCGATCAAGCGTCATGACAACGGCGCGCGCGTCAATCTGAAATTCGGCATGACGTCTTCTTGCTGCGACGCATCGCTCGCAGGCGGCGGCGATATATGCCTTATGTCGCGTGAAACCGGATATAAGATGAAATGCGTCGCCATCCCGTGATGCAAATTACGCACATCAACTGGAGGGCCAAGAGAAAGAGGGAGAGCGAGAGAGCGGGAGGGAGAGAGTAGCAGATAGTATCTCGAGCCAGTAGCGTACACCAAACGGGCAGCGTGGGTATGGATGTCGCAGGCTGAGAGGAGGTATAATCCAATTCTCGCCAGCAGGCATTGAAGCTGCAGCGGGCTTTGACGGCTATATACAGCTTCGAGCCCAAGTAATGGGACGCATTTGGAACGCGCATTTACGACTTGACACTACCTCGCGTCGACAAAAAAAAATTTTATAAAGACAGCTAGAAAAACAACTATTATCGCTATATTTTAACACTCTGAATGCGAACCTGTGAGAAACGCAACGGCTTGCTTCGAGTGCAAAAATTAAAAAAAATTATAAGCGTGACTACGTTTTCATGATGATGACTTATGATGATGATGATGATGATGACGGCGACTTTATTTCTCGCTAGGGACGCGACACCCTTAGTCCAGGCTGTTTGCAACTTTTTCTTTGTGCGAGCTTCCCGCCGATCTTTCAGTCAACATTTCGTTTGGGCAGTCAAAGTGTAGTCTACATCGTTCCTATATACTTCGACGCAGTTCGTTTTTGCATTCCTAACATTTCAGGCTTACGGAGCACAATCGATCACGATCGAACTCGATCGGTACCGACTTCCTCGATCACGATTTCCTGACTTCCACAGCTTTCACAACGCTGCCAATAGCTATGTGGAGAAATTAGACCGAGGCACGATCACGCCGACGGCAATCAAAAGTTCCCGTGCTCGCCTGTTATAAAAAACGCCGACAGCGCGAGAGACGCTCGAGCGTAGCGCTTGCCAGGTTCAAACCCGTTCTATTGCGTTATATATAGAACCACCACCCACCAACATCTAGCTGTCTCTTTATAGGCGGCTTCGTTCAGGGCTACCGCAGTCAACTTTGCTCTTTGTTTCGCCGTCTATACACGGCGAGTATTGGAACGCACCCAAAATGGATGTCGCATGCATGCTATACGTGTCCGAGTGCTTCCGATGCGGTCTCTCTCTCTCTCTCTCTCTCTCTGCCGGCGGTTGACGACAGGAAGGTTACGTGACGCAGCCAGGTGCTGAAATGGCTCTGATAAGAGGAGCGTGATCTTGTCTTCAAGGCTTTCTGTTCTCGCAAAGAGGCATTATCTATGCGCGGAAAAAGGAAAGCGAGCGTGTGCTCAGCTAATGTTCTTCTTTACTTGGGATGCAGCACATATCCTTAAAGCGTCCCCTCCCCAACTCCATATGTGATTACATCATCATCATCATCATCATCATCATCATCTCTCTCTCTCTCTCTCTCTCTCTCTCTCTCTCTCTCTCTCTCTCTCTCTTCTTGCGTACTACCGTTTGGCGCTGCAGGCGGATCATGGGAAACGTGGCCTAAGACTCGGCGCCAGTATAATGGCACTACGTGTGCTCCATTTCGTACATGACATACAACGCTGCGAAAGGCTACACAGAGACCTTTTTTGGCTGCTCGCGTTCACGATCGAAATATAGTGCGCCACATGTGAAAGAAATATATACGTGTGCGTCGTGTAATTCAATGTAATATTCATCACCACCATATAAAGCCAATGGAGACAATGAAGCCAAGGAAAGCACAGGGGTAATTAGCTGCGGTTGAAATTAAAATGTAGAAAATAATGAAGAAAATGGGGGAGGAATGTGGACGAAAGAATAACTTGTCGCTGATGCGGACCGAACAGCATTTCTCAATGTACAACTTTCTTTCTTTCTTTTTTTTTTCCGGCAATATGTATCCCTATGTACCAGGCCTTCTGCGTTGCTTCTGTTCTATTTCTTTCTGGTTCTCTTTCATTCGTTCTCTTTCTCTCTAGTTTAATTTATTTGTCCTTTTTTTTCTTCTCTGCTTTTTTTACGAATGTGCTTCTGATTTAGCCTGAATTTGTTTTAATCTTACGTCCTTACGTTGTGACGGAAACATCAATATGCCAGTTCGACATGTTCCACTTCAATTTACTCAGCTTACGAATGGTGCTAACTTTTTAAGGCGAAATCCTTAAGTTGCTCGTACCCCCAATAGTCTGGTCGCGTCAATTATGACCCTCGAAACCGCGACCTTTGGTGGGAGAAAACAAGTCATCAGAAGTAACAACGCATTTGAACGAGAATGTCAAGTAATTTAATGTAGGTCTCTTGAGAGCGCAGGCTTTCGTCTTAGCCCTCTTGGCGTTTGTTAAGTGATCTGTCAATATTTATTTATTTATTTATTTATTTATTTATTTATTTATTTATTTATTTATTCATTTATTTCAGTTATTTCACAATACTACATGCCTGCAATGTCAAGATTAGTACAAATGCAGGTTCCAAAAAGCGTGTTCACATATAGTCCAGACGCGGGGAAAAAATTCAACGAACAAAGAGAACAAAGAGGACCAAAGCAACAACATCTGTTCCAGTGTATGTTTTTGAAAATCAGTCGCCGCCAACATGGATTTAGGAAGAACGTTCCTGAGCGAAATCGCCTGTGGCAGGAGCTATGTTTAAATGCACTGGTTTTAGCAAATATCGGTTTTAGTGCATGACCATCATCATGATTATTTGCTACTTATTGCGGTTGACGAATGTTCAATGTACGGGACCATCGGAAAGCGATGCAGGCCTGTTAAGAGATTTGTTATTTTCGAAACACCCATCCGCTCTACACACTGAATGACATCTGTGGATTTATGAAAATACTTACTATTTATCTTATCTTACTAATATCTTACTAATATCTTACTAATATCTTACTAATATTTATCTTCGGAAAGCTGTGTACGTACGCTCCTGATGTTGCGCTGACGTCAATCACTGGCCACAGTTTGAATGGCTGTATAATTTGGGAGTTCTCTGTGCCGGCATAGTTGCCAAAATGTTTGATATATATTAGTTATGAGCGACCACATTTGAGAAGACTTTGATTTAGCGGTTTGCTGAGCCCTACGTTCTACGGCTGATCACGTGGTGTGATCACGTGCTGTTGCACGCCTGCCGACGAGGTCGTGTACTGCGCACCGTCATGATGTCGCGTAATGACGATGTTATTTGAAATCGGCAAATTTCACGTCATAAGACGCGCCAGCTTCGCACGTAATCTCGAAACCGAGGAGGAGAACTCGCAAATGATCTCGCATGCGCAAATGGTTCGCAAGAAGTGGCTCGTTCGAGTCAAGCATGTTATTAAACATATGTATAGTAAATGTGACAGGCCAGTGGTGCACAGTCCATAAAAACTGAGATTCTTCCTTAATCGAGTTTCCAGTTGTTCGGTTAAATCCTGTTATTGGGTCGAAAGTATGCCCTATCCGTACTCTAAACTGTCTCTGGTATTTATTTCATAATGGTTGTGATTCCTCAGACTTTGACATCTACACACCAAGTGCTCGCGCACGCGAAAATTGGTCGGATGTGTGTGATCTGGATTTTTTTCTTACATTTCATACCTTCTGTGCCCACCAAGTATTTTGCTACGTTGGTTAATTGTGCATATGTGCTTTGGGCGAAGCAATAAATGATGTGTGCGTGCGCGCGCGCGCGCGCGCGCGTGTGTGTGTGTGTGTGTGTGTGTGTGTGTGTGTGTGTGTGCGTGTGTGTGTGTGTGTGCGTGTGTGCGCGCGCAACTTACTGGGCAGCTATGCTTAAGCTACTATTTAAACACGTTTCGGTGCAGTGCTATGTTTAGATGACGATCATAAAACGAACCTACGCTTCGCTGGTGCGTGCGGAAACGTCCGAACGCGCGCTTGCACCAAATAGCGGGAGGGGGGAAGGAGAAGAGGGGGGGGGGCACAAAGACCAGTGTTCGTAGAACGACGCGCCCCCTAACGGTTGTGGTGCAAACGGAGCGTTACTGAACGTGACTGCAGCCAGTAATTAGTTATCCCACAACGCCGCCGCGCCTTCTCTTCCTGCACCAACCCTTCTCTCCTTTTCTTTCTTACCCCGCGTTAACATTAGTGATATTTAATGCTCGCATTCACTGGCGCGCATTATTTATTAAAGCCACTATTAAGGGCGAGAGCATAGTATACGCGTGCTTTTTAGATGTGCGCCGAAACGAGCTCAACACAACAATTGCTTCGAAGTGGGACAGATAGAACGGCGACAAAGAATAGTAATAATAATAATAAAAAAGGCGCAAACGGACGCCGGCCTCACATTCGACCGCGACTAACCACCGCGGGTATAAAATACGCTCGACCCCGTCGTCCACGCTCGTGTCCATCGACTCGCTTTAACGTGCGGCCAGAATCAAAAGCCACTCGTATACGTGGCCGCGGGCCGTATACGGTAACGCGGCCGCACCGTGAGCG
Organism: Dermacentor albipictus; assembly: GCF_038994185.2. Taxonomy (NCBI): domain Eukaryota; kingdom Metazoa; phylum Arthropoda; class Arachnida; order Ixodida; family Ixodidae; genus Dermacentor; species Dermacentor albipictus. The sequence goes on along the minus strand of NC_091822.1, from coordinate 110,826,480 downwards.
CGGCGCCTTCCCTAATCGCGGAGGCGTGGTCAAAAAGAGAAGCGACGCTCTCTCATATATTCACGCGCGGACACCGATCACGTTTCTTCGTCGCCGCGGGGTGGAAAAGCGCGCGCGCGCGTCGTGCATGACTCCCCATAACTCGTCGCGATAAATAGAGGACAGCCTCGCATACGCGCGCGCACACACCCGGAAACCGCGGCGGTGGGACCGCAACGCGAAGCCACCTATAAGCGACACGGGCGCCGCGGTCAGCGCGTAACGTACTACACGTGCAGGTGCCCGCGAGCATGGCCCCGACACTCTCGACCCGCTGCGCGCGCTATGGGCGACGATCGTGCACGGCTGACGACGTGGGCCACGCCCGCGCATCGCCACCGCAACAACCGAATACTTTAACGCGCGCGCACACACGCGCGCACAGACACACACGTCTATAGGTGCCTCGGTGTCGCAAATCTCTCTTGCTCGCGCTCTTTTTCCTCCCCGCCCCCCCATCCACCTTGTTTTTCTTTATCTCGCTTCGGCGCTTTTGTATCGCCTGTGTTTCTTCGCAGTGCTTCCTTTCTCACGCGCGCGCGCGTGTTTTTCTGAGGGGTCGTGCGCTGTCACCCCGACGCCTGCAGCGTTGCGCGGGTGCTGACAACAATACGCGTTTGCCAGATTAGGCGGCGTGTGTGTGCTTTCCTTTTCTCTTTCGTCGGCACTTCCGAGAAGCACTGCAGCGTTTTGTCGCCTTTGCCACTGCTTCTTCCTCGCTTTTATGTATACCGGCTCTACGCGACGTTGGTCGCGGCCGTGCCGGCAGCGGCGGGGCCTCTCATTTCGTTTAATCGAGTAAACGTGTAAGCGACAAGGAGAGCACGTGGGAAGCAACGGAACCGCACCGGTATAGCCGCCGTGACGGGGGCCGCTCGCGTTAGCAACGCCTGTGGTGTCATTTCTTTTTTCTTTTGCTTCTTCTTCTGGATTTGCGTGGTGCGGGAGCAGCGTGATGCGAACAGCAGCAAAGTGGCGGCAGAAAGAAAAGTGGCTTGCTTCGTTAGGCTGATTAACCGCCGCGTTCTGATTGTCGCGTTGGCGCACTGCCGACCCCACCACTACGCTATAGGCCTACTACGGCGGCTTCTGTAAGCGCTTTGCTGGAAGCACGCGCGTGCGTGCGTGCGCGTTCTTGTAAAGAAAAAGCGGGGACGACAGTTGGCAGCAGAGCGAGTCGTCGTGATTTCGAAGCGAGATTGGTGCGCGGGCGTACGTGGAGGACATTATCTCCGCGCGCACTTTTACGCACCTGTCTTGCGTGGAACGCGTAGAGGAGGCTGGGAGAGGTCCGCTTCTGAAGTTATCTTATCCCCGGTGTGAAGAAGCCATTAAAGCTGCGAAATCTGCCTCGCTTTTTGAACTCATCGCTTTTCTAGTTCCTCTTTTCAGTTTTACCCTTCTGTTCTTTCTTTTTAGTCAGTTAGACCCTCCGCACTTGTATAGTCTTCGTTAGAAAAGCATTACGTTGAAAACGTGGCGCATCTTGACGGGCTCAGCGCCAATCTCTTGCAGCCGGTACTCGGTGCTGGACATTGGGATGTATATATAAGGTCGCACGCATGCGGCAGCTGTAGGTGTGCGAATGCCCGAAGCTATTCGCCTGTAGCTCTGTACGCAAGGTTAACGGAGTTGTTATTGAATCGGTGGAATATATGCAGAGAAGAGGGTTCTCGTTTTAGATATGCTTACCACGCGTGGCACGGGGACTAATGACATCCGATAAGCTTATAAAAAACTCATTGTACAGTGAATTCCAGCAGGCGCAACTGGCTTGTTCCTTGCTGTGTTTCGGTCAGTGGACGAATTAACAAACTGGGCATGTTCTTAAGTATACATTATTGTAGCGCACAGACGACGACTGAGCAAAAGAACTTCATGAGATGGGCTTATTTTCTGCTTAACTTGCCATGCAAACAAATTGAACAATAAGAAATGACGTCAGGTGAAGGGTGAGGATGCTGAGGTTGCGTTCTAATGCTTGCCGTAGACGGCTAAATAGACGACTAAGCGCACGGTGGCCATCTTAAGTCTTTTTCCAATCCTGACGAAGCAGGCAAAAGTAAAGAAAAAACGATACTTTTCAAAAAAGATGATGGCTGAGCAGAAGGCTTTGAATATCGACGGAAAGGTCGTCTGCGCTCACAGGAAAACACTTAGACACGCCTTCTTACGCACCTAGTGTAGGCTATAGGTTGCGGTTTTCATGGGTTCGCACACGCAAAATCTTGAAATACAGCTATAATGTGTGCCCTTATTAGCTTCTTATTGTCGACACGAGGTGGCGTCACGTGGCAGAGACATCTTTTAGATGGTTTAGACTGCGGGGGGGGGGGGGGGGGCGGTGACTCACTAAATATCTCGAATCTTGCCAAGTTCAGTCTTTGGCGTTTCTAAAGTACAGCGTAGTCCATCTTTACAACAACAAAAAATATTAGCAGGACCCCAAAAAATTCCGTCAACATCCATGACGTCATGGTTGAGCTGCTGCGGCGCCACGTCGCCAGTTTTCATTCGCGTTTGCGTCTTTTCTGGCTAACCAAGCCTCTTTCTCACGCTAAGAGTGGCTTCTTTCTGCTATTGTAGTATAGCAATTCACTAATACGGCTTATATTATTTCTCTCTATAGTTTCCCTCTATTGAAGAGGTGAGGCGAAGGCGTGAAATTAAGTGGAATTAAGAAGGGGAAGAAGAAAACTGTATATACTGTTTTCCACGGTGCTGTAGACGAAAGACAGCGTGTTTGTTTCGGCAGACGAATCTTGCCCCCTCTCTCTCTCGAGAGAGAGAGAGAAACATAGCGCCTGGCGCTGGCAACGAAGGCTGCCGCCAGGACGTCTAGACACGTCTTAATCGTAAATCCTCTGTTTCCCCACCCCGGGTGGCGTTTTCGGCGGCACACAAGCCCGGAAGAGGAGAAAGGGGGCGCTGCGGTCGCCTCGAAAGCTAACACAGGGGACGCGGCGGGGGGCGGGTGAGGGGTGCTTATCGCGCAAGCGGTGCTTTCTCGAGAAAGGTGTGAAGAGACGAGTACTGTTCGGTGCCAGAACGGGGTCCTCCGCTGTGTGTGTGCCCCGCAGGACAGTAAAGTCGGGCTCTCTGTTGGAATTCACTGCCGCCGCTTTCTCCCGAGAAAAGGAACCCGGGGTGGCCCCCGCGAGGAAAAGAGCAAGGCCCACGTTTTAAAGAGAAGGTGGAAGAGGAGAGGGGGGGGGGGGGGGTTATAATTGACCACAGCGTCGGCGGCCCGACGCAGAAGTATTTCGCCTTGTTCGCGGTCCTGTACGCTATACCTTCCGCATACCCCGACTACCTTCGTGGTGCGGTGCAGTGAGGTGAAGCTTTAACTCGGCTCATTTCACAGCCGCTGAGACGGCGTCAAACCGATCCCTTGTGCCTGCGTTCCTTCTTTTTTTGCTCCTTATTTTTGCTTTTTTCGACAGGGGCTGGGTTGGGGAAGAAGTCGGAGACGGACCACCGGCCCGTTATCGGCGCTCGGCATCGGTAGTACCGCCGAAAAACCGCACCGCGACGACTTGCAGCTTATGCCGGCAAGCGTCGTCTGCTTCGCTGTGACGAGGAATACGCCGGTCGGAACGAAGCAGGGGCGTGCTGTTCGTTGTATACGTCTCCACGGAGGCGTCTGCTCGGATTGTCTGTTGTACACGAATGTCCGGAACAACACACGGACTGCGGATGCGGCTATGGCTTCGGCCTGCCGAAAGAGACCCGCCACGCCGCCACACACCGACGGAAAGTGCAAGCAAGCCGCGCGTGCGAGGAGGACGTCCTTTATTTTTTATTTTTTTTTTCAGAAAGAAGATAAGATCTTGGAGAACCTTGTCGCCGCGTGGTTATCGGGTTCCTTGATTGTTTCTACGAAGAACGTTACGAGCTCAAGTCGAGGCGCCTCTGGTCGCACTCTCGCGTCTAGTGCGACTTTCTTTCTCTGTCGTTCGCTGAAGTTTGTTTGTTTGTTTGTTTGTTTGTTTGTTTGTTTGTTTGTTTGTTTCTGCCTTCTGCTCATCTCTTGTTGTGCCAAGTGTCAAGAGATGGTCGCGGTGATCTTGTTTGCGACAAGAGGTGATGCCTACGGGGCCCACACGAGAACGCACATCTCGGTTCAAAGCCGACTCGGAAAGTACGTAATTGTGGGGCTGTATGGAGAAGCGTGGACCGTCTCGAATTGACTGGCGCCGCATGCCTTCCTGTGGTGTCTATAAGAACGAAGCTTGAAGAAGCCAATGATCATGCAGCTAGCGATCGAAAGAAGAATGACACGCGAAACTCTAAGAGGTGAAAAAAAAGAGAGAGACAAGGGTAGGGATTAAAGGTGAAACGTGCATAGATAATGCTCTAGTTTAGATTATAAAGGAAGTGTAACTATAGGCACGTAATACATAGAACAGATAGCCTATTAGAAAAACACAACGGGCGCCACTGAAGGGACAGCACAGCTAAGGCCGGCAGAGGATCAGATGTAATTGTGTGAATATCAAATTTACACGCTCAGAATATGCCTGGGTACCGCAAGACAATGACACTCTAAATGTACGTAAGATGCGCTAATACATCAATTTCTGCGTACATAGTAGGAACCCATTATACTTGCATTGCCTTCGAGCCTTTGTTCATGCTGACTGTGAATTGTATCGCCAAAAGTGGCTTAATTAGGCATGTGCTACCACTGAAAATTGGGCACATTCACACTCATCGCAGAGCCACCTTTATTCCTGCTTTCACCTAAATGTTTTCAGCAGTTTTCGCGAATCTGGATGTTTGCAATGGCCATAATAAATAAAATATTTTCCTGCCGAGAATGAGTGGTATGTGCAAGCGTCACATGAATCTATTTGTTTAAACCACTGTAACGAATCACTTTTTTTTTGCGTTGTAGCGTATCACGGAATGCTTCTCGTTCCTTTGCTTCCGGAACTTAAACTCATCGCGTTTCGCATGCGGTACATACGCATGGGTCTTCGAAGTAGCTTCACCACCCGCGCAGTTCTGCTATCCGGACATATTTAACCATCGTGTTGAATGAGATTAGGTTCATTGACGGAGTTTTTTCGCACGAGAGCTGTAATCGCCTGTCGCCTTGAGCTTGCAGACCGGCTACAGAAGGCTTCTTCCTGTAAGTCAAATTCTCTCAGCATTATATAGAATGAAACAGGTTTATGTTGATGACAGTCTTTCAAGGACTCATCTGCATTGTTTGGCCACATAACACTACGCCTCCGCTATATATATATGCTGAATTTTGCTGTGCCGCGATGTCACCCTGTGTAGCTCGGCTTGAATTGAGCTGTTGTTGAGCCTGCGGACCACTGGTACAAAAATGGGTGCTGATGCTGCAGCGAGAAACTCTTTTCATTGTAAAGTTGGCTTCGCCGCATTTGTTATTTGCCCAACTAGCGAATTGCTAGCCAGTGCTAAAGAGCGAAAGTTCACAAGATAATGCTAAAAATTTCCAGGAAATTACATCATTTCGAAGCCACGTTGATAGTATCTGCCCCGCAATTATGCCAGCTGTGAGCCGGCTTAGAAACTGGACGCGCTGTCGTTAGTTTGGCGTTGTGCCAAATATTAAGAAAACTATATATACGTTCAAGAGATGCAGTTGTAATCACATGCCGTAACGCTCATCCAGCAATCCGGTCTTCATTTCTGTTTTCAATGCATCGTTGTATCTCGCAGTATTTAATAACTCGTTCCTTATACTTCCCAACAAACAAAGCAATATATATGTGACAAAGATTTATTTGTAATTAAATAGAAAATAAATCGAAAGACATAAAGTCAGCCTATACCAGCAGTTAGGTAGGTATATGGCGTTAGCCCTTTTTAGAACAACATAAAGAAGCAAGAGAATATGATAGTTATCATTACCTAACGCAACTGCTTGACATGGTGTCGCACGGTCGCATCTCTTGGTCTCTGAAAGCTAAATCACGTCGACGAGTGAGGCTGATCTCAGGAAGTGTAGAAGAATTAGGCCGTGGCGGCTCAATAATATTCTATCGTCGTGAGATAAAGATCTCGCATTACCCGGGAACGTCGTTGTCGATTGGCTAAAACTGCGCAGACCCCTCCCCCTTATTGTAGAGCACCGATAGAAGCAAGACAGAGATAACCGAGATGTTCTTCTTTCGCGTCGCTATAAATAGATCCGTTCCAAATTTTTTCGGTGCACTCACAAGCATCGCCACGATCGAGCGCGAGAAAGCAAGATAATTCCCCCACACCAACGTACGTTCATATGCAAAACATTGGCGCCGGCGCAGATCAACGTTTTCGAGGGAAAAGAAGACGCTAGACGCCTCGGCCGATGGCCCCTGGGAAACTGTACAGCGGCTGCATGTGTGGTCACATGCATACACTCTTTTAAAGCCGCGGCGAGAAAGAAAGAAAGAAGAGCGACGCGAATGACGCACTTCACGTCATTTTCACACGAACCAGCAGCAGTTTAATGGTTACGAAAGCCGGGACAGACGCGCACTTCGCATATAACTGCAAAAGAAGAAAAAGAAAGGCGGCGGAACAATGTCCAACGAGCTACACGTGTCCATACGGGCGCCGCAGGCAATGGTCCAGCGGCGGCTCGCGACATGTGTTGGCTCTGCGACAAGATCGCCAAGACGACGCGACGCGATGGATGCTCTCTGTCGCGACCATCCTTAAAAAGAACGACCCGCGGCTGCTGCAGCTGCTGCTGCTGCTGCTGGTGTCGCGGAGATGACGCCGGCGATTGCCAAGAAGCACCGGCCACTAATCAAAGCGCGCGCTGGCAGAGGACACAACAGCGGCTGTATGTACGAGGAAAGCGGACCGGCCGTGCATACCGAGAGAAGGGGCGAACAGGCGACTGGCGCAGCTGCGTTTTCTTTTCTTCTCGCTGCTGCTTCTTTCTTCCTTTCTTTCTTTCTTTCTTTCTTTCTTTCTTTCTTTCTTTCTTTCTTTCTTTCTTTCTTTCTTTCTTTTTGTTTTTCTTTTTTTGCGGTGGTGCGAAAGTACACTTGAAATTTGCAAGGCACCACTTATCAAAAGAGCACCCCGATGTCTTGAGCCGATCCTTGTTAGGCTTCGCGACGAAGAATGAGAAGAAAGAAAGAAAGAAAGAAAGAAAGAAAGAAAGAAAGAAAGAAAGAAAGAAAGAAAGAAAGAAAGAAAGAAAGATTTACGGAGGAAGGAACTGGAATACAACTCGCGGGACGAAGCTGGCATGGAGCGGGGCGAAGGACTCCTTCAAGGTTATATGTGTACAGCCAGTAACAAATCGCTTTAGTCTTCGCCATTGGCACAGTAGCTTCCTTCTGTCGTTTCAGCGTTCTGGGTGGCGCATAGTGGCACGTAGGGATGTTATGCTACTTCGGTGTTCGCGCTGTACTAAGTGAAGTATGAGTCGATTGCTTGATGTTGCTGTAACAAAAATCAGAGAGAGAGAGAGAGAGAGAGAGAGAGGACTTTAAGGACGCGATTAAAAAGCCCGGGGCTTGGGCTGTGTCACGTGTGGTTGAGAACTGCGTTTAATAGCTGTGAGAATTATATTCTCCTCCTGTCCTGCTTTCGTTAATGCGACAATATATACGTAGTGGAGACCCGTCTCTGTAACTCAACGGCTGTCGCGTTGCGCAGCTGAAAACGAGGTCACCGGTTCGACACCGGACGCGTTCCGACGGGGGCGGAATGAAAAAAGAAAAAAAAACGCTCCTGTAACCGTGCACTGGGTTCCTGTTGAAGAACCCCAGGTGGTCAAAATTAATTCGGAGTCCCCCGTTACGACGTGCCCTCATAATCAGATTGTTGTTTGGCTTTTCAAAGAATTCAGACTTAGCGTCGAAAGCGGCGGCATATTCGTTGGCAGAGCTACAGATGTCACAATGAATAATTAAACAAACATACGAAGATGTCATGTTAATGTTTAACAGTCTCGGAAGAGAACAGCAGTTTACGATAGGTAGCGAGGCACTGGAAGTAGTAAGGGAATACACCTACCTAGGACAGGTAATGACGCCGATCCGGATCATGAGACTGAAATAATCAGAAGAATAAGAATAGGATGGGGTGCGTTTGGCAGGCATTCTCAGATCATCAACAACAGGTTGCCATTATCCCTCAAGAGAAAAGTGTATAACAGCTGTGTCTTACCAGTACTCACGTGTGGGGCAGAAACCTGGAGGCTTACGAAAAGGGTTCTGCTTAACTTGAGGACGACGCAATGAGCTATGGAAAGAAGAATGATGGGTGTAACGCTAAGGGATAAGAAAAGAGCAGATTGGGTGAGGGAACAAACGCGAGTTAATGGCATCTTAGTTGAAATCAAGAAAAAGAAATGGGCATGGGCAGGACATGTAATGAGGAGGGAAGATAACCGATGGTCATAAAGGGTTACGGACTGGATTCCAAGGGAAGGGAAGCGTAGCAGGGGGCGGCAGAAAGTTAAGTGGGTGGATGTGATTAGGACGTTTGCAGGGACAACATGACCACAATTAGTACATGACCGGGGTAGCTGGAGAAGTATGGGAGAGGCCTTTGCCCAGCAGTGGGCGTAACCAGGCTGATGATGCTGATGCTGATATCAATCAATCAGTTAATCAATCAATCAATCAAACGAAGGTGGAAGGTGAGTCTACAGGGACACAGATTCAATGTAGAGGGTTAAATGCTTGTTTTATACTTATCAGTGAGCTTTCGTTTTTTTTTCTTTTTCACAAAAAGACGCATATTTAGCGGAGAAAGCGACGACCAAAGTTATCTTTATTCATGTCTGAGCTTTCATGTCTGAAATGACGCGGTAGGCAGCGGTCAAAGCAAACAGAAAGAATGCCGAATAATATGAAAGCGAGATACAAGAAAGGAAGCAGATTGTGAGGTTAGCCAGAACAGAAAATTCATGTTGATACACATGGGGATGTGAACACAGACAGAAAATTAGGCAGAAACGTTGGAAGAGTGACTGTCAAATTTGAACAATGTAGCGTGTCGGTATAAATATGTAGTTGAAGTAAGCTATATTTGGGTGTATAGCGCTGCACAACCACGAACTAGCAATCCGCCCGTTACACACCACATAAAAACCATTTCTAGCGTAACTATGTATACACACGTGCACGTATTTGACACACAAGTCGCCTGTCATGAAGAATATAGACAAACCTAGCAGGCCCTATAGTATGCCTGCTCTTCATGACAGGCGACTTGTGCGTGACACGCAGTTCCTTCATAAAATTGTGCGTATGGTTGTGACCATTGATTGTGACCAGTTATTGACGTCACTGCGATTTCGTGTGCCTCATGCAAAAGCCGCCAAATGTTGTGATACATTTTGTCCTAAGATGGGTGCCATTTTGTCCCATGACTCGTTTGCAGACAGACAGACAGACAGACAGACAGACAAAGAACTTTAATTACAAGGTCCTGAGAAGCTTTGCCCTAGGGCAGAGCTGTTTGCAGATCACCTATAATTCATCCTTTCGTAGCACGGGCATATTTGCCTAATCTGCTGTTTTTCGTCGCTCTTTTTAGATTATTGTTTTATTGTCTGTATTGTCTTTGCGATTTTCTTTTTTCTGCAATGTATCTGGTTCATGTCATAGTGTTTGTATCTGACCTAGTGTGCGCTCGTTTAGGCCAATGACTGTTGAGGCACATTTAAAATACGATATCTATCTATCTATCTATCTATCTATCTATCTATCTATCTATCTATCTATCTATCTATCTATCTATCTATCTATCTATCTATCTATCTATCTATCTATCTATCTATCTATCTATCTATCTATCTATCTATCTATCTATCTATCTATCTATCTATCTATCTATCTATCTATCTATCTATCTATCTATCTATCTATCTATCTATCTATCTATCTATCTATCTATCTATCTATCTATCTATCTATCGCAATCGGCTTGCAGTATACAGCCGTTTGTATTCTGTGTGTACTACCCCTATACAGATGTGTGCAAGCGGCTGGTTCTATTCGCTGCGATATTACGCATTGAAACGAGAAACGACGGCACCTTTAAATATTCCCACTACGACTAATTATGCGCCTTCCAGCTTACGGCAGCTAGCTGGCCGAGTCGTTACAGCTGCATAATTATTACACACAGCGCGCACTAAAAGGCACGGACGAAGAATAGAGACGAAACACGAGTGCTGACTCACGACTAAAGGTCTATTGCGTTTAAACAGCCAAATACGAAAAACACTCACACACGCGTGCACCCGCGCACCATACATTCCCTCAACCAAAAGCAAAGCAAGAATGGCGAGCGCTAAAGCAAGAAGTCCGATAATTTAACGATTCGACATGTTGTGTTGAAGAGAAGCTTACTATGATTACCACCCTCCCGATGTTTGGCGCGTCTGCACGGTCAATTTGACGCCGCGCAAAATGGGCTGAGTGTGTATATATATATATATATATATATATATATATATATATATATATATATATATATATATATATATATATATATATATATATATATATATATATATATATATATATATATATATATATATATATATATATATATATACACACACATCTATATACCGGCTATACAGTGTAACTTGCGGTAGAGCGGGTGTACCACGTTCGTCGTGGTTTTGCCGGTACGCATGTAATAGCTACGCTGCACAACGCGGTTGGGATGATTACTAAAGTACCTGCGCGTTTACCGACGAAGCCATCATCACATAAGGCATTTTGCGATGGAAGAAGAACGCGAATGGTTCCTTGAGCGTATGCTTGGACGTGGAATAAAACTGCAGGCATTGATGTGTCCATTTGCACAGCATTTGACCGAACCGTTTCAAGACAGCATCGCATAACGTTGATGCAAACAGGCACGTTGAATGTGCTGTAACCTTCTCGCTCTCTCTCTGTCTCTATGTCTGTCTGTCTCTGTTTGCCCGCTGTTTATTTGATGTCCTAGATTTTGACTCACAGAGAGGGCACAGGAAGTCACCTACAGAGCTCGAGAACGCAGATCTCTCCGTCATTAATTATCAGGAAAGTGAAAGAAGGGATTCTGTAAGACATAATAAGATATGATTGCTACCGTAACAAGACAGGGACTAAAGAAAAAACCCGGAACCACGCTAGTTACCAACTAATGTGATGGTTACCAACTGGCCCAGCTTTCTGCCTCAATCTGAAAGAAGGATCGACATGGCAAGACACGCAGAGTGGCGGTGATTCGAGAGGCCGGACGGAAGTGCTAGAGTCGGGCGACAGGTGGCGCCTGCTGCCGCGTTCTTCTTCGCGCGCTGGTCGAGCCGCACAGAAGAGATAGAAAGAGAGAGAGAAGAGGGGAGGGGTGAGAGACGGAGGACGGCGAGAGCGGAGACACGCACAGCGGCCGCTATCGGCTGCTGACCGCGGCCCGCAGATCCATCCGTCTTGCCAGTGATCACTACAGAACCGCTCGCAGTGAGAGCGGAAGTCTGCCCGTAGGCTCCGGGGCTATCTATACCTTTGAGACACATTCGTGAACTACGGCGTACTGCGAACCAGAGGGGACAGAGGAGCGAACAGGAGTGCTGAAGGATGCCGTCTGTTCAGCGCTCTGTTCATTCGCCTCTGTCCTTGTTGCACTTCCAGTGAAGACATTAAGTCGTGTTCTAGCGAAAAGCCTAATTATGCGCCATTCAACTTCTCAATCCTCAAATCAACCTCTCAAATATTATAATTAGATGAAGAGTGTCAATGAGAAAATTGTAGAGCGACATGAGAAACTCCCGATACAGCTTTCTGTTTCTCAACAGGTGCCACATAAAAGTTTTTTTCCGAGCGTGCGAGAAGCCTGTGAATACACGCAAGGTGCCTCGAGCGGCAAGTAGCGCGGCAATTTTTCGTACATTTGCGGGCTTCTTTCACGCTCGGGAAAGTGCTTTTATGTAGCACCTATTGAGCAACAGAAAGCTGTACGGCGAGTTTTCCATTTGGCTCTACGATATTCTCATTGACATTTTTCATCTAATTATACTATTTGAGAAGTTGAGTAATTCATTAATAATAATCTACTTAGGCGGAATGAAAAAATGTAATTTGAGTATCTTGAAACGACGGCAAACAACGTTACATTGGTTCTCTCCGGATATATACGTGACATTCGCATATATTAAAACTCTGGCTAAAGTTATCTGAAACATCCTGCATATGCCTTCAGCCTGATACAATCAGGCTGAAGGCATGTTACTGAGTTGGGAAATCTTGTGGCGCAGTAATCGTTGAGCTTCGTTGCGACCTACGAGTCAGGCTCAACAATATACACAGGAGAAGATTTTGAACCGTGCAGTTGTGTCGCAATAAGTGCGTGTTTAACGCAGTGTTCTCGATATTCAAACACTCCAGAAACATTCATAGGGCCGTACAATTTTTGTTACGCACTTCCTGACCTCCACCGATGTATATCGAGCTGAATGGCAGTTGTGTGCAGCTGGTCAAAATTTCTCGTACTCTTTTGTATGCTCATGCAGCTATATAGGTATAACATGCGCATCAGCATTGGAAGACTATAGTGAATTAACCGCGATTCGCTATGTAACCTTTAAGTAGCTGTGCTTTAGGCCACAAGTTGCTATTGCGGAATGGAAGCTGATCAATCATCCTGTAAGCGGCAACGGACCCTTTGAATATCTGATGATCACGTTCATCGGAATGATCAACTAGGGTCTGCTAATGAACTTTTAATAATCGCTATGTGACACATGCTCGATTCGCGCAAGGAATGTTTGTCATTGTTCGACGCAAATACATCTTAGTATGGCAATTGTGAGACTATCGTCAATTCCGAGGCATTCTTCCGGAGACTGCAAGGAAATACATCGGCTTTCCGATTCGTTTTGCCTCGCATTGCGAAAGCGAAGGTTTTTTTGGGAAAACATCAAATGGAACACTGATGCAATTCACCGCATGTCTGGAAAGCCAAGTCTCCGAAATTGGTACTCTTCTCGGGATTTATGTTACAACGTATACGTGCCTTTCGATGCTGGCAAAAAAACAAAGGATGTTATATTGCCTCCGCGCTGCACTGTCTAAAAGTTATGGCTCTTTACATATGAAAGGACTTGGTATAAGATCGCCAACATAGGTACGTCTACATACACACTGACAGCTCCATGCAAACTATTGGTGTTGCCCAAGTATAAATTATGCGTATTACATATACCAATCTGTGTCAGCAGGAAGGTCGCGCGTTGCTGCGTTCCCTGTAGGTAAACCGAAATTGAGTGACAAGCATCACGACGTATAGTTGCCGAGTGCTTCCTATAGCGCGTGCTGCCAATTTACGTTCTTTTCTTTTACCTTGTCTGTTTTCCATCATACTCCTACTCATTTAGCATTTAACTCGCTGCAGCTAAACCCAGACAGATGTTACGGTAGTTAGCCTCCCTGCATACCCCTGTTATTTACCCGTATCCTGGTATACCATAGTCGATGTCACACACTCTGCCTTTCAAAACCACGTTGTTATAACGGCTGATTTTGCGTCACCGGAGGGGAACGTGCTGCTCGCGTGTTCGGAATTATTGCGCAAGCAGCGCTCCCCGCGAGGCTTCAGAGAAGACGCCCCCGCCCAGAGCGACGTCGCCGGGCAAAACTCGCAGCTCGGAGGAAAGGGGGAAGGGGGAGGAGGAGTGGTAGAGGAGGGGCACGGGGCTATCGGCGGGAATCCCTCCTGATAGATGGCGACGCGGTAGCCGCGACGGCCGCATGCAGGGACGGGACGGGACCAGGCTGCAGAGCCCGTGCCACCAGCGCTATGGGGTCCGCGATAACATCTCGCGCGCGCATGGAGCAGCATGATTTATGTGGCGCTCATGATGGCTATTAGAAGCGCCCCGCTGCGTCGTCGTCGTCTCGTCTCGTCGTCTGCTCGCCGCACGCAGCAGCCCCGCCGTCGTCTGCCTTTTCCCCGCGTCGTCGTCTGCTGCTGCTGCCACCGCTGCACCGTGGTGGCAGCGCCGCTTTGGCGTATATGTACACTACGTGCTCACGCTCGCACGAACGAACGAACGCTTATACGAGGGTGTGTGTGTGTGTGTGCGTGCGTGTTACCTTGTTCGCCATTCGCTGACTACGCTGCGGTTCCTGTATACATCGATCACGCCGCAGACGCGCCGTCATTATGCACGCGAGCGCGTTCGTGAGGGTTCGTTCCTTGCCCTCTGTATCCTCCTTGCACCAGCTTTGCGTGGGTTGCAGCAGTGTGTACTGTGCCAGCGTGTTCGGCCGCTGCCGCGGCGCTTGGCGACGTATAAAACCGCTTTATGGCTTTTCGAAGCTCGATGCGACCGATGGAGCGCGCGCCGTTGACTTGACGAGCGCGTTGCCGGCCGCATGGCTTGACCGGCCGGCCCCGGTGCGATGCGAGCGAAGTCGTTGTGTTTCGGCGAGAGTGAGCGAGAACGGTTGCGCTCGCACGGGCGCGCTTTCGCTCGCCGCTGCGAGTGTGGTCGTTCGCGTGCGTTGGTAATCGTTGATAATCGTTTATTCGCCGGTTGCAGCCCTCGCTGCCACCGTTTCCGCGCGGGGATATCGAAACCTATGCGGGCGTTCGTCTTGCGTTTGTTGCATTCGTTTTGTTCTTCAGAAAAGCGTACAAGCGCGCCGCGCTATCATCGATTTGCGTGGTGAAAGCGAACTCGGAGACGGAAAGTCCTGCTCTCGCGCGGCAAGCGGTTTGTCGGGCTTGTGTGATCGCGGTTCGATAGATCAAAACGACCATGCATCTTTATGCGGTGGCCATGTCCCGTTTTCCGAAATCGCTCGGTCGGTTAAACGTGCACGCCGCGCAGAAGAAAGCAAAATGGGCAGTGAAGGGACGACAAAGCGCTGGAGAGTGCAGCGCGTGAGCCCTGCTTTCTGCCATGCAAATACAGTACATACCATAAATGTTGCTTTGTACCTTGCCCCCCAAGACGGTGCGATTCAGGAACTTGTGTCCTCATAACGTTCTGGCGTGGCATTGTACAAGCAATTCCCGTTTTTACTCGGCGGGCCCAAGTTTTCGAAGACGCTGCTTGTCCAGCAGTACACATGTTTTTCCCCTTGCGTCGTCCTCGTGCTATAAGTCATAGCTTGTTCGTGTAACGCAAAGTGCGTCTGAGTGACTGTTTTGCGAGTCGTTAGATCGCCTTCCTTGCCTGAAGGCCATAGTCGTAAGCGACAATGCATTGACCTGTGTGGCCCCAGGTGTTTTAAAACGAGAGACTTGGCTGAACGCAGCGCTACAAGGAGGAGGAGGAGGAGACAAAGGGGAGGAAACACGAGGAGGTTAGCCAGTGTAAGTACCGGCTGGCTACCCTGTGCTGGGGAAAGGGGTAAAGGGAATAAAAGGAGAAAGAAAGAAGAAGAGGGAAAAAATTGTAACCTACAAGGTGCCCCGCTATAGTATAGCGCTGCTTTCAACTGTTCTATATATACCCTGGGTGCTATTCCAGTCGTTTTCACGAGTTCCGCCATGTTGTCGAATGCCACCACGTTGACTTATCAAGGCAACCAGAGAGGGTGTAGCCGTATACTGCGAGCCAATCGGAGCAGACAAGATGGCAAATTCGATAACGTGGCGCAATTGGAGAGTGAATACGGCATAGTTTCATACTACGATTGCCAGGAGGAAATCAGCGGCATGCTGCATATCTACGGGTGCTGCCGGCAGAGTGATTTATTTAGCCTTGAAATTATGGCTCTATATAGCATACGTGGACCTGTCTAAACTTCTTCGATCCTTTGGGCTTCGAGCAAAGTTCTGGTTTCTTTGTTTTAATCTATAATGGTCTCATCTCAACATTTCCGTATGACCACGAATGCTAGCACTTTTACCGACAATTTTTTTTGCCATCGTATTCCTTCGATAACGATTGTAACTACTCTGTAATTTTTCATGGTCACTGTCAGCGATTGCCGTGGGCGCAGATATGCATCAAGACGCAAACTCAAAAGCGCCGAAACTTATTATTTATGCAGTCGAAACCACACAGCAGGCTGACGTATACTTGACAGCGTAAAACACTCCAGTGCTCTGCAGAGAGGTGCATGCTCGATGAAATTTACGCTTTCTCGACAGAGCCGCACCAAAATCGCCAGAAAGTGTCACGTATACTATCATTTATTCCCGTGGCGGGGATGGCAGCAGTGCCAGATTTCTCTGTAGGAACTTCAGTTGAAAACCCGATGCTGAATATAAACCGTTATATTCCAGTAGAACGTTAACCCTCGCATTAGCAAATTTTAGAGACGTGCGACGATAATGATGATGATTTATTGAAATAACCTTCGAAACGGGGCGCTGGCACATAGTCACCTAGCCTGATTGAGCTAATCTGGTATGGTATGCATGCTTTTCATTCCAGCATATTTGTATACATATCTTTAATCTTTCTTCCTTCTTCAAAACTCTTACATCTACCTCTTACCGCTCCCTGTGCCTGTAACGTATTCGGTCGTATCGATCGCTTCCATGCCTTTTTCCTCGCAATACTCTAAACGTCTTGACGGTTTTCATAAAAAAGCGCTAACGACGAAGACGAAGGAACACATACGACAAGACTGGCGCTTCGACTTCCTTCGACTTCCTCTTCATCTTTAGCGCTTCTTTATGAAAACCGTCAAGATGAATCAACTGGTCCAAATCAAGGTATTGTCTAAATGTCTCTTGCTTATATAGGCTGCTGACTGGTTGATGCTTCTGTCCACTTTAAGTACAATTGCTTCTGGAAGGCGTACGTTGCCTATGCGTCCCACTGGGTGAATCCCCTACGCATTCCATTAGGATGTGCAGAGTTATATCCGTTGGTTTTCATTTCTCTCTCTTTCTTTTCCCCCGCAGCACGCACATCTCTCATCTTGCTGCGCATATTTGCTCCCACGGAGGAAGGAAACTAAGGAGAGGCCCTACCCCCTCCGCGCGCTAGGAGAAAAGTGTGGCGGAAATGACGTAGTAGGGTCTCACTTTTTTGCTACTTTCTTATTTTTTTTGCTGTATGGCTCCGCCTTTTGGGCCACAATGGCGGCGTTGTTCTGATTTTTTGAGCGCTCACACGTGTTGCTCTGGTAGGTTTTGTGCCGTGGCAAATGCGCTGTGTGGGCGGGTTTGCGTTAGTCACCGTGTCTTGTTGCGCTCTGTTACCTGCACCGTGCTCTGCCACATGTTGCGCGAGCGCGCGCGCTCCGCGCGCGAAACCACGCGCAGCGCGGCGTGGTTTCGCGAAAGATGTAAACAAGAGAGGAGGGTGGCACAAAAGGCGGAGCATCGCCATGAGCAACGCCAACTTCCGGCTTCACTTTTGCTTCACAAAGAGTGACGTCAGGGCCTCTCCTTAGTTTCCTTCCTCCGTGTTTGCTCCGGTATGCTTTTGTCCTCAGGCAACCAGCTCGAGAGTCAAACAGCAAGGCACCCTCCCCTCTACGTAGTCACGTTGGTGGCGCCATCTTGCGACTGAAGGCATAACTAGGGCGGAAACAGAGTTATTATTGCAGTGACCTTCCGCCTCTACTTTACTGGTATAAAGCGTCGGTAGCGATGAACATGCAGTTCTTATTATTTTTAAACGAGTCGCGCGACACAATAGCAACACTGAAACGCGTTGTAGTCGGACAAAGCGCCACAAGACGTCGCTACACACGCGTTGCTAGTTTCTACTATAGTTGCTACCGCCGTTAGCGCACGGGTCAGGTTACCATGGTATGCCGTGAAGGGTAATATCGTGCAGATAAACAGGGTAACACCGAAACCGTAGTACAGAAAAACATGTATTTGACCGTGCAAACGGTAAATTTGTCCGTCAGGCGAGGTGGGCCAGGCTTGTACGTACAAGAAAGAGCATTACCATATAGCGTATACTGCTAATACGAAAACGTGATACGGCTAAATCAAATTTCTAGCACTGTTTATGTTCATTATAGAACTCTCTGACCCGGCTGCAGTGAACAACTTTGCCAGGAATATCGCATTTGCCAATTCGCATGTGTGTTAAACGAGCCGTCGGTCCACCCTTTCGCGCGTGCGATTTTTTCGATGTTGGCAATGGTGAGCCTCACTACGAAATCGCACATGCAGCGGGACGTGGATGCCATGGTTACCGGCCAGCTGATTTATTGTTTCGCTAGAGTAGCAAGCTAAAAACGCTTTGCGAAAATAGGTTCTAGTTAGTTTTACCTTGTATTCCCCGAAGGGAGATGACGCGAAGAATAGTTAAGTCTTCCGCTATAAAGGTGCTCCCAAATGTGAAAATCGTCACCGCCGCGATCGGTGGCTGTGAAACAGTATTGCGAAGTTCGCATGTGCGCTAAATCGCAGCCGCGAAGAAGCGCAGTGCAGGAGTCACTGCACGTTAAAGGGGCACTAAAAGCAAATACTAAGTCGACGTGGACTGTTAAAATACATTTCCAGAAACATCGCAGTGCTTGTTTTGTGCCAAGAAAGATTTTCGTGCCGTGAAAGACGCCTGAATTGTTCGCATGCCGTTAGCTGAATTCAAATCGCCCGCCACGGAGCGGGGAGTGGTGACGTCGCATACGTCATTACCACCCTTTGCTGCCGTCTGTGTAAAACGATGCTCGCTCGGCAGACGTCGCCACAATCTTTTTCACAAAGCGCAAACGTGCGGCCATGGATAAGGCGAGCCAAGACAAAGCGTTCGATTCGCCGCTGCAGCTGCTCTTAGTCAAGTGGCATGGACCTGTCGGGAATTCCGCGACATCCCGTGGACGCAGCGGTCTCTACTACTTGCAGTTTGTGTGAGTTTCGCAAACCAGCAAAACCGGCACAGCACCACGCGATAACGAAACTACTGGAAAGCGAAAGCGCGGGCGGCGCAGAGTGGAGAAAGCGAAACCTTTCGATCGCCCGCGTCGTTGTCAAGGGTACCGTCAATGAGTTATTTTTTCCAAAAAATGAAATATAGAACTGGGCAAGTAGCATTTCCTTTCGACTTATAATGCAATAGCAAGATATTTTTATTATGACTGGTAGAGTACTGATGACAGAATTATAATGAGGAGTGCCTTCGTTGGAGGGCTATAGTATACTTCAAGGTCCCGGGGGACTCTCTAAGTGTGTCCTGCATTTACCTCAGTTTATTGATTACCTAAGCTCTGTTCGCGATCACATTGACGCCTTAGGCGTTCTGTAGCACTGATCTACGACTTTAGCTTGACTTAACATTAGCCTCTAGTGTCCCTCCCTTCAACGCGGCCAACGAGCCCTCACGATGGTTGAGTCCGGAGAAAAGCGCAAGGTTGAGGCGGGCGTGCCCAGCTCTGCCGCGTCTTTCGCGCGCCCGCTGCTTCCTCCATTCCGCGGAGGGAAGGCTAACGGCAGCGCGCGCCTTTTATGTAGGCCAGGCCCCGCGAGCGCAAACACATCAGGCGGTTCGGCCGCGGCAGCTGTCGCCGAATGAATGCGATCGCACATGCGCAGTGCGCGCCCCCCACAGGACGACTGCGACGACGCATCATTTGCACAGGTGGAGCTTATCGCCGGCGGCAATCGGTCACGCCGCGGCGCGCTCGGCAACGCGTCGAGAAGTCCCGCGCCTCGCGCGCGCAGAGGCAGCGTCCACCAATCCCCGCCCAGCATCGCGCGCGAAGTAGATACGCTGCGCGCTCCCTGTTGTCCGCGGTGCTTATAGTTGCGTTCAGCGTTTGCGGATGGTGCGTTGTTACAGCACAGTGGGTCCGGTCGGAACGCCGAACGCATTTGTACGTGCATTTTTTTTTCGGGCTCACAAATTGAAGCAGATATTAGCCGTGTTCCAATAACTCACCGTAAACGGCAAAGTAAGCTGGCTAAGTGGACAGCGGCCATCTTAAGTATCGTTTCAACTCTCACGAAGACGTCAAAGTGTAGACAGCGTCGCGAAGACAGCATCGTAGTCAGAAACGATGCAGGCTGCTTTCCTGTCCATAAAAGATGGCGGCTGAGCACGACGCTTGGAAAGCCGACAGGAAGGTTGTCTGCGCACACGGAGACGTACACACGCTATCATACGCCCTTAGTGTAAGCTACCTCGTGTTTTTCGTGGGTTTGCAGGCGCAAAGTCATAAAATACAGAAATAATGTATGCATTTCTCAACTTCTTTTTGTGGCCGTGAGGTGGCGTCAAGTTGCAGAAGCGTCTTCTAGACGGCTCGACACGCGTTCCATTACATGGCCTCGAATGTGTCTGCTTAGCTGTCTACGTAACGATGGCACGCATGACATCGCGTGACACATCTCACTCCACTCGAGAGCGGCACTCAGCTCCCGGTGGGTCGGCGGATCCGGTTTTCCAGGCGGCCGCGTCGCGCCTTATAATGCCCCGAGAAACCATTGTCACTCAAACGGCCCAATACAAAGCCAGCACTCGACGGTCGTCCGAGAGGTCCAACCAGAGACCACGCTGGCCACCCGGTTCAAAGTTGGCGGGCGCGGTGACCTCCAGGCAAAGGGAGGTACGGCGCCGGGCTGTCTGGCACTTGGTTGCAGGTTTGGACATGTCGCTCGCCGATACTTCTCCGCAGGACACCGCTGCCTGACGGCTCAGCATCTTAACTTGTCAAGGGAGAATTAGGGCGCTGTGCCTTTCGGCGCAGCCCCGGGTTTGTCCAAAGGGCGCTCGCAGGATAAATTCTGCATCTTGTAGATTCGGAATCCGGGCTGGTGGTAATGGCACAACAACAGCTAGCCTGGCCCCAGCTGGAGAGTTCTGTATATTTATAGGCTATCGTAACTTGTGTTCTTCAAGAGAGTCTGACCAGAAGTGACTTTATAAATCTAAACATAAAGAGGGCTTTTACCGTCAAGATAAAGGGGCAAAGCCTGCAATTTACCTGGAAGGACAAATTGCAAAGTTGCAAATCTATATGCGAGCTTACCTTCGTCCAAAAGCTCGCCGGACGTTGTGTCAGAAACGCAGCGGCAATGACGTCACGTAGTCACGTAGTAGGGTAAAGCGTGACCTTCAAGAAGAGCTTGCGCGCTGCTTGCCAGGGGTTACGCGCGATGTGAACATCACGAAGCGCGAAGACGAAAGGAAACTTTGTAGCTTTTTTTTTCTTGACAAACCAGGCAAGTAAGTTTTGTCAAATGTTATATTGAACACTATGCGTCATAAGATGCGATCTTGTTGCGAAATTTTCGCAATATCGTGGTAGCATTTAGCACAAAGTCTTGATGCATATATGTATCAAGGTTGAAACGCAGGTTACCGTATGCGGAAGCTCCCTCTTTAAAACTTGAGCGTAACACTACGTACTGCTCGAAAGTAAAAAGTTATCTGAAATTGATTCTTCGATACATCAGCTCACCGTCTTGAGAACTGCCCGAGTTTAGCAATGCATGATTCAGGAATGCATCGGCCGCGCTGCACTGAACTAGCCTATGGTTGAATGGCAGCTAAGCGCTCGCGATAGTTCGCAGCTGCAGCGGCAACGCGCTGTTGCTAACAAAAGGTCTCCGAGCGCGCTATACGTATCTGAGGTGCGTTTGGTGGGGTATGCAGGAAGTCACGTACTGTTTTTCAAAAGCTGGGTACAAAGGGTTCCCCGTTGAAAGCGAAGGTGTGTTGCGCCCCTTGCCTGATGAGTTCCGACAGCTGGGTGACGCCCATGATGGTCGCACAGAATAGGAGGAGACCCAGCCTGTAATGCGGCGCACAGGCTGGGACATCAGTGTGCATAGTTTGTGGAGGACCGAGTCGTGTCGGGAAGAGGGACACAGCCGCCGGTCCGTGGATTGTGATCCAGCGCTGAAGTTCGTCTTGATTTGTGCTTAAGCACGATCGTACTTATGGCAAAATGTGCCAAGCGAGGCCTCCGATTCTGTTAAGTGCAGCGGAAAATGTGCACTGACTCGTTGCGCTTGTTTCGTACTGCTCTGTGCGTCCCCTTCTATTCAGTTATTTTGCCGTTATTTATTGGACTTCGAAATTACCGAGCTGATGGAGATGACGAGGTTGCAGGGAGGAGGGTTGGGAAGGTGGAGGGTGGTTGAGATCGGGGAAGGCGTAGAGTTGTGGAGTATATTTGTTAAATTACTGCTATTTCGCAGTCCACGGGAGAGTAAGAGGAGAGAAAGGAGTGACCTAATATCGGCTACCCCTGTTTGCTCCATAATGCGTACCGCTGTCTTCGTATCTCTTAGCGTTACGTCAATCCAATATACACGGCATACCAAGGGTCCCGAATGGGCGCCACTATTTATAGGCGGCGCACACGCGCAGTTAGTTCGTACACGCTACTGGGACCGTATACCTCCGGCGTTGCATATATGGCTTCGAAACGCGAAAGGCAACCCTGCAGGCGCTGGCCTTGCTCGACGCAGTAACGCTGCGTCCGCATGCGATGGCCGCGCTAGGCGTGTGCGCGTTAATTGAATATACAGGGTAACGTGCGCCAAGATTAACGATCCAGCGAAGTGATCAATGGCGGACTCGCTTTTTCTAACACGCAGTTATCGGCTCGGTCTACTTGATGCTACCGCAGGTATATATCGTTCGCTGCAGCGTGCGCATTTTCGTGGTCAGTTCGACCTTCACAGCTGTATAGTTACACGCGCAAGGCTGTTTCCGAGGCCACCTCTGGGAAAATATATGTAGAATGCGTTCTTGTCGGAGGCTTCGTCGACGCATAGCCGACGGGCTGGTCTGTGCTTGGCAGCATAGTATATAGTACGATGAAGAAACGGCGCTGTAAGCGACACGTCACCACGTATACTTTTCTCAATGTAACATGCACAAGACGTTGACAGCTGGCGCTTGAGGTCGCCGGTTTGATCCCTGCCACGACAGCCGCATTTCGGTGGGGGGCTAGATGCGAAAAACACTCGTGCACTGAGATTTAAGAGCGCGTTAAGAACTCCAGGTGGACAATATTAATCCGGAGTCTCCCACTATACGGCGTGCCTCAAAATCGTATCGTGGTTTTGGCACGTAAAACTACAGAATTATTTTTAATTTGCTATAGCCGGCGCAGATAAGGAATGGAAGAAATTGGTTCCGGCTTTATTTAGTAGTTTTAGTTTGCTATAGCAGAGAGTTATATAGCTTACCCGCAAACACATTACTCGTTGCGGTATGCCGCGTGTTACCGTATAGACGTTTACGTCAGCATCCGCGTTAGTGACGTCATCACGCGGCACAAGGTTTATTAACCAAAGAGAATAGAAAGCTGCTATTGCAGTGAGCTTCCACTTTCCGACTCACTGCGGTCGCAAAGCGTCGGTAGCGATATAATCGTTCACAGTACCTTATTTTATTTTATTCGACGAGAACAGTCGCGTAACGCAATCGTTCAAATGCTATGTTGATGGCGTAAGCCTCACAGGGTGTCACTTGCTACTGTCGTCCCACGGTTTTGGTGAGCCTGTATATTCGTAACCGGTACTACGTTTACAGACAAGCTAGAAATATATGGTACACGTATGTGTAACCTTTTACGGTGTACCAGCTTACCGGATACGTATAGACGCAAGCAAATGTTTAGCTGGTGCCTTGTTGTGCCAGCTCATGAGTTATCCGTGAGCAGAGCTTAACGTGCGCAGATGTTAATCAGGGGTCCTATAGGATAAAACTTTTTCAATATGGTGTTTGTTCCAATCCCCTGACGTCAATTTTAGGTAACCACCGACGCAAGCATCGTGTGTTGACCCACAGCGTTATTTGAACCGCCCAATCAAAACGCTCTTCTGCTCTATGGGAGGTCACTTGTTTGCTTTGAAAGCTAATATCATTGCGTATCGCGACAGATTTTTATAATATAAATGGCTGATAAGATAAATTAGATAACCAGATAACCTTTGATTAGCCTGCGGTGTGTGGTCGAAAATCGTGGCGGAGCGCAACGGAAGGTTAAAAATGCCGATGAAACGGATCCTCATCGCAGAAACTTTGGCAGAGTGATGCCGTATACATGCCGACAGGGTTAGTCCAAGTTATACTGAGGTTCACCGACGATAAAGGTTCACCGACGATAACGATACTCCCTAATGCGAAATTTGAGCGCAGCCATGCGTTTTTATTTCGCGATATGTTGGCTGGCGTGGACAGTCGGTCTCGTGCGTTACTTTACAAACGGAGCAAAGTGTAGCGCCACTGCCTCGCTAATCTGGAGCTCGCGAGGGCGAGTGCGTGATTGACGCGTGAGCGCTATTCACAGCAGCCGCCACCGCCGACAGACCAACCGGACGACGCGCGCTACTCTGGCGCCATCTCGTAGCCATCGTAGCCGCACTACGCTTCGCTTCTCACGCTTTCGCCGTACTATAGCCGTACCCTCCTCTGCTTTCCGCCGCATGGTTCCGCGGCACCCTCCTCCCCGCTTTCCTCCTCTCGCCTCTTCTCTCTCGCCACTCGCGCTCTAAAATAAATACGCAAATAAATACTCAAATAAATCCATTTTCTCCGGCAACTCCGAGTAGCCAGTGCCAGAGCTATCGGTGGGCACACATCTGGTATTCCTTTCGAACCGGGCAGTCTCTGGCTATTCCGAAAAAAAAAAAACAGTTTTCTCGGCATATTAATGCATCTTTAGTGCGTTCTCATCACTCTGACGTGTCAGTTGTCGCGGTTTTATGACGTCCCGTGACAGAAATGCGAAGTCGGCGCAGCCCGGAAGCATATTGGCCAATCGCCAAAGGCTCATCTTGAGGAAGGCGTAGAATCGGAAAGAAGTGCATTTTTCGTTTATTTGGTATACTCATGCCTAATCAGTGTGTACATGTGGTGGGAGTTCTCAGTGTCAGGTGGGGGGAGTTCTCGCTGTTTTCGTGACACTGCATGACAGACAGGCGAAGTGAGGGTGGCGCAAACTTTTTTGACCAATCGTAGAGTGATGATTGCGTAAATGGAATAGAAACAGCTTGGACTACTTTTACGCTGTAGCGCCTTAGAGCACACAGAGCTGTTATTGCAAAGAACAACCGTATTTTACTTATGATGGTGGAAAGAGTCAGCAGCGACCTAATGAACATGCCCACTCTTTTTTTTTTTTTCATCTGACGAGAACACTCTTGAGCACTATAAACGTTTTTTAACACCCTGTTGCTGAATGAAGCGCTACAACATGTCGCTACGAGCACTACTGCTGTCGGACACGGCTCCAATGTTTCGTTAAACTGGTATTTTGTATAGGATAATGCGTTCACGGTGAAGCTAAAATCACACACACGCACACACACGCTCATAAAAACGCACATTTATGACGCACTTTCTCGCTCTCTATCTCCACTTGTACTTTCGAAAACGCCCAACTATGAAAGGAAACAGGATTGAGAGCACTGGGAAAGAAGGTGAATATAGCAGAAAATGATAGTTGGCGGAATCCGCGTGTAATTTCAACGTTGACTCCGATTTGTCCTGTTCGCCGTGTCCGCAGTATATGACCTTCGACCGCTGTAAACAGGGTAATTCAGCGCGCGTTGGCGCACCTTTTTTAGGAAGCAGCACGGCAACAACGGCGCGCCTACCTGTGACGCACATTATTCATTACTTGCCTCCACCTTGTAAGACGCACGCGGCACCTGTGACGCCTATACTGCTAACGAAGTGAGGTGCTTTTTTTATGCATGCATACAGCAGCCGCAAAAGTGACGCTGGTGGCGGCGGCTCATGCCAGGATGACTGCGGTGAAAGGCGTCAGGGAGGGCCATCGAGCACCCTCCTCCTCCTCCTCCTAAACACACGCACACGCGGGGCGTCATATACTATAGCTCGCAACACGCTCCCCGCGACGTGCCATTTCGTACGATTTCCGTCCCGCGCCCCATGTGCGTCCCCCCGTGGCCGACTTTCGTCTTAATTTTCCGGCTTCGCCTGGACAGGGTGCCGCCTTCGCCGCCTTTGTCGCGTCGCCCTAATGCACGCGACCGCCAGTGGGCGTTGACGCCTTTGCGCGCGGCGCGCCGTCGGATGTGTGCGGCGCAGAGGTGAAACGAGAAAGTTGCCATTCATTCGGGCGCTCGTCAAGGCGCCTTCCTGCCGGCGCGAGAGTGCGCCGGCTTTGTCGCCGTCGCATCGCGCGACTTTGCAAGCGGGGCGGCAGCTGCTTTTGCCAAGTTGTGAATGCGGCCCCCCGTCGTATTATGTGCGCTCGGAGCTCGAGGGGCGAGAGCTTCCTGGTTTGTTTGTGCGTCGGAGCGTGTGCGTCCGGAAAACGCCACATTTAAAAAAAAGCGTCGTTAAGACGTTTTATTTGTCGCGCAAATGTTCCGAGCCTTGTTTCCTCTCTTCCTGCGCATGCGTGTCACGAGGAAAAAGTGTTACGCGCGACGCATACCAGCGATACCCTGCACGGTGGAGGAGTTACCTGGGCGAGCAGATCTGGAAAACGTCGGGAACAGGAGCGACACCTGAGAAGTCGCTGCTGGTCTCGTTCAACGCGTGGCTGTACACCCTTGAAGAGCAGCAGTGTTATTTTCCCACCCGCCGTGGTTGCTTACAGTGGCTATGGTGTTGGGCTGCTGAGCACGAGGTCGCGGGATCGAATCCCGGCCACGGCGGCCGCATTTCGACGGTGACGAATGCGAAAGCACCCGTCTACTTGGATTTAGGAGCACGTTAAAGAACCCCAGGTGGTCCAAATTTTCGGAGTCCCCCACTACAGCATGCCTCATAATCGGACCGTGGTTTTGGCACGCAAAACCCCATAATTTTTACTGTTATTTTCCGTGTATCATACGAACGTGCAGAATCAACAGCAGTTTTCAGTTGCCCCATAAGTCGAGTGTTAATGCTGTTAGCATTCTTCGCCTATACTTAAGGTGTTTTGAGTCTGTTCGTCTGTCTGTCCGTCTTTCTCTCACCCAGTGGCCCAAGTTTTTTCCTCCTTGGGCCCACTAGATGGGTGCCTCTGGTCGCGATGCCGTCGTGGTCGTTTCATAGTCGTCATCCCGCCTTGGTAATCTGAATCTCGTAACGGCGTCGTCGCCATGCAGCCTTCGTGAATCGGCACGTCATTGTCATCGTACACTCGTCATCCTCCCGTTGTCCCCATTCCGTTGTCACGCCATCGTTGTCGCCGCATCGGCGTCATACGGTAATCGCCACGCTGTCGCTATCGTGCCGTCGTCGGGATGTCTCCGAGGTCGTTGCATTGTCATCGTTGTAACTTCGGCATCCGACTCGCGTCGTGCCGTCTTCGTCGTGACGTTGTCGTCATTTGATCGTCGTCACACTGTCGTTTCACCATCGTCGTAACTTCAGCGTCGTCGTATACCACTTTCGTACCACCTCCACGATTGTGAATGTCCTTATTGTGGCATGCTCGCCAAGTGATAATTTAAATCGCATCGGCGGCTGTTCTCTGACTGTTGATCCTGTAAGATGTCGCCTCACACGTCAGGGCTCGCCTAAAGAGCCTCGCATGTCGACTGGAAACCATTGGAAGGATGGTATATAGGACGTAACGCGCACGACTGCCGAGTCTCCCCGCTCTTTGGTGCACCGCAGCCTAATACCTCGTGGCGTTGCGCGCTCCACCCCAACGCCGCTGCAGCTAACGCGGGAAGACAGAGTGGTGTAGCGTTCGGGATTGAGACGACGTATAAGGTGCGACACCGATTAGATCGAACAGAGCCGATTAACAGGGACCGACCGAACGGAAGGGCGGAGCGGGCGGGGTTGGTCTTCGCAACGCATCGCCGACACGTCATCGCCGTCGCCGTCGAGCGAGGAGGACCTCGGGAAGACGAGACGAAACGTGAGAAGCCGACGAGCTGAACGGAGCCAATCCCATTATCCACGCCGTGTTGCTCGTCTCGGCGTGGCGCGACTCGCAGGCCAGTGGGAAAAATCGTGCGGCGCGCTTCCTTTTGTTGCTCGTTCCCGTCGAAGAAGACGCTGTGGTGGTTGGAGTCCGAGGAAGTCGGCACCTTTCTTGTTCTTCCTTCGCTGTTCGGGCGACGGTGTTGCCGGCGCATACGTTCACAGCGCCACGCATACACACGCGCAAAGACACCTGCGTCTATCGTCATGGGTGTTTGTAAGCGGCACGGCACGCAGACGTTCGCGGTACATAAGCCAGGGGCGCCCGTCGTCCATTGTTTTCATCCGCGTCAAGTAGATGGATGTTCAATATGGCGGAAGCGGGGCGGCCGGGGGACTTGGTAAAGAAGGAGGAAGGCGCGAAGAACAAGAATGAAAAAATAAGGAGAAGCCAACGGAGAAGAGGACTGCGTCTCGTGTTTCTGAACTCCGGGAAGGAGAGAGACAACAGCCTCCCCCGTGAAAGCCAAGGAGACGCGTCTTGCCGAGCGTGTGATGGATGGGGTTCCGCCGCGCTGCTGCGTAGGAGACACGGCGGACCGTTTCCAAAGGTGACAAGTGTTGTGCTCCTACAATACTATAAGCAGCCCCGGCCTGTGGCTCCGCCGATACCTTCGAATGCTGCCTGTATACCTGTACGAACCTGCGGCGTCCTCGCCCGTCCCGCGGGGCTTCTTTTCAGAACAAAAGGAAATGCAGAAGAAGACGTTGTTTGTCCTGCACCGCTGCTGCCCTGTGTATCACGAACCACCCAACCAACGCTTTTCTCTTCTTCTTTGCGACTCGGACACAAAAACGACGTGACACGAGTCGCAACAACGCGGCGTGACTCTCTGCGGGATCCCACAGGAACAAAAACACGGGCACCGTCGCTTCAAGAGGTGACACTCTTCCTTGAGTGACGGCTCCATTCTTGCGAGTTCCTGTACTTTGCGTGCGTCTCTCGCTGTCTTTTACTTCGCTCATCCGTTCGTGCACTAAGTGTACGTACGGCTCGGCGAAAAGTATGCGGGCGGTCGTGCTAAGGAGTGTCGATGCGAAGGGGGTCACGTGGTCGTCGCCGCGTGTCACCCCTCCCACGGCTCCACGAACGGCCCAGTTTATCCGCATTGTTTTCAAGAACGTTAGGAAAAGACGAATCGCGCGAATGTGCCTGTGCGGTCATTCTGTGGTCCCTGCATGCAGAATGCAGGGATATTGTCGTGCTGTGTGTGTATGTGTGTGTGTGTGTGGGGGGGGGGGGGGGGGTGCGTGTGTGCGCGCGCGCACGTTATACTTACGGTGCACTGTTTTGTGACACCCGATACATATGTGTTACCGAGAAGCGGTGCTATATGCTGGTGGCAGCATCTTGGGATTTTGCTCTCAAACATCGTGAGAACAAAAGAGAGAGAGAGAGAGAAAACAAGGGTAGGAAAGGCAGGGAGGTCAACCAGAACAGCATTCGGTTTGCTACCCTAAACTGGTGGTGGGGGAAAGGGGAATAGAAAGAGGAAGAAAGGGAGAGAGTAACACTGAGTACGTGTGGGAGGGACACCATACACAAGGACACTATAAATGGTCTCTTAAGCCCGTGCACTTCAAGTACTGCACTAGTGCACGAATCGCCTTTCGAGCCAGTGACGGGTGTGGCCAGGGTCCGAGTATCTTTGACTCTGTGAACGGTCTCGAGTCCAGTCGGCGTAAAGTTGTCCGCAGAGAGAAGCGTTGGACACCGTAGCGAGGGCAGGTACACAATAGGTGCTCGATGGTCTCCTCGCACCCACAGGAGTCACACATCGGGCTCTCGGCCATTCTCATACGGTAGGAGTATGCCTTCGTGAACACCACTCCCAGCCACAAGCGACACAACAAGGTTGTTTCGCCGCGGGAAAGGCTAGATGGCAGTTGTAGCCGTAGCGTGGGGTACAGTTTACGTAATCTGCAATTGAAGGCACTTGAAATCCAAAGATCATGTGACTTCTTGCGTGCAAGTAGGCGAAGTTCTCTGGCAGCGTCCGACCTCGCCAAAGGTGTTGGACGCATCTTGGTATCTTCGTGGGCACACCGGGCAGCCTTGTCAGCTAGGTTG